>NC_091012.1:10960025-11575858 GCF_041146395.1 Eulemur rufifrons | reverse complement strand
CCAGAGTATGTTTTTGTCTGCTTTGTCAAAGATTAGACAGCTATATGAGGATGGTTTCATATCTGGATTTTCTGTTCTGTTCCACTGGTCTGTGTCCCTGCACTTGTACCTGAATTCTTATTTTAAACTTTTAAAATTATTTATAAATGGAACTCACAATAGATTCTTGCCGGATTTCACTATAGGTATTATATCAAAGGCAGCATTTTATAAGCCATTCTTCAAACATTGTAGGAGGAAGTTAAGAGCCTTTAGTGAGTTTTCTATAGGGCTACACATAGATACCACAAAGGCAGTTTATGGAGTATAAGAAATATCTTAATGCTTTACCACTTGACTTTTTTTAAAGATTTTTTATTGATAATAATTGTACATATTCATGGAGTACATGTTATATTTTGATACAAGCATATAACCTATAATGATCAAATCAGGGTAATTTGGACATGATTCACCTGAAACATTTATCATTGCTTTATGTTGGGAACATTTGAAGACTTCTAGCTATTCTGAAAGATAATAAATTGTTGTTAACTATGGTTGCCCTATTGCACTATTGAACACTAGAACGTTTTCCTTCTATTTAACAGTATTATCCATTAACCAACACCTCTTCATTACTCCTTCCCACCACCCTTACCAATCTCTAGTAGCCACCATTCTATTCACTACCTCCATGAGATCAATTATTTTTAGGTCCCATATAGGAGTGTGAAAATGAAATATTTGTCTTTCTGTGCCCGGCTTATTTCACTTAAAATAATGTCCTCCAGATCCATCCATGTTTCTGCAAATGACAAAATTTCCTTCTTTTTCATGGCTAAATAACACTCCATTGTGTACATACACCACATCTTTCTTATCCATTCATCCCTTGATAAACACTTAAGCTGATTCCACATTTTAGCCTTTGTGAATAATGCTGCAATAATCACTGAAGTGCAAATATCTTCTGGTTACCCTTTATGTCTTTGCCTCACCCAAGCAAGGTTTAGAGGCATGCCCTTCCCCTCTGCAATGCTCACCATGTTCATGCCCATTAGTTGTGAGTTTACCTCCCCTAACCCCCTATTCCCTGGAGAATATTACTATCATTATCACTTGACATTTTAACCAAAGAAAAAACCACACTTTTATAGGTTTAACTTACTGTGACATTTCATTCTGTTTCTTTTTCCCCTTCAGGTATCTCCAGGGCAGCTTATTAGAAAGGACAGCTCATGCTCAATGGTGTGTCTAGAAAACAACATAGTCAACCAGCCTAACCGTAGAACAACAATAAAATAGTGAGTATAACTAGGCTGCCAAGGGTAGAGTGACAGACCCCCTTATACTAAAAGGATCCCAGACATCCTCAGTCATTCCAGCCATTTGGTGCTGCTTTTTCAGGGATCAGTTTGAGAAATTGATATCAATTATATGTTAATTTTAAGGGCCTAAGTACGAATTTTCAATTTCTGTTTTAATCTTAGACTGTGTAGAGGAAGGGAAAGCCAGTTACCAAATAAGGAATTCCAGAAAAAAAGTGTAGCTCTTTATGTGTTGCATTTACCTTAAGATAATGTTGAGCATAATGAAAAGGAGAGGTGTTTTTTATTGCAAGTTTCTGAAGAAAAAAATAGTTCTTTATGAGTTATAGGCCTGAAGTAATGTATACTACTTTGGAAACTATTCTTGGAAGAAGGGACAGCTTGTCTTATATTGGCAGCCAAATGTATCTGCATTGAAATATACCTAATCAAGCATGAGCACCTTTGAGTTGCACAATCACAGATATACTTTCAAAACACCCTAAGATGAACCATTCAAGTTTATTGAAAAGGCATTAACAACAAAAATAAGCCCCATTGGATTGTCCTTTGAACATTATTAACACGTTGGATTACAAGTGTTGATTTTCAGAACACAGTTTGGAAAATGCTACTTTAGAGTACCAATGTCCTTATCCCCAGTTTTACAGTTAAAAAATATAACTAGCTTATAAACTTAATTTTCTTTCTAATGTACTAGTTTTTTTGCTAATTAAATTATCTGTAACTTCTACATTTAAATAAAAATTAGGCCGGGCGCGATGGCTCATGCCTGTAATCCTAGCACTCTGGGATCCCAAGGCGGGTGGATCGCTCGAGGTCAGGAGTTCGAGTCCAGCCTGAGCAAGAGCGAGACCCCGTCTCTACTAAAAATGGAAAGAAATGATCTGGCCAACTAAAAATATATATAGAAAAAATTAGGTGGGCATGGTGGCACATGCCTGTAGTCCCAGCTCCTCGGGAGGCTGAGGCAGTAGGATTGCTTAAACCCAGGAGTTTGAGGTTGCTGTGAGCTAGGCTGAAGCTACAGCACTTACTCTAGCCCAGGCAACAGAGCAAGACTCTGTCTCAAAAAAAAAAAAAAAAAAGAGTTTCCTGAAGACAGCAGATACTTGGCTTATATATTTTTTTATCCATTGGGCCAGTCTATGTCTCTTGAGTGGGGAATTCAATCCATTCACATTTAATGAGAGAACTGATAAGTGAGAGAGATTGCTGTTCCTCATGTTGGGTTGAATTTCATTGATCTGTTTTCTCTCTTGAGCCATTATGTTAACTGGGTTTTTATCTTTATCTCCTGATTAGTTTTACATTCGTGGGTCCTTCTTGTGCTGGACCATGTGTAACTGTTTTGAGTACTTCTTGGAGAACTGGTCAAAAAAATTGCAAGTTTACACTCATAATAATGTCACTTTTCTCTTTCACTTATAACAATAGTCATGATCAAATTGTGTTTCAGATAAAACTGGACCCTGACTCTGCCCAAAGTCGTGGGTTCTGGTATCTTATTAAGTAATCACTAAATGCTTTTGTTCAGACAAGGCCCTAAATCTATAGGCAAAAAAACCACTGTACTTTGGCTAGAGTCCCAGTGTTTTTTGAATTCAGATGATTCTGATGTTTCCATATGTAATACAAAAGTAGTTTCAAAGATTAACCTTGCTCAAACAAGTACATTTTATGCTTTTTCCCCCCTAAATTAGTCTAATTTTTATAAGTCTCCCTTTGCATATACAGTAAGTTTTAATTTGCTGTCCTTAGGTTTTAGAAATGATCATATGACATATTCACTGTTGGTGAAAGAAAGGTTTCTTGGAGCAAATTAACAGGGAAAATTGGCTTTTAGGAAAGATTTTGAAAAACGTGTGAGGGGGTAGTATTGCTTGTTCTTAGTGGGAGAGGTGAGACATTAGAATCACTTATGCAACATTTTTCAAAATACATATCTGCAAATATGCATTTTCCCACCTGCACCTTCCCTCCATGTCTAGGAATTCACAAGCCCTTTAGAAAAATGGGGAAGAATGTGAGGCAGAATTATAGGAACAAAAGCATCCCAGGTGATTCTGATCCCAACCCTAAAGCAAGCATTCCCAAGCTTTGCTGTACATTGGAATCACCTGGGAACTTTAAAATAATTCTGATGCCCAAGTCACATCCAATGCCAACTAAGTCAGAATGCCTCAAGTTGAAAGTCAGGCTGTTTTTAAAGTTCTTCAGATAATTTCTGTGTGCAGTAAAGGAGGGACAATGCTGCTTACTTTGCATGTAGGAGGATGCACTGTTCCTATCGGTGGGACTTTGGGCAGGTCAGTTTTAAGCCTTGGTTTCCTTACCTGCAAAATGAGTTGAGTTAAATGTCCTGTGAGGTTGGGTGGTCCTTTCCATCTTATAACTTCAGATTCTGTGATTTTGAAATCAATTTGGAGGCAAAACAGCTGGAAGCATTATATTAATAAAAGTGTTTATCTTATATGCTAATAATGTTACAGGCATTTTTAAAAATGCTAATAGTATATAGACCTACTTTTAAAAATCTGATTTGCCTTCCCTGAATTATTTTGAACCTCATTTTAGACATTGGGGACAAATGGAAACATATAACTTACCAAAGAGAACCCTTTGTTTTCTAACACACAACATCTGTGGATAACAGAAATTCAGTAACAGAGTGAGTTGTCTCTGTTCATTAATATTTCATTTAAAATATTTGGGAAATAGCTACCCTTAATATTATACTGTGCAGTATTATGCTGCACTGTTAACACTGCTTGTTTCGGGATAGCTATATCTGTCATTGATTTTGCACTTATATTTTCGCACTTATATTTACTAACAAATTTTTCAATATTTATTGCAAAAGTGACATTAAATGATTTTATTTGGTATAAAGCTCTTTCATTATTTACCTTTAGAGCTAAAATGGAAAACAGGAAGGTAAATGATAGTGAACTAAATCAACTGAAATTTAAAGCCTAACAGAGTAAACAAAATTGCTATATGACTTAAATTTAAGCATGTGTACAAATAGATATAACTTTCACAGGATGAAAGATTCTATGGGTAGAAGAGCAAATGACATGGAAAATAAGTAATAATTAATATATTACAATAATCAACAGAAACCTGTCTTCTAACAGCATATTGCCTAGCATGTTGGCTCTCTTATTTTTGCTAAAAGCCAAAGAATTAAAACAAAGGGGAAAGTGCCCACACAGTACTGTTCTAAAGTAGAGAATTGCAGAGTCTCTGGGAATGTCCCCCCTACCACCTTTTAAAAATTGTCTTCAGACATAACAAATGATAAAATCTGTTGTTAAAAATATTTTTTTCCTCCACAGTGTGACTTTAGTAATATATTACCACATAAATAACAGGTGAACTTTTTTAACCTGTCTTGTTTTTCCGGCTAATTACTTTGCATGATATCAAGTTTAGTAGTAGGTCATAACTATAGACATAGGCTATAGTGTGCTTACTAGAGTACTGAAGCAAACCATTTGCAGCTTTTTTGGTCCTTAAGATTCTTTTAGCACTTAAATTATTGAGGATCACAAAGAGTATTTTTTCATGTCAATTATATTGGCATTTACTGTATTAGAAATTAAAATTGAGAATTAAAAAAATATGCTTAGCTTAGTTTTCTCAACCTTGGGATCCTTGATATTTTGAGCTAGATAATTCTTTGTTGTGGAATGTGTCCTGTGCATTGTAGAATGTTTAGAGGCACCACTAGGGGCCAGCAGTAACTTCCCCCAAGTTGTGACAACAAAAAATGTCCCCTGGGTGACAAAATCACCCATGACTGACAACCACATTGTTAACATAAATAATATTTTTCACAAAAATAACTTTTCTTCTGCAACAAAAAAGTTAGTAAAAAGTGTGTTTTATTTACATTTTTGCAAATCTCTAGTGTCTGGCTTACTAGAAGACAGCTGGATTCTCATTCCTGTCTTTGCAATTTGTTTTGAAGAGACAATAAGATGATGACCTAGCCTCATGCAAATATATAGTTGGGAAAAAGGTATATTTTTAAAGCTTTCAGATAATTGTGTGGTTCCTTAATACTACAACAAAACTCCAAATGTCTTAGTTCCTTAGTTACAAT
This sequence comes from Eulemur rufifrons, assembly GCF_041146395.1. Taxonomy (NCBI): domain Eukaryota; kingdom Metazoa; phylum Chordata; class Mammalia; order Primates; family Lemuridae; genus Eulemur; species Eulemur rufifrons. Next base: position 11,570,437 of record NC_091012.1, on the reverse strand, counting down.
GGAGTTTTACATATCAATGCATTTGTGACATTAATACTCATTAATCTATATTGCACAATAAATGAATATTTTCCTCTCACTTGGAGGAAAGATTTTCTTTTGTTATTATCAGCACCAATCTTATAAAAACATTAATGTTCTGACTCGGGGGGGATGGGGGGAGGGTACAGGGTATAACTACATCATGAGTGCAAAGCGCACTGTCTGGGGAATGGACATGCTTGAAGCTCTGACTCAGGGGGATGGGCGGTACATGGGCAACATATATAACCTGAACTTTTGTACCCCCATAATAAGCTGAAATAAAAAAAAAACATTAAGTATTAAAAAGTAGTCAGGTTCACAGTAGATGGTATAAGTTATCCTTCAACTGTAATCTTAGTACTATTTTTTGCTTAAAAGTTTGAGTTTTATCATTGGCAACAAATACTTGTTATTTTCCTTGAAGTGAAAGTCTCACCTTGTTTATTTCTGAGACTAAAATTTGGTTGTACTTTCAAATAAAAATGGTACTTTGTGAAAAATGTGGCTTGTTCAGCTCAGAATTTAATCACAAGCACTTTTGCTTAACACAGCCATGCTGCAGCATGCAGGAGTGCTTTAAGTGAACATTTCACTTATTCCGAATATTAAAAAGGTCAAGATTTAATAACACCATTAACTTTTACTAATTCATAAAGGTCATTCTTAAATAAAGCAGGCTTTTTGTTTTCCCCTGCAAGGGGGAGTGAAGAATAGAATGACTAGTGTAAGTTGGTACCACTGCCTTGATTCATGCTGAGAAACCAACAGTTTTACCCATGTATACTTTTATACAGTCATTGCAAATGTCAGTGAATAAACAGGCAATGTCCTGTCATTCTTATAAGAACAGTTTTGACCTTATGGTTAGAGATGTGAAAATATATTTGGTACCTACTCCTGTGGCATCCAGCAAGGGTTTAGGAGAGGAGGCTTCTGCTGTGCACTTGAATAGAAACACCAGTGGGCACTGGATCAGACACAGACCTTTTCATGAAGCTGCAAGCCATTTGGGGATACTTAGCACCTGCTGGAGAGAAGCATGGGTGCTGCTTCCACATGCGGAGAGATAAGCGATGCAGGAGGGAGAGCTGGGTTGGGAGACAGGGAAGTTCATTGCAAACAGGGGAAGCTTGATGTGCCTATGAGAGAGCAGAGGGGTCCTGTGTAGTCATCATTTAGATATATGGGACTGGAGCAGGAATCTGAGCTAGTGGTAACGAATGAAGAGTAAGAGTAGCTGTTCACATGTAGAGAAAGTCTATAGAATAAAAGTGGACAAAGTGTAGATCTGTAAGGACTATCATAATTTAAGGGACAAGTCCCCAGAGGGGCAGGTAGAATGTGAGGAGGAAAACTAGGAGACATAAGATAAAAGGCGACAAGATAAGAGAGGCTATGGTCATAATGCTAATGCTGCCAAGAAGTTGCTAAGTGATGGGATAGAGGAGACCACAGGTGGAACAAAGTTCTTGCCTTTATGAGCTGATGATCTAGTGAGGAAGACATTAAGTATTTTTTTTAGGTATATAAATATCCCAGGTGGTGGGAAATACCAAGAAGACAAAGCAGGGAATGAGATACAGTGATTGGAGGTGCTCATTATTTTAGGTAGAATCATCAGAAAGAGCCTTTCCCGAGAGGCCACATTTGAATAGTGACCTGACCAAAGCAAGGAAGGTAAGGAGCTCTGGCATTACACCCAGTGGAAAGAGTGCCAAGACTGTCAGACAGGAATGTGTTCCATGTGTGTTCAAGGAACAAACAGCAAGGTGGCCAGTGGGGTCAGAGTGAGGAATCAGGGAAAGAAGGAGGAGAGGAACTCACATGGGCAATGCTGTAGCTCAGTGGTCCCCAGACTTTTTGGCACCAGGGACCATTTTCATGGAAGACTATTTTTCCATGGACTGTGGGGATGGTGGCATGATGGTATTGGGATGATTCAAATGCATTACATTTATTGTGTACTTTATTTCTATTATTATTACATTGTAATATATAATGAAATAATTATACAATTCACTATAGGTTGGGAAGCCCTGCCGTAGCTCACAGGGCCTTGTCGCTTTCAGGGCATGGGAAGAAGTTTGGTTTTTAATCCAGTTTGTTGGGTAAATTTTGGTAGATCTTGAGCAGGGGAGTGAAGTGCCTTAATTTAAGAGGTTATGCTGACTGCTCAGGGGAGAGTAGACCATAGTTGGGAGTCAGAATGTAGGCAGAGAAGAGGGTTAGGAAGAAAGTCTGGTGATAAAACTGAGCAGTGACAAATGGTGGCTCAGAATGAAAAGCGGACAGACTCCTGATGGAGGAATTGCTCACAGGTTGGAGCAGGGTAACTCATGTAGGTATTTGCCCCAGCAACTAGTCAATGGCAATGCCGTTTCCATTATTAGGGCAGACTTGGGAAGTTGTGTGTTTGGAAAAAGAGCTCTGCTTTAGAAGTGTGAAGACACGAGGGACCTTGGCAAGATTAGTCTCAGGACAGTGACAGTGACAGGGGACAGATGGAGGGGGTTAAAAAGAGACAGGAGATGAGAAGCTGGCACCAGAGCATGATTCTGTGAGCAAATGAGCGGAAACATCTCGGGAGTTGTGGGGAATGGGATGGGAACAAAGGAGACACATTCATCTTGGGGAAAATCTCTGGCGGAGAGGGGGAAAGTCTTCAAAGAGAGGTAATTGTTGGAACAGTGATCTGCAGAAGTGGGATGGGATTGACTTCACTGATAGGAGAGTTAGCTTCAGGGGAAAAAAAATACATCTCTGGGCTGTTTTCAACATGATCATGATGAATGACATTTTTTGTGTGTTGAATTCAGTTTGCTAATATTTTGTTGAGAATAATGCAACTATGTTTATCAGAGATATTGGCCTGTCATTGTTGTTGTGTCTTTGTCTAATTTTGGTATCAGGTAATACTGGCCTCATAGGATGAGTTTGAATGTATTCTTCTTCCTTGATTTTTTGAAATAGTTACAATAGGATTTTATTAATTTTTAAAAATCTTTTGTAGAATACAGCAGTGAAGCCATCAGGTTCTGGGCTTTTCTTTGATGGAAGATTTTTTATTACTACTTCTACAAGTATATTAAATACTTGTTAAATAGACATTAAAATATATTAAATATATTATCATAAATACATGTATACTTTAATATATTAAATACATTTAATCAATATAAAACATAAATATATATTATTTATATTTTTATTGCACCCTTTAACAATCCAATCTTTTTGAATGTACATGGAAATTTTACCAAAATTGAGCATATGATGAATGGCAGAGTAAGCCATAAAAAATTCTAAATAATTTAAATTGATTACAGTGTACTTTCTTTACCTAAATATAATTTACCTAGAAAATCAGTAACAAAAGTACTAGAAATGCCAGATTTCTTTGAACTTAAGCTAATGGTTTTAAATCTGTTAATATATTACAGACAATATCATAATTTAAATAAGAAAATATGTACATCAAGTAGTTCAAGAAACTCCAAGAGAATAAACAAATATTCATACCAACACACATGATCATCAAATTGTTGAAAGTCAGAATTTTGAAAGCAGCTAGACAGAAGAGAATCATCCTATACAAATTATTCTCAATGAGATTGACAGCATATTTTTCATCAGAAACAAGGTCTGAAGGGAGTGAATATCATTTGTAAAGTGCTGAAAGAAAAAAATATATATCAATATAGAATTTCATATCCAATAAAGCTTTCCTTTTTCATAAATGAAGAAAAGTTATTGAGATATTCAAAGATGGATAAAACTTAGGTGGTTCTTTGCTAGTAGACCTGCCCTACAAGGAATGCTGAAGGGAGTCCTCTGGCCAGAAATGAAAGGACACTAGACAGAAACTCAAAGTAATATGAGGAACAGAGAAATAAACTACAAAAGTAAATATAATAGCCTATACTATTGAATTTTGGCTTATAACTAGTCTTTTTTTTCATTTCCTATATTATTTAAAAGACAAACATGAATATTTATAAATTCATGTTAATAGGCACACCGTGAATGACAATGTCACTTGTGCAAAAATAACCTAAGGTGGATCTGTAAGAAGCAGAGCTTTTGCATGCTACCAATGCTAAGTTGGTATCTAATCAACCTAGATTTTTTAAATCACATTTTGTCTTTAAGTTAATAATACACATTTCTAAAATTGCTGAAATTTACCATTCTGAGCCATTTCATTCCACCAGGAAGATATAGGTATTTTTTTCCTCTCTTTAAAAAAGTTAAATACCAAAATAACTACATTTAAATAAATAACATTATGATAATGACACCAAAAATTCAAAATAAGGCTAACATCCTCTTTCTATTTGCACTGCTGCTCTGTCCTAACTCCTAGAACACCTCCTGGAAAGGAGACTGTTTTTTTCCTAAGGAGTCTGGGCTGAGGCTGGGGGTGGGGGGTAGGTTGGAACTTCTCATTCTCTCACTTGTTTCCTTTCCTCTCCTTTTCAATTTTGGTAGGAGATAAGTCAGCCTTAGTTTTGAATTCAGTTCAGAAAGGTTAGGGAAGTTTCTTACTGCAAATTAGAAAACAACCTAAATCTTTCCAGTGCTTAATCACAGCGTGCTTACTTAGACCCTAGAATTAACATTCAGCTCCCGCTCCATTGGCATGGCTGCTCCCGCCTGGAGTGGGGACAAGTGCAATATAACTGAGAAGACAGCTGGTCAGATGATGCCTTGAGCTGGCGACTAAACCTGCAATAACACACTATGGAGAAATCTGTGATCTTTGTTTGAAAATGCTTGTGATAAGAGACTGAGTCTTTTCCCCCAAATGTAGTGGTAATGGCTCTGTTGTTTTAAATACACAATACTTAGGAGACTGGCTTTACTTAGAATGGAAAATTTTGCCAGGGACAAAGTTAACACAAAGAAACAAACAACAAAAAACAGCAAGAAAGAGAACAGTTAAGTGCAGCTTGGATGAGACCGGGCAGTTCTTTCCCAGCACCAGCTTGTCCCTGAATTATCACGGTCACATGCAGCCTCAGCATTTTTCTTCTGTCCTACGCACTGAAATGGAGGTGGATTAAAATCACCAAGCAACTGCTCTAACTTGGAAAATCTGCAAGTGTCATATACTAGCTCCACCTGAACAAGATAAAGAATTCATTCCATAGGCTGAAAGCAACAAAAACACAAAACTACTTTGTTTCTTTTCCCCAAATGAAATCCACATGAAAGGTCCTGTATGATTTACAAAATTTCCAGAGTAGAAATGCAGTGATGTGAAATGTCACAGACCTCATTATTGTGTAAAGAAAACGCACTTCCGAAATATTCTAATTGCACATGTGAACAACAAAATACCGTCTTGCCTGCCAGTACCAGCGGTGAGTACTTCGAGGGCCGTGGTGGGGGGCGGATGGGAGGGTGGTCCTGCCTGGTCTCTGCAGGAGGCCGAGTCCCTGGAGGTCCGCTGGCACCTGCCCCTGACCGCTGACCACACTGTACCGTCCTCACAGGGAGATGCCTGGTCCTCCAGGAAGGGCCATGGTTTTTCACTGGTAGTTAAAAGCTTCACTCAAAGGCAGCAGCCCAGGGAGCGCTCAGCAGGAGAGACACTGTCTCAAGTACCAGGTTTTGTTGTGTGTGGTTTTTGTTCAAGTGTGACTTCTGTCTGTAAATTAAAGCGTTTGCAGGCCACCTGGGTTTTGTATTTTCAGTACTGAGAGGTGAAGTCCAAAGGCAGGGCCCTTTACCCACTGAGAGAGAGCGCACTCCTACTAGTGGTGAGAGGCAATGTCCCCTTTTGGCAACACAACATTGATATTTTAAAATAAGAAAAACTTTCCCAGTCACTAGTTTTAGACACCATTTTCCTCACAGCTGCCCGTGACGTGTCCACACTCAGGGTGATGACGACGCTCTGGCCATCTTCTGTTTTGATTCGCTTCAGCCCTGGCTGCCCAGGTTGGTTGCTGTCCTGGCAGATGCTGATGCGGGGGTCTCTAGCACGTGTAAAGGACTCCTTGCGGCATTGTTCACCTGGCAGTGGACCGCAGTGGGGATTGGTACCACAAGAGTCCTGTTTTGTATTACACTTTTTACTGGTAGCTGGTGTTGACCTAGAGGTGTCTGTTGTACTGATAATGAAGATCCTCATCAATCTAACACTAACCTATTACCTGGCTTCTGTAATCACGCTCACCTATTGCATCAGCCACCTGAGACCTCACCCCTCGGACCACCCCAACCTAATAAAAGTGGAAAAACCCAGCAAACAGGCTCAGAACTTGGTGATAACTCCCCTCTGAGCCCACCATTAAAAAAACCTTCATTTTCTGTGTGCAGCTTGGTTTGTCCTTGGAACCACACACTGTAACACTTGCTATAACGCTCCTACAGTGACCATCTGGACAGAGGTGGTCTGTGATATCTGAATGATCTGGCTGGCAGCACCTAATGTGCCATGGCTAATTGCAGCAACAGGTTCTACTTTTACTTCCCTGTGATTTCTATTCTCTTGCAGCTGGGCCCTAGGAGAGGCCAACACAGCTGCCTGAGTGACTACAGCTTGTCCTGAGACAGTGTAGGTGTTTGCTGGGGCCAGTCCAGCCACGCTGGTGACTGACACTGCTGGTATCTGGTGGAGGTCGTGAACTGTCTGCACGAAGGGTGGCTGGAAGGTCACTAGGTCACCACCTTGCAGTGGTCACTAGGGTGGCAGCAGTGTAGGCAGCAGTCTTAGCCACCTGTAGTAGCTGCCACTGAATGGTGATTAAGACTAGCTGGCTGGACAGAGGTGACTCTGGTGAGCTTTGGGCAACCCAGGCTTCTTGGATGATGGCAAGTCTGGGGTGTGAGTTGCCAGGCTCAGGCTTCTGATGGGCCGGCAAGGCCTCCCTCCACAGGCTCTCAGGGCTCTGGGGCCACTGCAGTGAGCAGACACTACTCCAGCGTGACTGGGAGAGGCTCCTAGAAGAGAGTGGTCACAGAGAGGTTCTAAAGCAAGGTACACTCCTAGGCTGCCTTTTCCTAAAAGCCTGCTCTGTTAATTTGCTTTCAGAGGCAGGATCTCTACCTTCCAGAATGAGCCTTTGCCTGGTTCTTCCTGGGAATGTGGTACTTGGATGAAATAACAATTCAGACAGAGATTGTCGGGAACTGAATTCTGCCACTCCTTGTTAGTCTTGTAGTATGGACAATTTTTAGTGATGTGCATATAAATTCCATTTAGGATGAGGTGTTTACCAGGAGCCATTGTAATTGCTTGTGCTATTGTGTATAGGAATAAGGTGGCTTTGAATCATCCTTTGGGCTTCCTCCACCGGAAGCTTCCTTTTCATTTTCTGGGTGTGAGTTTTCAGCCACTAAATTGAGGTGAGATGGCATCAGTGGGCCCATTTTGAAACCTGAAATCCCCACTTCCTGGGGGCTGGATGGGCAGGAGTTGGCAGCACTGATAGTTCCCGCTGGGGAGGGAAGGGGGATGATGAGGTGGGCCATGGTGTTCGGAATGTTGATGGTCAGAGGCGAGAGGTGTGGCTGCACAGCCTTTGCTGGGGACTCAGGCGCCACTTGCTTCTTCCTCTTCTGGCCGGATAGGGAAGTGAAAGTTAGTTTGAAGTCTGTGCTTGGAAACCTGGTGCATGAAGCTTGGTAGCTGCAGCAGCGGCACCCGGTGCCTCTGGAACACCTGTACACAAACAGGCTTCTGGCCAAGGCAATGCAACTGGAAATCGCCACTTTAGGCCAGGGCTGTGCAGGCGGTGGGTCCGGGCTGTCCAGTCATGGCCAGCGCTGTCGCTCAGGGTCATCAAGATCTCAAGGTGGCACTGGGAGATGAAGCCCAAGTGGCCCATGCTCACATCCACTGAGCCCTGCAACCAGATGCACATGATGGTCACCGAGTGCTTGGTATTAGGTACTCAAACTGGCAGCCCTCCAGCTGTGCCACTTCCCCGCAGCCTGGCCGGGACCAACACCCCTGGCCCTGCCGCCCATTATGGGGGCTGCTGAAGCCACAGCCATCGGCCTGAGTGAGAGTCCAGCGCCACTCACTGGGAGCTAGGAGCCAGAGCAGAGGCCTCCGGTTTGCCAGAGAGCCAGCCAATTAGCAGCGGCTAGTGGCCACAATCTCAATTTAATAAATTTATAATGTTAAATTCAAGCATATATAAACCACTGAGAAGTTTCAACAGAATACAAATAAAAGCCAATGAGAAGGAAATCAAAATAGTACCCTACAAAACTTTATTGAATGCAAAGAAGGAATTGATGGAGGGAATAAAGAAAAAAAAGGTAAGAGATACACAGGAAACAAATAGTAAAATAGCATAGATAAGTTCCTCCTTATCAGTAATTAATTAAGTGTAAACATATGGAACTCTACAATGAAAAGGAAGAAACTGGAGGAATATATTTTAAACAACAAACAACAAAATGATCCAAGTATGTGTTATCTACAAAAGCTATATTTTATATTCAAAGATATATATATGTATATATGTTGAAAGTGAAAGGATAGAAAAACATATTCCATGCAACATTAGGTGTCTATGTTATTATCAGACAAAATAAACTCTATTCCAAAACATTTTATAAAAGATACAGGCCATTATTTATTGAAAAAACAATTGATTCATCAAAAAGATACAATTACAAACATTTATGCACCAAGCAACAGAACGCCAAAATATATCGGACAAGTATTGACAAAATGGAGAGGAGAAATCATTCTACAATACAGGTTGGAAACTTTAATACCCCATTTTCTTTAATGGATAGATGGTCTGGACAGAAGATCAGTAAGGAAAGGAAGATTTGAAAAGTGCTATAAACCAGCCAAATAGAGCAGACATAAAGAAATTCCTCCACAGAGCATAAGGCACATTTCTATCAAGCCCAGATGGAAATTCTCCAGGTTAGACCACATAGTAGAGCAGAAAATAAGTGACAAGAAATGTAAAAAGACGGAAGTTATAACAAGTATCTTCTCTGACCACAATAGAATGAAGCCAGGCATCAAAAACAAAAGGAAAAATGCAAACTTCGTAAGTAGGAAATTAAACAGCACAGTCATAAGCAATCAATGAAACAAAGAAGATAATACAAAAGAAATTGGAAAATACTGAGAGGGACATAAAAATGAAAACACAATATAACAGAACATATATTCAGTGAATGCAGTGCTTAGAGGGATGGTTAAAGCAGTGAATGCCTATATGAAACAAGAACAAATGTCTTAAATAAACCTATATTACAATAGAAGGACTTAGAAAAATAAAGTCAAATGAAACCCAAGCCTAATAGAACAAAGGACTAATAAATATTACAGTGAAGACAAATAAAATTGAGAGGAGAAAAACATTAGAGAAAATGAACAATACTAAAAGTTAGTTCTCCCATAGGATTAAGAAAATTGATAAATATGTAGGTACACTGACCAAGAATATAGAAGAGAAGATATGAATATTTACAATCATAAATTAAAGTGGAGACACTAATAAATACCTTACAGAAATAAAATGGATTATAGAAGAATGTTATCAGCAGTTGCACAAAGAGATAACCTGAATGAAATGAACAAACTTCTATAAACACATACATTACTGAAAGTGACTGATGAGGAAACAGATAATAGGAACAAACCTATAAAATATAAAGAGGCTGAATCAGAAAAAAAAATCAATCAAACATATTAAAGCAACTCCCAACAAAGAAAAACAGTACCAGATGGCTTTCCTGGTTAAGTCTACCAAATATTTCAGAATTTTTAAAAATCCTCCTCAGACTCTTACAAAAAATAGAAGAGGTAAGGTCACTTCCAAATATATTCTGTGGAGCCAGAATTGCCCTGATCTGAAATACAGATAAAGACACCAAAAGAAAATTAGAAATCAATATTCCTTATGGTCACACGTGCAAAAGAGCCTGAACAAAATACTAGCTAATTGAATCAAACAATATATTTAAAGGATAATACACAAAAAGCAAGTGGAATTATTTCAGGAATGCAAGATTAATTCAATATAAGAAAATCAATTAATTTAATAACACAATAATAGAATTGAGGAAGAAAACACACACAGCAAATCAGGAAATGCAGAAAAAGCATTTAAATAACAACAAAATCTCTTAGCAAGTATGGTTGCACATACCTGTAGTCCCTGCTACTCAGGTGGCTGAGGCAGGAGGATTACTTGGGTCTAAGTGAGTTGAAGGCTGCTGTGCTCTCTACATTGTGCCTGTGAAGCCACTGCACTTTAGCCGGGGCAACATAGTGAGAACTTCTCTCTAAAAATTAAAAAACAAAACAAAACAAAAAAAAAACAACTTTTTTTTTTCTATTGACACCTGGCAAATCTACTTTGAATCCATTCTGTTATATGAAGAGGTGTACGTATATGTGTGTGTATATATATACATTTATTATTATTATTATTATTTCAGCATATTGTGGGGGTAGAAAAGTTTAGGTTACGTATATTGCCCTTGCCTCCCCACCCCACCCCGAGTCAGAGCTTCAAACGTGTCCATCCCCTAGACAGTGTGCATCGCACTCAGTATGTATGTATACACCCATCCCCTTCCCTACCCACATCTGTTTGACACCCGTTCAATGTTATTCCTGAATGTGCTCTTAGATGATGATCAGTGAAACCAATATGATGGTGAGTACATGCGGTGTTTATTTTTCCATTCTTGGGATACTTCACCTAGTAGAATGGGTTCCAACTCTATCCAGGAAAATACAAGAGGTGCTATATCACCATTGTTTCTTATCACTGAGTAGTACTCCATGATATACAAAAAATCCATTTTTGATGAAAGAAGTCAACAAACTAGAAATTGGAAAAAGAGCATTTATTAAAAAAAAAATTAACAAGTCAGTGGGTAAAGCCTAAAATTTCTCCACACCACCTAAGATTGGGAACAAGAGAAGGACGCTCACTTTTCCCCACTTTATTCAACATTGCACTAGAAGACATAATCAGGGAAATTAGGCAGGAAAAATAATAAAACCCATTCAAATTGAGAAAGAAAAAGTAAAATTCTTGCTATTTACATATGGCATGATACTGCCTTTAGAAAAACTCAAATAATCCATAAAAATTTATCAGAGCTAATGAACAATTCAGTAGAATTGGAGGACACAAAATTAACACACAAAGTTCCATGATGTTTCTATATACCAGCAAAAATCAACCTGAAGCAAAAATTAAGAAAACAATTCCACAGAATAGAAAATGCTCTTTAACTATGGAATAATTTTAGTCAAGGAGGTGAAATAATTAAATGCTGAAAAGTACAAAATATTTCTAAGAGTTAAAGAACAGCCTAACAAATGAAAATGTACCCAGTGTTCATGGATTAAAAAAATTCAAATTGTTAAGATGGCAATACTCCACAAAGTGATCTATATAGTCAATGTATTCCCTATTTTAAAAAGTGCCTGTCTTTTCAGAAGTGGGAAAGTATATTCTCAAATACATAGGAAATTGTCCACCTAGTAGCCAAAAAAACAAAAAAAAAAAAAAAAAAACTGAAAAATAGAAGAAAGTAGGAGAGCTCACACTTTCCAGTTTTAAAATATATTACAAAACTGCAGAATCAAAACTGTGGTAATGGCAAATGGGTAGAAAAATAAATATATGGAATACAACTGAGAGTCCACAAATAAACCCATATAATTATTAATTGTTTTTTCTATAGTCACACTTGCATTTGATTAAAAAAATACAAAAAATACTCACACACGGTTCCTGTATGAATTCTAATTAAGAAACATTACCTTCAGAATAATAATACTCGGTGATAATTTTCAGAAGACTCTAAGAGCTTCTTTACCATTTAAGGGGTACATAGGGTGCAGGTGTTTCCGTGAATGTATTCTTAAATAAGAGACTACACCACTCTAATTTGCCTAGCTGTAGCTCTGTTCCAGGTTACTGACTGCTAGTTCATGTTCCAGAGTTTCTTTGCCAACAGGTTATTTACAAAAGAGGCACCTCCAAAGTCTTAGAGTGAATTGGGAAAGGGCTGGTTAAATGAGGAAACAGGCTATCATTCCCCTGTAAAAGTTCTTCGTTTCCTTTCCCAATGTATCATTTTATTGAGAACTTCTATTTTTTATCCTGTGTTCCTCCTCTGCCATCTCACACTCTGGCTCTACCTGCTGTATTTTGGCCACCTGCACCTCATTCATTTGTATCAGTTTTAAGATGGAAATTGGTTGATGGGGTTCTTCCTCATGCATCTTTTTCCTGAGAGATTTTGCTTCTGTATTTTTTATTGGAAGTTATTCTGACAGCTGAATAACAGGTGGAGCAGTCCCCTCACATACTGGGAAGCAACAAACTCTTTCTTGTCGTTGCACAGTTCTCTATAAGCAGCAGCAAATGATTCTGGGCTGCAGTGTGGAGTGGTATTTGGCCTCTTCCTCCCCCCATCCCTGACTCTGCAGGAAGTAGAGCTCCTCAAGGGCATCCTGTTGGCAATCTTCTCCTTCCCCAGGATGAGCGTACTCAGAAGTGGGCTGACACTGGGCTTCACTTTCTCTTTCCTTTCACAGCCTGTAATTGTTTTGGTGCCAGGCTTGAAGTTCTCCAGCACTTCAGCTGTGTGGAAAACCGCCGTGGTATGCTCCTTGCATTCAGCTAAGAGTTGCATGCTTGGCAAGGGATGGCCAGGTGCCTTGCTTGAGGGCAGTATTTCCTATATCGCATCACTTTTCTTTCCTTCCAGCACATATTCGGAATTTTCTACTAAAGCAAGCAAGAGGCTCTTTTCCAATTCGAAGAGGTATTTGGCAGGTTTTATAATTTTGTTCTTTTGTATTTTTCATTATATTCCATCTGGACACTAGCTATGTGAGTCCCACTGCAGCGCAAAGAGGCAGCAGCAACATCTGGCCAACAGAGCAAGGGTCACAGCGGGTCCGCTAGGGAGCCTGAGTTAACGATTGTGAACAAGGGTGTAGATGCATTTCAGTGGGAGAGGGGAAGAGTTGTCAACAAATAGTGCTAGAAAAACTGGATATCAACCATGCAGAAAGAATGAAGCTGGACTCCTAGCACAAACCTGTACAAAATTGACTCAAAATGAATCATTTACGCTCATGCAAAGGTAAATGTATTTCTGTGTGTTCAACCCCACTTGTGTTTTAATTGGGTCCCCTATCACCTGTACTCTGACAAACATTTTTCTGTCTGAAATGATCTTTGGGCATATTCCTGTCACTGGATGTTCAAGGCTTTGTTCCCAGAGGCTTTGCAGGTGATGGCATGGACATGCCACGTTTTATATAAAGCACAACATAATTGACCTTTTAAGACAAGATAAGAATGGTACGTTTTTCATCTGAAGACATTCTTAAAAATGGCTACGTAGAAAATTTGTTTAAACCATTTTTCAGACCTTAATTTGGAGAAGCTGCGAAGAGAAACTTTGTTCTCTTCCCCAGGTTAAGAACATACATTACTCACCAGTAAATACTTTGTGGTTAGAGTCTCAATGCAATGTCACAGACTTATTTTATTCTGTGACACAATTAAAAAATTTCCTTAAGGGAGTAGGTCAAACTAGTAAGGAAATAGTTAATTCTTTGAAGCAAGTAGGCAGAATTCTTATCATATTTTTATAGTTGTATAAAAATAAAGCATGGCTGATGATTGTTTTATGCTGCCTCTACTAATTAACAATTCTTATTTTTTAAAGAAAACTTTACTTAACATCAACTTGAAAAACACATAGAACTATGCATGTAGAAGTTCCAGAAAGACAAGAACACCAATATTAAAGCAAAAAAAAAAAAATTGAAAAACAGTTTGTAGGTACAGATATAATAAATAAAAATATTTTTATATTTTATAAAAATTTATTGAAATGTAATGAATCAATTTCACTTTTTAGTTTTGATCACTATCCTTTTGCCTTTTCCAATAATTTTAATATTTTTATACTAAAAGTGTATTATGTGGGTGTGTGGGCATGAAAGTGTGTACAATTTATAAGTATTTGAGAATAATAATGTACAACTTTTTGACGCACATTTTGAATGTGAGTATGTAATGAAGTGTACCTAAATATTTCTCAAAGATTTATGGATAAGACTAGTTAATATTTTTAACATGGCAAATCTAATTTATAAAATTGTTACAATCTTTAATCTCACAACTAAAATCCTTTTTAATTTTTGTAAGGAATATTGAATATTTTCTTATTTACAAATACCAATAACAACAAAAGGAAAAGTGTATATCCTCTATTCTTACCAATTACAGAGGAAAACATTTTTAAAAATCCCTTTGAATATTTGTGGCATTCAGGAATATGCTATCCTCTCCTTATTGCTATCTTTCTTTCATTTCTATTTAATCTTTGTTTTATTTGTAACTCCTCCTTACTGCTTGTACTAGGAAATTTTCAATAAATATCTGTCATGCCTTACACCTAAGATGGTTTTAGTTCCATAAGTCTCTCTAAATATCATGGTCAAAATTTTCAAAAGTCAGTATATTTTTATTTAAAAATATGCATGTTCATAAAGTAGTTATATTTTTATTTGTCAAAATTATTGGAGGTCCTATGTAAGAATTGGATGCTAATTTGAAAACTGGTTTTTACATATGACTTCAGTGTGTTGCTTTGTAATCTAGAGTTTCCCTGTAAGAATGATACATGGCAAACAAAGTCAAATAAATAAAAAAAGCAATTCCAAGTAGTAATTTGATCATATAAACAAAAAAATACATCAATTATGTTTAATTCAAACTAGCTAGTAGACAATTTACTAAGTTCTGTTAGTGAAACAAAAAAGTTGTAGATAGTTCAGTGTAAAAAAATAAAATGTCTCCATAGCTCTATGCTACCATCCAGGTTTTAAAGACATATCTGACCTTTCTAAGTAATATTTTTGATAGAGTGAAAAGGCTTGCAGGGTTTTAAAAATATTTGCTTTTCTTGTCATCCATTACTAACCAAAATTTTCACATTTATTTGTATTCTTATATATTGTAGTATTTTCCCCCTCACAGAAAACAAGCAATTAAAAATAGTAATAATTTCCTTCTTCCACTAAAACCTCACTGTCAGAACAGCTTTTAGATGGTTGTGTGTAATCAGTAAATATCTTTTGAAATATTAAGACTTTAGCCTGTACTTCTCACAAGGGATATGAGTTTTATTATTTCAAACCTACATTCAATATATTGATTTACGGAGACTGGGAAAGAACATACCTTATTTTGGACCTAGTCATTTGTAAATAAGTAGGATAAGGAAGAATTTTAGTGGCCAGTTGCATTAAAATGCATTTCTTTATTAACTGTCACATGTGTAGACATGTACTTGGTACTAAAAGTTAAGAATATATATATACAGTCAAAAATTCAGAGAATTTACACAAATGTGTGGGTGATAAACACATACAAAATTCCTGTAATTCAATACAAAATTTAAATTTTAAACAAAATGTAGGTAGAAGAACAAATATGAAATTATTAGGAAGGTTCAAAGCAAAAGCAGTATTTGAGTTGGATTTAAAGACTAGATAGGTAGTAAGGGAAGAGCGTGATATTACAGGTAAAGAAGGAAAGTGGCACAGTCAGAGACCAGTTTAGGTTTATTTTGAGAATGAGGAGTGTACTCAGGTGAGGACTTCAGGTTTGTATAGAGAAGAATCAGAATTAGGGACAGAAAAATGTATTGCATGTAGATTTTGCAAGACAAAAAATATTCTACTCTCATGAAATGTAACTTATAAACAACTTGGGCTGTCTACTCACACATACAGCCTTGTGGAACCCATGCATTTTCAGAGATGATCTGAAAGCTGATAAGAAAAGTGACTTTCCTGAGAGAGATGGTGGTTAATGTGAGAAGATGCTGAAGAGGAAAAAGGTTGGATAAGGTGGGGGATATAACCACTTATGTCACTCACGGGATTTAACTGGTAAGAGCTCTTTCAAAAGTGGTATGATCAGTAGTGCCAAAAATCTATTATATTAATATTATTATGATATATAGATGATACCTTTAGGAAAAAGAAAATGTAATGAAAAGGATGGTCAGGACTAAGAAAAATCATTTTATGGACAGAGGAATCTTAAACTTTATGCAGGTTAAAGCATGAAGTAAGAAACATTATGACAAGCAGAGCTTTAGGAAAAAAACAAAACAAAACAAAAATATAGAATTGATTCATGCTGGAGGCTTTTAAGGATTTTGTAATCTGCTGGAAAAGGTAAATAAATAAGTAAATGGAGTCTGGGCATGTAGCTCACACCTGTAATCCTAGCACTCTGGGAGGGCAAGGTGGGAGGATTCCTTGAGATCAGGAGTTCGAGGCCAGCCTGAACAAGAGTGAGAGACCCTGTCTCTACTAAAATTAGAAAAAATTAGCCAGGCAACTAAAAATAGAAACAAAAACATTAGCTGGGTGTGTTGGCTCTCACCTGTAGTCCCTGCTACTGGGGAGGCTGAGGCAGGAGGATCCCTTGAGCTCAGGAGTTTGAGGTTGCTGTGAGCTAGGCTGATGCCACAGCACTGATTCTAGCCTGGGCAATAAAGCAAGAATCTGTCTCAAAAAAATAAAAATAAATAAATAAATAAATAAGTAATTGGAGATGACCTGGGCAGTGATGGACAGGGCAAGCATCATAAAATGTTAGTATTGAGAAGGATTCCAGTGGAATCATGGGAGGCAAATGTGGAATTATGGAAAATGTTTTAAGCTGTAAATAAGTCAGATTCAAGTGGAGCCCAAACTCTTAAACTTATACAGTTTTAAAACATAAAAGCTTATTTTTGAGACTGGTTCTTCATTAGTAAATTGTTCATGTTTGTGGAGATACTTAACTATTATAATGGTACAAGTTATTTCCTGTATAACAAACATAGTAAATAGATGATAATGTGGATGACTAGCATTGGATATAATGATGTAGTTATGGTGACAACTGTGGTAGTCAGGGTACAGGAGAGAGGTTATGAAAACGCAGGTCTTTAAAGAATAGATAGTAAGAAGATAATTTCTTAGGGAGAAGTGGAGGTGAAAAATTTAGGAGTTTCATTTTGCATGTGAAATTTACAGATTATTATACTGTATGTAAAAGGTAAATCTGCATGTGGGATCAGTGTCAAAATTAGTAGTACCTTCAGATGTCAAAGCAATCATATAGGAAAATGAATACAATTTGAAATAATAGATAACAAGCATGGGAAAATGTCCCCAGTCATTATAACCAGACGAGATTCAACTACATTAATTCTTGGTTACTTAGGAGTGTACACAAAATATGTACAAATGTTTCATAGTCAAATTCGGTATTCACTTCCCCTTATGATCACAAGGGTAACTTCTCTACCAATATGGCTTTTTGACCACTGACAATTAAATTACCTATAGTGAAGGCCAGTTTTAACTTTCCTCCAAACTTTTCCTGAGTCCTTATTTTCAAAGATAACAGATAACTATAAAATGATATTTTAAAATAACATGCAGAATATATGTGCATAGAGCACCCTTCACATAAGTGACTCCATCTTATTAAAGGTTGGTGCAAAAGTAATTGTGGTTTTAGCATTGTTGAAACTTTCTGTTTGATATTGGAATACATTCTTAAGTAAAGGTGGATACGTTATACATCATTTTAATGTGCATTTCTCACTTTTTGTGTTTTTGCTAATGACTTATTACTCGTTGTTTATTTGATATTTACTTTATTTTTAGGTATTTATTTTTTCATATTTATTTTATGTTATGGAAATGATGTTAGACAAAAAGCAAATTTGAGTTCAATATGGGTCGTAAAACAGCAGAGACAATTGACAACATCAACAACTCATTTGTCCCAGAAACTGGTAATGAACTTACAGTGCAGTGGTGGTTCAAGAAATTTTGCAAAGGAGCTGAGAGACCTGAAGATAAAGAGCGCAGTGTCTGGCCATCAGAAGTTGACAACAATCAATTGAGAGCAATCATCGAAGGTGATCCTCTTACAACTACAGGAGAAGTTGCCAAACACCTCAACGTGGACCATTATATGGTAGTTTTTGGCATTTGAAGCAAATTGGAAATGTGAAAAAGCTCAATAAGTGGGTGCTTCATGAGCTGACTGAAAATAAAAAATTGTCATTGTGAAGTGTCGTCTTCTCTTGTTGTATGTAATAACAGCGAACCATTTCTCGATCAGATTGTGATGTGAAATGAAAAGTGGATTTGATACAACAACTGGCTACAAACAGCTCAGTGGTTGGATTGAGAAGAAGCTCCAAAGCCCTTCCCAAAGCCAAACTTGCACCAAAACATGGTCATGGTCACTGTTTGGTGGTCTGCTGCCAGTCTGACCCACTGTAGCTCTCTGAATCCCAGTGAAACCATTACATCTGAGAAGTATGCTCAGCAAATTGATGAGAGGCACCAAAAACTGCAATGTCTGCAGCCAGCCCTGGTCAACAGAAAGGGCCCAATTCTTCTTCATGACAACACCCCACCACACATCGCACAAGCAACATTACAAAAGTTGAATGAATTGGGCTACGAAGTTTTGTCTCATCTGCCATATTCACCTAACTTACTGCCAATCGACTACCACCTCTTCAAGCATCTCAACAACTTTTTGCAGGGAAAATGCTCCCACAACCAGCAGGATGCAGAAAATACATTCCAAGAGTTTGTGGAATCCCAAAGCACAGCTTTTTACACTACAGGAAAAAACAAACTTATTCCTCATTGGCAAAATGTGTTGATTATAATGGTTACTATTTTGATTAATAAAGATGTGTTATAATGACTTAAATTTCATGGTCCAAAACCGCAATTATTTTTGCACCAATCTAAGAAAAAGACTCGATCTAGTATATCAAAGAGCATGATGTCAACAGGGACCAGATGTTCAGAGACTATGCCCAACCAGATAAGGATGTAACCCTTTACTACCAGTCCTCCCCAGAGGACTGAAGGGCCATAAAAAGAGCAGGGCTTCACCAGCTAGGTGAGGCCATCTCTATAGACACCATCTTGCTGTAACTCGTGGCCAGCACCTGGCATTTTCTGCCAAAGGCATGCCTAAGTCAAGGACTCTGCCTTGAAAGATGTTGATGATCATGCAGATCAGCCCAAGATACTCTTCTTGTCCATGTTGCTCTCCTTGGACTGGTTCATTAACTCCTTTTCATGTTCTCTTTCTCTTGATATTAAATGCTACTTTGTTGGATATGAAAATTTTAATATATAACATTTATATATTGATTAAGTATACTACTATGTATGGTTTGCAATATCGACAGACTTGTGAATTCGCTTGTATCTGTGTACCAATGGCTCTGACTACTGAGAGAGCCAGTTGTACTAAAGAGAATTTTCTGTTTGGAAACTCCATGTAGCTCACGGCTTTCATGATTAAAATAGCATCAGTAAAAGTCTGGACCTGTGGAAAGACACAAACATACATGGAGCTGGTTATGTCTGAACTTGTGCCACTCAAGACAATATGCTTTACCTATCTCATGCTTGGATGGTATGCCATTGTCAAGTGTTATAAAGGTGTAGAAACTATTAATCTCAACATCTGCACATATCCTAAGAAGAGAAATGTTAAGACATGACTGTTGCTGATAACAACAGACCACCCAATGAAGGCAACTGTTAGATCTCTGCTACATATCAATATCCAGGCTGCATGTGTTGTCCACCTCCTAATAATATTTAACTACTTCTGAAATTTACTCCCTTATAGGCATTTTATACATATCGAGTAATTCAGTCTTCATGAAAACAATAAATATCATAGGCTGAAAATGATATAAGTCAGTGAATTACACTTATTTAGGTCTTGCTCAGATAACTAATTGAAATACTTTATCCTTAGAAGTTTGATATATTATCAACTCAGGTGTGGTTATGCAAATCAAAAGACAAATAGTACACCTATACACAGAAACCAATTGTGTAAGACAGAAAAAAAAAAAAACTTTCAAGAAAATATATGAAGTGGATTTTATCATTTTGTGTTTCCTACTTTTTATCTCTCTGCCTTCCCAGTCAACCAGAATTTCTAGTAAATGGTCAATTCCACCATTATTTCTCAGTTACTCTTCATAGGCTTTGCTAAAGGCTGGAAACTGAGGTTCTTGCACTCCATGCTATTCCTATGATGTACTTGGCAACCTGTTTGGGAATCTTTTCATCATCATTGTCACCCCTGTCAACCAAAACCTTCACAGGCCCATGTATTTCTGAGGAATTTGTGCATTATGAATATGTGCTATATTTCTATCACTGCCTCCAATGCCTGTGTTAACCCTATCACTGAAAACAGGGCCCTCTCAGTCGATAGGTGTACAACTCAGATCTTCTTGGACATTTGTTATGTGTATGTAGTTTCTTTTCCTCACCATCATGGCCCACAACCACTGTGTGGCCATCTGCCAGCCCCTCCATTACCCAGTCCTCATATACCACCACTTTTGTGTCTGAATAACACTGGCTTCCATACTCAGTGGTCTCTTCTATGCAGGCATGCACACTGTCAACACCTTCCACTGGCCCTTCTGTGGTTCATCAATTGTCCTGTGATGTCCCTCCTCTGTTGAGGCTCTCTTGCTATGACCCCTTCAGCAATGTGCTCTTACTTATTGCCTCTGCCATAGGAGTTTGTGGTGGCTGCTCTACCTTAATGCCCATGTTATATATTTGCACATTTTTGAATGTGCTCAAATTTCCAACCAGACAGTGAAGAAAGGCCTTTTCTCACCCATGCCTCTTATATACTCACAGTGTCTGTCTTCCTCAGTTCTCTCATGTGTATGTACCTACAGGCTTGGGTAACTTCTGAAACAATTCAGGATATAATTCTGTCTGTATTTTATACTATATAGCTTCTATTCTTGAATCTTATTATAGTTGTGTGAGAAGAAGAATAGAAAGGCTGGCACCACATCTAAATTTTTCTGTACTCACCTTTTTAGTACTCACCTTTTCTGGTATTATAAGGATTTAGTCACACAATGTAAAAGCTTCTTCCCAGTGCAGCATACCATACTTATGAGCACAGAGTACATGCTCAGTAGACATTGCATTATGCTGGTCTTCACTTTGGAAACTAAGTATCTGTGTGGTGATGTGTGTTGGGCATAAGTCACTCTGTATGCTGTGCTTGCTGTCTCTAGCTGAGTGCTACTAATAATGGATCCAGGTTGAGCAACTTCAGCACTAAAACCGGACTTGACCCAGAAGCCAATTAATGTACCCCTTCCACACCAGCAGATCACATTTCTTAGAGTGAGGCCCACAATACCACATGATTTCTATTCACATTGATGGTTCAGAGACAATTTTTAAGTAATTGCCTCTCATGCCAACCTTTCAATTAGGATCACCTGCCTAGCTTGAAAGAAATACCATCACCTGTCTATTGGGCTGGGTGGGAACATCCATGTGGTTTTAATTGTGCCCCAAATAATTCTAATTTGATGCCAGGGTCAAGCTTTAGAAATCCTGAATACATTCATGAGATTGAGTTTAGACCTTGTTCCAGAGAGAAATCACAGGGCCTGCTGTTTTGGGTTTGGTAGGGGCAGATCAGTGTGTTTCAGGTTCCCACTGCTGTAGCAGAAAGTCCTGGCACATGTGGCAGGGGAAGGTCCCCAAGGGAAAGACAGGAGAATCTCACATTTTAGTCTCCATGAGCAGACATCATACCTGACTGTTTCCTGTGACTAAGAACAAGTGAATGTTGCCTTTTCTGCATTTTGTCATCCTCCTGCTTGTGGATTCTGTGTAAACAGGTGAAGAGATTGTGCTGAATCCTTTCAGGGAATAGTCTCAAGATGTAATTCTAATTGTTCTACACAGTCTCACCTGAAAAGAAATTTCAGAGTAGGAGAAGGAGAAGGAGAAATGGCTGGTTTTCAGGTAAGTGTGTCCCAGGTTAGGGACTGTGTCGACTGTTCCTCCTGGAATGTCATGCAGAACTTCAATTTTTAGAACTTGTAAACCTTTACTTCTTTACTTCTGATGTTTATGCCTAATGAGTTTTTTTCCACTACATTTTTTTTTTCATTTCTTCTTATGATAGTCCAGGAACACTGGAAAATCCTTCCTCCCTAAAAACAAAAGTTTTTATCTGGATGATTTCATTAGCTGTGTGTGAAATAGTATTTGGAAAATGCAGAAAGAGGATAGCATTTATTGCATAGGATAACAAGAAAATTATGGAAAAATAAAAAATAGAAGACTTGCCCTGTATAATGCAAAAGTATTTACATACATTATTAAAGATTACAAAACCTGGGAAATATCTATAACTTGAACCTTGCATAAAACTGATGATTCTTCATGGTTACATATTGTTGGGCACTACCATCCCAGCAGTGATTTTTTTTTATCCTCTGTGCAATGGTGCCTAATGCCAATTTGTCCCACTATAGTTGATGTTAATTTCATTCACTTGGTTAAGGTGCTCTCTGACAGATTCATCCAATGTAAAGTTAATTGTTTTTTCTTTATTCATAAGTGTCTTTTGGAGATTTACTGACTGATGCGCATGAACCATCAGATTTACACTGGAAGCTCCCCTTTCTTTTTATAGCTTGCTTTGAAAAATGAAGGCTCTTATCTTTGTCTTCTGGTCAAATGAAGTGAGATAAATTTAAAGTCTACCACTTACTGAGTGTTGACAAAATACTTTCCTTAGGCCAGAAGCACTGGTTTCACTGGTTATATTATGTGAAATGCAGAGACTCAGACCCCACCCCAGATCTCCTGAATTAGAATCTGTATTTTAACAAGATCTCCAGTTCATTATTACACACGTGAAAATTGGGTGATACCTTCTAACTCACTGTTTCTCTATGTGAGAAATATGCACAACTTATTTCATATGATGTAAATATAACACAAATTTATATTGCTGTGTTGAGGCCTTTAATTTTATATTAAATAGTTTATCATGCAAAACAGTATCATATGCACACTAGTTTCATACATGTTAAACGATCTTCATTCCTGAGAATTAGAGGATATATTCAAGAATATCACTGTGCTTAAAAATATCTTTTTTTTTTTTTTTTTTTTTTTTTTTTTTTTTTTTTGAGACAGAGTCTCACTCTGTTGCCCAGGCTAGAGTGAGTGCCGTGGCGTCAGCCTAGCTCACAGCAACCTCAAACTCCTGGGCTCAAGCGATCCTCCTGTCTCAGCCTCCCGAGTAGCTGGGACTACAGGCATGCACCACCATGCCCGGCTAATTTTTTCTATATATATTTTTAGTTGTCCATATAATTTCTTTCTATTTTTAGTAGAGATGGGGTCTCGCTCTTGTTCAGGCTGGTCTCGAACTCCTGAGCTCAAACGATCCGCCCATCTCGGCCTCCCAGAGTGCTAGGATTACAGGCATGAGCCACCACGCCCGGCCAAAAATATCTTATTGGATAATTCCAGTCACCCATATGTCAGAAACAGTTCTCATAACTTTGATTTTCCTTGTAGTCAAATTAAGAATTCTCTCCTTGGCAACTTGGGAAATATGTGTCTTTTTTCAGGAACTGGTGACATTCAGGGATGTGGCTATAGAATTCTCTCCAGAGGAGTGGGCATGCCTTGACAACGCTCAGCGCAATTTGTATAGGGATGTGATGTTAGAGAACTATGGAAACCTGGTCTCCCTTGGTGAGGATCACTTCAATACACAATTCCTATTCCACACTAAGGGCATTATTTTATTTTTGTAGATTGTTTCTTGGAAGTTTGTACTTTACATGAATTAATTTCATATCCCTGCTTTTAAGGAAAATTTGAAGGATTTCGGTGTAAAAAATAAAATCACTAGTTGTTTCATCTTATCATGTACTTTTCCTTTCTTGAGCTGATTTGTATACTTCAGTCTAGATTAGTGGTTCCTCTAGAAATCAGGGTATATAATTGTTGCCTGCACCTTAGAATACAATTTCCACCACTCACT
Source organism: Eulemur rufifrons (assembly GCF_041146395.1). NCBI lineage: Eukaryota > Metazoa > Chordata > Mammalia > Primates > Lemuridae > Eulemur > Eulemur rufifrons. Next base: position 11,546,477 of record NC_091012.1, on the reverse strand, counting down.
TTTTATTTGGTGCTAGTGGGAATTGGTGCTCTGGAGCCATAAATTTGAAATAATTTCTTATCGTTCTACAGGGTCTGTGAGAAAACAATATTTTAGAAAAAAATTTTCTAGAATCTTCTATAATATTCTGTCTACAAGTATAGTGCTTATAAGATTAGTAATTGGAGAGTCTTCAGCAAGATTCATGTGAATTCCTTCTAATAAAACAGGTCTTGCTGTCTCAAAGCCAGAGCTGATCACATGTCTGGAGCAAAGGATAGAGCCCTGGATTATGAAGAAAAAGGAAACAACAGCTAAATATACAGGTAGGTGAGATTCAGTAAAGCAGATAACAAATGTTAAAAATCCAAAGCTCAAGGAGAAAGGCAGATATTAAAAAGTGGTTTGGAATGCTTGCTGTATTGGAAATGTTTTTTGAGAAGCCTGTGTATGTTTCTCTTTCTCTTACACAAGGACATCTTCTGTCCCATGCTCTTAAACTCCCTAAGAACTGTACATCTGTAGTGACCTTCGTTAGAATTCAGTGAGAGCCAAACTTCTTGTCATGGCTTATAAGGGACTACATTATCTGTAAACACTTGTATTGTTTGGGGAGATACGGGAATATCTGTACATATTTTGAGGACCTCTACATTAAAGCATCTTTTGACAATATTTTGCTCTGTTGTTCCATCTGGAGTACAGTGGTTGATCATAGCTCTTTGCAAACTGAAACTTCTGGGCCCCAGGGATCCTACTACCTCAATTTTCCAAGTACCTAGGACCATGGGCATGAGCCACCATGGCCAGCAGATTTATTCCTATCATTATTATTATTATTTGTTAAAATGAAGTCTCATTATGTTTCCGGGGCTGGTTTCAAGATCCTGACCTCAACTGATCCTCTTTCCTTGGCCTCCCAAAGTGCTGGGATTATAGTTGTGATCCACCATGCCCAGCTCCATTTTTGAAGTTCCTTTTGTTGCCTCATTTTTGAAATGTGTAAAACGGAATAGTGGAGATATTGTGATTTGCTTCAGTAATGCTAGAAACACTAGGGACAGATGTTTCATATTTTGTGCATCATGATTTCCAATTCTAAGGTTTCAGAGGCAATCCTATAGAAATTCATGCTCACTAATTTTATACAAATGCATGCCTCTTCCTAAACCTAAGAACATCTAATGTTATTTCACTTTGAAATATCGTTTTTCTTTTATTATGTATATTCTTTATTCTAGTATAAAATAAGAGTAAAATTTCAACTTTATTGTACCCAGATTCCCAAACTGTAATATAGTTTATTTTCCCTACTCACCTCATAGAATTCTTAAATATACTGTCTCTTCGAGTGCTTCAAATTGCTGAATATATTTATACTCCCAATTGTTATGTTATATTTTGATACTTGTATTCCATAATTTTCCCCTATTTAGTACTATCACGAAATTGTCATTCACATATATGTGTGTATGTGTGTATATATATTTGTGTATGTGTTTAACTGGTAAATTTTTCCACAAATAAGAATTGCATAACTGTATATATTTATTGTTCACATTGTAAGTATTGCTGCAGTATACACGGGGGTGCAGAATGTTCTTGAGATACTCATTTTACATCTTTGGTTATACTCAGAAGTAGAATTGATGAATGATAAGGCAGTACTATTATTTACATTTTTAAACAAATCTCTGTGATGACACTACCAGTTTACAATCAATAACAGTGTACAGGGATTGCTTTTCTGCACACTTTGCCCGCACATATCATGTCTCTTCTTTTGGACATTAGCCATTTTAACAGTTGTGAGGTGATACCTTAAGATAATTTTGATTTGTGTTTGCTTGATGTTTTGGTGATGCTGAGTTATTGTTCATGTTACCTTCATAAAAGAATTTTATGTCTCCCATTTAAACCTTTATTTCATTTGGAGTTAGTTTTTGAATATCATGTAAGACAAAATAACCTACTTTTATTCATTTGTTGTGGGTATCCAATTTTACTACACCAAGCATTGAAGAGACCATACTTTCTGTACTGTGATTTGCTAGAGCCTTAGATAAAGTTTAGTTGACCTTATAAACTTCGGTTTATTTCTGAGCTCTCCATTCTGTTCCATTGTTTTTTGTGATGGTTTTATTTGCATATTTTCTTTTTATTACTATCTCCTCGAAATATAGTTTGAAATCAGAAAGTGTGATGCCAGAACCTTTTCTTTTCTTTCTCAATATTATTCTGGCTCATCAAAGGTACATGAGATATCATACAAATGTTAGGATTTGTTTGTTAATACTGTGAGTAATGCCCCTGGAATTTTGATAGGGAGTGCAATGAATGTATACATTGTTTTGGATAATATCTTTCTATTTACTCATGTCATCTTCAATTTATTTTACTAATATCTTATAGTACTCAGTGCAAATGTTTTTTTTTTTTTTTTTTTTTTACCACTTTGGTTAAATTTATTTCTTAGCAATCTATTTTCTTGATGTTATTGTAAATGAGAGTGTTTTCCTTTTTTTATTGGATAGTTTATTAGTGTGTAGAAAAACAACTGATGTTTGAATGTAAATTTTATATCCTGCGACTTAACTGAGTGGTTTTATTACTTTATAAGTGTTTTCTTCCTGTCTTCTTTATGGTTTTTGATATATAAGATAATGCCATTTGCAAACAGTGTTATTTTTACTTTTTCCTGTCAAATTTGAGTGGATTCTTGTCATGTTCTTGCCTAGTTTTTCTGCTTAGGTCTTGTAGTAATATCATAAAATAGAAGCATTAAGAGTGGTTGCACATTTTCCTTATATTGGTATCTGTGCATGTGAAGGATTAAATACATTTTCCAGTTTTTATAAAGTGGTTTTGGAAGGTAAAGATGTTTCCTTTGTTTACTTGGTCTAAAGTATGTCCACTGGGTTTTCAAAGAAGATTGCTGTGGCTAGGTCACAAGGCTGCCCCTTGCTCTGCAGTGGAGTCTGCATTTGGTGGGCCAGTTCTGAAGGGCTTGGGTGGTTTTCAATTCTCTGTTGTTTCTGGGTAAGCTGGTTGTCTTCAGGATTTTGATCTCTATGACACATACTAGGGTATGTTTGTGCAGTTGAGTCTGCATATGGTGGGGCTGATACCAGATGTGTGGATGGGTGTGGCTCCCAATGAGTACCTTGGAAGTTTCCCTTCAGGTCACTGTGTGGATCTATGCACTGAAAGAACTGGCCATGGACAGTAGTTGAGACAGCTGTAGTGGAGTCACAGGTCTGCTTTTCAGATGACAGTAAGACCAAATTATTCAGATCTGCCTCCATGGCTACAGATAGGTGTGTCTCTCCCAAAGTCTCTGGATGAACAGCACCACTGCAACTTTGTCACAGGGAACAGTTAGAGACTGTGTGTATCCAAGTTGGTTGACCCATGATGTAGTCTGTAGTCAGGACAACGGGTCCTTAATTTTGGCACCTGAATGACAGCCTGAATATTCAAAATGACCCTCCAAGATCTGTGGTTCCACTAGGGTTTAATGACCTTCTATTTAAGTCCCCAAATTCAGACAAATGTAATTTTCCATGGATGGCCACCAAAGTTTTATTGTTGTTTGGAAAACACAAGTGGATCCTTCCCCTCCCACCATATTGCTGAGTTTAGTCTCCTTATATATTTTTAATTTCTGATCTGTTCTATTTCATTTTTTTTATAATTTTAGAATCATAGTTTCCGAATAACATGATAGCATTTCAATTTCTCTACATTCTCACCATATGTATGTATGTATGTATTTGTATATGTATTTATGTATTTAAAAGTTCTCAATGTAATGGATGTGAGGTGATATCTCATTGTGACTTTGCTTTGCATTTTTCAAAAGATTAACAATTTTCAGGATCCTTTCAAATTCTGTTTGTCCATTTGTATTTCTTTGCAGAAATGCCACATCAATCCACTGTCCATTTTTCAATCAAGCTATCCACTTTTTGCTGTTGAATTTTAGTCATTGTTTATGTATTCATGATATTAACTCCTATCCAATATATGATTTGCATCTATTTTTACGTATTTTGTGGGAGGCATTTTTACTCCACTGATTCTTTTCTCTGTGTAGAAATTTTGAAGTTTGATTCAATCCCATTTTTCTTTTCTTAATTTTTATTGCTTATGCATTTTTTTTTTTTTGAGACAGAGTCTCACTCTGTTGCCCAGGCTAGAGTGAGTGCCGTGGCGTCAGCCTAGCTCACAGCAACCTCAAATTCCTGAGCTCAAGCGATCCTCCTGTCTCAGCCTCCCGAGTAGCTGGGACTACAGGCATGCACCACCATGCCCGGCTAATTTTTTCTATATATATTTTTAGCTGTCCATATAATTTCTTTCTATTTTTAGTAGATATGGGGTCTCGCTCTTGCTCAGGCTGGTCTCGAACTCCTGAGCTCAAACAATCCGCCCACCTCGGCCTCCCAGAGTGCTAGGATTACAGGCGCGAGCCACCGCGCCCGGCCTGCTTATGCATTTGATGTTACATCTACTAAAACACTGCCAGGACCAATATCATGATCTTTCCCTTTTATTTTCTTCTAAGAGTTTTATACATGTATTTCTTTTTTTTTTTATTTCAGCTTATTATGGGAGTACAAAATTTTAGGTTATGTATATTACCCATGCTCCCCCTCCCCCCCGAGTCAGAGCTTCAAACGTGTCCATTCCCTAGACAGTGCGCATCGCACTCATTATGTGTGTAACAACCATCCCCTCCCCCACCCACATCTGCCCGACACCCGATCAATGTTATTCCCAAATGTGCTCTTAGGTGATGATCAGTGAAATCGATTTAATGGTGAGTACATTTGGTACTTATTTTTCCATTCGTGGGATACTTCACTTAGTAGAATGGTTTCCAACTCAAGTGCCCATCAATACATGAGTGGATTAATAAAATGTGATATATATATATATACCATGAAATACTACTCAGCTATAGTAAACAATGGTGATATAGCATGTTGTTTTTATTCCTGAAGATTTGTTTTCAAATCAAGAAGTTAAATGTCTCTCTCTTTTTTTTATTTCATCTTATTATTATGGGGGATACAGAATTGCAGGTTACATACATTGCCCATGTATCGCCTTTCCCCCCAAGTCAAAGTCTGGCTATTTATTGTTCCAGTACATTTTAGAATTTATTTTATTTTATTTGAATTTTTTTTTTCAGCTTATGATGGGGGTACAAAAGTTTAGGTTATATATATTGCCCATGCCCCCTACCCCACCCCGAGTCAGAGATTCAAGCATGTCCATTCCCCAGATAATGCCCATCACACTCATTATGTAGGTATACACCATCCCCTCCCCCCACCCCCCCATCTGCACGACATCCAATCAATGTTATTCACGAATGTGCTCTTAGGTGATGATCAGTGAAACCAATTTGATGGTGAGTACATTTGGTGCTTATTTTTCCATTCTTGGGATATTTCACTTAGTAGAATGGGTTCCAACTCTTTTATATATCTCCAGATCAAGTATGATTGGAATGTTATAAACATTGCATTAAATTTGTGTATCACTGTGGGTACTACTGACATCTGAAAAATTTTAAATCATCTGACCATTGAGCATGAATACATTTAAGAGTGTGCTTAATTTTGAGATATTTTTGTATTAGCCAGTTTATCTTTTGCTTTTGATTTCTAGGTCCACTTCATTTTTGCCAAAAAATATATATTGTATATTTTTAGGCTTCTTCCAGTTGATAAAACTTAAGTGTCCTAACAGCATTTGCCATGTCTGATTGAAACTATTGCGCATTCAGCTATTTTTCACTGAAGACCTCTGTAAATGTCAATCACATCTAACTGGTCTATAATGTTTTTCCCATTATCTGTTTCTTATCGATCATCTATCAAATTTTTGTGTTCATTATTCAAAGTGAGGTCTTGAAGTCTCCTATAATTAGTGTGTTGCTAGGTGTTTCTTGCAACACTTCTGTCCACACTTTTGTTCATATTTGCTTAATATATTTAGAAGCCCTGATGTATATAACATATATTTAAAAAATATATGATAAAATATGTGCATTGCATGTATATCATCTATGTGTATTCTGTGCTATAGATTTCTGTTAAATGACCCATTTTATCATTATATTATAACAGTCTTTGTCTCTTCTGATGGTTTTTGACTTAAGGAGTACTTCCTTTAATTATGGCCACAATATTATCCTCTAATTATTTACATACATTTATTTTTACAATTACTTTCAACCAACTTGACTTTTCAGAGCTAAAGGAAGGCTTTCATAGGTGGCATATTGTAGGGTGCTGTTTGTTTCTTTATCCATAAAGTCATCTTATTTTTCATTAGAGAGTTTAAACCACTTATATTTAAAGTAACTTCTAAAGAACATGAAGTTACCATTGAAAATTTTTAATTCTTTCCCCTGTGCCCTGTAGATACATTGTTCCTCATTGCCTGTCTTATTCTCTTTATTTTTGTTTCCTGGATTTTGAAGTGACATGCTTTGATTGCTTTCCCATTTGCTTTTGCATACCTTCTACAGGCATTCTGTTTGTGACCACATTAGTAATTGGAGACTACCTAAAAAAATCTCTATGTTATAACTGTATATCTTAATCTCATAACAGCTTCACTTCAAGTGAATAAAATACCTACACATCTTAAAGTGCCACATGTTCTTATTAACGTCAAAAATTATACCTTTTATATTGTATACATGAGAACAGATATTTGCACATTTATGCTATCAGTTTTTTTTAATTCTATAGAATTATTATGAGGGCTTTTGAACCATCATGATCATATAGAATTCTATATCTGTTTATAGATTTATCTTTAACACAGAGCTTTATGTTTTTAAGTGTTTATAATGCTACTCAACATCATTTTATTTTTCATCACAGTGGACTCCCTTTACCTTTCTTGTGGCCTATTCCTGTGGTGATGAACACCATCGACTTTTGCTTAATTTGGAAAACCTTTAATTTTTCTCTTGTTTTTGAAAAAAAATATTTCCCAGAGGAAGCCTTCTTAGTTGGTAGTATTTTTTTTATCACTCTGGAATTTAGAAAATTCTCAGCTGCCTTATTCTCCAAATAATCCTTCTGCCATTTTACCACTATGTTCTTCTTCTAGGAATCTTTCTTAAATATATTGGTCCACCTGATTGTGTCCAATAAGTCCCATACTCCACCTTCAGTTGTGTCCCTTTTAAAATTTTGCTTCCATGACTCAATATTTATAAATGAAATGTCTTCAACTTTCTGATTCTTCTGCTTCATTAAGTGTGCTTCTGTGCTTCTCTAGTGAATTTTTCAACTCAGTTATTGTATTTTTCAGCTCTGCAATTTGTGTTGGCTTCTTGTTATAGTTTTTATGTCTGTTAATATCTCAGTTTCTTCAGGCATTATTTTGCAGATTTTGTTGTCTGTGTTTTGTTTTTGCTTGTAGGGGATGTTTCAGATGATTATTCTTATTGTTTTTCAGATACTGCAAATATCTCCATTTCTTAAGCATTGATTCCTGGAGATTATGTTTTTTGTTGCTGTGGGACAGGTTTTGTGAATCCTCTGCATTCCCTGAAATCTTGTGATAAGTTCAGTTAGTTAATTTTATCTTTGTTTTTACTTATACATTGTAGTTTTGTGTGACAATATTCAACTCTGCTCATTTTAACACAGTATGATTTACTATTCAAATAGGAATTAGTGATTTATCCATTGCTAAAATAATTCTCCATGTGTTTGCTTGCCTGTATGAGTAAAAATTATGTCTAGTTTGTTTCAAACTTACTTATTTGTTTTCTTGGTTTGTGGTCTATAATTTTTGTAACTTGACTGGGTAAGTAGTCATAAAAATTGTAATTTCAGCAGCTCTTTATTGGTGAATGTATATTATATTTGTGTGAGAGAAATAATCATGTAAGGAGACATCAAGATGTCTAATGAGAATCAAGACTTGTCAGATCTTTCAAGTAGAACAGTTGAGAATTCAACAGAAAGGAGTGCAGGATGATTCCTGGTCAGCAGTGGACCATAGGGTCTGAAACATGTGGAGTCCGGGACACTAACAGCAGGTACTGAGCAGCTGAGAAGAGAGGAGGATAGAAGGTAGGAACTGGCCCAAACAAAATCACAGGACTTCTGGAGCCCAGGGAAAAAGTAAGGGATTTTGACCTCCCCCACCCAGGTGCCTCAGGCATGCAATAGGATGCATGTCTCTCATCCAATGGGAGTGTGCTATGAGCAACAAGAGAGCTAGAATTATTGCACCTGGACACCCCCTCCTCTGCATCTGATACACTCCAAGTATCCCAGGAAGCAATTTTGGCTTAAGGATCTCATAGATGTGTGACCACACTCACCCCATAGCAACTGCCAAAGCACCTTGCACTGAGAGATTAAGCCTGCCTTGGTCAATGGGTAGCACACTTCCAGCCAAAGCTGCACTGAGTGACTGAGCATGCCTTCAGCAATGGGGTGCAAACTACCAGCCAAGCCTGCCTTGGAAAGTGTATCTGGTGCTGCAACTCAGAGAGGAGGAGGTTGGTCTGGCACTCAAGCTTCCTGAGAGTGCTACAGGAAAATCATGGCCCATTCTCACCATCATAGCTGATGCTGGAATTCTCTGTGCTGAGATGGCCAGCTCTCAGTCCTACGGGTACATTTTCACCTAGGTCCAGCAGCGTGGCCTCAGCTTGTGATCTTCCCATTAACAGGCACTTGGTGCATGTGCCTGCTGACAGCACAGTCAACAGGATGAGAAGCATTGGGGAAGGGTCCCAGTTTCAAAATCAGTGAATGAATCACCGTGTTCATTCGGAGGGTGTGGAGGAGATAAGGAAAACACTGGTCTGTCAATGTTCCCCCTCCAAATCTCCCCTGGAAAACTGCCATATTGAATTTTGCTGAACCATGGAGAATTAATTTGCATAAGTACTGGTTCCCATGGTAACTAAATACATCTGGAGCCTCTGAATTATAGCAGCTTCCCACAATACCACTCAATTTAATAGAGAGATCAGCCCGATCCAAAAGTTCCTTGAGGTACCAGTATTCCCCAATGGGAAGTGTCTGCCTGGTAGAGTGTAGAGAGAAGACACTATAGTTGAATGTGGTCACTTCAGCCCCTTCTGGACCCAGAGGCATGGAATGGACCTTTAACCCATACATATCTGTGACCAGGATTTGTGGATCTGGAGGACAGCATAATCCAACCTAACCTCACCCAGCCTAATTCCCCACCTGCCTCTTCTATGGTAGTAAATAAATGACTTACATGGAGGTTTCAGGGCCCCCATCCACCACCTGGGGCATTTTAGGGCTTTTCCTGAGGAACTAGAGCTGGACTCAGGATCCAAAAACAATAGTTTACCTTCTTCCTTCCTGCAAACACCACCTACTGACCAGGAGATAAACTCACATGCCTGTTACAACATTTACTCTATCATAGAGGGTGTAGTTGATTCTCACTCGCAAGCACCAACTGACTCAGAAAATAAACTGTGCATATCATTATCAAAACAAAAGAAAATCCAAAATAAAGAAGCAAAATCTGCATTTCACTAATGATTAGAGATGTTGAACATTTTTTCATATGTGTGTTAGCCATTCTTATATCTTCTTTCGAAAAATTTCTATTCATGTCCTTTGTCCACTTTTTGATAGGGTTGTTTGATTTTTTCTTACTGCTTTTCCTGAGTTCTAAATAGATTCTTGTTATGAGTCCTTTATCTGATGTGCAGTATGTGAAAATTTTTCCCCATTCTGTAGGTTGTCTGTTTACTCTCGTGACTGTTTCTTTGGCTGTGCAGAAATTTTTAATTTAATCAGGTCCCATTTATTTATTTTTGTTGTTGCTGTGATTGCCTTAGGGTGTCTTCCTCATAAATTCTTTGCCTAGGACAATGTCTGTAAGAGTCTTTCCTACATTTTCTTCTAGAATTCTAATAGTTTCACACCTAAGGTTTAAGTCCGTTATCCATCGTGATTTGATTTTTGTAAGAATGGCTAACAAACATATGAAAAAATGCTCAACATCTCTAATAATCAGGGAAATGCAAATCAAAACCACAATGAGATATCACTTAACTCCAGTGAGAATGGCCTTTATCAAAAAGTCCCAAAACAATACATGTTGGTGTGAATGTGGAGACACAGGAACACTCATACACTGCTGGTGGGACTGCAAACTAGTGCAACCCCTGTGGAAAGCAATATGGAGATACCTTAAACAGATTCAAGTAGACCTACCATTCAATCCAGGGATCCCATTATTCGGCATCTACCCAAAAGAACAAAAGTCATTGTATAAAAAAGACACCTGCACCCGAATATTTATAGCAGCATAATTCACAACTGCAAAGATGTGAAAACAACCCAAAGGCCCACCAATTCATGAATGGATTAGTAAAATGTGGTATATGTATACCATAGAGTATTACTCAGCTATAAGAAATAATGGTAATACAGAATCTCTTTTGTTCTCCTGGAGAGAGTTGGAACACATTCTATTAAGTGAAGTATCCCAAGAATGGAAAAATAAGCTTCACATGTACTCACCAGCAAATTGGTTTCCCTGATCATCATCTAAGTGTACATTTGGGAATAACACCAATTGGGTATCGGACAGAGGTGGGGGGCGGGGGGAGGGGATGGGTGTATACCTACATGATTAATGCGATGTGCACTCTCTGGGGAATCACACACTTGAAGCTCAAACTCAGGGGGCTGGGGGGGGCATGGGCAATATAGATAACCTGAACTTTTGTACCTCCATAATAAATTGAAATAAAATAAAAAAAAGAAGCAAAGTCTGCTCCAGATGGGAAGGAACTAGTGAATAGATTCTGGACGTATGAAGAATCAGAGTGAAGCATCACCCTCAAATGGGAACACCAGCTCCCTCGCAATGGGTACCAACCAAAAACAGAATATTGAAAGGACATATGAAGTATGTCAGACATTGATAGGAAGGAAGCTTCATGAAATTCAAGATAAAATGGAAACCCAACACAAAGAAACCAAAAAACTAGGCAAAAAAGAGTGAAAAATTTACAAAAGAAATCGAATTGGTAAAGAAAAATCAAACAGAGTTTCTGGAAAGGAAAAATTCATTCAAGGAACTACCGATCACAGTGGAATGCCTTAAGAACAGGTTACATCAGGCAGAACAAAGAAACTCAGAACTTGAAGACAACACCTTTCAATTAAACAAGTCAATCACAGATATAGAGCAGAGAAACAAGAGGAATGAGCAAAGCCTATAAGATACATTGGATCATGTAAAGAGGCCTAAGATAGGAATCTTAGGGACTCCTGAGGGTGAAGAAGAAAATAAACAAGGGTTGGATAAGTTGGGGGGGGGAATTGAGGAAAATTTTCCTGTCCTTGCTACAACTCTACATATGCAGGTACAAGAAGCTCACAGCACCCTTGGGAGATTCATAAAGAGACAAAAATATCACAGCACATTGTCATCAGACTGGCCAAAATAAACATGAAAGAGATACTCCTAAGAGCCATAAGGTGAAAGGAACAGGTAACTTACAAAGGAAACTGTAGATCTCTCAACTGGGACCTATAAGTCAAAAGGGATTGGGGCTCTATTGGGTCTTCTCAACAGAATAATGCCCATCCTGGATGTTTGTGTTTTTGAAAATTAAGTTTCACTTGATGTGAAAATAAAGTCTTTCTCAAACATGCAAACACTGAGGGAATTCGTCAAGAAAAGACCTTCCCTGAAGGGAGTACTCAGAACTTCATTATTCATAGATTAGCATGATAAACACTTAACAACATGAAATCACCCAAAAGCTAAGGTAGAAGTCCAGTGGCTTAAGAGATAAAACAAACCAACAACATTCAAGTCAACAGGCTGAACAGAAATCCAGCACATTAATCAAACCTTTCAATAAATGTGAATGGTTTTAACTACCTAGTGAAGAGACATATGCTAGCTGAATACATAAATATACAGAAGGCAAGCATCTGCTATCTTCAGGAAACACATCTAACCCACAAGGACTCATCCAGACTGAAGCTCAAAGGACAACTTTCTGTGCTAATGGAAACACAAAGAAAGCTGGAGTAACAGTTCTCATATCAGATAACGTCATCTTCAAATCAACAAAAGTAATGAAAGAGAAAAATGGCCATTATAAAAGGAATAATTCTCCAAGAAGGTATAACAATCTAAGATATTTATTATGCACCAAATACAGGAGCACACAGATTCATACCCCAAAATCTACTTGACCTAAACAAGACCATAGATAATACAACCATAATGCCAGGGTCTTCAACACCCTGATGACAGAACTATACAGCTCCTCCAAGCAGAAAATAAACAAAAAGACAAGGGACTTAAATAAAACTCCAGAACATATGGGCCTACCAGACAGTTACAGAACATTCTATCCAAAAAATACTTTCATCTCATCAGCTCAGAGGACATTCTCTAAGATTTATCATGTCTTAAGCCATAAAAAATATCCCCCCAAATTTAAAGAATACAAATTATACCATACATTTTATCAGACCACACTAGAATAAAATTAGAAATCAACAACAATAGAAACACTTATCTCTACACAAAGTCATGAAGACTAAACAACCTACTGCTGAATGATTGGCAGGTCAAGGAGGAAATTAAGATGCAGAAGAAAATATTCTTTCAACTAAATAATAATGGGACACAAGGTATCAAAATCTGTGAAAACAGCTACAGCACCCTGAGAGGAAAATTCATAGTCATAAATCCCTACATCCAAAAGACAGAAAGGTAACAAATCAACAATCTAATGAATCAACTGAGAAAGGATGAGCAAACCAATCCCAAACTCAGCAGGAGAAAGAATATAGCCAAGATCACAACAGAACTAAATGAAATTGATAACCAAGGAACTATACAGAAGATTAATGAAGCAGAAAGTTGGTTTTTGAATAGATAAACAAAATTGACCTTCCTTTTATGAGATTAACCAGAAGCAGAAAAGATAGGACTCTAATAAGCTCAATTTGGAATGAAAAAGAGAAATTAAAACTGATTCCACAGAAATACAAAATATCACCTTTGAATATTCTAAAATTCTCTATGCACATAAACTTGAAAACGTGGAGAAAATGGACAAATTCTTAGAAACACCCAGCCTCCCTAGGCTCATTCAGGATGATATACAATTCCTGAACAGACCAATATCAAGACCGGTATTGGAGCAGTAATAAATAACCTTTCTTAATAATAAAGTCCTGAACCACATTGTTTCCCACCTGAATTCTATCATACTTAAAAATAAGTACTGGAACCTATCCTGCAGAAATTATTATACAATATTGAGAAGGAAGAAATCCTCCCCAACACGTTTTACAAAGCCAACATTGCCTTGATACCAAAGCCAGAAAAGGACCGAACAAAAAGAAAAAAAATTACAGACAAATATTCTTTATGAATATGGATATAAAATTTCTCAATAAATTCCTAGAAAATGGAATTCACCTGATCTTCAAAAAATAATCCATTATGATCAAGTGGGCTTCTTTCAAGAGATGCAGGCATGGTTGAACATATGCAAATCTATTAATCTAATTACATACATGAAAGGGAAATAAAAACAAAGACCATATGATACTCTTAAGATTCATAGAAAAAGCATTTGACAAAATTCAGCCCTCTTTTGTGTAAGAATGCTTAAGAAAATAGGCATTGAGGCAACTTACCTCAAAATGATAAAGCCCATATATGACAAACCCCCAGCCAATCTCATAGTGAACAGGGAAAAATTGAAAGCATTCCTGCTTAGAACCAGAAAATATTTCCCTCTCTTATAAGTTTTATTCAACATAGTACTGAATGTCTTAGCCAGAGCAATCAGGCAAGAGAAGGAAATAAAGGGCATCACAATCGGTGCAGAAGAGGTCAAACTATTGCTCTTTACAGATTACATGATCTTAGAAAACCCCAAAGATTCTGACAAGAAACTACTGGAGTTGAATAAGTTCAGCAGAGTCTCAGGTTACAAAATCAATAGGCTTCACATGGGCCAACAATTGTTTAACTGAGAACCCAATCAAAGACTCACACCTTTCATAATAGCAACAGAGTAAATGAAATACTTAGGAATATATCTAACTAAGGAGGTGAAGGACTTCTATAGGGAGAATTACAAAACACAGAGGAAGGAATCAGAAGAGGATACAAACATATGGAAAAGCACATCATGCTCATAGATAGGCAGTATCAACATGGTTAAAATGTCTATACTACCAAAAATAATGTATAGATTCAATACAATCCCTGTTAAAATATTAATATCATTTTTATAGCTTGAGAAAAAGTAATTCTATGCTTCACATGGAACAGGAGAAGACCCCATATACAAAAAGCACCCTTAAGGAAAATGAACAAATTGGGAGGCATCCATTTACCAGACTTTAAGCTATAGTGCAAGGATATAGTAACCAAAACAGCATGGTACTATCACAAGAACAGGACACAGATCAATGGAAGAGATTTGAGAACCCAGACAGAAGACCATTTTCATATAGCCATGTGATAGCAGACAAGAACATACACTGGGGAAGGAATCCCTATTCAATAAATGGTCCAGTGAAAATTGGATAGCCACATGTAGAAGACTGAAACAGGATCTGCACCTCTCCTCTCTCACAAAAATCAACTCACAGTGGATAAAAGACTTAAACCTATGTCGTGAAACTGTAATAATCCTAGCAGAAAATGTTGAAAATACTCTTACAGACTTCAGCCTAGGCAAAGAATTTATGAGGAAGACCCCCAAAACTATGACAGAAACAACAAAAATAAGTAAATGGGACCTGATCAGACTAGAAAGCTTCTGCACAGCCAATGAAAGTATAACTAGAGCAAATAGACAACCTAGAGAATGGAAGAAAATATTTGCATGCTATATATCCAATAAATTGCTAATAACTAGAATTTATATATAACTCAGGAAAATCAGTAAGAAAAAAAATAAAACAACCCCATTAAAGGTGTGCAAAGGACATGCACAGAAAGTTTTTAAAAGAAGATGTACTAATGGGCAACAAACATATGAAAAAAATGTGCCCATGTCTAATCATCAGAGAAGTGCAAATGAAAACCACAGTGAGATATCACTTTACCCCAGTGAGAATGGCTTTTATCAATAAGTCCAAAACAAGTGTAAGTGTGGATGTAGAGAGATAGGAACTGTTATATGTACTACTGGTGGGACTACAAACTGGTATAATCTATATGGAAAGTTATATGAAAACACATCAAAGTACTAAAAGTAGAACTACCATTTGATCCAGCAATTGCACTACTTGGTATCTACCCCATGAAAAAACATCATCCTTTAATAAAGGCATCTGCACTTGAATGTTTATAACATCACAATTTACAATTGCAAAGATGTTGAAACAACCTTGGTAATTATAAATACATGCATATAAATATATGTATTAATACATATAAAATGTGGTATATGTATACCATAGAGTAGTACTAAGCCTCAAAAATCAGTGGTTAAATAACAAAACTTGTATTATCCTGGATTGTGTTGGAGCCCATTCTTTGAAGTATCACAAGAATGGAAAAACATGCACCACACATACTCACTATCAAATTGTTACCAATTGATCCACACATATGTGACCAAATGGAAATAAAAATCAGCAGGTATTGGACAGTTGGAAGGGAATGAAGGGGTTGGGAAAATTCACACCTAATGACTGTGGTGCACACAATCTGTGGATGCGCACACTTGTAGGTTTGATCAGTCGGTGCAAAAGCAATACATATAGTCTAAATGATTTACTCCCATAATATTTTGAAATTAAAAAAAAGAATCAGTTTTTAATATGTAGGAAAGTTTTGAAAAGCCTAATAACTGTGTATCTCTTTATGATATTGTTATTTTAATTATTGTAAAGTCACTAAAATTACAATCTTCATTACTTTTAATTATTCACACCAGTCATATTAACTACATCGTCATGCAAAATATGTCTAGAATATATGTATTTTGTAAAACTAAAATTCAGTACAAATGAGAAAACTACCCATTTTCCCCATTGCCTAACTGCTGACAAACAACATCATGTTTTCTGTTTCTAGGAGTGTTACTGGTTTAGAAATATCATACAAGTATAATCTTGAGATATCTGTCTCAGTGTGCCTGACATTTCATTAAGCATAATGTCGTCAAGGTTTATCTCTACTGTGGCTGTTATTAGATTATATGTTTTTTTTTTTTAAGCTGAGAAATAATCCATTATTTCTAAATTTCAAATTGTATTTATCCTTTCATTTGGTAAGGGCAGTTTGGATTTCTTTCATCTACTGGCCTTTGTGAATAATGACGAAATAAATATGAGTGTGAAGATACCTTTTTATTTTACAATATATGCAAGAGTTTATATTTGTGTTCCTTTCTGATTCATTCATCCAGTTTTCTGTCTTTTTGCCAGTAGAAAACTTCATTGACTATTATAGCTTTTTTAATGTTTTAAAATGGGGAAGTATGGTACCAATAGCATTGTTTCTCTTTTTGATGATTTTTCAGATCTTTGTGGTCTCTTGAGATTCCATATTATTTTTGGGTTTGCTGTTTCTATTTTTGAAAAAAATTAAATTGAGAATTTGAAAGGAATTGCACTGAATCTGTAGACCACTATCGACATCTTCACAGCATTAAATCTTCTTCTCTTGAACAAGAACATGTTCAAAAGTGTGTTATCTTCATATATTTGTGAATTTTTCTGTGTTTCTTCTGTTATTTATTTATAGTTTCATTCCATTCTGGTCAGAAATTAAAGTGTGTAAAATTTCAGTTTTCTAAAATTGGTTAAGACTTGTTTTGTGGCCAAACAGGTAGTTTCTTAGGAAGAATGTTTTATGAGCTATCAAGAAGATTTTATGTTCTATTATTCTGTAGAGTGTTCTCTATATATCTGTTAGGTCTAATTGCTCTATGGTGTTTTCAAATCTTCTGTTTTCTTATTATTAATTTGACTGGATTTATTATTATTGAAAGTGGAATATCAAAGTATCCTATTATATTGCTGTCCCTTTCTTGCTTCAATTCTGTGAATGTTTTCTCTATGTATTTGTGAATCTTGATGTGAGATAAAGATAGATATCATATATATGTATTATTTTCATGGATTCTCAGTGAATGACCTCTTTTTGTATTAAATGTCCTTGTCTCTTGTGACAGTTTTGGCTTAAAGTATATTTTATAAACTATAACATTTTCCACTTCAAATTTAATGTGCCTAATATAATTTTGAACTCCACTGCTCTTATATGCTTAAGGTTTTCATGGTATATCTTGTTATATCCTTCCAGTTGTAGTCTATTGTTTTCATAAGATAGGAGGTAAAGTCTCTTTAGAGAGAATATAGTTGGATTTTTTAATCCCTTTATTTAACTGTGTCTTCTGACTTGAAATACTAGTACATAAATATTTACATAATTTTCTCAAAGGGAAGGACTTATAATTTCCCTAATAGTAACTGTTTTATATAACTTTTGTCACTATTTTTTCTTTCTTTACTCTCCTTTTCTCCTGCATTGTATGCTACTGATATTCCTTTGTGTATCTCTATAAACATTGTCCTGATGTTCACTGTGAGAATTACCTAAAATCCTTTGAAGTTGCTGCATATATTGAACTGATAACTACTAAACTTCAGTTGCATACATAAATTCTTAATCTTTATGTCTGCCCCCAACCTTATGATACTGATGTCAATAATTATGTCTTTTTATATTGTATATCAATTAACATATGGTAATGCTCTTTTTTAATTTTGTCTTTCAAATTTCATAGCATAATTAAATGTTTTTGTACCATCATTATAATACTGCATAATTTTATTTTTGATATGTACACACCATTTCCAGAGAGTTATGTAGTTGTCATAGAAGACAGGAACCAGCTTTTGGAAAGGCCATAAAAAACCAGATTATGGACATATGTGCCAATAGTTTCATTCTCTTTTGAAAGGGAGTCCAGGAGATGGGATTTTACTACTAATGTGATTCCTGTACATCAGCGCAGAGGAAGGGCTTTGGTAGGTAAATGTAACAAACTTTCCTTCCAGTTCCATTTGGTTCTTTGTGTCATTCTCATCTGGGGTGCTATGAACTATTAGCAGTTATGATTTCTCAAAACGTCATGCTTGTAAGTATACTTTTAAGGTCATACATCTGTGATGGAAGTAAGACCATGGTATTCTATTGTGCTTTCTTGCTAATGTGCTTGGTATAGTTTTATATATTCAAATTGTGAAGTATATTCACCTGAGTATAATTAGTGAGATACTTTGTTATTTGCATTTATTTCAGAATTGTCTTCCCATTGCACCGGAGACCTTTCGCCAGAGCAGGGCATACAAGACTCATTCCAGAAATCAATAATGAGACTATATGGAAGCTGTGGCCTTGAAAATGTACACTTAAGAGAAGACTGGGAGTGTGTGGGTGAGAGTAAGAGGCAGAATGTATATTATGATGGTCTTACTCAATGTTTGTCAACTACCCACAGGAAAATTTGCAAATGTAATAAATGTATAAAAGTCTTTACCAAATCTTCAAACCTAAACACACATAAGAAAAGACATACAGGAGAGGGAAGTTTCAAGCATAATAAATGTGGCAAAACTTTTAACCACATCTCAAAACTTTCTGCACCTAGGAAAATTCATACAGGAGAGAAACCCTACAAGTGTGAAGAATGTGGAAAAGCCTTTACCCAGTCCTCAATCCTTACTCTACATCAAAGAATTCATACTGGAGAGAAACCATACAAATGTGAAGAATGTGGCAAAGCCTTTAACCGAAGCTCAAGTCTTAATAAACATAAAAGAATTCATACAGGAGAGAAACCTTACAAATGTGAAGAATGTGGCAAAGCCTTTAGCTGGTGCACAGACCTCACTAAACATAAAAGAATTCATACAGGAGAGAAACCCTACAAGTGTGAAGAATGTGGCAAAGCCTTTAGATGGTGCACAGACCTCACTCTACATAAAAGAATTCATACAGGAGAGAAACCCTACAAGTGTGAAGAATGTGGCAAAGCCTTTAGACGGTGCACAGACCTCACTCCACATAAAAGAATTCATACAGGAGAGAAACCCTATAAGTGTGAAGAATGTGGCAAAGCCTTTAGACGGTGCACACACCTCACTCTACATAAAAGAATTCATACAGGAGAGAAAACCTACAAGTGTGAAGAATGTGGTAAAGCCTTTACCCAGTCCTCATTCCTTACTCTACATCAAAGAATTCATACAGGAGAGAAACCATACAAATGTGAAGAATGTGGCAAAGCCTTTAGCCGGTGCACAGACCTCATTCAACATAAAAGAATTCATACAGGAGAGAAACCTTACAAATGTGAAGAATGTGGCAAAGCCTTTAGCCGGTGCTCAAACCTTACTCTACATAAAAGAATTCATACAGGAGAGAAACCCTACAAATGTGAAGAATGTAGCAAAGCCTTTACCAGGTGCTCACATCTTACTGAACATAAAAGAATTCATACAGGAGAGAAACCATACAAATGTGAAGAATGTAGCAAAGCCTTTAGCCGGTGCACAGACCTCATTCAACATAAAAGAATTCATACAGGAAAGAAACCATACAAATGTGAAGAATGTGGCAAAGCCTTTAGAGGGCGCACAGACTTCACTCAACATAAAAGAATTCATACAGGAAAGAAACCATACAAATGTGAAGTATGTGGCAAAGCCTTTACCCAGTGCACAGACCTCATTCTACATAAAAAAATTCATGCAGGAGGGAAACCATGCAAATGTAAAGAACGTGGTAAAGCCTTTACCCAGTCCTCAATCCATACTCTGCATTAAAGAAGTCGTAATGAAGAGAAACCATACAAATGTGAAGACTGTGGCAAAGCCTTTACCCAGTGCTCACACCTTAAGGTACATAAAAAAAGTCATACTGGAGAGAAATCCTACAGATAAGAATGTGGCAAAACCTTTACCTGGAACACAAACCTTACTCTATGTAAAAGAATTCATACTGGAGAGAAAACCTAAAAATGTGAAGACTGTGGCAAAGCCTTTAATAACTGCTCACATCTTACTCAACATCAAAGAAATCATACTAGATAAAAGTGAGATAAATGTAATGACTATAGAAGTGCTTTCCCAAAGCATTAGCCTTAAAATGCACAAAAGTACTTATGCTAAAAGTAAACAATAATAATGTAGAGCACTGAACATACCTTTATTCTATCACAGTTCTTATTGGACATGGGAGAACTTACACTGAAGAAACCCTCCAATATTTTCTCAAGCATTGCTCAACATCGGAAAATTTTTAATAGATAGAAACCTTACAAATTTAATGAATGTGAAAAAAGATTTATGGAAAAGGTATACCTTAGAGAACAACACAGAATTGATACTTAAAACTACTTTACAGATATAATAAATTTCAGAACACATTTAATAAAAAATCAAGTCTAAATAGATATCAGAGGATTCACAGTATACAATGCACTAAGGCACTAACACATTCACCCATTTCTTTAAACCAGGTTGTTGATTATAGAGAATAATCCAGTTAAAATAGTTAGATAATTTATTTGCATGCAAGTTTTAAAAAAGAGAGAGATTATTTGAGAGTTATAATTACATGTAAAATATACTTTCTGGTCAGGGTGGGGTGAAAATGTAACAAAGTATAATTTTTTGCATTTTTTGACAAGCAAATATTGATGTGATTCAACTCTCAAAGCAGGAGATGCTATGCTTTCATTCCTAGTGTGTATGTGCATGTGTGTGGTTAATGGTAGCTACATCACAGTTATTAGAAGTCTTTCTGTATTAAGTAGGCATCATTCATGTACTTTCCCATGGAAAATTGAAATCACTGAAATGTAACATGTATGAAATGGACAGGTGCTTTGTGGTTGACTTTTAACAAACAGTGTTTCAAGTGATGTGTAATGTAGGTATACAGACTAATATTCTTCTCATTATAATCAGAATGAAACAATTATAATATTAGAAATAAATTGTTTTACTAATTGCAAATTAGGATGATGAAATAGAGTGGATTTTGAAATATATTTAGATTACCTGTAAACTTAATTTGTTTTATTAAACTAAAAAAGGTTTTTAATGTGTTAAACATGTACATTGAATGAAGTGTTATTTTGCCACTAACATTAACCTATCTGATGTTACTCAGAGTTGGAGGTAATGGATTGTAAAAATGTACAATTGAATGACACACTAAAATGACATCATTTGTGATCCTTTTTTCAGTGGCTTTAAATTTCTAATACTTCGAGGAATAATGTTCCCAAAATTTTTAGTTTTTATTATTTTTGCAATTAAATTGTTACTGTAATGCTTATAATAAAAATTGTCCACTTAATGAAAAGCCATACATTTCTGAACACTGAATGACTACTTGTTCCATTTTATTCTACATTTTTCTTTCAGCATGCAACCCCTCTAGCCAGTGAAGCACAAATAAACACATTTTTTATTTACATAGAATCAAACATCCAAATACATCATGGTAAGATGGATGGACTTTAGTTGTAATAGACTTACAGAGTAAGTAATTGTCTTTGTGTGAATGTGGATGTATACCTATTTGGAAATATAAAGAAGAAATATTGGAAAAAATATGTCATTTAAAAAGTTTTGAGAATTTACTAGCAAACTAGAAACTTCAAAGATTCTGAAAGCAATTTTTTTTCCTTTATGTTGAATTAATTTGTTTAAAACCCTAAAGCTTCTGGTTCAGAACCTGCCCACACCAATGCTCTGTTCTTACATGCTTATTACTCATACTAGGCCTAATGTATAATTTTATTATTTCAAAGGTCATTAAGTAATCTTTACATGACATGCTCTCAATTATAAGAATGATTTTTATAAAATTTAATGGTTCTCATAAAATAATCTGAAGATATGAGTAATTCCACAGTGTATTAATTTCATTTTATTTACTTAGTATATTCTATATTTTCCTTCTAATTTGGGGAGCGTATTGAAAGCACTTTTGGTTACTGTTTCTTTTACTTTTGGTCATTGACCTAATTGATTTATTGACTGTGTCAGGCTAATTTGTTCAGGTAAACACTAAGAAGGATTTATAAATTATGAGGGTTTTTTGATATTTAAATAGAAGAACAAGTACAGTACAGTGTTATGTATGTAATAGATGCTTAATAATTAGCAGTAAATATTTCTGTGGGAGTGAGTTTGTGGCTCTAGGTAAGAGATTGAAAATGTCCAGGGTGAAAAAACGGCACTGACTTTGCATGTGGAGATAGGAGACCTACAGAACAATCAATGCTTGGAATTTATAAGTGGAAACTCTGCTTCTCTGATTTCATAATTATTTCCAGTTTTTTTGCTATCTTTTTATCTTCATTCCCTTCTAGAAATGTATCTAAACCTTCTTCTTTCTGTCTGTATTGGTCTACAACTTTCTCACTGTTGTAGTCACCTTCTGCCAGTTCACACAGTACTTTAAAAGTTCTGATGAGAAGTGCAGAATTTTTTAATTTAGTGAAAGAAAAATTTAGAGAGTTTGACGCCGTTTATAGGTTATACATGCAGCATTCTGATTACTTAAGATTAGAGAGATTCAGTGTCCTAAGCTAAAAGTAAGAGCCTTAAAGTACAAAGAAAGATAAATAATTCTCAATGCCAGAGGATTAAATCAAGAACTCAGTATTGTTTGCTTGTAAAGGCAAGATGTTATTAGATCCTAACATATAATGTCATAAATATGAAAATAATTAAAATAAGTAAAGCATTAATAAGTGTGTGATGCATATGGTAAGCACTATACAAAGATACATCAGTTTAGGAAGATGGCAGAGTGGAGGTGACCTCCTGGATTTGCGCTCCCAGAGAGGAAGGCATGGATCTCAGTCTGCCACAATGCTAGAGGATTGCTCCCCCACAAGAACAGTGGTGTGAATCCACGGAGAATCAGCGTGGGACACAGAAAGTAAGAAAAGACTGAGGTGAACAGGAAATAAGATCGCCAAAATCTGGAGAGTGCGGGACGGACAATAGACAGCGGAGTGTGGGGCGACAATAGAGAGCAGAATGCGGGACAGCTGTACCCGCCTCACCAGCGAGTGAGGTGGTTTCAGCCACACTGCAGAGTGGCTTGTTTCCCCATTGACCTCCACACCCACTCATTTAGTGATTTGCCTGAAGTCGGTGCAGAATCACCACGGGAGACGTGGGGCTCTGTGGAGAGGAGACATTAGCGGGAGGCATTTTGGACCCCCGGAGCTCTGTGCGTGGATTGCGCCTGGCGTGGGAGGGTTTGCTCTAGGCTGCAGCAAAAGGCAGCTAGGAGACGCCAAACTGTCTCATTTACTTGGTGGGTTTCTGGCCTGGAGACAGCGGGTGGCTGGGCTCCCTCAATCCCTGGCTCCTCCGGCCCCTGCTGGACCCTGAACATTCACCCCCAGCACCAGTGATCTGTGGACGGGCAGCCACCATTATTGGGGTCCACAGCCTAGCCACTGCGGGGCATTTGGGGACTGGGAGGTTCCCTGGGCAGCTCCCTTCCCTAGTCTGTGGACCCTCACTAAAAGCTCTGCCTTTGCGTGAACACTGAATGCTTCCCCAGTCGTGAGGAAGTGGAGCGTGGACCTTACAGTCACTGGAGTGGGGCAGACCATTGCCCATGGGAGCTGCAGCAGCTGGGGCACTGGGCTAATGAGGACATCGCCCCCCCCCCCCCGGCAGCCACAGTTTTTTGTGTGGAGAGAGGCAGAAACCACCTCTGGAGAGGAAGAGACAAGAAAAAGACGCTTTTCATCTGCATCCAGCACAGCCCAGTGACTTAACTCCTCAAACCAGTTTTAGGTAAAATTAATTCTCTGAGGCTGGACCCAACAGGAGCCGCCCCCCAGCTGAGGGAGGAAAATATGAAACAACACATAACAGGCTCCCCCTGGTGACAAAGGAAGCAAATCACCTAGGCTGCTACAGAGCCCAAGAACAGCATGCAAGGCGTGCCTCTATCCAGACTAATGCTTAGAGAAGAAATCTAACGATTGATCCAGATGGGAAGGGCTCAGTGAAAGAACTCTGGGAGTATAAAGAATCAACCTGAAATCTTGCCCCCAAAGAGGAATACCAGCTCTCTACCAATTGACACAAACCAGATTCAAATAGCAACATGTCACAGGAAGAATTTCAAACATGGGTCATAAAAAAGCTGAATGTTATGCAAGAAAAAATAGATAACCAACACAAAGAAACCACAAAAAAAAAAAAAAAAAAAAAACAGGACTTGGAAGAAAAATTCACTAAAGAAATTCAATTATTCAAAAAAAATCAAACTGAACTCCTGGAAATGAAGAATTTATTAGGGAGCTACAAAACACAGTGGAAAGTCTCAAGAGCAGGGAAGATCAAACAGAAGAAAGAATCTCAGAGATCGAAGATAACACTTTCCAATTAAATAAGTCAGTCACAGAGATAGAGCAAAGAAATAAGAGAAAAGACCAGAGTCTACAAGAAACGTGGGATTATGTGAAGAAGCCTAACGTGAGAGTTATCAGCATTCCTGAGGGTGAAGAAGACAATAAACAAGGGTTGGATAAGCTATTTGAAGATATAATTGAGGAAAATTTCCCAGGCCTTGCCAAAACTCTAGATATACAGATTCAAGAAGCTCAAAGAACTCCTGGGAGATTCATAACAAATAGGAAGACACCACATCATGCAGTCATCAGACTCGCCAAAATATCCACTAAAGAGGCCCTTCTTCGGCCTATAAGGAGAAAGAAACAAGTAACATACAAAGGAAAGCCCACCCAAATTACGCCAGATTTCTCAACTGAAACCTTACAAGCAGGAAGAGATTGGGGCCCCATTCTCACTCTTCTGAAACAGAAGAATGCCCAGCCTAGAATCTTGTACCCAGCTAAGCTAAGTTTTATATATGAAGTAGAAATTAAGACATTCTCAGATAAACAAAAACTCAGAGAATTCACCAAGACAAGACCAGCTCTCCAAGAAGTACTCAAAATAGAGTTACACACAGAATAGCACAAGAAAGACCCATGAATGTAAAACTACTTAAGAGATAAAGATCAAAACCCAGTTATCACAATGGCTCAAGAGAGAAAATATAACAATGAAGTTCCACCCACAAGATGAACAAAAATCTGTCTCACTTATCAGTTCTCTCATTAAATGTGAATGGCTTGAATTCCCCACTCAAGAGACATACACTGGCCGAATGGATAAAAAATTACAAGCCAAGTATCTGCTGTCTTCAGGAAACTCATCTAACCTGCAAGGGTGCATTTAGACTGAAAATAAAAGGGTAGAAATCGATATTTCAAGCAAATGGAAGCCAAAAATAAGCAGATGTGGCAGTTGTAATCTCTGATAACTTAGTTTTTAAATCAACAAAAGTAATGAAAGACAAAGATGGTTACTATGTACTGGTGAAGGGTACAAATCAACAAGAAGACATAACTGTACTTAATATATATGTACCCAACTTAGGTGCACCCAGATTCATAAAGCAAACCCTACTTGATCTGAACCAAATGATAGATAACAATACTATAATAACCAGAAACTTTAACATGCTGCTGACAGTACAGGACAGATCCTCCAAACAGAAAATAAACAAAGAAATAATGGACTTAAATAGAATGCTAAAACAAATGTGCCTGACTGACATCTACAGGACATTCTACCCAAAATCCACTGAATATACTTTCTTCTCCTCAGCTCATGGAACATTCTCCAAGACTGACAATATCCTAGGATATAAATCATGTTTTAAAAAATTTAAAAAAATAGGAATTATACCACGCATCTTCTCAGATCACAGCAGAATAAAAGTAACAATGAACCCTAACAGAAATTCTCATTCCTACTCAAAGTCATGGAAGCTAAACAACCTTCTCCTGAACAATTATTTTATAAATGAAGAATTCAAGATGGAAATCAAAAGATTCTTTGAATTAAATGACAAAGGAGACACAGATTATCAAAATCTGTGGGACACAACTAAAGCTGTCCTGAGGTGAAAATTTATTTCCATAAATGCCTATATCAAAAAGAAAGAAAACTTGCAAATAGACAACCTAATGAATAGACTAAAAGAGCTGGAGAGAGAATAACAGACTGACCCCAAACCCAGCAGAAGGCAGGAAATTATTAAGATCAAATCAGAACTAAATGAAAAGGGCAACAAAAAAATCATAAGGGAGATTAATAAAACAAAAAGTTGGTTCTTTGAAAAGATAAAACAAAATAGACACACCTCTGGCTAGACTAACCAAGAGCAGAAAAGAAAAATCTCTAATAATGTCCATCAGGAACATGAAAGGAGAAATCACGACCGATGCCACAGAGATACATGATATCATCTATGAATTCTACAAAAATCTTTATGCACACAAATTGTAAAATGTGGGGGAAATAGACAAATTTTTAGAGACACACAGCTTTCCCAGGCTCAACCAGAAAGAAATAGAATTCCTGAATAGACCAATATCTAGATCTGAAATCGAAACAGCAATAAAAAACCTTCCCAAAAAGAAAGCCCTGGACCAGATGGGTTCACATCCGAATTTTACAATACCTACAAAGAAGAACTGGTGCCCATCCTACATAAACTATTCTCCAACATTGAAAAGGATGGAATTCTCCCCAGTACATTTTACCAAGCCAATATAATTTTGATACCAAAACCAGGAAAGGGTGCAACAGAAAAAGAAAACTACAGACCAATATCCCTTATGAATATAGATGCAAAAATTCTCACTGAAATCCTAGCAAATCGAATCCAAGTGCTTATCAAAAAAATAATCCATCACGACAAAGTGGGCTTCATCCCAGAGAGGCAGGGATGGATTAACATACACAAATGTATAAATGTAATTCACCACATAAATAGAAGCAAATATAAAGATCATATGATCCCTCAATAGATGCAGAAAAAGCATTTGACAAAATTCAACACCCTTTTATGACAAGAACGTTTAACAAAATAGGTATAGATGGGGCCTATCTAAAAATGATACAAGCCATATATGAAAAACCCACAGCCAACATCATACTGAATGGGAAAAATTTGAAAGCATTCCCACTTCGAACTGGAACCAGACAAGGATGCCCACAGTCCTCATTACTTTTCAACATAGTATTGGAAGTCCTTGTGAGAGCCATCAGACAAGAGAGCAGAATCAAGGGAGTCCAATAGGGAAAGAAGAGATCAAACTCTCACTCTTTGCTGATGATATGATGTTATATCTAGAAAACCCCAAGGATTCAACCAAGAGACTCCTGGAATTGATCAATGAATTCAGTAAAGTCTCAGGATACAAAATCAATACACACAAATCAGAGGCATTCATATATACCAATAACAGGCAAACAGAGAACCAAATTAAGGACTCAATAATCTTCAAAATAGCAACAAAGAAAACAAAATACCTAGGAATATATTTAACTAAGGATGTAAAGGACCTCTGTAAGGAGAACTACGAAACACTGAGGAAGGAAATCGCAGAGCATGTAAATGGGTGCAAAGCCATACCATGCTCGTGAATCGGAGGAAACAACATTGTTAAAATGTCTATACTGCCCAAAGCGATCTACATATTCAATGCAATCCCTATTAAATTACCAACATCATTTTTCAAAGATATATAAAAAATAATTTTATGCTCTGTATGGAGCCAGAGAAGACACCGTTTAGCAAAAGCAATTTTAAGCAATAAAAACAAAATGGGAGGTATTAATTTGCCAGACCTCAAACTATACTACAGGGCTGTGATTATTAAAACTGCTTGGTATTGGTACAAGTACAGGGACACAGACCAGTGGAACAGAACAGAAAATCCAAATATAAAACCATCCTCATATAGCCATCTAATCTTTTACAAAGCAGACAAAAACATACTCTGGGGAAAAGAATCCTTATTCAATAAATGGTGCTGGGAAAATTGGATAGCCACATGTAGAAGACTGAAACAGGATACACAGCTTTCACCTCTCACAAAAATCAAATCACGGTGGATAACAGACTTAAACCTTAGGTACAAAACTATTAGAATTCTAGAAGAAAATGTAGGAAAGACTGTTACACACATTGACCTACGCAAAGAATTTATGAAGAAGACCCCAAAGACAATCACAGCAACAAGAAAAATAAATAAATGGGACCTGATTAAATTACAAAGCTTCTGCAAAGCCAAAGAAACATTCACGAGAGTAAACAGACAACCTATAGAATGGGAAAAAATTTTCGCATACTACACATCAGATAAAGGATTTTTAACAAGAATCTATTTAGAACTCAGGAAAATCAGTAAGAAAAAATTGAACAACCCTATCAAAAAGTGGGCAAAGGACATAAATAGAAATTTTGCCAAAGAAGATATAAGAATGTCTAACAAACATATGAAAAAATGTTCAACATCTCTAATCATCAGGGAAATGCAAATCAAAACCACAATGAGATATCATTTAACTCCAGTGAGAATAGCCTTTATCAAAAAGTGCCAAAATAATACATATTGGCGTGGATGTGGAGACACAGGAACACTCATACACTGCTGGTGGGACTGTAAACTAGTGCAACCCCTGTGGAAAACAATATGGAGATACCTTAAACAGATTCTAGTAGACCTACCATTTGATCCAGCAATCCTATTATTGGGCATCTACCCAGAAGAACAAAAGTCATTCTATAAAAAAGACACCTGTACCCGAATATTTATAACAGCACAATTCACAATTGGAAAGATGTGGAAACAACCCACATGCCCATCAATTCATGAATGGATTAGTAAAATATGGTGTATGTATACCATGGAGTATTACTCAGCTTTAAGAAATAACAGTGATATGGCATCTCTTTCGTTCTCCTGGCGAGGGTTGGAACCCATTCTATTAAGTGAAGTATCCCAGGAATGGAAAAATAAGTACCACATGTACTCACCAGCAAACTGGTTTTCCTGATCATCACCTAAGTGCACATCTGGGAATAACACCAATTGGGTATCGGACAGAGGTGGGGCATGGGGGGAGGGGATGGGTGTATACCTACATGATGAGTGTGATGTGCACTGTCTGGGGAATGGACATGCTTGAAGTTCTTACTCAGGGGGATGGGGGAGGGGGAGGGGATGGGTGTATACCTATATGATGAGTGTGATGTCTACTATCAGGGGAATGGACACGCTTGAAGCTCAGGCTCGGGGCGATGGGGGGACATGGGCAATACATATAACCTGAACTTTTGTACCCCCATAATAAGCTTAAGGGAAAAAAATATACATCATAATTTGGCCATCTCTTAATAGAGAGTTTAGGTAAATTAAAAAGTTTGAATTCAATTTTCTATGAATTACTTATAGTACAACATATGCATCCATCTAGAATCTACTTCTGAGTGTATTTTCAGTGTTAGAATAAAATAGAATGATTTCTGTGAATCTAAAATTTGGAATAATCTTTCTTTACCTAATATTTCAATCTTGGAGGATTTATTTTACATGACTTTATTTCAGTTGGTGCAGTGCGCAGTACACAGTTTTCATTTTTAGTCATCTAACTGTGGCCAACAATTTGGTCATTCTCTCTAGAGGAATCTCGGATCGTGGCAGCTTTTTGATTGAAAATTTCATCAGTGATTTGGGATGCAATCCTGTTATCTGTACTCACAGTGGCCAGAGGTGGGACAGTGAGCACCACATACCCCTTTAGTGTCTTCCATACCATGATCATCAGCACCAGGAAGTCTAGGTGTCCTTAGCTTAAAATAAAAGCACTAAAGCCCCTTTCATATTCTGTGCTGGATTCTAAATCTGCTGGTAAATATCAGAGTTCCCTTGCTTATGAGTGACAAATGGAATGACAAAAACAGCACAAAAACTGCATAATTTTGATACGGTTCAGCTAAGCTCATGACAAAGATCCAGGCTCAGTATTTAGAACAATGCTACGCTTCAAAGGTTTTTATTGATTAGTTTTTTATTTGACTTATAACATTATATGTATTTACCATGTAAAATGTGATGTTTTGATGTATATATATATTACACACACAAAAATATACACACATGCACACACACGCACACATTGTCTGATGCTTATTCTAGCTTATTAACAGATGCTTTACTTCTCATAGTTTCTCACCTTTGAGGTGTATAACACTTCTCATTGACTGTTTCAGAATATTTTAAAAATACAATGTATCACCATTAAGTATAATAAGCATGCTGTACAGTAGATCTCTTAAATTTATTCTTTCTATCAAAATGAAATTATGTATCCTTTGAAAGACATTCCCCAATCCTACTGTTTCCTAAAACCCTAGCCCGTGGTGCCACCATTTTCCTTTCTACTTCAGTGAGATCAAAGATGATGAAGCATGTGTCTGTGACTGGCTTATTTCAATTAACATGTTCTCCATGTTCACTCATGTGATTTAATATGATAGGATTTTTCTATTTTGTGGATGAATAGTATTTCATTGTGTATACATGTTCCCTTGTATTTATTCATTCTTCAATGATGGGCAAGTAAATTGAGACTCTATCTTCACTATTGTGAATATTGCTGAATAAATATGCAAGTGAAGATGTTTCTTTTTATTTTTATTTTTATTTTTATTTTATCTTGTTATGGGGGATACAGAATTGCAGGTTACATATGTTGCTCCTGTACCGCCTTTCCCCGCAAGTCAGAGCTCCAGGCGTGTCTGTTCCCCAGGTCGTGCGCATTGCACCCATCATGAGGTATATATCCCTCCCTTCCCCACCCCCCCTTCCCGAGTCAGCACCTTCAAGTGTTACTACTCCCCAAACGGTGCGCAATGCACTCATTGTGTAGGCATATCCCCATCCCCTCCCCCACCCCTGACCTCAGTCTGATATCCAATTGGTGTCGTTCCCAGATGTGTATTTAGGTGATGATCAGGGAAACCAATTTTCTGGTGAGTACATCTGATGCTTGTTTTTCCATTCCTGGAATACTTCACTTAATATAATGGGTTCCAACTCTCTCCAGGAGAACCATAGAGATGTCGTATCTTCATCATTCCTTATACCTGAGTAATATTCCATGGTATACGTATACCACAGCTTACTAATCCAATCATGTCTTGATGGGCATTTGGGTTGTTTCCACATCTTTGCTATTGTGAATTGTGCTGCTATAAACAATCGGGTACATGTGTCTTTGTTACGGAATGACCTTTTTTCCTTTGGGTGTATGCCCAATAATGGGATTGCTGGATCGAATGCCAGGTCTACTTGAATCTGTTTAAGATACCTCCATAATGCTTTCCAGAGGGGTTGCACTAGTTTGCAGTCCCACCAGCAGTATATGAGTGTTCCTGTCTCTCCACACCCACGCCAACATGTGTTGTTTTGGGTTTTTTTGATAAAGGCCATTCTCATTGGAGTTAAGTGATATCTCATTGTGGTTTTGATTTGCATTTCTCTGATGATTAGGGATGTTGAGCACTTTTTCATATGTTTGTTAGCCATTCTTATATCTTCTTTCGAGAAGTTTCTATTCATGTCCTTTGCCCACTTTTTGATAGGGTTGCTTGATTTTTTCTTGCTGATTTTCCTGAGTTCTAAATAGATTCTTGTTATCAGTCTTTTATCTGATGTGTAGTATGCAAAAATTTTTTCCCATTCTGTAGGTGGTCTGTTTATTCTCGTGACTGTTTCTTTGGCTGTGCAGAAGCTTTTTAATTTAATCATGTCCCATTCATTTATTTTTGTTGCTGCTGTGATTGCCTTGGGGGTCTTCTTCATAAATTCTTTGCCTAGGCCAATGTCTGTAAGAGTCTTTCCTACATTTTCTTCTAGAATTCTGATTGTATCACGCCTAAGGTTTAAGTCTGTTATCCACCGTGATTTGATTTTTGTGAGAGGTGAAAGCTGTGGGTCCTGTTTCAGTCTTCTACAAGTGGCTAACCAATTCTCCCAGCACCATTTATTGAATAGGGATTCTTGTCCCCAGAGTATATTCTTTCCTGCTTTGTCAAAAATTAGGTGACTATATGAGGATGGTTCTATATTTGGATTTTCTGTTGTGTTCCACTGGTCTGTGTCCCTGCACTTGTGCCAATACCAGGCTGTTTTAAGAACCACGGCCTTGTAGTATAGTTTGAGGTCTGGCAAATTAATACCTCCCATTTTGTTTTTGTTGCTTAAAATTGCTTTTGCTATACGGGGTCTTCTTTGATTCCATACAAAGTATATAATTGTTTTCTCTATGTCTGTAAAGAATGATGTTGGTAATTTAATAGGGATTGCATTGAATCTGTAGATCACTTTGGGTAGTATAGACATTTTAACAATGTTGATTCTTCCGATCCACGAGCATGGTATATTTTTCCATCTATTTGCAAGTTCTGCTATTTCTTTTCTGAGTGTTTCATAGTTTTCCTTATAGAGGTCCTTTACCTCTTTAGTTAGATATATACCTAGATATTTTATTTTCTTTGTTGCTATTTTGAAGGGTATTGAGTCTTTAATTTGGTTTTCCGATTGACTGTTATTGGCATATATAAATGCCTCTGATTTGTGTATATTAATTTTGTAGCCTGAGCATTTGCTATATTCGTTAATCAATTCCAGGAGTCTCATGGTTGAATCCTGGGGGTTTTCCAGATATAACATCATATCATCAGCAAAAAGTGAGAGTTTGATCTCTTCCTTCCCTATTTGGACTCCCTTGATTCTGCTCTCTTGCCTGATAGCTCTCGCAAGGACTTCCAATACTATGTTGAAAAGTAATGGAGACAATGGGCAGCCCTGTCTGGTTCCAGTTCTAAGTGTGAGTGCTTTCAGTTTTTCCCCATTCAGAATGATGTTGGCTGTGGGTTTGTCATATATGGCTTGTATCATTTTTAGGTAGGTTCCATCAATGCCTATTTTGTTAAGCATTTTTATCATAAAAAGGTGTTGAATTTTGTCAAATGCTTTTTCTGCATCTAATGAGAGTATCATATGGTTTTTGTTTTTGCTTCTATTTATGTGGTGAATTACATTTATAGATTTACGTATGTTGAGCCACCCCTGCATCTCGGGGATGAAGCCCACTTGGTCGTGGTGGATTACTTTTTTGATAAGTTCTTGGATTTGATTTGCTAGTATTTTATTGAAAATTTTTGCATCTATATTCATGAGGGAAATTGGTCTGTAGTTCTCTATTTTTGTTGCATCATTTCCTGGTTTTGGTATCAATGTTATATTGGCTTGGTACAACATGTTGGGGAGAATTCCATCCTTCTCAATATTGGAGAATAGTTTATGTAGGATGGGCACCAGTTCTTCTTTGTATGTATGGTAAAATTCAGGTGTGAACCCATCTGGACCAGGGCTTTTCTTTTTGGGAAGGTTTTTTATTGCTGTTTCGATTTCAGTTCTTGATATTGGTCTGTTCAGGTACTCTATTTCTTCCTGGTTGAGCCTGGGAAGACTATGTGTTTCTAAAAATTTGTCCATTTCCTCCACGTTCTCCAGTGTGTGTACATAAAGATTTTTGTAGAATTCATAGATGGTATCTTGTATCTCTGTAGCATCGGTTGTGATTTCTCCTTTCATGTTCCTAATGGAGGTTATTAGAGATTTTAGTTTTGTGTTCTTGGTTAGTCTAGCCAGGGGTGTGTCTATTTTGTTTATCTTTTCAAAGAACCAACTTTTTGTTTTATTAATTTCCCTTATAGTTTCTTTGTTGTCCTTTTCATTTAATTCTGATTTGATCTTAGTAATTTCTCGCCTTATTCTGGGTTTGGGATCATTCTGTTCTTCTTTCTCCAGCTCTTTGAGTCTATTCGTTAGGTTGTCTATTTGCATGTTTTCTGTCTTTTTGATATAGTCATTTATGGATATGAATTTCCCTCTCAGGACTGCTTTAGCTGCATCCCATAGATTTTGATAAGTTGTATCTCCATTGTCATTTAATTGAAAGAAATTTTTGATTTCCATCTTGATTTCTTCTTTTATAGAATAATTATTCAGGAGAAAGTTATTTAGCTTCCATGACTTTGAGTAAGAGTGAGGGTTTCTGTTTGTGATCATTGTTACTTTTATTCCACTGTGATCTGAGAAGATGCATGGTATAATTTCTATTTTTTTGAATTTTTTAAGACATGATTTATGTCCTAGGACATGGTCAATCTTAGAGAATGTCCCGTGAGCTGATGAGAAGAATGTATATTCTGTGGACTTTGGGTGGAATGTTCTATAGATGTCAGCCATGCCCATTTGTTCTAGCATTCTATTGAGGTCCATTATGTCTTTGTTTATTTTCTGTTTAGAGGATCTGTCCTGTACTGTCAGTGGGGTGTTAAAGTCTCCAGCTATTACAGTATTGTTATCTATCATTTGGTTCAGATCTAGTCGGGTTTGCTTTATGAATCTAGGTGCACCTAGGTTGGGTGCATATATATTGAGTATAGTCATGGCTTCTTGATGAATTGTGCCTTTAATCAGTATGTAGTAGCCATCTTTGTCTTTATTATTTTTGTTGGTTTGAAAGCTAAGTTATTGGAAATTAAGATTGCCACACCAGCTTTCTTTTGGTTACCATTTGCTTGAAATACCGATTTCCATCCTTTTATTTTCAGTCTAAATGCATCTTTGCAGGTTAGGTGAGTTTCTTGAAGACAGCAGATACTTGGATTGTGTTTTTTTATCCATTGGGCCAGTCTATGTCTCTTGAGCGGGGTATTCAAGCCATTCACATTTATTGAGAAAACTGATAAGTGAGACAGTTTTTTGTTCAGCTTGTTGGGTAGAACTTCATTGTGATGTTTTCTCTCCTGGGCCATTGTGGTATCTGGAATTTGATCTTTAGCTCTTGAGTAGTTTTACATTCGTGGATCTTTCTTGTGCTGATCCGTGTGTAATTCTCTTTGGAGTACTTCTTGGAGGGCTGGTCTTGTCTTGGTGAATTCCCTCAACCTTTGTTTATCTGAGAATGTCTTGATTTCTCCTTCGTATAGAAAACTTAGCTTAGCTGGGTACAAGATTCTAGGCTGGGCATTATTCTGTTTCAGAAGCGTGAAAATGGGGCCCCAACCTCTTCTTGCTTGTAAGGTTTCAGCTGAGAAATCTGGTGTAATTCTGATGGGTTTTCCTTTGTAAGTTACTTGTTTCATTCTCCTTACGGCTTGGAGAAGGGACTCTTTAGTGGATATTTTGGTCAGCCTGAGGACTACGTGGCGTGGTGTTTTCCTATTGCTATGAATCTCCCAGGGGTCCTTTGAGCTTCTTGAATCTGTATGTCGAGAGTATTGGCAAGGCCTGGAAAATTTTCCTCGATTATGTCTTCAAATAGCTTGTCCAACCCTTGCTTATTATCTTCTTCACCCTCACGAATGCCAATAACTCTCAAGTTAGGTTTCTTCACATAATCCCTCATTTCTTGAAGACTCAGATCATTTCTCTTACTTTTTTGACCTATCTCTGTGACTGACTTATTTGGTTGGAAGGAGTTATCTTAAATTTCTGAGATTCTTTCCTCTGATTGATCTACCCTGCTCTTGAGACTTTCCACAGTGTTTTGTAGCTCTCTGAGTGAATTCTTCACTTCTAGGAGTTCAGTTTGGTTTTTCTTCAATATTTCAATTTCTTTAGTGAATTTTTCCTCCAAATCCTGTATTTTTTTGTGTTTTCCTTGTGTTGTTTATCCATTGATTCTTGTATATTATTCAGCTTGTTTATAATCCATAATTGGAATTCTTCCTGTGACATGTTGGTGTTTTGAGTCTGGTTTGTATCAAATGGTTGGGAGCTGGTATTTCTCTTTGGGGATGAGCTTTCCGTTTGATTCTTTGTGCTCTCCGTGTTTTTTCGCTGGGCTCTTCCCATCTAGATTTATCGTTGGATCTTTTCTTATAGATTTAGTCTGTTTAACAGCACTCTTCGTGCTCTGTTCTTAGGCTGTGAAGCAGTCTAGGTATGTTGCTTCTTTTGGCAAGAGGGGGAGACTGTTGTGTATTGTTTAGAGATTTTTCTGTTTGTGTTGGCGGACTGCTTCCAATGGGTCCAATCCTAGAGGATTGGAGTGATCCAAGACCGCTTTGGTGAGTTAGGACACTGTGTTGTGGTCTTTCAGAAGGCAGGCAGGGTCCACACTAATAGTAGACTGAAATTCTCTTTGTTTGTTTGTTTGTTTGTTTCCCTTTGGTTCTTCCTCTATAGGGGAGGTGTCTGTCTCTAGAAGATGTTTCTTAAACATACTGATTTCATTTTATGGGCATGTATAGCCAATGGTGTGATTGCTGTGCCACATGGTTATTTAATCTTTAATTCTTAAAGAAATCTTTATACTATTGATCACAATGTACTGATTTGCATTCATGACAACTGTGTACCAGCATTCCCCTTTTTTGTGCGTTTTTGCCAATATTTGTTATATCATATCTGTTTAATAGTAGTCATTCTAACAGGACTGAGTTGACATCTCATAGCAGCTTAGATTTGTCATTGCCTGATGATTACTGACCTTGAGAATTTGTCAGTTATGTGCTGGCCATTTGTAGGTCTTCTTTTGACAAAAATCTACTTAAGTCTATTGCCCTTTTTTTTCATTATTGTGGGTAAATATTTGTTGTATATGTTTATGGGGTTCATGTGATAATTTGAAATAGGAATACAGTGTGAATTAATCATGATAATTGTGTTAGCCATCACCTCAGACATTTATCATTTCTTTGTGTTAGGAACATTCTAATTTCATTCTTTTAGTTATTTTAAAGTATACCCTAACTAATTGTTGATTATAGTTACTTTGGTGTGCTATCAAACATGGTTCATTCTAAGTAATTATATGTTTGCACCCATTAACCATCCTCAATTTATCCCTCTACCTGCCCTGCTTTCCAGCCTCTAGTCACCATGATTCTACTCTATGTTTTCATGAAATCAATTGGTTTTAGTTTAGTTCCCACATATGAGTGAGAAGATGAGAGATTTCTTTTTCAGTGTTTGGCTTATTTCACTTAACCTAATGTTCTTCAGTTCCATCCATGTTGTTGCAAATGGCAGAATTTCATTCTTTTTTCTGGCTATATAATATTCCATTATCCCTTATGAATATAGATGCAAAAATCCTCAACAAAATTTTAGCAAATGGAATTCAGCAGCACATTAAAAAAATAATTCACCATAACCAGGTGGGGTTATTCCAGGCATACAAATCTGCTTCAACATATGCAAATCTATTAATGCAATTTGCCTCATAAATAAAAGCAAGAACAAATGCCATATGATTTTCTCAATAGATGCAGAAAAAGCATTTGACAAAGTCCAGCATACCTTTATCATAAAAACGCTGAACAAAATAGGCATAGATGGGTCATACCTTAAAATTATCAAATCTATTTCTGACAAACCCATGGCCATTATCATACTGAATGGGGAAAAGTTGAAAGCATTCCCACTTAGAACCAGAACCAGACAAGGTTGCTCTCTATCACCTCTTCTATTCAACATAGTGTTGGAAGTTCTTGCTAGAGCAATTAGACCAGAAAGTAGTATTAAGGGCATCCAGATGGGGGCAGATGAGATCAAACTCTCGCTCCTTGCCGATGATATGATATTATATCCAGAAAACCCCAAGGACTCAACCAAGAGACTCCTAGAATTGATAAATGAATTCAGTAAAATCTCAGGATATAAAATGAATACACACAGATCAGAGGCATTCATATATGCCAAGAATAGTCAAGGAAAATTTCAAATCAAAAATGCAATAACTTTTACAATAACCTCAAAGAAAATTAAATATCTAGGAATATATTTAATGAAACAAGTGACAGACATATACAGGGAGAGCTACAAGACACTAAGAAAAGAAATTATAGAAGATGTAAACAGATGGAAAATCTACCTTGCTCATGGATTGGTAGAATCAATATCATGAAAATGTCCATACTACCTAAAGTGATCTACAGAATTGATGCAATCCCTATCAAAGCTCCATCATTATTCTTTACAGATCCAGAAAATATAATTCTATGTTTTGTATGGAACCAGAGAAGATTTCATATAGCCAAAGCAATCTTAAGTAGAAAGAACAAACTAGGAGGTATCAGTCTACCAGACTTCAAGTTTTACTACAAGGCTATAATAACTAAAACAGCATGGTATTGGCACAAGAATAGACACACAGACCTTTGGAATAAGAATGAGAATCCAGAGATGAAACCATCCTCATATGCCATCTAATCTTTGACAAAGCAGACAAAAATATACACTGGGGAAAAGAATCCCTATTCAATAAATGGTGCTGGGAGAATTGGTTAGCCACCTGTAGAAGACTGAAGCAGGACCCACAGCTTTCACCTCTCACAAAAATCAAATCACGGTGGATAACAGACTTAAACCTTAGGCGTGATACAATCAGAATTCTAGAAGAAAATGTAGGAAAGACTCTTACAGACATTGGCCTAGGCAAAGAATTTATGAAGAAGACCCCCAAGGCAATCACAGCAGCAACAAAAATAAATAAATGGGACCTGATCAAATTAAAAAGCTTTTGTACAGCCAAGGAAACTATCGTTAAAGCAAATAGACAACCTACAGAATGGGAGAAAATATTTGTTCTACACATCTGATAAAGGGCTGATAAGAAGAATCTATCTAGAACTCAAAAAAAATCAACAAGAAAAAAATCAAACAACCCCATCAATAAATGGGCAAAGGAAATGAACAGAAACTTTTCAAAAGAAGACAGAAGAATGGCCAGCAAATATATAAAAAAAAGTTCAACATCTCTAATCAT
This sequence comes from Eulemur rufifrons, assembly GCF_041146395.1. Classification (NCBI taxonomy): domain Eukaryota; kingdom Metazoa; phylum Chordata; class Mammalia; order Primates; family Lemuridae; genus Eulemur; species Eulemur rufifrons. Next base: position 11,507,682 of record NC_091012.1, on the reverse strand, counting down.
TAGGGAAATGCAAATCAAAACCACAACAAGATATCACCTAACCCCAGTGAGATTGGCCTATATCAAAAAATCCCAAAGCAACAAATGCTGTTGAGGATGTGGAGAGATGGGAACACTCTTATACTGCTGGTGGGACTGCAAATTGGTGCAATCTCTGTGGAAAAGGATCTGGAGATATGTCAAAGAGCTAAAAATAGAAATACCATTAAATCCAGCAATAGCACCATTACGCATCTACTGAAAAGAGCAAAATACTTTCTATAATAAAGACATCTGCACCTGAATGTTTTGGCAGCACAATTCACTATTGCAAGGATGTGGAAACAGCCCAGGTGACCGTCAATGCATGAATGGATTACTAAAATTTGGTATATGTATACAATGGAATATTACTCAATTATAAGAAACAACAGTGATCTAGCACCTCTTATATTTTCATGGATTGAACTTGAGCCCATTATCCACAGTGAGGTATCACAAGATTGGAGGAATAGCCTCCACGTGTACTCACCATCAAATTGGTACTAACTGATCAACACTATGGTGCTCACACAGTAGTAATATTCTCCAGGAATTAGGGTATTGCAGGGGGGTAAACTCACAATAATGGTCACAGACAGAGTGAGCATTGTAGAGGGGAAAGGTATGCCTCTGAACCTCGCTCGGGTGAGGCAAAGACATAAAATGTCACCAGAAGATATTTGCACTTCAGTCTTTATTGAACCATTATTCAAAATGTCTAAAATGTGGAATCAGATTAAGTGTTTATCAAGGGACAAATGGACAAAAAAGATGTGGTGTATGTACACATTGGAATATTATTTAGCCATGAAAAAGAAGGAAATTTTGTCATTTGCAGAAACATGGATGGATCTGGAGGACATTATTTTAAGTGAAATACACCAGGCACAAAAAGACAAATACTTCATTGTCACACTCACATATGGGACCTAAAGAAAAAACCAAATTGATCTCAAGGAGGTAGTGAATAGAATGGTGGCTACTAGAGATTGGTAAGGATGGTTGGAAGGGGAAATGAAGAGGTGTTGGTGAAGGGGTAATTATATTAAATAGAAGGAAAAAGTTCTAGTGTTCAATACTGCAATAGGGCAACTATAGTTAACAACAATTTATTTTATTTCAGAATAGCTAGAAGTTTTCAAATGTTCCCAACAAAAAGCAATGATAAATGTTTCAGGTGATTCATGTCCCAATTACCCTGATTTGATCATTATAAGTTATATGCTTGTATCAAAATATAACATGTACTCCATGAATATGTATACTTATGTATCAATAAAAAATTAAAAATATAATATTCCATTGTATATATTGACCACAGTCTCCTTATCAAATAATAAAATGAAGGACACTTAAGTTGATTCCATATCTTGGCTATTTTCAAAAGTGGCACAGTAAACATGAAAGTGCATGTATCTTTGTGATATGCTGAATTGCCCACCTTTAGATATATAACTAGAAAGAGGATTGCCATTTTTGTTCTTGAGTAACCTTTATACTCTTCTGCATAGTGGTTGCACTAGTTTATATTCCCAACAACAGCATATGAGGGTTCCTTTTTCTTCAAATTTTCTCCAGCATTCATTATTCCTGTTTTTTTTGATAACAGTTCATTTAAGTGAGAGAGATGGTATCTCATTGCAGTTTTTATTTGCATTTAACTGATGACTAATGATGCTGAGCACTTTTTCATATACCTGGAGGCCATTTGTATGTCTTTATTCGAGAAATGTCTATTCAGATATTTTGTTCATTTTTTTGTTTTGTTTTTGTTTTTTTTCAAATATTTGGTCACTTTTATTTGTTTTTTTTTTACATTATTTCAGCTTATTATGGGGGGACAAAAGTTCAGGTTATATGTATTGCCCATGTCCCGCCCATCCCCTCAAGTCAGAGCTTCAAGCGTGTCCATTCCCTAGACAGTGTGCATTGCACTCATCATGTAGGTATACCCTCATCCCCTCCCCCTCCCCATCCCACAGTGTCAGAACATTCAAGTGTGTCAATTTCCCAGACAGTGCACATCACACTCATCATGTAGGTATACACCCATCCCCTCCCCCCATGCCCCACCTCTGTCCGATACCCAATTGGTGTTATTCCCAAATGTGCACTTAGGTGATGATCAGGGAAACCAATTTGCTGGTGAGTACATGTGGTACTTATTTTTCCATTCTTGGGATACTTCACTTAATAGAATGGGTTCCAACTCTCTCCAGGAGAACAAAAGGAATTCTATATTACCGTTATTTCTTATAGCTGAGTAATACTCCTTGGTATACATATACCACATTTTACTAATCCATTCATGAATTAATGGGCATTTGGGTTGTTTCCACATCTTTCCAATTGTGAATTGTGCTGCTATAAACATTCAGGTAATGGTGTCTTTTTTTTAGAATGGCTTTTGTTCTTTTGGGTAGATACCCAATAATGGGATTGCTGGGTCGAATGGTAGGTCTAATTGAATCTGTTTAAGGTATCTCCATAATGCTTTCCATAGAGGTTGCACTAGTTTGCAGTCCCACCAGCAGTGTATGAGTGTTCCTGTCTCTCCGCATCCACGCCAACATGTTTTGTTTTGGGACTTTTTGATAAAGGCCATTCTCACTAGAGTTAAATGATATCTCATTGTGCTTTTGATTTGCATTTCCCTGATGATTAGAGATGTTGAACATTTTTTCATATGTTTGTTAGCCATTCTTATATCTTCTTTTGAAAAATTTCTATTCATGTCCTTTGCCCACTTTTTGATAGGGTTGTTTAATTTTTTCTTGCTGATTTTCCTGAGTTCTAAATAGATTCTTGTTATCAGTCCTTTATCTGATGTGTAATATGCAAAAATTTTTCCCATTCTGTAGGTTGTCTGTTTATTCTCGTGACTGCATTCATATATGCCAATAACAGTGAAACGGAGAAGCAAATTAAGGACTTAATACCCTTCAAAATAGCAACAAAAAAATAAAATACCTAGGAATATATTTAACTAAGGAGGTAAAGGACCTCTATAGGGAGAACTATGAAACACTGAGGAAGAAAATGGCAGAGCATGTAAATAGATGGAAAACCATACCATGCTCGTGGATCAGAAGAATCAACATTGTTAAAATGTCTATACTACCCAAAGTGATCTCCAGATTCAATGCAATCACTGTTAAATTACAAACATAATTTTTCAAAAATACAGAAAAAATAATTTTTTGCTTTTTATGGGACCAGAGAAGACCCCATGTAACAAAAGCCATTTTAAGCAATAAAAACAAAATGGGAGGTATTAATTTGCCAGACCTCAAACTATACTACAAGGCTGTGGTTCTTAAAACTGCTTGGTATTGACACAAGTGCAGGGACACAGACCAGTGGAACAGAACAGAAAATCCAAATATAAAACCATCCTCATATAGCCATCTAATCTTTGACAAAGCAGACAAAAACAGACTCTGGGGAAAAGAATCCTTATTCAATAAATGGTGCTAGGAAAATTGGATAGCCACATGTAGAAGACTGAAACAGGACCCACAGCTTTCACCTCTCACAAAATCAAATCACTGTGGATAACAGACTTAAACCTTAGGTGCGAAACTATTAGAATTCTAGAAGAAAATGTAGGAAAGACTCTTACAGACATTGGCCTAGGCAAAGAATTTATGAAGAAGACCCCTAAGGCAATCACACCAACAATAAATATAAATGAATGGAACCTGATTAAATTAAAACATACGTCCTTTTGGTTTGTATTTGCATTTCCCTGATGATTAGAGATGTTGAGTGTGCACTTATAGTAGAAAGATTCACAGTGTGTCAGGCAGGAGAGAGGGAGAAGGAAAGGTTGGGTACATTCAAACCTAATGCATCATCTGGGGGATAGACACACTTGTAGCTCTGACTCAGGTGGGCCACAAGCAATATATGTAACCAAAACATATTTATCCTCACAATATGCTGAAATAAAAATTATAAAAGCCCTTGAAAACACTAATGTCCTGAACATTTCCTAAATGTTTTCTTTGAGTAGTTCCATAGTTTCAAGTCTTAGATTTAAGTCTTTAATTCATTTTGATTTGATTTTGGTATATGGTGAGAAATGAGGGGCTAATTTCATTCTTTTGCATATGGAAATCCAGTTTTCCCAGCATTCTTTATTGAATAGACTGTTCTTTCCCCACTCTATGTTCTTGGCAGCTTTGTTGAAGGTAATTTCACTATAGATGTGTGGATATATTTCTGGGATCTCTATTATGTTACATTGGTCTATGTGTCTGTTTTTAGGCCAGTATGATGTTTTGTTCACTACAGCTCTGAAGTATAATTTGAAGTCAGATAATAAATTATAATTCCTCCAGTTTTTTCCTCTTTGCTGAGAATGGATATTCTGGGTCTCTTTGGGTTCCTATAAACTTAGGATTTTTTTTTTCTATTTCTGTGAAGAATGTTATTGGTATTTTGTTGGGGATTGCATTGACTCTGTAGATTTTTTTTGGTGGTATGGACATGTTAACAATATTGATTTTTATCAATCCACTAGCATGGCATATATTTCCATTTTTATATCATTTTCAATTTCTTTCATCAATTTTTTATAGTTTTCATTATACTGATCTGTCATTCCTTTGGTTAAGATTATTCCTAGGTATTTGAGTTTATTTCATTTTATTATTTGTAGCTATGGTAAATGGGATTACTTTCTTGGTTTCTTTTTTAGAGTATTTACTGGTGGCATATACACATGCTACTGATATATGTTGATTTTGTATCCTGACACTTTATTGAATTTGTTTTTTAGTTCTAAAAGTTTGTTGTGGAGATTTGCCCCCTTTAATACTTATTGGTTTTTTGTTGTATAGTTTTTTGAGTTCTTAATGTATTTTGGCCATTAAACCATTAGATGTATAACTTAGAAATATTTTCTCCAATCTGTATGTTGTTTTATCATTTCATTCTATCTTGTGATGTGCAAAAGCTTTTAATTTGAAGTGATCATATTTGTCTTTTATTTTCATTTATTTATTTTTTTGTATTGCCTGAGATTTTGAAGTTAAGTCCAAACTACATTGTTCAGACTGATGTCATGGAACTCTTCTATGATTTTGGAGTAGTTTCAAACTTTTAGGTCTTACATTTAAGTCTTTAATCCATTTTAGTTGGTTTTTTAATATATGATGTTAGGTGATGGTCTCATTTCATTCTTCTACATGTGGATATCCAATTGTCGAAACATCACTTATGGAAGAGACTGTCCTTGATTCATTATCAGTCCTTCTCACCTTTGACTAAAAGCAGTTAGCTGTAAATATATACATCTATTTTGTGTGTCTCCACTGTGCTCCATTGTCCTATATGTCTGTTTTTCTGGTTGTATTATACTGTTTCAGTTTCTATAGTTTGTTGTATACATTCAGATAGTGTGATGAAGTCAGCTTTGTTTTTTGTTTTTGCTTAGTTGCTTTGGTCATTCACGGTCTTTTGTACTACCATATGAATTTTGGATTTTTTAGAAATTTTTGTGAAAAATGTCATGGGTATTTTGATGAAGATTGCATTGAAGCTGTAGATCATTTTGTGTGGTATAGACATCTTAACAATATTAATTATTCAAATAAATGAATAAGGGACATCTTTCCATTTATTTTGACTTCTTAAAATTCTTACATCAATGTATAGATTGTTCACATTTTGGTTAAAATTTATTTCCAAAAATGTTTATTGTAGCTACTGTATATGGGAATGTTTTCTTGGTTTCCTTTTCAGATATTTTATTGTTAGCATATAGAAATGCTAACAACTTTTTATGTTGATTTATATCCAACATGTTTACTGAATTTATTATTTCTAACAGATTTTTCATAGAATCTTTAGAGATTTCTACAAAGAAGGTCATATCATTTGTAAACAAATACAATTTAGTTTCTTCTTTTTCCATCTGGAAGCTTTTGATTTTGTTCTCTAATTTCTATGGCTTGGACTTCTAAGACAATGTAGAATAAAAGTGCTGAAAGTAGGCATCCTAGTTACATTCTGAGGAAAAGGTTGTAACTTTTTTTTATTTGTTATGACATTAGGTATGCATTTGTCATATATGACCTTTATTGGGTTTAGGTGCAGTTGTTCTATATGTAACATGTTGAGAATGTGTATCATGAAGGAATGTAGAATTTTGTCCTTGGCTCTGTCATTTTGGTGAGAATATGGGAAGATGGATCCATAATTACAGGATGCCATGAGGGCATTGTATCTAACATGACCTGTTTATCATGTCTACTGTGAGTGTCTGATTCCCTAAACATAATTGAGTCACAGGGATTGTCATCTTCTTTGTTCATTGTATTATGCCATAAACATTTTCAGAAAGGGGACATGCCTTATGGGAGTGGGTTAAATATATGTTGCAAAGATATAAGAAAATAATAAAGTGTTTACCTTTATACAGTTGTCAAATAATTTCATCTTTCTTTTATGTGGCTTCTATTATGCATTGTATATTGTCAATATGATTCAGACATATGGTAACAAAATAAATCTAAATAAACTGGTGGTCATTTTCCATATATTAATTTCTGTTACTAGAATACCATTCTTAAAACATGGGGATCATTATCTCTTTTTTTTTTTTTGTTTAATTTTACAGAATCAAAGAGTCTAACAGTATATCTTGTTAGATACAGTATGTCCTCATAATGTATACATTATTTCTTGTACAATGATATGAAATAATATGGGAAATATTCATGATAAATTATTAAGTGAACAGTGCAAGTTAAAAACAATAGTTTCATATTTTTTCCCCACCCCCCCTTTCCCGAGTCAGCACCTTCAAGTGTTACCACTCCCCAAACGGTGCGCAATGCACTCATTGTGTAGGCATACCCCCATCCCCTCCCCCACTCCCCACCTCAGTCTGATGTCCAATTGGTGTCGTTTCCAGATTTGTATTTAGGTGATGATCAAGGAAACCAATTTTCTGGTGAGTACATGTGATGCTTGTTTTTCCATTCTTGGGATACTTCACTTAATATAATGGGTTCCAACTCTCTCCAGGAGAACCATAGAGATGTTGTATCTTCATCATTCCTTATAGCTGAGTAGTATTCCATGGTATACATATACCACAGTTTACTAATCCAATCATGTATTGATGGGCATTTGGGTTGTTTCCACATCTTTGCTATTGTGAATTGTGCTGCTATAAACATTTGGGTACACATGCCTTTGTTACAGAATGACCTTTTTTCCTTTGGGTATATGCCCAGTAATGGGATTGCTGGGTCAAATGGCAGGTCTACTTGAATCTGTTTAAGATACCTCCATAATGCTTTCCACAGAGGTTGCACTAGTTTGCAGTCCCACCAGCAGTGTATTAGTGTTCCTGTCTCTCCACACCCACGCCAACATGTGTTGTTTTGGGTTTTTTTGATAAAGGCCATTCTCACTGGGGTTAAGTGATATCTCATTGTGGTTTTGATTTGCATTTCCCTGAGGGATCATTATCTCTTAAAAGCAATATTATTCAGGTGTTTCTCCTGGTCCCAACATGTGAGTAGAACCTGGGTATACTGTGGGTACAGATGTGTATTTGTGGGAAGTATTAGATTTTTGGTTTTGGCAGTTTAGATAAATGCATCCTTTTCATATATTAAGCTTTGGTAGAAAGAGTAACAAACACTTAAACAACCATGAAAATTGTCCTTTAAAATATTGTACACATCCAGCTATTCAAGGTCAATGATCTATATCAGCTATGGATTTCTAAATATCATACACGAACAACAACTGTTAAAATTTCTGCCTTGCTTTCCAAATTTATATTTTGGGCAATTTCTGTATGTATAGAAATTGACCTGACAAGGTAATAGCAAAATTTGCTGCATGTAGTAAATCTTCAAGGAAGAAGCACTATGTGATTATTTTGATTCCCTTTCTATATGTCATAACAAGAAAAATTGTGTGGATTATTTTCCATATAATTTGAAAGTTATATGTCAGTGATTTTATCCTAAGTCTGGAAAACTTATGTAAGGATTATCTGGAATAGAAAGTAAACTAAGAAAGAGCAAGACAATTTTGAGGTTAAAGGGACCATTGGCTGGCAGTATATTGGCTACACAAAGCTGACCACATTCTAATCACTGGCTTGTGTAAATATGTTAGACTGCATCACAGGGAAGAATGGAGAATTAAGATTCCAGATGAATTTAAGGTTGCTATTCAGCTGCCTTTAAGATAAAGAGATTACCCTGGGTTATCTGGATGGGCCCAATGTAATCACCAGGTTCCTTCAATGGGTAATCAAGAATTAAGAGACTCAGTGTCAGAATGAGGCAATGTGAGAAAAATGTGATCCACCATTGATGGCATTGAAGTTGTTAAGGAGGCAGAAAGGAGCCAAAGACTTAGGTGGCCTCTAGAAGCCGGAGAGAAAAAACAAACAGGAAAATAGATTCACATCTACAGCCTGTGGAGATAAACCTCATCCTGCTGACACCTTAATTTAGCCTCAGAGGGTCTTTTGACCTCCAGAAATGCAATGTAACAAATACATGCTGTTTTAAGCATCTAAGTGTGTAATAACAAGTTACAGTAGGAAGTGGGAACTAACTCAGGAATATTGTCACATTTTATGCGAAGCTTTTCAAAAAAATCATCTTCATATTAATAAAATCCTATTTCCATTCTATCAAAATCAATGATTTTTTTTAAGTGTTGGCAAGACTCCATTGTATCTCCATCTAGAAAATGAGCTGTAGGCAATAAGTCAGAATATTAAAAAGTCAGAAAAGATGTAATAAACATAAGAATTCTTGGCTTCCAATTGTTACCTCTGGTGATCCTTTTCCATTAACATAGAATTACTTTAGTTCATCTAGGCAAGCACTATTGACTGATTTTAAATGCTAATTTTTTTGTGAGAGAATGTAGGATATTAATAAATGCATTTAAGGGGGGCAGTTACTTTAGGAGCATAGATAATGGAAGGCTTGAGTTTGAAATAGGTGTACAATAATTATTTAATATAAGCAATAATACAGAGAGGCTGATTATTATTTTTCCTTGATTTATACATCATCCTTTCTTTTTTTATTTTTATTTTTTTATTTCAGCTTATTATGGGGGTACAAAATTTAGGTTATGTATATTTCCTATGCCCCCCACCCCCCCGAGTCAGAGCTTCAAGCATGTCCATTCCCCAGACAGTGCGCATCACACTCATTATATATGTATACACCCATCCCCTCCCCCTCCACATCTGCCCGACACCTGATTAATGTTATTCCCAAATGTGCACTTAGGCTGATTATTTAAAAATTTTTATGAGCTAGCCAAGGTTACTCATGGTAATTGAATTAAGTAAAAGTGATAGTAGTGGTAATGATTTTAGCTATGAAAAAATAACATCAGTGTGAGTTCTGTTGTTCAGACACAAAACGTGCTTCTTTTTAACTATTAAGAAAAAAGTTTATAGCTTTGTTACCATAAAAAAGTCATTTTTTTCCAATCTGGCATTGGAATCTCCGCAAATGCTTTTTGTTGTGCGCATATTCACACGCCATATTAAACACAAGCATAAGACCACCAATGTGACTACCAGTAACTTGGCCCTTGTCCACACAGTGGTGCTCCTCATTGATATCTTTGTGGTATCTCCAGAATGCTTTGAGTCATTGCCTTTTCAGAATGACTTCAATGTAAAAAAATTTTCAACAAAAGAAGGGTGATGAGAGGCCTCTCCATCTGCATTACCTACATCTTGATTGTGCTCCCAGTCATCACCATCAGCCTCAGGACCTCCTGGTTGGCCAAGTATAAACAAATTCACAAAATACATTTCAAAATATTTTCTTCTTTTTTATGGTCTCTCAATTTGTCTTTCAGTAGGAACTCACTCATCTGCACTGTGGTATCTTCACATGTGACCTAGACCAATCTGATGGTTCTGACTACATTTTTCTCTCTTCCTCCCATGAGCTACATGATCAAGGGCATGCCACTATGACAATATACAGGGATGCCTTTCTTGTAGGAGTTAAGTTGCTTTCCAGTGTGTACATGGTGATTCTCTTGTTCAGGTATCACAGGTGTTCTCAACGCCTTCATAGCACCAGCTTCTTCCCAAGATTCTTTCCAGATAAAAGGGACACCCAGATCATCCTGCTGCTGGTGAATTTCTCTGTGGTCATGTACTGTGTGGACCTTATCATCTCATCCACTTCCACACTGTTGTGGGCATATTACCCAGTTCTCCTGGGTAGCCAGAGGCTTGTGGTCAATATCTATGTTACAGTAATTCCTTTGGTGCTTCTCAGTTCTGAAAAAAAGAAAAATCACATTTTCAAAATTGTGTAGCAAAAATTAACATCAATTTTCACACATTAATTATAACAATAATTGCCTCAAAAGTAGATTCTTCTGCCATTAGTTACATTATTTATGTGGCACAGTTTTTGCTGTGTGGTTTTATTAAACTGTGTGAAATCACATATTTAAAATCTCTCAACACTGCCAGTACCTGTGCTGCCATATGTTGGTTTCAACCTTTTTGGCCATTATAAGAATTCTTCTAATTTCTTAGTTATCTTTTGCTTTGTGCCTTACAATGATTTCTAAAATATATAGTATTTTTTAAGGCACAATATGCACAATGTACACACGGTGGGAATAATACACTGAGATATTTGTGGCAGAAAATTAGGTCTCATGAGAAATCCTGATTTTCTTGATTTGGTCTCTCACTGCATCCTCCTCCATATGACATTGATATTAGTAAAGTTTGATGATTTTTCTTTCATATGAAAACTTTTTTTCTTACAATTGAAACAAATTTTTAATGAGTCAATCCTGTAGTGAAAAATATTTATGTATTTACATATTTTCTATATTTCTGTAACAATACTCTTGTAATTGAATCAATTAGTTAACTAAGTTCAGATCCTTTGATTACAGGCATTATTCTTCCACCTTAGCATTTCCCTGACACATAAAAGTAATATCAGTTTGCCTTTTCCAATTAATTCAGAAATTTTTAAAAAAGAATATGAATTGAAATCTGTGTGCGGTTAGATCTTACTGTTTACTCTTCAATTCATATTTTCTGCTGTCATTTCTGATGCCTAGAAAATATGACATGTAGGATTTCTGGTTCTCAGGAAGTTAATGGAATTCTTAGGCCAAAGAATTCCACTTTTAATACGTTCCTCTTGTATTTGAAATACTTGTGCATTTTGTAATTTCTGGTAAAAGATGCTGTCCATTGCTTATCTGTATAACTATTAAAGCTGATTAATACTGCAAATCATATTAACAACCTTTCTGTTAATTTGTTATATGCCAAAACAGTTGATCTTTTTAATTTCATCTAATATCATTATAAATGTTTTAATTTCTTTTTATTCCATGCATCTCTCTGTTAAACACTGTAACTCATACATTATGATATCTGTGAAAGTGGCTTGGAATAGTGCCTAAAAGGTTGAGTTTTCTTAGTAAATATTACTACTCTGATTAATAAAGTTTTCATCCATTTATACAATTATTGCCTTAAAATGTCATATTGTAATTGTTTTTTCCAAAACCTTCTCTTTCTGTCTTCCTACATATTGAAACTAAAGAGGAGGATAATTTAGCCTACCACCTGCTAAAGTCCAGGTCAAATCGAACATTTTTTCTAATTTCCTTAGAATATTGAATATTAATGGTCTCATAAAAATAAATGAGTGATAAATATGGCTTTTATGATAATTTGTCCATAATTGAAGAGAGGATTCTAGGACTTAGAGCATTTATGGATTGTTCCCAAGCATCATTCCTCTATTGTATGTTTCCTACTTTTTACAACTGCCACTCAAATCTAGATACCTGGAATAATTTTAACAATCCCAAATAAGCACAAATTAACAAAATAAACTCAAATATAGAATATATAATTAAACCTATATTTAAAGAAAAAGAATGCACAAATAGACTGATAACAATGGTATAGACATTATATTAGAAGAAAATTTAAAGTTACGGGTGTGAAATAAAAACAGAAGTCTGTAAGGCATATTAATGGCCAGGACTCCTCTGTTTATTTCTTCCCCCAAATGAAGTAAATCATATTAATGGATAGAGCACACACTGCTCCATCTCACTGATGATTAGGAAGCTATAATGGTATAATCAACAAAATATCAATAACTTTGAGAGTGACTGACTAATATCGTGTGTCAGGGAGAAGGTTCCCCTAGTGCATAGGTGCGTAGGCAGAAATGAGTTGGCAAGAGGACTTTGGGGAGGCAGCCACTCTGGCTATCACAAGCCTGGGAAGAGGACTGGGCTGCTAAGAGGAAGCACACTTCACCACCCAGGGTGCTGAACAAGAAGATCTGCAATTCACAGGCAGTGGGGAAGATCAACTGATTTGGTTCAAGCAGTCAGCAGCCATTCTGGGCACAGTGGTGGAAACCAGTATCATATGTATAATAGAAGAGTTGGTTCAGCAGAAAGAACATGGGAATGTGGAGCCAGTGGTCCTGGTAAACTAGGAGACGCACAAGGGCATTGCCCAATAGGGCAGTGAAAACTATTGCCAGAACCATAACAGAGACAAATTGGCGGGCTCTTGTGTGGGCTCTTGTGTGGTTAAAATGTACTAGGAGAAAGAAACATAAGGTGATGTTTCCACTTTTGATGATTTCACACAGGAGGGAGTCTGCAAATGGAGAAATAGATAAGAGTGTTGTCATCATTTATAGTGCTACATTTGAATTACATGTTTCTTGCAAAGTACTTCTGTGAAAATGATGAAATGTACTTGAAATCCTTCATCTGCCATTTGAAAAATGTTTTAAATTGTGCATTTCTCAACATTTCATTTATTTCCAAGATTTTCATGGTAAATATTGCTCAGGTGGTGTATTGATTAATCTGCATAATGAATCCAAGTTCTTGATAAATTGCAAGTAAAAAGTCAGTGTGATGTCGTTTTATTTGATACTAAGAGAAGTGAGAGAGAAGGAAATGATTCATATGTCATTTTATATGTGCTTGCCTTACATCATAGATAGTATATTTAGAGTGTGAATTAAATAAATATATTTAATTAAATTAAGGCAACACACTTAATAATGAAGATTATGTGTCTATAACATATAAATTTCATTGGAACCTACCAAAACTGCATAATTTACCTTGACATTTATTTTTTATTTATTTATTTTTTTTTTTTTGAGACAGAGTCTCACTCTGTTGCCCGGGCTAGAGTGAGTGCCGTGGCGTCAGTCTAGCTCACAGCAACCTCAAACTCCTGGGCTTAAGCGATCCTACTGCCTCAGCCTCCCGAGTAGCTGGGACTACAGGCATGCGCCACCACGCCCGGCTAATCTTTTGTATATATATATTTTAGTTGTCCATATAATTTCTTTCTATTTTTAGTAGAGACGGGGTCTCACTCTTGCTCAGGCTGGTCTCGAACTCCTGACCTCGAGCGATCCACCCGCCTCGGGCTCCCAGAGTGCTAGGATTACAGGAGTGAGCCACCGCGCCCGGCCAGCCTTGACATTTATTAATCCATAAATACACTTTTACTTCCCAAACAAGATGACCTAAACCTTCAGGTGAATAAACTGGAAGGACTGAGTCTGCAGATGGAAACATGACAATTTGGAGTTGTTAACACATTGAGTTCAACTTTACTGAGTTATACATTGAAAACAGTAATGACTTCTTTGAATTTTTTTCCAATGGGTATAATGCTAAGTGCACACTTTTATTAAGTGTACTGTTGCTCATCAGGTTACAAATGCAACCTTACTGGGTAGAGGAAAGAAAATAAAACTAAGTTCTTTACCCAATCATAGAGATGAATTAATTTCATCTTCAGTCTCTAGAGAAACAAAATCTTTATATGCAATTTAATTTCACATGTACCAGAACTGTTCTACCCTTAATTGTTCTACCTTGCTGAATTTATATAGTCATATCTGCAGAGATGTCGATGCTAATACAGTCTTGAGGATATGATCTAATTCAATACAATTACATGACCGAAGAGTTTTTTTTTTTCTTCCGCAGGCATTCCCTTTATCCTCACTTCACATATCCATCCTAAACTCAGATGCCAGTCACACCTGGGAAAGGCAGTGCAATAGGCTCACTTGATCCCTGACTGAATTACTTGAGCATCATTGTTGTACTGGCTGTGCAGTACTTGACAGTTTCTTTTGGTTGTTAAACAAAGAAAGTATATTGAAAGATCATGAAAACATACTTTCTTCTTGCCAACTATATTCTGCATTTGCCAAAACTTTGTGATCTTCACACAGTCATATCTCTAACATCCACTTTTTGTACACAGAAACTATATGAAATCCCTACTTATGGCCCTCAGTGTCACTTCCTGAATGATATAAAATTTCTCCTAACTCATTTCATTTATTGAGGACATCTGTTTCTCCATTTTCTTAACTATCTTTATTGTTGAACATTGATCACACTTTGAACATTTCAAACAATCAATTCATATTCAAAAAATTAAAATCAATTAAAAATTGTTATGGACAAAATATCAAACTTTAAATAAATACAGACTATCTGTGCAGTGGAACAAAATAAATCAGTCAGTAATTTAGTAACTGTAGGGTAATGGGCAAGTTTCTTAAATTGATTTTTGCTACCATATTAACCATTTTTAAGTGTACATTCAATATAGTGCCATCAAGTACATTTACATGGTTGTGCAACCATCAACAATATCCATCTATGACTCTCCTTTCTTCTCCCCTAACTGAATCTCTGTTGCTATTGAACATTCTCCCCTCCACTCCCAGCCCCTAGCAACCATCATGCTCCTTTCAGTCTCTTTAAATGTGTTACTCTAGGAACCTTATCTAAATGGAATTATACACTATTTGTTTCCTTAGGACAGGCTTATTTCACTTCTTATAATGTCCTTAAGTTCATCCCTGTTGTATCATGTGTCAGAATGCCCTTAGTTTTTAAAGGTGAACAATATTTGATTGCATGTATATAACACATTTTGTTTATTGATTCTTGCAGCTGTGGCCATTGTGTTATTTCTACACACTTCAGCTGTATACTTGAGTATCAATTTTATGCAGTGATTGATAATAGATGTTAGAGTTTTATTTTGATAACATAAACATGTACAGCATAGAAATACAGCAATTTCAACTAATCATCTGTTTAAATCATATAAGACAGGTCTCTGTCTTTTAGAGAATAGTTTCAACCACTTACATGATTTTTTAGTTTAGGAAATACATTTTCTTATTTTGATGTTTTTATTCTGGTTAACTAATTTTTAAAATTTGTTAACATTATCTCAACTTTTCAAGGGATATATGTAATACTTCTACTTTTTATTTTTAGGTAAAATAAATGGAGATAAAGGTCAATTTTTATGTATCTAGTTGTCATCATGCTATAGCATTTAGAATTTTCAATGGAAAAAATCAATTAAATGTGTCAAATAAAATAAGATATAGGTAACTTTATTTCTCTCAGGTGTGATGTGAAATTATTTGTTTTATTAAAATTATGGTCAATATATATGTATCACAGCAGTGAGATAATTTGCCACTAATTAAAGTGTAATTTTGTATAAACCTATAAAAAATGATTATCTGGGATAATTTATTTAGAAATTACCATGGATACAATGTGTGGTTAAATTTAAAAAACAATTAAATTGTCATAGAAATAAAACATCTACAATGTTATTGAAAGGATAATTGAAACTCAAAATTGACTATTGCACGAGCAACAAAATTTACTACCCTGAACAATAAATATTTTCTTTTTCTTTGTTCATTATGGCTTTAGAAAGATAGACTTTCAAACTAGATTTTCTTCTGTTTCCATAGTCTCTTGTTTAAATTGGTGATACAATTGTGATATTTTTGCTTTCAATCACATTGATCTCTTTTGCATTACTAGTAGAAGGCACATATATATCCTTTCTTTATCTCATCAATTACTCATTGATTAATTATATAACATATAGAATGATGCCTATAATATTCCATTCTGTAATTTTTGGGTTCCTGTTGACAAAACTTAATATTAGAACTGTAAATATTTTACCCAGGATTCTGAAATACTTAATCCATTCCATCAAAAATAAAGTAGTAGCAGCCAAATCCTTTATTTGACAGAATTCACAGTTTATTTCAAGAGTTTCAACCTGATGTCTGAGTGAAAAAAGCATGTTTTACTTCTTCAGATTATAGAATGAATAATAGAGAAAATTTTATTATTCATTCTAAAATATATATAGAGAGTGGTATAACTTTGAATGTTCTGAAGTTCAAAACTCATAAGCAAATGATTACATATTATCTGATTATCATGACCTACCTACAGAAGATAAAAATGATGATGCACACAACAGCCTGGATCTACATAGTCTCTGAGCACCATCTTCTTAATGCCCCTCTTGGAGTAGACGAAAGATCTTCTAGTTTGTGTTGGATTCCCTTATCACTGCATCTACAGTGTACTATTGATGGGTGTGTCCAATTGCCTTTCTTTTTGCCTAAATATACTCTCTTATTAGCAAGCCAGATCTCTGTAAGTTTGCCACTTGGGATGCCAAATATGTATAATTTTCCAAGACATTCTATAGATTCCTGGAATTTCAATATACTTCCTACATGCTTTCAGAGAGCTGTGATTTATTAAGAGAGAATTACTTAGAAGCAAAAATAACATGTACATAGATGTTCTTGGAAAGAGATGATATTGAAAAATACATTAGGAAGTGGAGTAATGTGACTCTGGCATTACTTGTCTGTAGTTTAACAAAAGGGAAAATGAAACATTCTGATATTCAGAGACCAACTCTTGTCAAAGACAATAGTTCAATTGAAATATAACCAGAGCAACATCCAGGTCCTTTTCCTCTCATTGAACTAAAGTTGACAAAATTATTGCTGCATTGTAAGTAAACATATTTTCCATGTATGTAATGTAACTATATTTTATTTTTATACTTTATAACTTCGTGTCTATGTAATAAAATCAATCCTACAGCAAGAACAGTAAAAACAGATTGCCTTCATTGTGACAGGCACTATGGAGTTTGATTTTATTTGGGGCTGCATTTCATGATTTTGTTATAATTTGGTTTTTTTTATTTTATGTAACCGCCATGCTTGGATCCTGGCATACTCTTTCATGAGATCTGTGACCTCATGCTTCTCTACTAGTATATATTAATCTAAACCTAAAATACCACAACTATAAAAAATAGTTATTTCTAAAATCTCTAATGAAGTAGATGGTGGGGAAAGTTGGTTTCTATATACAAACTGGGAGATATTGTAATTGCTTAATCCAGGTAAATTCCAGGTGTCATTTTGTTTGTTTAGATGGTAAGCCCATCACAGATTCTAGTTACACTTTTTCTTTTTTTTTTTTTTTCACTTTGACACTTCTTCTTTTATTTTTATTGTGAAGGAACAACCTCATTCTTTCAAACATACATGTTGGCTTGTGATTATCTTTCAAAATTTTTTAGATCATTTTTGTGAAGCCATGGATAACCAAAAAAAATGTTTTATTTTCAAATATGAGTTCTATTGTGGAATCAATGCAGCACAGACAGCTGGAAATATCAATGAAGTGTTTGGGAAGGAGAATCTAAACAAAATAGCAAATCCTACCCCGATTAGATTATCTGCAGTGTTGGTCACATTTGTGCAATCTGTATTGAAAGTCTATTTATCTCATTTCCTGTGAAAAACCCTAAGCTCCTAGATAAGTACAAGTGGTAGGGCATGGATATTTAGTATATCAAGTTTCAAATAAAACTTTCTACAAGACTATAATGATAGATTACAATAAAAGTTTCATCTATTCATGTTCTGAATATTGGTGTCCCCGGGTGAACAGGTCCTTCCAAATGATGCTCTTGTAACACAGGCTTGAAAGTGTTGGATGGGGGGAAACAGCCTTTTGCCAAACATGCATCAGTCCCTTTGAGGAACTCTAGGGTGCATGAGAATGAAGGTCAGGCAAACTCTGAGTCAGGTGAGGAAAAGAATGCACTACTGAGAACTCATATGGAAACAGAAAGGACAGTGATGCTGGGCTGTGTAGTTGAGATTAACTAAGGACCTTGTATAAAGAAGTGGGCAAGATTTAGGGAAACCAAAGAGAGGTTGTACTGAACTCCTTTCTGAGCAAGACCTTGAATTTTTTCCCACTGTTCTCCTGATGGCACATGGGGATGGAGTAGCTTCCAGATCACACAGATGGGCTGTATGGAAATGGTTGTCTAAAAGGTGACCCTGCTCAAGGGCAGAGACAAGAATCCACAGACCAGCCAACCAGAGCAAGGGAAATAAATATTACTTGGCAATTCCTGGAAAACAGACTGAGACATTCAGGAAGTTTTTCAAGGAATGTTCTTAGAGTCACTCCCATGGAGTGAATGAAGCAGAATTTGGTGTAGGGAGAAATTAAACTGTGATGCAATTGCAGTTAAGGTCCCAGGTACTCCTGAGAGGAACTCTGTGGTGGCCCTTCCAGGTTGTCTTGCAGTAGGGTGAATGGTCAGGTGCTTGTGTCCCCACTACTGGAGCACTGATTAGATGTTTCTTGCCCCCAGGAAGAGAGAATAAACTAGGGATAGGCAGTTTTTCTCAGCCAAGAACAGTGCCTTGAGAAACATTTAGCTGGGAGCTGTGAGAAGTAATATTCTTAGCACCTAGGGAACAAGGACTGCATTCCTGAAGCAGGAAGGGAAATATGGAGAGCATGTAATAATCTACATTACAGTGCATGAGCCAAACCCAATCAGATGTCAGTGCGAAGGAAGCCCTTTGACGCCATTCACACAGGCTGTGTTCCTATAGTGGTAAATCACGTGGGGGGTGGGGCATTGAAGACACCTAGCAACAATGACCAGGACACTGAAAAATATGGTATCTTAAAAGTACTCATTCCATCAGAAAGGTACATGGTGCTTTGGAATTTGCCAACTGGGAGGATGCAGGCATGAGGAGCTCAAATTGCTAGAATCCCTGAAAAAAAAAATGTTGACATTTCTTACACACATCAAATAGACAGCCTAGCATTTTATTAGAATTAGACCAAGAGTATTTCCCAAAAATTAAATGCAGAGTCATGGAAAAATGGCTTGATATAAAATACTTCCTTTCTTGTCCTAATCTACTCCTTACACTTGCCAGTAAAACATTTGAACGATATTGGTTAATGATACCATTTTTCAAAAGCTGAGATACTTCTTCTCCTGTTATTATACTGGATTTTTGTTATGGAAACAGTGAAGCTTGGCAGGGGCTAATACTGAGGCCAGCAAGTACCATCTTGCCAGGTATTTACCTCAGATATTTACCTTGTCAGGGACCACCCATAAGGGAGGTTACTCTCCTCCACAAAGGAAAAGCTTTTAACTCCCAAAAGGATTCAAGTGGAATCATGCATGTCTACCCATTTCCTCTTCCAGAATTTCTGGTCCTCTCTGTGTTTATTACAATCCTAATTTAAGCACAGGATGCTTGCTGGGGCTGTGAATCTGGTAGCATCTTTTATGATTACAACACTCTTATGAACAATTCTTTGGTTTCACTTTTAGAACACTTTTCCCTCCAGTAGCAGGATCTAAAGGGCTCTCTAATAACAGTGGTGAGTTTGTGGTGGCTGACATGACTTCCTGAATGTTTCCAATGGCAGTTAAGAACCAAATATTCTACCAGTTTTAAAACTGCCATTTGCTCAGGCCACTGAACCCAATTTATCTACCTCACATATGTGAGTTTTACCAGTTGTGATAATTGTGATGCTCCAGCACAGCAGTTATCACACTCTTCATTTTTTTTGGCCAGCAAAAGATACAATTCCACAGTCATATCCTGAGGGTCAGCTTCCTGGGACTACCTCCACGTTGTGTTAGGTTTCATTCCCCCAGAAGCAACAAATGAGGCAAAGTAGATTATTTCCTTGATTATCCCAGGAAATGCCAAAAAGGATTAGGAAGAGATACAATGAAAGTAATAATGTGGGGAAGAATGCATGAATGTGCATCTAACTAGTATGGGCAGCTCATTCTCACCGAAGATTTGTGCCAAAGAAGACACATGCCTCCAGGTTGTCCTTCTCAAGGATGACGTGTATTGTTGGATAAAGCCTGCTTTATTATTAACTTCTTATGATTTCAATTGTAAATCTGTTTATGGACCCGGAGGAAGCCCTTAGGTGAAGGGTCTCAGGATTTCTAGTAGGACTCTAGGACCTTTCCTGAAATAATGAGTTCAAGGGGAATATGGCAGGTATAACTGTACTTGTTCCACATTTAAGTCTGTTATTCCATCAAAAGAATTCCCAGCCAAGAACAAGAAGACAAAAAGAAGAATTAAATGGAAATTTTAGATCCCAAAAGTACAGTAATAAAAATTGTAATGAAATGTAATGAAAAACTCTCAGTACAGGTCAACTTAATTTCAAAATGGAGATGACAGATGGAAGAGTCACCTACTTTAAAGATACAAAATATAGTAATCACCCAATCTAAAAATAATTTCAGAAAACAAAGAGATGGAAAAATCAAGGAAAGGAGCTTCTTGGTCCTGTGCAGGGTCCTGTGCAACAATAAGAATATAAGTTGTTGGTTTGTGGGTTTTTTTTTTTTTTTTTTTTTTTTTTTTTTTTTTTGTCATTGTACTCCCAAATGGAGGGAGAAAACAGGGCTGAAGACATAATTAACAAATATTGACTGAAAAATTCCTGAATAACTGATCTTCACTGAAAAATCTAAGACTGAAACAAGGTGATCTTTTTCAGAAGCAGATGTGAACTGTCATAGGCTGACAAATGGTCCCCAACAGTAGCGAGTCCTAGTCCCTTAAATCTGTGATTCTCACCTTATGTGGTAAAATCCTTGCAGATTAAATTAAAGATCTTGAGATGAGATTGCCCTGGACTATCAGCATGGCCCTAAATACCATCACTTGTAAACTTACAAGAGTGATGTGTGTCGGGGGGGGGGGGCGGTCAGAGATCACATCCAATCCATCCATTTTAGCTCTTAGACCTTTAGGTCTAGACTGGCTATTTCTAGAAACTAAATTGACACCAGGAAGAATGACAGGTGAAAAGCATAAAAAAATTATTAGTTTTACATGTACGTTGGGATCTTCATAAGACAATGAAGTGGAAAGTGGCCAAAGCAGACTGCTTTTATACTTTTTAGACATAGAATGATAAATATGAGAAGAAATGACAGGACAAAGAACCTCTGTCAAGGGGCAATAAATTCATAGGTGAGTCACTAGGAGATGTGTGAGGGGGTTAAAAAATAGTGGTAGATCACGGTCACTTCACTAAGTATATTTACTCAGGTCCATGTAGCCCTCAGTTCCCAGTGTCTGGTGATAAGGGCTATTTTCTCAAGCTGTTTCATAGTGGGTTCCTCTTTGTAACTTGCTGCATGAAGGAAGAGACAGATCAGCCAGCCCTTTCCAAATGTCCAATTTCTCTATATTTTCAACTTATGATAATCAATACACCAATTTGGCATATTTTTGGATGGCGTGTCCTTCACTCCTGCATACATAAAGGGCATTTTGAAACAGAGAGAAGAGAATGTGATGAGACCACAGAGGCAGAGATTGGAGTGATGCATCCAAAAGGTGAGGGATGCTGACAGTCATTATATGCAAGAAACGGTAGGACCGGTATCTAATCTAGAGCATCTGGAGGGAGAACAGCCAGGCTGACACCTTGACTTGACCCTTGTGATACTATTATTGGATTTCTTCTCCACATTTTTGAGACAATACATTTCTGTGTTTTAAATCTGAACATTGAGGCAATTTGTTTCAGCATTCACAGGAAATTAATACATAAATCTGGAAAATCCCTGAGCCAGTCTTCCACTGAGTATAACTGATTTTGAAGATGAAAAAGAAAAGAAAATGAGGAGGAAGAGGAGGTCGCAGCCATTATATAATAATAAAGATAAAGAGGTCAATTCATCAAGGTGAAATAAAAATTGTCAATATATATTCACCCAATATGTTTTTAAAGAAATTTGGCAATTTCATCTAAGATATTCAATTCATGGCCCTAGAGTTGTTGTTAATGTTCTTTATCATTATCCTTTGAATTCCAATGCAATAATATGTGATGTCTGTCTTTTTCTGGGGTAGCTTGGCTAAAGTTTTATAAATGGATTGATTTTTACAAATAGCCAGTTTTGATTTTTCAGATTTTTTCAATTCCTTTCATGCTTTCAACATCTTTGATTTCTCCTTTTTTTTTTTTCTTTTTCTGACAGAGTCTAACTCTCACACCCTGGATAGAGTGCAGTGGCATCATCGTAGCTCACTGCAAACTCAAACTCCAGGGCTCAATAGATCCTTTTGCTTTAGCCCACCAAGCAGTTGGGACTACAGGTGAACACCACTGGCTATTTTATCCATTTTTGGCAGAGAGGGAGACTTGTTCTTGCTCAGGCTGGTCTTCAATTCCTGAGCTCAGGTGATCCTCTTTCCTTGTCCTTCCAACTGCTAGGATTACAGGTGTGAACCAACACACCTGGCAAATGTCTTTCTTTTTTAAAAAATGTCTTTCCTTCTACATGCTTTATACTTAAGTTGTTCTACTTCCTCTATTTTCCCAAGGAGGAATTTGGGTTTATTGATTTCAGATTTACTTTACTAATATATATTTAATGGTATAAATTTCCATCCCACCTGCTTTCTCTGGATTTCTATAAAATTTGATAATTTGACATTTCATTTAACTCAAAATATTTTTAAGATCTCATTGAGAGTTCTGCATTGGTCCATGTATTATTAAGGATTTTGTTGACAGCTACAAAAAAGGTGCTCAGTTTCACTACTTATCAGGAAAATGCAAATTAGAACCAAAGTGAATTATTATCTCCCACATATTAAAATGAATATTATCATAAAAATGAAATATAAGACAACAAGGATATGAAGAGAAGAGAATCATTGTACACTATACCATTTCATATAGCCATTATGAAAATCGTTATGCAGTATTCTCAAAAAATTAAAAAGTTGAACTAGTGTATGGTACAAGAATCCTATTTTGGGGTATATATCTGAAAGAAATGAAATCAGTATGACAATCAGATATCTGAGGTCCCATTTCATTGTAGCCTTATTGACAATAGTAAAGATATGGAAATAACCACCTTATATGTCCATTGACAGAGGAATTGATAGGGAAAATGTGGTACAGATATACAATGAAATATTCAGCTTCAAAAAGAAGGAAATCCTGCCATTTGTGACAACATGGGTTAACCTGGAAGACATTATGTTAAATGAAATAAGCCAGACACAAGAAGATAAATACTGCTGATCTCACTTGTATGTGGAAACAAAAAATGTCAAACATGTAGAAACAGTAGCCTTGTGGCTACTGGGAGCTGGAGAAAAAAGAAAATGAGAAGAAATTAGTGAAAAGATACAAGGTTTCAGTGTTGTATACTTATGAGTTGCTAGAAGAAAGATCTTAAATATTATTAAAAATGGTATCAATGTAAATGATGGATGTATTAATCATCTAAATTCTTGTGAATAGTTCACATTGTATATGTATGTCAAATTACCAAGTTGTATACCTTAAATACATATGATTTTACTGGCAAATGATACCTCAATAAAGTTGAGGAAAATATGCTGTTTATTCCCCAATATTTAAAGATTCTTCAGCTATCTGAAGTTGTTGATTTCTAGTTTGATTAAATTATATTGAAAACATATGTTGCATATATCTACTTTTATAAATGTTATGGTATGCTTTATAGGACAAAATAAGAAGTGTCAAGATTATTTCTTCTCATATTTTGAAATGTGTCCTTGGAGGATATTTTTTTTTCTATTTTCAAACATGTCAGAATTCTAGAGATAATGGGACTGTGTGTAAGATAATTGATGACTGGTGTGCCTTAATTATGAATCTGGATTATCCTCTAAGTTTTTCCATCCTTTGGTCACACAATTTATTGATAAACTGAGTAAACAATTCAGATAGTTATGAATTCATCTTATTAATTAACTCATTTATCTAGGTTTAGAGACTATTAACTAAAAAGGATGCTTGCCAAAATTGTGAGAGGATTTCAATTTCTAGAACTTTAAGAAAGGAAAAATATTTCAAAAGTACATGTTCAAATTAAACAGTGATTATTCCCTCTCCTCCAATGTGGCAATTGTCATATCCTAAAACTCTCTTAAGATACCTCAGTAAATTCTGGTGAAAGATAGATATATGTATTTACTGAAACTAAAAGACAAAGGGCAGGGAAAAAATGAATTTGAGATGCTGCAAACTGGTTTGTGACGTAATTTGGTGTAATTATGTACAGATTGTTAACATAATGCTTTCTGAAACTGCCTCAAGGTTGACAAATAAGAAATAAGAGAATGGCACGGCCAAACAACCAGACACCGGGGCTGATTTCATCCTCTTTGTCCTGTTTCATGGCTCCCAGGCTCCTTGGATTCTCTTTGTCCCCAGCATGCAAGCACATCTGGTCCTGTTTGGAAACACTACAGTCATCCTCCTCATTCGGACCAACCCATTTCTCCACTGCCCTGTGTATTTTCTGCTCAGCCAGCCATCCCTCATGGACCTCTTCTATATCTCCATATTATTCTCCAAAATGGTCCTCAACTCTCTGTCTGGGGACCAGCACATCTCTTTCACTGACTGTGGCATTCAACTTTTTCTCTTTATAACCCCAATCACAGCAGAGCATCTGCTGCTGCGGTCATGGATTACGACCTCTATGCAGCTATCTGTCACCCACTATACTGCCCTGTCCTCATGGCCCCAGATCTCTGTGTGCCTGGTGATTGCATCTCAGCTGAGCACGTTGATCAATGTCTTGATCTATGTGCTCTACACTCAAATCTCCATTACTTCACCCCCCAGGAAAAATCATCATGTCTTTTGTGAAATCCCAGCTCTTTTGAAACTAGTCTGTGCTGGCACTTCTCAATACGAGAAGTGTTTTTTTGTCAGTGGCATTATTTTTCTTCACCTTCCCATCTTAGCCATTATAGCCTCATATGGAAATATACCAACCACTGTATTGGTGACAGGCTCAAGCCTGTGGTTCAGATAAGCCTTGGCCACTCACACTGCTCACATACTCCTGGTGTCTCTATTCTATGTGGCTTCCATTATCAAGTACCTTCTACCAAAGTCCTACCAGTCCCCTGAGCAGGAGAAGTGGTCTCTGTCTTCCACACCACCCTAACACCAATGATCAGCCCTCTCCTCTACAGTCTGAGAAACAAAGATATCATTGGAACCCTCAGGAGAGTTCTCAGAAAATCAGAAATATGATCTTTTGTATTATCCAGTAAAATTCCAAGTCTAAAACAATGAATGCACATACAATGAAATGATGGGATTTACCATATAGAGAGACACATATTCATATGCATTTAAATATAGAAGCCAGATATTTGGAGGAACAGATACTAGATGAAAAGAAATTCTGTACTGAAAGTTTTGATATGTAAATTGGTCATTTTCTTCCCTTTATTCATTTATATATTTGTGGTCAAAGAGAACATAAATAGAATCTGTTTTTTTACTATAAGAAATACACTTTATTCTTATGCAATCAGCTTATGTGTTAATTTTTATTTATTTAGCTATATTTTTCTTTTTAATTGAGAAATAATAATTGTGTATATATAGGATACAATGTGATGTTTTCATCTATGTATACCTTCTGGAATGATTTAGTAAAGCTAATTAACATTGCTCAAAAGAAAAGAAATGATTGGTGAACAGATATGTAAAAAATGGTCAATGTCTCTAATGATCAGGGAAGTGCAAATTAAAACCACAATTCTAAAGAGAATCATTTACAAGTTAATTTCTGTCTCCAGGGTCCATTCATTTTCCCTAAAAATCGTTTACTACTCTTCAAAGAAACAGCCTACATTCCCCATTTCCCCCTTCCCTATGAAGAAGGGTGTGTAATCATCTGGTCCCCATTGGGTTATTGTGCAATCAAGCTTCTGTGATTTTCCCCTATCTATGTTTGATAAATCTTGTATGATTTTTTTCCCTATTAAAAAAAACACAATGATCTATTTATCTCACATCTGTTAGAACAACTACTATCAATAAGATGAATATGTGCTGGTGAGGATGCGGAGAAAAGGGAACCTTTGTATATTGTTGATGGCAGTGTGAATTAGTACAACCATATTTATTTATTTATATTTCAATAGATTTAGGGGGTACAGAGGTTTTTTGATAAACGGATAAATTATACAGAGGTGAATTCAGCACATTTACTGCATCTTCACCAAAATAGTATACATTGTACCCAATAGGTAAACTTTGTTCACTTATCCTTCTTCTAACCTTCCCTCATCTGAGTCTCTGATATCTATTATGCCACTGAATATAGCCATTTTGGAAAACAGCATAGAAATTCCTCAAAAAAATGAAAATAGATTTACCATATTATCCAGCAATCCCACTTCTGTGTGCATATCCAACTGAGGTGAAACCAGTATGTGGAAAATATCTCTGTGCATCCATGTTCATCACAGTATTATTCACTCAAGCGAAGTTATAGAAGCAACCCAGGTGTCCATCAACAGAGGAATGGACAAGGAAAATGAGGTCTATATACATAATGGATTACTAATAAAGCCTTTAAAAAAGGATGAAATTCTGTCATTTGTGACAACATGGTTGGAACTGGAGGACGTTATTCTAAGTAAATCAAGCCAGGAACAGAAAGACAAAAACTGTATGATCTCACTTATATGTGGAATCTAAAGAAAGTTGATCTCATAGAATGGAAGTTGGTTACCAGAGAGGGAGGAATGGGAAAACGGGACATCAAAGGGTGAAAAGACTCAATTTGTTTATTTTTGAAAATTCATAGATCTCTACATAGAAGAACCATTTTATCCTTAAATAATTATATCTATTAAAAATGTAGTAATCCTCTAATGCTACCATTGTATGTGACATAATAAGGTATATTTTTAAATGCATTGTTTTTTCCTAAATTTTAAGTTTCTTCTAAGGTCATCCTGACATGAAATTATTGAATCAAAATTTATTCATAGATTTACAGATTTTTTTTTATTTGAGAATATTATGGGAGTACAAACATTTTGGTTACATTTTATGACTTTGTCACATCCAAAGCATAAGTTGAGGTGTACTCTTTCCCCCTACAACACTCACCACATCCATTAGCTGTGAATTTACCCACCCCCAAACCCCCAACCCCCAAAGAATATTACTGTTGTGTGAGCACCTTAGTGTTAATCAGTCAGTGCCAATTTGATGGAGAGCACATGTGGTGCTTATTCTTCCATTCTTGTGATACCTCACTTCAGAGGATGGGCTCAAGCTCTATCCAGGAAAATAAAAGAGGTGCTAGGTGGGGGAAGGGTAAAAAAAATAAAAAAAAATAAAAAATAAATAAAAAAAAGAGGTGCTAGATCACTGTCTTTTTTATAATTGAGTAGTATTCCATTGTATACCTATACCATATTTTATTAATCCACTCATGGATTGATGGGCACTTGGGTTGTTTCCACATCCTTGCAATAGTGAATTTTGCTGCCAAAACATTTGAGTCAAGATGTCTTTACTATAGAATGACTTTTGTCCCTTTGGGTAGATGCCTAATAGTGCTATTGCTAGGTTAAATGGTATTTCTATTTTTAGCTCTTTAAGGTATCTCCAAATTCTTTTCCACAGAGGTTGCACTAATTTGAAATCCCACCAGCAATGTAAGAGTGTTCCTATCTCTCCACATCCTCACCAGCATTTTTTGCTTTCGGATTGTTTGATAAAGCCCAGTCTCACTGGGGTTAGGAGATATTTCATTGTGGTTTTGATTTGCATTTCCCTAATGATTAGAGATGTTGAACATTTTTTTTATGTTTGCTGGCCATTATTCTGTTTTCTTTTGAAAAGTTTCTGTTCATTTCCTTTGCCCATTTACTAATGGGATTGTTTGATTTTTCTTGTTGATTTTTCTGAGTTCTAGATAGATTCCTCTTATCAGCCCTTTATCAGATGTGTAGAGAACAAATATTTTCTCCCATTCTGTAGGTTGTCCATTCACTTTAATGATCATTTCCTTGGCTGTACAAAAGCTTTTTAATTTGTTCAGGTCCCATTTATTTATTTTTTTAGCTGCTGTGATTGCTTTGGGGGTCTTCCTCATAAATTCTTGCCTAGGCCAATGTCTGAAAGAGTCTTCCCTACATTTTCTTCTAGGATTGTTAAGGTTTCATGCCTTAGGTTTAAGTCTGTTATCCATCTTGAATTGATTTTTGTAAGAGGTGAGAGGTGGGGATCCAGTTTCAATATTCTGCATGTTCCTATCCAGTTTTCCCAGCACCATTTATGATAAGGGATTGTTTTCCCCAGTGTATATTTTTTGTCTGGTTTGTCAAAGATTAGATGACAATATGTGGATGGTTTCATCTCTGGATTCTCAGTCCTGTTCCAAAGGTCTATGTCTCTATTCTTGTGCCAGTACCATGCTGTTACAATTATTATAGCCTTGTAGGACAGCTTGAAGTCTAGTAGACTGATACCTCGCAGTCTGTTCTTTTTGCTTAAGGTTGCTTTGGGTATACGAGGTCTTCTCTGGTTCCATGCAAAGCATAGAATTATTTTTTCTAGATTAGTAAAGAATGATGATGCTACTTTGATAGGGATTGTATTAATTCTGTAGATCACTTTAGGTAATATGGACATTTTAACAATGTTGATTCTACCAATCCATGAGCAAGGTAGATTTTTCCATCTGTTTACATCTTCTACAATTTCTTTTCTTAGTGTCTTGTAGTTCTCCCTGTATATGTCTCTCACCTCTTTTGTTAAATATATTCCTAGATATTTAATTTTCTTTGAGGCTATCGTAAAAGGTATTGCATTTTTATTTGAATTTTGAGATTTTAATTGAAAATACCTTTTTTTGCTTAATTTGCTTTATAAAAAGGACATCTGCACTCAAATATTCATAGCAGCAAAATTCACAATTGAAATCATTTCTTGATATGATGTATCTTTGTTTCTTTTCTGACTCAATATTTGGTATTTATATAAATTTTAGGAAAGATGTATGGCTTTTATTTTTTGAATTTATAATATGGTATGCCCAATTTGGATAACAAATTATCTTTGATGTAGGTTTCTAAATTATTTTAAAACATAGTTTCAATTAAAATATTTAACTGAAATACTTTAACCTTCTGCATTTATAAAGATAAACAAAAATGTAAACTTTTTATAGTGACAGTGAGTCCACCTTGTGCCTTTCCATAGCCTATATCCCAGCCACGATGCAACTTTACTAATGAGCTCGCTGAGTAAGTATTGGACTAGCTGGGGCAGAGAAGTATCAACACTCACAGTGCATGTCATTCTGTTCACGTGTTTCACAGTTTCTTCTACAGTGGGAAACCTAAGGAAAACAATCACATGGGCGGGGGAAATCTCATATCTGGTGCCTCATTATAAATGTACTTTTTTAAAACCCCCTAAACTGTACTAGTTTCTATCCTAGAATTTTGCAATTTCTATTTCTATTCTTTAATAATACTGTGATGGTAAGATAAAACAAGCGAACAAGAAAAGAGCATAAATTATTTACTTTTCCTCCATTCAGACAAGGAGTCTGTTTCCTCCCCTTGAATCTGAGCAGGCTTGGAACAATGGAATAAGTTTTTTGAATTCCAATTGAACGCCACTTAAATGTAAAATCCATGAGTTAAGGAATATTTCTGTCTGCATCACATCCATGTATGTACCTGATAAAAAGCCCAGCAACTGGCATTTGTATTTAAGATACTATGGATAAATTTCTTGAGTAAATAAATGAATAAGCAAATGGAAGAGGACCATACATGATACTCCTAATACAAATGCTCTATAAGAAAGTATTACTCCTTTTAATAATGGAAGATATGTATATTTCTAATACATGTGATTCTTACAATAAAATCAAGTAAATATATTAACTTAAAGCCAGAAAGAATGCTTATTACAACATTCCATTCTTTTAAAAAAAAGTCATGAATTTTTAAAAATTTGTTGTATTTAGAGCGGTGCTTTTCAAAGATAAAGTCATGACTTGAGATACACTGTTTACTTCTTATGTTGTTCAAAGTAATTTTATTTAAATACAAGGCATTAAAAAGTCAAAAAAATATTTCATTCGCATTTGTATTTTTATATATTTGTTTAATTTTTATGTCTGAAAAAAATTTTTTTAGTATGACTTCTCCTTCCCCCCAAATCTCTTTACAGTATTTTGTTTTGTATTTTGCTGTTATAGTTGCTAGTATTTTTTATAATAGAAGCTTTTATCACAAGATATGAATGCTATATTAGATTTTCTCTTATACCCATGTTAGTTTCTTAATGAAACCAGAATGTTTTCCTGTTGATGGCCTATCCTTGGATTGATTCCACAACTGTAAATATTTTCGCAGAACATAGTAGTGGATTTTGATATAATATTGACCCCCTAACTCACATTAAGTTATAATTGAGTACCAAGAAATGAAAGGAAAGTATACTCATCTATTTATAGGCCATGTAGGATAAGAATTGGTTATGAAATGTTTATCATTTATCAGTTTATGTGTAGGTAATGATGACACAAACCATGATTTTTGTAACATCTAAACACTAAAAGATATTTTAATGGTGATGGTCAATATTTAAAAATGTGTTTCATATACTAAAAAAATTCATATATTTTATTTACCAGATATTGGTGATCTACCATACCATCATCTATTACCTTAGCCCCTTAGTCATGTTTTCTTGACAACATTAAAAATGTGCTTTTTTTTTAATAAATAATTATTTCATGTTAACAATGGGCTAGGGCACTGGTAGTTATGGTTAATCTTATCTGTTGCTAATTTTTGTCAATTTTTAATTTTTAATTATATAGTCAAATTGGTTATTAGAAAAGCTCTATTTTGACTTTTTTACTATGGTTCAGGACACCTTTCTTAACAGTACAAATGTTTTTTTTTTTTAAAGAAACATTGCAATATGTAGTTCTCTCTATATATTATATAGATATAGATCTACAGAGCACATTTTTAAGTATACTATTTGATATATTTAGACATTTTCATACACCCATCATACCATTATCACAATAAATAGTG
This sequence comes from Eulemur rufifrons, assembly GCF_041146395.1. NCBI lineage: Eukaryota > Metazoa > Chordata > Mammalia > Primates > Lemuridae > Eulemur > Eulemur rufifrons. Next base: position 11,476,474 of record NC_091012.1, on the reverse strand, counting down.
TGCTTTATTGTGGCAGAAAGAAATTTATAAATGAGAACAACCTTGGAGAGGGGAGGTGTCTTGTGCAGTCTTTGAGGGAAGCTGAAGTATATGCACAAAATTGAATAATTCCCTAAATTATTTGATCTGTGTTTGCTTTGCATAAGGATTTTATTGAATTCAGGCAGGAATACGAGAAGGTAAGGTCACAATAGATTTTGATATACTCAGTGTCTAATTTATAAAACTGGTTGGATAATATTGTTTTCTCTTTCAGGTCAAAATTTTTTTTATTAAAATAGTTTGAAAGAGACCTTGATCAAAAATATAACTTCTCAAATTTCTTCTATATCCTTGGTAGTCCTACATACCTCATAGAAATATGAGGACAGAATAATTTTTATTCTCCTATATCATTTTCCTCATATCCCACTTCAATATGTCTGCAGACTATGATATTTCAGGGTCTTGTAACATTGTGTGTTAAGAAACATTATTAAATATTATATTATTTTACCATTGGTCCCTACCACGTACAAAAACCTTACTCCCTTTAGGCACTGTAATTTCATCCACTGTGGTATTAGCTATCTCCAGTTTATCTCATGGAGATACATACCATCCTAACTGGGATAAAGTTGATGATATATGTGTGGAAACAAACAGATTTTTGTCTATAGTGTGAAAAATTATTTCACTACTCTAGTATTTTGCTACAGTAAGGAACAGTAGCATATAATATATAGGTCATAACACCACAAGTGTTCAATTTTCTTGTCATGCTGCCTGTCATTTTGGGACTTCTATTTTGGACAAAATCAATGATATATTTTTGTACTTACTACTTTGTGTAATTATGTTTGCTTTAAAGAAGCTGAGAGAAGAAAGGAAAGCAATTATATTTCTACAACTTTTGTGATATTAGCCACCTTATTTCCCATTTCTTGGTCTATTTCTTCTAGCGCATTTCAGTTATTAGGAAATATATATTTATACCAAACAAACATTGTTCTCATTCACCTCCTTTGTTCTGTCATGGAGAATAGATTATATTTACAATTTTGATAAGCCCAACGGCATAATTATATTTACAATTTCATACAATTGTGGTTTTTAGATGAATTAAGTAAAGAAAGAAAAAAAAATACATTCACCTTGTGTTTTTGAAAGACCTGATTACCTTTATTGGTGTCTTTGTCATCTATGTAGATTCAAACTATTACCTGAGACCCTTGTTTTTAGACTAAAAAAGCATTCTTTAATATTTCCTGTCAGGTGTGCCTGCTGCCAATAATTTTCTTACTTTTTGTTAATCTGGAGTGTGTTTGTTATGTCTTTATTTTTGATAGGCAGTTTTCCTAAGTATAGGATTGTTGGTTCACAATATTCTTTTCTTCTGGGAGCGGGAGCAAAAGTTTACATTGATTTGAAAGGCTTAAAAGAGGGAAAACAAATAAAGACCTGAGAAAGCCAACTAGATTGAAGGCATATTGATGGCAGCTGAGAATATGTTGGACAGGGTTGAAAAGAGCAAAAAGAATTAAACTTGTGGACAATAGAAGTCTGTGGCTGGGTGGTCTTGACTGAGGCCAAATGGAGAACATATTTTTAAGATATCAAAAAGGCCACATTAGAGCATATCATACTGCATATTAAAAGGCTGATATGCTGCCCTGTGCTAAGACCCATAGTTTTATGGAGTGAAAACTCACCGTTTTAACCTGAGATAGTATACTATTAAGAAAGAGGATCACAAGTATGTTTCTAATTAAGTTAATGTTAAGTTAAATTATTAGTACAATAGAGGTTTATCTGATGAGCATCATAAGAACACAAAGAAATTTATTGCCACTATATATTGGGTCCTGTACTGCTGAATACAGGTAATAAAATGCTCCTGTGAGTAGAAGCAGCAGAGAAGACTGAGGAATGGGTGTCAGAACACACCACCACAATAGCCTGACACTTTATATCTAAATAAGATCTCTTGGGGAGGAGAGTTTATGTCCAAACACTCTTGCTGCTTGGGATGGAGGCATTCTTCTGCACTGTGCACATGCTCATAGACTAACTGGTGGGAACAGTGGGTGCAAAGCAGCCTACACTTTATTCCCTGTGTCTGCTGTCCTGGTTCACACAGCTGTGTCCTCTGGAGGACAGATCCCTTTGCCCATACAGGTCTGATAGGGGTGGCATTTTCCTAATTCCCATAAAGGTGCTTATAATCTATTTATGATTCTGAAAACCAGAGAGCACTGGTTAACATATATGAAGACCAACATGAATCATTTGAGCCAACAGAGACACACTGGGAAATCTAATATTGTGTTCTATTCATTGTGAAGGTTGGGTTGTTGGGAGATACCTGTTTTGTTAAGAAGGTGCAATGTAATCCAATACACCAGGCCAAACTTACCTAGAAAAATGAATTCACACTTAAAAAATTTTGGAACCCAGCTAGCTGTTCCTATTGTGTATTCCAGGAATTGAGTAAGTTTAGTTTTCCTTTTTTGCGGCTTCCTTTCTAACAGTTACAAAGCCAGAGCTAGCCCTCCATCTGCAGGTGACATAAAAATTAAGGGTGTAAAGGGAGATGAGCTTATGGCATTACTGTATTGTAGGCATATCTTGGAGGCCTCATCCCTCATGCACATACTCATTCCAAGGACTCAACTGGCTGAGTGTGTGTTTGTCAGTGTTATTAACAGTGAGAGCTCAAGCCTCCAGTAGGTAGTGGGAAGAGACAGAACTTTCTCAATGATAGGGTAGGAAAATTCTCTTCTTACAGCTTCATTCTTTTATCTCAGTAAATAATAACTAAACAAAAATGTTTTCAATGAAAAGAGCAGCATTATAAATCTTATCACATTACATGTATTATTTTGAAGGGCTTTTGTAATTTTATATTATATTTGAATAACATTTTACTTTTTCTTTTTTTGCCATTTTTTTCTCAGTTTAACTTCCTGTATGTACTTGGGTGAAATATTATATTTTAACACAGAAAAAAGCAGAGCTAACTCAGAAGGATTTAGTGATACTCGTTTGCTCTTTTAAATTTGAAGAAAAACTTTAGTATATTTGTAATGTTTTTAGCCATTTAAAATTATTTCCCAAAATATAATATTTTTTAACATTTTCCATGAACTAGCTTTTGGGAGATAACCTGAGGGATAATTTTGTTTTATTCTGCTAGGGTAATTGCTAATACATTATTTTTTTAGTCATGAAACTTGTTATAAAACTCTCTAGAATTACCTTATTCTGTTATATATCATGTTTTTGTAGAATGAATGGCTAAATTACAAATATGTGTGCTTACAATATTAAGCATGTTTACAAAGGCTTAAATTCAGTTTTAGTATTATATATTCAAGTTACATACAAAACCTTCTAAAATGCTCCATTTTACATGTAATTTTAAGTAACAATTTTTATTAATGGGAACACAATAATATTCAAATTTTGAAGGATATAACATATCCTCATTATTAAAAATCTTCTAAGTTTTATTTTCATATAGATTCCTCTAACAGTTTTAAATATGGAATTTGCTCATTGAAACATATACTTGCAAATGCTACAAGTATATTTTAATTTTATTGTTGAAATTTATAAGGTTAGTGTGTGAATTTAATAGGGATAGTGTTTTCTAGTGTCCATGTTTCTTCACAAGGAAGACAGAGAAAAAGAAGTAAGGGTAAGTTGAAAACCAAACAAAAAAAGATGATGATAATAATTGCTCATTTGAGGCCCATGACAACATCAAACCCTCAATAAATTGAACAGTACACAACTTCTATGTCTCCGAACATAAGAAAAGGAAATTAAAACATTTCTACATGCTTTCAATATTTATATTTTATGCATTGGAGGAGGATAATATAAGACAGGAAGAAAATTAGCTGCTCCTAATCAGTGTATATACAGATCAAAGAACATGTTCATCCAAGTTCCAATATCAAATTTGAAAGATCCCTCCAAATTCAGTAATGGATGTACTTGGTAAGATTTTCATCATCACTTTAATGTGATACACAGGGCAATGATTTCATAAGACCTTGTGGACCATTGTAAAAATAAAAGTGTTACATTTGCTGGAATCTTAATTGAAATGACCAGAAAGAAAGATTCTTCTAACAGAACTTTTAGATTTTCAAAAATTGCTAACACAGAATTTATGATCAAATACCTCCAGTGTTTTTTCTGCAATTCACTTTTGTAGTGACACTCCGTCTGGCTGTACTTTCCCTCAAGGCAGCTGTGAATTAAATGTCTTGGAATTATAAATATTCTTGCCAGCAAACATTGCACTTGCAGCAGCATCTGCAATATTAGTTTAATTTATAAATAGTGGCAAATGCATTCCAGTCATTCATCAGCATATGATGCCTGTAATATTTATTCTTCTAGCCATTGTCCATTTCATAAAGATATTTTCATGGAACTAATCACGATGGGAATATATTTTCCTTTATTCAATTTGCCAGCTGATTTCCTCAGGTTTTCAACTATTGCCATTCATTAACCATCTGCTCAACTTTGTACCTGAAATTCTCATAATCATATATACTGTCAATGACCAGTCACAGGTCCTAAAAGGCTACTCAATGAATGTAGGAAAACGTATGATGAAAATGGCACTTTTAATTACTATAGTAACAAAATGTATGTTTTTAATTACATGGATTACATTCTTAAATCTGCCAAGGCAAAGTTCAAAGTTCACTATTCAAATAATTTTATTCAGAAAGTAACATTACTCTAAAAATATTATGTTAAAAATGTGAAAATAGATTTTACCAGCATTGAAAAGCTAAATTACTGTGGGAAATGGCCTCCCGTATGGAATATTATGAAGGCAAATGAGTCCCAAACTCTTGACCTAACAGGGCAATGATGGGCTCTGATACAAAGAGTTTGAGACAAATGTTAGAATGGCCTAAACCCCTCACATTTTAGTGTATAAACCATTCTAATAAAAGTGATGATTTTTATAGGCTTGGGGGTCTGGAAGGGCAGAGGACCTGCCTGCTTCGTGGGATCTCTGAAGCAAGTAGTTAAAGCAATAAAAACAGTAGTAAAACACAAAAGTATTCATGGAATAGTGTAGATTGAAAACACACAAATGTGCACTCTGTGATATTTCTCCAAGTATGTGAACAGGCACTTTGCACCTGCCTCTGTTGCCAGTGGGCAAAAATGGAGGCCAGAATCTTTTGGAGGGTTCTGTGGGCCACTCAAGTGAAAAAGCCTTAGAACAGAGCCCAGGAAGTCCCCATATTTGTGTCTGGCACCTGGGCCCACCCTATTCTTCTTGGGTCCCTATCTGTGGAGACCACTCTGTGTTCACTCTCACCCTAGAGCAATTGTGGCCATGGTTGGTAGTGTGCTTTGTTCAAGGATATGGGGTAGTTGGCCCCAGAAAACAGCTTCTCACTGATATTTCACATGAAGCTCTACAAAGAGATTACCTGGTAGCCAGGCCAAGAGGAATCAATTCCTGCCTGGCTGTCCATACAGGGGTATGGACACGCTTGAAGCTCTGACTCAGGGGGATGGGCGGGACATGGGCAATATATATAACCTGAACTTTTGTACCCCCATGATAAGCTGAAATAAAAAAAAGAATATATCAAAGCCAACATAAGAGAGAATAAATGACATTGAAGAAGAAAAAAATAAATAAATTATGCTTCACAGATTAGACACAGAGGAACATCTCCATAGATCTGTAGCCAGGAAGAAAACCACACGACAGCTCAAGGTCTCAGAATTAAATCTGGGTTGATCATCTTGAGCCTCAACACTCTAAGTCCCATCCTGTGAGCCATGACCTGGAGCACAAGCAGAACAGATTTAGAGTTCCAACAACAATCTACTCCTGCCCATGAAGGTCCCCTCATCTCTTGCTTTCCCCCAACAACCTCACATAGTGATGCAGAGGGTGTGAAGGTCTTTTCACATGAGACCACAGATGAGGACTGTGCTTGATGGGTCTGCTCTCCACTGCCCTGTGTTACATTTGGGTGCTTTCTGCCAAATGCCCAGAAACATATGAGGGAGATGAGGCAGGAACTAACATCTCTCACTTGAGCTTTCCCGAGGCAAGAGCCTGAAAAAGTCACAATATAGCAAGAGAACTTTTTCTCATGAGAGTCTCCTGGCAAGTGAGCTGGATACATGCTTGTCTTTAGAATGTGGAAGCCTGATTACCAGTGTTGTAAGTCGTATTGGGGTCTGTCACCAAGGAACTCAGGTAACTTCTTCAAGATTTTATCACAAGCCTCCTTCCTTCAATAAGACCTACCCAAAGGCCCCACTGGGCTGCCAACTTCTCATTCTCATTCCCCATGTCACCTCCTCCCCTGTACATAATTATGCAGAAACAGCCCCCGTCAGTTCTCTGGGAAGAAATGAAAGTATCCAGGGCCCCAGGCTTGAGGACACAGAGCGCGGTCAGAACCTCCAGTTTCCTTCCATTTCTGTGACCCTAGACAAGTCATTATGGTTTTTGTTGCCTCCCCATCCTCCTAACATGCACAGTGAGGAACATGTTAGCATCTGCTTCCTAGGGTACTCATCAGATGTTTATGAGTAAAGCTTATTAAAAATCACGTGATGTCACATGTAGGATAATGCACAAAGTTAGAGATAGAAAAGCTACATGAAGAGGTGAGAGGTAGCATGGAATACAAATCAAACAGGCCTGGGTTCTATCAGTTGGATCTTGGGAAAGTCACTTCCACTCTTGTTCCCATTTCCTAAGATCTACCACAAAGGAGTTGATATTAAATAAAATTCAGATTTTGTCATCCTGTGGCAATAAAACTTCCAATGCCTTCCCATTACATACACAGTCAGGCCGAAGTGAGTTGCCTTGGCTCATGTTGTGAGCAGTGTCTAATATGGCTCACAGTGATCCCACCTCCAAGGATATTCATCCTTGTATAACCGTTAAGTGTTTAGTGATTCACTTGTAGTCAATAGAATACAGGTACATATATGGTCTGTCGTGTCCAAGATTGAATTACTTAAAGATTGTGACTTGCATTTTACTTTGTCTCATTTCCTTCCTTCCTGCCTGCCCTCTGAAATAACTTGCTCTGGGGAAGGAGCTTCCCTATTTACAGGTGATGTCAAAATAAAGGCAGTGAATTGGGCAATAGATAGAAAGAAACTCAGGCCCTCATTTCAAACTGAATGATGCCAACGTCCAACTATATTGGGCTTGGAAGCCAACCCTCCCCCAGTCCAGCTTCAGTTGAGAACAGAGTTCAAACCTCATGAGAGGCGTTGAGTTGAAGACTAATGGCTAAACTGTGCCAGGATTCCTGGTCCACAAAATCTGTGACATAAATCATGTTTGGAGTTTTAAGCCACCACATGATAAGGTAACATTGTCAGACAGCAGTAGATAATGGCAATCTATCAGACCCCAGCATCTGACCATGCCCTCTTCCCTCATCCCTTCATCTCTCCCAAGACTTGTTGAAGATGCCCTGGCTGCCTTTGTAGCCTTCTCTGACCAAAATTATTTTTGCCTGCAAGACTATTCACCATGGGTTCCTTCTAACTATCATATTGTATTATGCAGTGTTCCCTAAAAACAGAAAACCAATAGCATTTATAGAGATATACAGGAAGAGATTTATCATGATATTGGATCATACAATTATGGAGGCCAGGAAGCTCCATAATATGCCATCTGCAAGCTGGAGAACAAGTAATGTCAGTGGTGTAATTCAGTCTGAAGTCCTGAGAACATAAAACCAGGAGCAGGTCCAGTGACAAGAGAACCAGGAAATTTTAATGTCCAAGACACAAAGGTCTTACTAATAAGTCTGCAGTGGTTGCTACTTCTTACTCTCTGAGTCTGATAAGCATAATATCATCAATGTAATGCACCACTGGACCATCTTGTGGAAGGGAAAGGTGATCAAGGTCCCTGTGAAATAAATTACCAGACAGGGCTGGAGAGTTGATGTATCCCTGAGGAAAGACAGTGAAGGTGTATTTCTGGCCTTGCCAGATGAAAACAAACTGACTATTGGGGGGCCCTATGGGCAAGTATGGAGAAGAAACAGCAATAGCCAGATCAATAGCTGCATTCCAGGTACAAGGAGATGTTCTCTTTTGATCAAGCAGTGAAACCACATCCGGTACAGTAACTGAAATTGGACTCACCCCGTGGTTAAGCTCAGGAAAATGCACTGTCATTCTCCAGGATCCATGTGTCTTTCACACAGGCCAAACAGGAAAGGAGAATGGGGATGTGGTGAGAATCACCATTCTGACAAGTTTCTTGTTTCTACAAGTTCTAGATGGTGGCCCTGTTCTCTGAATTCCCTGTGGGGATGTGGTGTTGCTTTTAATTTACTAGTTTCCTAGGTGGAGACAACTCCAAATGCTTCACTTCAGCCTTTTCCAGCATAATAGCCCTCACTCACAGTTAGAGAACCAATGTGGGGATGGTGCCAGATGCTAAGTGCAGGCATTTCAATCTTGCATCTGAAACTGGGAAAATAGTCCCAGGATGGTTTGGAAACCCACTTGACCCACTTAGAGTCACACCTGAGTTAAAAAGCCTGGGAAGAGAAAGTATGTGTAGCCCCAGGCCACCAAAGGCAAAAGACTTCCCTGGCTCAAATAGGCTTCCCACTTGCCCTTCAGGCCTGCAGAGCCCCTGAGGTTTGAGGGCAGACTTATTGTAGCCAGTTCCTGCTCAAAGGGGACAAGGTAGGCATAAGAATGTGTTTTTCACATCTAGAGCATGGAAGTTGTGAGGACATAAGTGAGGGCAGGTGTTCTCAGCTTTAAACAAGTATAAAATACTAGCTTGAATGTACCTGCTGGACCTGCCCTGTGGGGAGCCATGAGCTGGTGTGTTTATAACAGTGGGATGACAATGCATGTGATCTGTGCAGAATGCCCTTTTTTTTTTTTAATTAGCAATGTGCATGTACAATTTATACATGACTTTGCATGACTTCACAGATTATTCTTTTCTCTAGATGAATAGAATTGCATTGCATAGAAATATCCCCGCTTGTTTAATCATGACTTTTTGAACGTCATCCTGCAAAATTGATGGAATATATTTGCAATGGTCTGTTTTGGGCAGTATATTCCATTCCATTTTTCTACTCATCTATACCCTCACCAATATCACACTGTCTTTATAACTATAGCTTTATATTAATAATAATCATAGAGGTATACAGGTCTAAGTTGTTTACCTTAGTTCTTCATTCATATATCATGTAGTCTAATTTAGGACATGGGTAATTGAGATCTTTGCTGGGACTTTGATTGGGATTCTGCTCAATCTGTAGATCCTTAGAAAGAATTGCTATCTAAACAATGAGCATATTGCTCCTGAACAAGAGATATCTCTACATTGATTTATATTTCCTTGGATTTCCTTGAAACATGTTTCAAAATTTTCTGAAGCATATTTGTATGTATTGTATTAGATCCGTATTTAAGAACTTCAGTTTTGGTGTGGTATTGTAAATGGTATCCCATTTTTTTGTTATCTCCATCCACTTTATCAAGGCATAGGATGATGGGTTTTACTTTAGTTTTAATTTCCAAAGTTATGGCTTAGAATAAACAGAAAACTGAATTTAGGAGATTTATTGACACTTCCAGCATAAGGCCACCTCTAAACAGTCAGGAATAACTGTTCCGTGTTGCACCCAGTGGCCAGTATGTGACATGCAAACCCACCTTCTGATCCACATACCACTCTATATGTGCTGCCTGAGGGCTTTCTGCTGCATCCCTGGTGAGGACCAGAGCTTCCTTCTCCTCAGAATCATCCCAGGAAGATGCCCCACAGCGTTGTAACACCTGGGGTAACATGAGAAACAGGTGAGAGAAAGTCAGGAAAAAGAGCTTCCAGTTGGAGGTCCTGAGTGCTAAGAAGGGAGCTTTGCCGTATCCTTTACCTTCCCAGGTAATATTGTAGCAAGTCGGTTTATGAAAGTAAAGTGGCAGTGGAGGTGGAATCAGGGGTGATGTAATTCAGGCAGTAAAGTGTAAAACAATAGGAGCTGAGTGAAGAGAATGAGAGGTTTCCAAGCGAGGAGAAGTTTTTGCGGGGGTAGACAAAGCTTCTGCAGTCTTTTTATACTCAAAAATTTGCTTTAGAAAACCTTTTGATGCCCTCCTACAAGGAAATAACTTTATCTGAACCTTTGTGGATTCTTCCAAATATCACTGAAAGTAACTCTCCCACTTATCCTATATTATTCTAAAGCCAGTGTTTTCTGATTGAGTATGCAAATAAATTAACCCATTTATTTCCATGGACGCCACCTAGGCCATCTCAATTTAGGTTTGCCAGAAGTTACATGCAAACCTTTTTCAAAATATTGACAAAAGGAAGCACCATAATTATTGTACATGAGCCTAGCTGAGGTTTCTAAATATGGATCACTCCTTAATGTGAACCCAGTTTTGGGGGGCTGATTGTCAATATTGTTTCTTTGTAAGTGGCCAAAGTTAAAGGAAAATATGTTCTGGATGAATGTAATTCTTATGGGAATTGCTCCCCCACATGTCTTTGTGTCAGTTTGTAGGAGGAGATGACCTTGGCCTAACATTTTCTGCAAAAGGAATATTCTGTCTGATATCCAGCTTTATGTATTTATTAGCACATAGCACAAACTGTACAATAACCATAACCTTTGGTTAATCATTATTGCAATACCAAAAAAAAAAAAAAAATCCACATTTGCTAAATTTAACGTCCTTGTTCTCCCTTTTACCCAGCAACACGCCTTAGCCAATCAGGTAAGGGCAAGATTGTGCTTTCAAAGTCCCTACCAGTGGGATGAGACCCAGCCCTAGATCTGCTTTAGGGATAACAAATGAAGAACTTCCCCGTATTATGCACTGCCTGGTTGTTTTTGCCGCCACTATGACCAGAAGTAAAGATTTTGCCTTGCTGAGAAAATTTGCAGTGTCTGACCATTTTCTTAACAAAACCATGGGTCACTTCTAACAAGTTTAAAACCCAGGAACTCTGGGCTGCTCAGAGCACTGGGACGTTAACCGTTCTTGTGTGCCTGTTTGCTTGAGCAAATTCCCTTCATGCTGTTTCTTGGGAATTCCTTATAGGACCATTTCTTATCATGAGCAATAAACTCTAACATTCCCACATGGCTCCAGTCACCTGGGGTGACTTCAGGCTGAGAGGAACAGTGTACCTTTGTCTTCAGTCCTTGTTACATCCTCACAAAGATTTTTAAATACATTTTTACTCACTCAAAAGAAGAATCAAATGTGGCAATGTGAACTGAGCTTCCAAACCTGGGCAGTTTAAAATCACAATTATTGCTTAAGCAACAGACATTTCACTCCCTCCAGTTAAGTCAAAACTCTTTTCTCTTTAACCAAATTTCAATGAGAGTTGCAAATGTAATCAAATAAGATGAACAAAATTGTAACCTCAAAAAGAGTAAAACCACAACCTGCAAATGGAAGAATCTCTAGAGAAATGACAAGTGAAGGCCCTAACTTAAAGTGGCAGAGCTTCAATTCTAGCCATGTGAAGCTAACAATTTGGTCACATGAATGAAGTCCGAATCTCATTTAAGCCAGGGAGATTGGACCTGCAGAAGGCCCTGGGAAGGGCTCCTGTAAATGTTCATGAAAGTCAGTGAGATGAAACAGTCCTGCCAGCATCAGGTGCCTATGGATGGAGAAGCAGGGGTCAAGGCAAAGGCTCACTTCAGGGTCCCATCTAGGTGACCAGACATGTCAAAGAGAAATTATCCAAAGGTTTAGAGTTCTATATAAAAATGTTTGTTTATTAAAAAGCTGTGAATGGCCATTCTGGGCCACAAAACTCCAGAAAAATGAGGTCAGTGCTTCAAAAGTTATAAGCTAAGTACTTCCTATATTGAAATAAGAGAAAGAAATTTAATAGGAATACAATATTTTCTATACCATGCAGGTACAGGAGTTACAACAAATTAATTACTATTTGTTTACTTTTCTACAGGGCTTCTTCTTTTGTAGATGGTTTTCATTTCATTTCCAATTTCAAACAGTGTATTTAGCATTCCATCTTAAGGCAAAGTGATAGCCATGAAGTCTTTGTGTAAGATAGCCAAAAGGGAAGTCGCCCTATTTCCTATAATAAAAGTCAACACCCAAAGCCCTGGTGCCCTTAAGCCATTTACAACATTTTACAAAACAGTACAGCTAAGTGGAAAAGGTTTCATTCCTTATCAGAGGCACAAAGAGTTGCAGCTGCCTGGGCAACAAATGCCTGCCACATGACTCAGTGCCCTAATGCACATTCCTTTAATGTTCAAAATAATTTAGACTTCTGACAGCTTAGATTTAGAATTACATATTTTCATCATATTTTCATACTAAAATGAATTAATCTTGATAGTTGATATTTACATGCTGATGTTTATGTACTGTTTTTATGTGCTGTATAACTTTTGTATAATGGAAGTGTTTATTTTTGCATTCATCTACTTCATTGGTGTTTTTCACTGATACATTTATACACTTATAATACATTTTGTGTTTTCTACTTTGTTTAAATAGGACTTCCAATCTTCATGCCAATGAACATAGTTTCCCCATTGTCAGCTAGTAATACTGACCAAAGATTTTTTGCCATAATCTTTAGAATCATCTGGAAAATTTGAGGCAATAATATTATATTCTATCTTCTGAATAGATATCAAGTCTCTGGATGATATTTATATAATAATCTAATTTTATTATACAAATCAATTGCATCTTTGATTAGATCCATTCATTTATTTCAAGTGCATCCTTTTTCATAAGTCCTGGAATGGATAGATAGATAATAGACATGCAAATCTTGCATATAGATAGATAGAGAGATGTTAATGGAAGAAAGCAAACTCTGCAACAGAATTTAAAGAGTTTTATTCTGAGCCAAATGTAAGTCATCACTGCCCAAAGTTTCACAATCTCAAGGGCCTGCAGGTATGACCTAATCCTTTTCTTGCATGGTCTGAGGTCCTATTTGTAATTTTTTATCTTAATGTCAAAAAGAGTCTGTCAGTTTTATGATCTCTATTTTAACATTAATGCTTATCTAAACTCCAAAAGGGAGAGGCTGTAAGGGGATGTGTGCAATCTGCCTCTTCTCTGAGAAATAAAAACATAACCCTACACCCACCAACTAACTGAACAGACCTCCTCGTGGCCAAAGGGACCCCAGAGAAACCTTAAAATGAAATCCCAACCATGACAGGATGGAAGGTCAGACATGCCTCATTATACCCTCTCTCACTAACCACCATTAGACTTTCTTCCCTCAGGGTTAAACAGAACCAGCCCTTTAAAAAATTTGCTCCACTGCTGTTTTCAATCTGGTGGTTGTTTTCAATCAACTGCTCCTCCTTTTGTGTGATTTTGACACAGCAACAGACCAGCATTCCTTCCTGAGAAGAGGCCACCAACCATGGAGTTGTCCTGACCAGTCTGCAGAGAATGCACAGAGGGGGATTTTGTGTCTTCTGCTTCACCTTTTCACATCAGAGGGCTGAACACTGCACCCACGGATCATGATAACACTGCCATTTTCTGAACGTGGGCTCGAGGAAGTATGAACAGCATGAAGCTTAATTGCACATGCTCATGTTTCTTCTTTCATAAATATTCATGACTCTATTGAATATGTATATTTGGCCACTCTGTTCAGCAGAAATTTCTGTACCTATTCCTCTCTCTTCAAGTATTTGATTTTCATTTTCTCCTGGAGGCTCTTTTTTGTATAAATTCCATGATTTTTCTCATTGGAAATCTCCCATATGATTGCCATGTTGTGGGCACTCACTTGGGGTAAACATTTCTAAAAATCCTTTAGATATAAAATTTTGTAATACAGGCAACAAGGGAAAATTGGATTTAACATAAATATTAAATATCAGCTGTGTTGAGTAAAACACTTTAGATAATATTTGGAAAGATCTAATTTTTCAAAGTATATTTGAAAACATATTTAAAAAATACTTTAAAGAATGCACTTTAAAGAGGGAAAAATGCAAGTACTTAAAGGGAAGGTGGGTGTGTGACATCACAATACATAGAAAACACATACGTAGAAAGTAAGTAACAAAAACAGAATCTGCTCTCTTAATGCAGTCATCATCTGCTTCATTACTTTACGTGGATCATGATTTCTTTTGTGCATCATCACATCTGCATCGTGGCTTCTTGTGAAAGGACCCACCAACATTACGAACCATGCTCCACTTGCTCATTTGTGCATTTTCAAACAAAGCTGGGGTGAAAACACCTCCATGCTCATGAAGTAGTAATTCCTGATGAAAAACCCAAGAGATACTAAAAGGAGGGGGAATTAACTTGTGCTCAGGTTTCTGCCACTGAGGCTGATTATGTGCAGTGAGTGCCCTGGCAGAGCTTAGGATAACTGGGCACCTGTGAATCTCACCCAGAGTGGGTCATGAGGGGCCCGCACTAAAGGAAGAGTCCATATTTCTTGGCACAGGAGGTTCTTTTCTCCTCCACACAAGCTGTTGCAATGCAGAATGTCCTGTGATTCCACATCTCCTCCTGAGGTCAGTAGGGACTGAGGGCACACAGGGAAGGGCTTCTGAGGTCAGACTCCCTCCCAACCCCTGCTGCCACCATGTGATTCCTGCCCATTTGTGCACATGCACACTAGGCTGTGGTTTGGCCACTTGTCTCCCTGGACAGGATGCCACCCTCAGGAATTCCATCTCCAGAACAATTGTTACTAAATGTTCCCACCAAAAACCCACACAGGCATCTAGAGGACTAAACATGCCATGCCCCTCCCAGGACAAAGCTCTACCCTCAGTAGTCAGGTCTTAGCTCCTTGAATTTACTGCTGAAATCCCACAGGTGGCTAGAGGACTCCTGGAATGTCCCCAAACCAGACCCTTAATCTGAATTAGTAACCAGATTCCTCCACCAATTTAGGAATCAGGACCACTTGATCGTAATCTAATCTTGCAACATGGACACAGAAATAAGCCAGAGAATAGTCCTGTCTCAGCCAGTGTCTGTAGCACAAACAAGACTTACCACCACCGTCTCACTGTTCTCCACCCATGCAAATGAGTCCTTGGTAGCACCTTCCCCTTTCTGGATTTCCAACCAAAACCAAATCCCATTTTAGGTGTACAGTGTACAGAAGGCCATGTCTGAGGTGCCTGAATACAGGCCAAAACAAATTCAGTAGCCCATATGTTCAACACAGTCCCTGGACCTGGCTGTTGTAAGTATAAATACAAAGTAGAAAAAAGAGGCTTAATTTTCCAACTTGAAAGTAAGGGAAGATATTTTCCTTCCTTCCATTTTCTCAGAGCATTTAATTTAGAAAATGTGTAGTTACAAGTTCTTTCTTTGCCTCTTTGAAATGTATGCAAATTCTCTTATAAGCTAAAAGAATTCTTTTTCCATCAAAAATGTTTTTTTTTTTTCTGAACCTGAGAAACGTCTCTTTAAGATGAAATATCAAGAAAGACACTGCCTTCACAGTTTCCACATGAGGATGGGATGTAACTTCAGGGAGCACCTAGCTTTAAGATGCGAAACTCTCACTTCTTATATAGACTTGAGATGTGTAGGAGGCATGGGCAATGTATATAGCCTGATCTTTTGTACCCCCATAATGAGCTGAAACACAAACAAAGAAACAAACAAACAAAAAAAAAAGTAGCAAACACAGATATCCTCACCAATTACCAAGTAAATTTAGGTAAACTCTCTATGACAAATAGTGTTGTCATATTTTCTTACTTGAAAAATATTATTATTATTTTTTTTAATTTCATCTTATTATGGGGGATACAGAATTTGAGGTTACATACGTTGCTCATGTACCGCCTGTCCCCCCAAGTCAAAGCTCCAGGTGTGTCCGTTCCCCAGACAATGCGCGTTGCACCCATCATGTAGGTATATATCCCTCCCTTCCCCGCCTTCCCGAGTCAGCACCTTCAAGCGTGACCATTCCCCAAACGGTGCGCAATGCACTCATTATATGGGCATACACCCATCCCCTCCCCCCACCCCCCACCTCAGTCTGATATCCAATTGGTATCGTTCCCAGATGTGTATTTAGGTGATGATCAGGGAAACCAATTTTCTGGTGAGTACATGTGATGCTTGTTTTTCCATTCTTGGGATACTTCACTTAACAGAATGGGTTCCAACTCTCTCCAGGAGAACCATAGAGATGTCGTGTCTTCGTTATTTCTTATAGGTGAGTAATATTCCATGGTATACATATACCACAGTTTACTAATCCAATCATGTATTGATGGGCATTTGGGTTGTTTCCACATCTTTGCTGTTGTGAATTGTGCTGCTATAAACATTCGGGTACATGTGTCTTTGTTATAGAATGACCTTTTTTCCTTTGAGTATATGCCCAATAATGGGATTGCTGGATCAAATGGCAGGTCTACTTGAATCTGTTTAAGATATCTCCATAATGCTTTCCACAGGGGTTGCACTAGTTTGCAGTCCCACCAACAGTGTATGAGTGTTCCTGTCTCTCCACATCCACGGCAACATGTGTTGTTTTGGGATTTTTTGATAAAGACCATTCTCACTGGGGTTAAGTAATATCTCATTGTCGTTTTGATTTGCATTTCCCTGATGATTAGGGATGTTGAGCATTTTTTCATATGTTTGTTTGCCATTCTTATATCTTCTTTTGAGAAATTTCTATTCATGTCATTTGCCCACTTTTTGATAGGGTTGCTTGATTTTTTTCTTGCTGATTTTCCTGAGTTCTAAATATATTCTTGTTATCAGTCCTTTATCTGAGGTGTAGTATGCAAAAATTTTTTCCCATTCTGTAGGTGGTCTGTTTATTCTCGTGACTGTTTCTTTGGCTGTGCAGAAGCTTTTTAATTTAATCATGTCCCATTCATTTATTTTTGTTCTTGCTGTGATTGCCTTAGGGGTCTTCTTCATAAATTCTTTGCCTAGGCCAATGTCTGTAAGAGTCTTTCCTACATTTTCTTCTAGAATTCTAATCGTTTCACACCTAAGGTTTAAGTCTGTTATCCACCATGATTTGATTTTTGTGAGAGGTGAAAGCTGTGGTGCTGGGAGAATTGGTTAGCCACACATAGAAGACTGAAACAGGACCCACAAAAATGATTTTTAATTTCAACATTAAGTAGAAAGTTTTCTCAGATTAATAATAAAGAAGTTGCTGGGCACAGTGGCTCATGCCTGTAATCCTAGCACCCTGGGAGGCCGAGGCGGGTGGATCGTTTGAACTCAGGAGTTCAAGATCAGCCTGAGCAAGAGCAAGACCCCGTCTTTACTAAAAATAGAAAGAAATTGTATGGACAACTAAAATATATATAGAAAAAATTAGCTGGGCATGGTGGCGCATGCCTGTAGTCCCAGCTACTCAGGAGGCTGAGGCAGAAGGATTGCTTGAGCCCAGGAGTCTGAGGTTGCTGTGAGCTAGGCTGATGCCATGGCACTCTAGCCCAGGCAACAGAATGAGACTCTGTCTCAAAAAAAAAAAAATAGTAAAGAAGTAACACATTTTGTATCTAAACAACAAAACAATAAAACTCATATTGATGTTATTTTTATAAGGAAATTCATTACAACTTCTATCATTTTTATTTAATTCAGTTATCTTCAAGTAAGCCTGAGTAGCTCATACAAATCTTTATATAATCAGCCTCTCTGCATTATTTTATTAATTATATTATAAACCTAATGCAAAGTCAAGCATAACAAAGCCTGTGTAAGTGCCCATTATCTCTGCCCCTACAGTAACTGGCCTCCTTGGAAACATTTACTAATATTCTACTTTGTTTACTAAAAATTTAGCATATAAATTTACTCAATGGCGCTTACACAGATGAATGAAATAAATTCATGTAAATTGAAAAAGAATCATCAAGTCTCACAATGGGAAGCCTAGATTTCTTATGTTTGTTACATCTCTTCTGAGTTTTTTTTTTTTTTTGAGACAGACTCTCGCTTTGTTGCCAGAAGTAGAGTGAGTGCCGTGGTGTCAGCCTAGCTCACAGCAACCTCAAACTCCTGGGCTCAAACAATCCTACTTCATCAGCCTCCCAAGCAGCTGGGACTACAGGCATGCGCCACCATGCCTGGCTAATTTTTTCTATATATATTTTCAGTTGTCCATATAATTTCTCTCTATTTTTTTAGTAGAGATGGGGTCTTTCTCTTGCTCAGGCTGGTCTCGAACCCCTGACCTTGAGCGATCCACCTGCCTCAGCCTCCCAGAGTGCTAGGATTACAGGTGTTAGCCACCACACCCGGCCTGTAATATCAGTTTTAATGTCTTCTCTTTCATTTATAATTTTCTTCAATCCTCTATTGTTGTTTTTCTCTTGGTTAATGTAGCCAAATATTTTCCAATTCTGTTTTCTTTAAAAAAAAACCTCAACTCTCAGTTACTTTGATCTTTTCTATTGTCTTTCTAGCTTTATTTTAATTTTCCTTTAATCCTTATTATTTCCTTCACTATGCTAACATTGGGATTATTTTATTCTTCCTGTTTAAGTTCCTTGGGGATTAAAGTTAGATTTAAGAATTTTCCTTTTCTCTTAATGTCAAAACTTGTCATTATAAATTTGTCCTAATAATGCATTGGTTGCATCCCAGAAATATTTATTGGTGGTGCTTCCAATTTCATTTGTCTCAAAAAAATTTTTTTTTTTTGAGACAGAGTCTTACTGTGTTGCCTGGGCTAGAGTGCCGTGGCATCAGCCTAGCTCACATCAACCTCAACCTCCTGGGCTCAAGCAATCTTTCTGCCTCAACCTCCCGAGTAGCTGGGACTACAGGCATGTGCCACCATGCCGGGCTAATTTTTTCTATATATTTTTAGTTGTCCAGCTAAATTCTTTCTACTGTTAGTAGAGACTGAGTCTCGGTCTTGCTCAGGCTGGTCTCGAACTCCTGACCTCAAAGGATCCTCCCTCCTTGGCCTTCCAGAGTGCTAGGATTACAGGCGTGAGCCACCGCACCTGGCTGTGTGTTAATAAAAGGTGTCAAATTGGTAGATTCTATGAAGACCTGTTTTTTCCTTGCCACATTGGACTTCTAGATGCCATTTAGATTGTGATTAGAAGATGGGGAAGTATAGATGTTTCTTGGCTTGAGTCTCTCAACAGTAGAGATATAGAAGAGAAAGCGAGACCATGAGGAGACTGGCTGTCGACTACGGGGCACTGCCAACTGCCTTGGTGGTGGCATTGGCTGGATTTGGGGGAGCTGAGGTTCTTTGGGTGGAGTTACTTACAACTGTTTAAACATTTGTTTGATTTGAATAAATCTGCATGTGTAGGAGCAGTGCCAGAAGCAGCAGCCCCAGCCTGAGCATGGCCACCATCGCTCTGCTCATGTCCCCTCTCTTGGTGGATGGTGCATCTCATGGGATGCTGGCTGCGTGGAGGATGGTTGGCTGCGATCAGGTGTAGGCAAGGTGTTTCCACTGCGTTTTGTAGTTCCCTGAATAAATCCTTTATTTCCAGCAGTTCAGTTTGATTTATCTTAATATTTCAATTTCTTTAGTGAATTTTTCTTAGAAGTCCTGGATTTCTTTTTTTTTTTTATTTTTTTTTATTTCATCTTATTGTTATGGGGGATACAGAATTGCAGGTTACATACATTGCCCATGTACCGCCTTTCCCCCCAAGTCAGAGCTCAAGGCGTGTCCGTTCCCCAAGAAGTCCTGGATTTCTTTTGTGGTTTCTTTGTGTTGGTTATCCATTTTTTCTTGCATATCGTTGAGTTTTCTTACAATCCATGTTTGAAATTCTGTCGTTTTAGTGTTCTGAATTTGGTTAATGTCCATTGCTAGAGAGCTGGTGTTCCTCTTTGGGGGTGTGCCTTTCACTTGATTCTTCATACTTCCAGAGTTGTTTCATTGAGTCCTTCCCATCGGGATCATTTGTTGCTTCCAACCTTTCAGTTTTCATTTGGAAAGTAACACACCCTGTGTAGGCTCTGTTCCAGTAGATGCTGTGGGAGCAAGGCAGATTGCAGCTGCTGCCTACCAGCCTGGATGTGTGCGTTTCTATAGTACCTTGATCTGCCACTAGGGGGAGGCGCTAATATGTTGTTCAGGTTTCTTCTACCACATTTGGGAGGCTGCTCTGGTGGGAGGGGTTACTTGGGGAGGCTGCTTTGTCCTCTTGCCAGGATTTTTGTTCCCTGACCACAGACCCTACTGTTGACAGCTGACGAGAGACAGAAATCCAGCCCCAGTGTTATGATCTTACCGGATGACCTAAACTGGTCTGAGGAGCAAAGTCACTGTGCTGTCAACTATTGATCTGCACCAAGGCCCTGTGGATTCACACTGGTCGCAGAGGGAAAGTGGCTTTTCTTGTCTCACCCTACCTCCAGGGGTGGAGCCTACCACTTTCCACACAAAGATGCTGTCTAGGGGGAGGGGGTGGTGCCCACGTCCTCCCAGCGCCCCAGCTCATGTAAGTCCCACAGACATTAGCCTCCCATGACTAGGGAAGCACTCAGAGTTCACACATCAAAATGGGTCTGGCTAGTTGTCCGTAGATGGTGTAAGGGTTGAGCTTGTCATGAGAGTTCCTGGGCTGGGGGAAGGAAGCCACCCAACACCATATCACACCACAGAAGCTGGGTTGTGGACCCCGAAAATGGCGACCACCTGCCCTCAGAGCATTAGCACTGGGAGCGACTGTTCAGGGGTTGGCAGGTGCCTGTGATGAAGCGCAGTACTCACTATAATTTTATGAGCTTAAGAGAAGCCATCTTGTATGCAGGCTAGTGCAGCCATCTTGTGTACGGGCTCACTGTTGTGTGAAGTAGAGAAGAACACATGAATAACAAAAAATTTTATACAGTGATTAATTTCTAAGTGATTGTTTAAAATCATTAGGTGTATAGTTACATTGTACTACACTTGGCAGTTCCTTGGGAAAATGTTCCTTGGATGTTCCATAAGGAAATGTTCCTTGATTTAATGGATGCTATCTGCTTCTGTAAGTTTGCTTGCTTATGAATTATTGTAATCAACATGTTTTTTTAGCCATATGTGTATTGTTAGTATTGTTAGTGGTGAAGGTATATAACCCCTGCTCACTTTAAGCTCAGGGCCATTCTCTGTCTCTGGACTTTCCCAGAACAGGGGGTGGTCGCTGGCCAGCTAATAAAGACTCCTAATTTGGCTCAATTTGGTCTTTAGGTGGTCATTTCTCGCATCTCAGGCTATAACAGTGCCAAGTTGGGGGGCTTAGTCATCAGGATGCCCCCTTGTGTCTTTAATGTCACCCTCCCACAATCTCACAGCTGTCCAGCAGGAGCTCTCGCTCTTTTTGATCCACCCTGAGTGGGCCTATTAGCACGTGGTGGTTACAGCTTAGAGTCCTCTATTTAGTGTTCACCTCTGTTGATCTGGACCCACTGAGTGGTAGAGGCAATTTACCTCTCTCCTAACTGCCTCCAGCGGTAGCCCAGATCAGTCCCTCTTCTGCCCAGTGCAGTCCTGGCACAGAGCTCAGGGAGTTCGAGATGCTTCTCGTTATTGTCTCCTCTACACGGAGCCCCGTGTCTCCTGCTGTGATTTTGCACCGACTTCAGGCATGTCCCTGTCTGAATGGGTGTGGAGGTCAGTCAGGAAGCAAGACGTTCTGTGGGTCTGATCCCACATGATTCACTGGCCAGGCAGGCGCAGCCATCTCACGCTCTGTTCTCTATTGTTTGTCTTGCACTCTCAAGATTTCATGATTCTATCTCCTGTTCACCTTTTTTTTCCCCTCCTTTATGTGTTCCACGCTGATTCACAACGCTGTTCTTGTGGGGGAGTGATCCACTCATGTGTAGCAGACCAAGATCTATGCCTCTTTCTCTGGGAGAAGGAATCCAGGAGGTTACCTTTACTCTGCCAATTTTGTCTCTATGATTGGGATTTTGATAGAAGTTACATTGAATTTGTCCATTACTGTGGGTAGTATTGACATCTAAATAATATCACATCATCTAATCCTTGAGCAGGAGTATGTTCAAGAGTGTTTTTAATTTCCAAATATTTTTGGATTTGTCAGTTTTTCCTCTGCTTTTCATTTCTCATTTCATTTTGTTTTTGTCAGAAAAAAGACACATTATATGGTTTCAGTCATCTTAAATTTAATTAGACCTTTTATGTATCCTAACAGAAGGCATCATGTGTAATTGAAAATATTGTATATTTTGCTGCTTTTGACTGGAGAGTTCCGTACATGTCTGTTAGGTCTAATTGGTGTATAATGTAGTTCAAGTTTTCCATTTTCTTATTGATCTTCTGATTATTTTATTCATGACTGAAATTATGGTCTTAAAGTAAATGATGACCATGTTGATGTGCATTTCTTTCTTCACTTCTGTCAGTATTTGTTTCATATATTTGGAATCCCTGGTGTTATATATACATGTAATATATATATATATTATAAAACATATATGTGTAGCCTATATATCAGTTTTTATACATACACACATATTTTACTGTTATAGATTACTGGTAAATGGACTCATTTTATTACTTTGTAATATCAATGTTTGCTTCCCATGTGCATTTTGACCTAAAGTATGTGTGGTTCTTTTTTTCCCTTGAGATGGAGTCTTGCTCTATTACCCTGGTTAGAGTACAGTGGCATCGTCACAGCTCCTTGCAGCCTCAAACTCCTGGGATCAAGTGATCCTCCTGCCTCAGCCTCCCAAGTAGCTGGGACTACAGGCACACACCACCATGCCTGACTAATTTTCTCTATTTTTAGTAGAGATGGGCTCTCACTCTTGCCCAGGCTGATCTTAAACCCCAGAGCTCAAGCAATCCTCCTGCCTCAGCCTTCCAGAGTGCTAGGATTACTAGCACAAGCCACCACACTGAGCCCTAAGTATAATTTGTCTAATATGATTACGGCCACTACACCCACTTGTGGTTAATATTTGCATGGAATATATTTTTTCATCCTTTTATTTTCAGCCTCTCTGACTCCTTCGAGCTAAAATGAGTCTTGTAGGCAGAATATTGTAGAAACTCATTTATTCATAATCCTTTCAACCATATTATCTTTTTAAAGAGTTTTATCCATTTACATTTAAACTAATTACTGAAAGAAATAAAATGTGATTACTCTTAACTTCATTTCTTCTGTTATCCCTCAATTCTTCTCTTACCGCCTTCATTTTGATTGATTTTGTAGATACTTGCTTTGATTCTTTTCTCATTTTCTTTTGCATAACTTCTACAGATATTTTCTTTCTGAACATCTTGAGAAATGGAGAGTACAAAAACATCTTAAAGTGACAACAGTATAGTTCAGTCTCATAACAAGTTAACTTTAGTTGAATGTAAAAACCATACCTCTTCACAACCCCAATTTTGTTACTATGTGACAAATTATATCATTTTATATTATGTATGTAATACTTGAGAACTTTAGAAATTCTGGGCCAGGCGCGGTGGCTCACGCCTGTAATCCTAGCACTCTGGGAGGCCGAGGTGGGCGGATCGTTTGAGCTCAGGAGTTAGAGACCAGCCTGAGCAAGAGCGAGACCCCATCTCTACTAAAAATAGAAAGAAATTATATGGACAGCTAAAAATATATATAGAAAAAAATTAGCCGGGCGTGGTGGTGCATGCCTGTAGTCCCAGCTACTCGGGAGGCTGAGACAGAAGGATCGCTTGAGCTCAGGAGTCTGAGGTTGCTGTGAGCTAGGCTGACGCCACGGCACTCACTCTAGCCTGGGCAACAGAGTGAGACTCTGTCTCAAAAAAAAAAAAAAAAAAAAAAAAAAGAAATTCTGAAATAACATACTTGTATTTATGTTTTATTAAAGCTGAATTAGATAACTCATATGCACCTCACATTTATTAAAATGATTGGTTTGTATGTTTCAGTTTATTGCATGCAAATAGTTATTAACATTTCTATCTGCTGTCACCAATCTTTATCTGAATCATAATATAATTTATTCCTAATTGTTCATCTTATATATTAGTTTCACAACATATTTTACAATACCCATTTTTCCTGTATTTAGAAATTTAAGGCTTTTTTTTGTTTGTTTCTGAAAGCTGGATTACAGCCTTTCTCTTTTTTATAGGAAGAGCAGCAATATATTAATAACATAAGAAAGAAATTTCTCTAGTATCATTTCAACACCTGATCTTTAAAATGTTCTTATCAAAGCCTTTTTATTAAAAATTATAATGTGCTTTTGTGAAATATTATTGCCCTAACCTTATGCTAATGTTTTAAATCTGTGTTCTTCCTGGATGCCCAGTTATCCTTGAAAATTAGTTAGATTTCTTCAGTAATGCACTATGTTCATTCAGAATTTTATGGGTTAAAGTTTCTTTTAATTTTGTTTTGTAATTTTATAATTCTATTTAAATGTTTGTACCCCCAGAATATGCTGAAATAAATATAATAATAATAAATGAAAAAAATATTTCACATTTTAAAATAGGCTATATCACATCAGTCAATTGTGTTTTTAGTTTTTACCTATACATAATAATTTTGTATGTCAAAATGCAATTCTGTACACTTTAAGACAATGTGGGGCAAAAGTCAAATATAAAACAGCCATGTCTGTTGCCAATATAATTTCCTTTGTGTTTGTTTGCCTGTATAAATATTACTCCTATTTTGTTTATGAACAGTACATTTTTTTTTCTTGGTTTGTGGTTATATTATCTTGTCAAGGTGAATTGTCATGAAAATTGTCTGAAGTTCAAAATGTATTTCTTGGTAAATATATATTATCCTTGTAGGAAACATTTATGTGATTTGAAGATAATTTTTGAAATGCTTTAAAACTCTATTTTTAGCATTATTATTCATTGTAAAAAAACTCATGGAATTTATAATCTTATATATTTTGTTTATGCAGTTCAGTCATGTTAAGTATATTGACATTGTAATGCAACATTTATCTCTGGGACATTTTTATCTTGTAAAAATAAAACTCAATATACATGAAACAACTTTCTATCTTCCCCATTTTATGGTCCTTTACAAACACTATTCTATTTTTCTTTTGTTTCTTAAAATGTAACTACTTTATATTTTTTATGTAAATGGATTCATAAAGTATCTTTTTTTGGGGGGGGGGATACTGGCTTATTTCATTTAGCCTAATGTCAAGATTTATCTTTATCATAGATGTTAAAAAATTTCCTTCATTTTATAACCTGAGTAGTCCTCCCTTATATTTACATCCCAAATTATGTTTATTCATTTTGTGAGGCAAGTTTGGGTTGTTCTCACATATTGGCTTTTATGAATAATAAATAATATGAATGTGAAAATAATTCTTCATTTCACCATGTATGTGGCAGTTTTATATCTGTCCTACATTTTCTTTCCTTGGTCTAGTGGTCTGCCTTTATGCCAGTAGCAAACTGCTTTCCATACTGTACCTTTGTTACATGTCTTGAAATCAGAAAGTTTGATATGTCCAACATTGTTTCTTTTTCTGGAGATTGTTGGACTTTTCATGGTACTTTGGCATTCCATATCACTTTTGAACTGCTTTTTCTTTCTCTATACAATATGACACTGAGAATTTTAAAGAGATTGAATTGAATTTTTAGATAATTTTTGGGCAGTATGGATATCTTTACAAAAGTAAATCTTCCAACCGTTGAATAAGAGCATTCTCAAGAGTGTGCCATTTATTTTCCATTTGTTTGTGGGTTTTCTTGCTTTTCTTATATTACTGATTTCTAGTGTTATTCCATTTTCATCATAAATAAATGTCTGTAAGATTTAATTTTTGAAACTTTGTAAAGAATTGTTTTCAGGCCTAGCAGGTGTTTTATACAGGAGAATGTTTTATGTGCTATTGAGAAGATTGTGTATTTTGCTGTTTTTGTGTGGAGTGTTCTCTCTGTCTATTAGGTATAATTGTTTTCCCTTACTAATATATCTTGTGTTACTATTTATTACTATGTGGGGTGATGAAGTATTCTACCATTATTATATTGCTGTGTATTTCTTGCTACAATTCTGTCAACATTTTCTATGCATATTTGGCAACCCTGATTTTGCACATATGTACATACATGCATGTATGTAGATATGTGTGTATAGCATATTCTATATAAAATATAAAAATAAATCTTAGCTTCCCAGTGAATGAGCAGTTTTACTATTATTAAATATTCTTCTTTGTCTTTTGTGACAGTTTTAACTTATACTACATTTTATGAAACAGGACAAGTTTTCCCTCAAATCATACTGTGTCTAATTGTGAACTCCATGCTCTCATTTACCTAATATTGGCATAAAATGTCTTTTTTTGTGTTGCCAATTTTAGTCTGTTTTTGTCATTTGATCTAAGGTGAGTCTCTTACAGATGATATATAATTGAATTTTTTTATTTCCTTAAATCTCTCTCTTTTTTTCAATATGTCTTTTGGTTGTGAACTTTAGTCCATGGATATTTACATAATTTTGTGAAAGGGAAGGACTTACTATTCCAATTATATTAATTTTTAAAATTCTTGTAGGTATAATATTTCCCCCCTCTTTTCCTCTTTTCTGTCTTCCTTTGTTTCTGATTGATTTTTGTAGTGACATGCTTTGAATCATTTCTTATTATTCTAGTGCATCTCTATAGGTATTTTTATTGTGATTACCACTGTGATGAAAAAATACTTTTAAAATTACAATATATATTAAAGTGGTAACAATTTAAAGTTAGTTGCATATAAAAATTCTTCCTCATTACACCTGCCCTCAGGTTTACTGATGTCAGCAGTTATATCTTGTTATATTTTATGCCCGTTAACATTGATTTAATGTTATTTTTCTGGGTTTGTCTTCAAATTTTAGAGCATAATTAAAACTGTTTTCTGTGCCATCATTATAGCAATACAGAATTTTACTTAAGTGTACTTATATAACTTTTCCAGAGAGTTATTTATTCTCATGATTTTGTGTTGTTTTATAACCATCTTTTTATTTTCAATGCAAGGGGCTACTTTTGGCATTACTTGTGGGGCAGGTCTAGTGGTGATAAGCTTTTTCAGCATCTAGTTATTTTCATAAGTCTTTATTTTTCTTAATTTAGAAGGGAAGTTTTGCTGGATATAGTATTTCTGCTTTGAAATTTTCATTCTTTTGGCACTTTGATTATATCAACCAACTTTTTTCTGGAAAGCAAGTTTTCTGTTGATAAATCCACAGTAATCTAATAAGAGCATGCTCATAGGTGACACAGCACTGTTACAGCTTTCAAGATTCTCATCTTGTGTGTGACTTTAAAAACGTTGCTTATAATCTGTCTTGGTATGCATCCCTTGGTGTTTTTCCTAGCTGAAGTATGTTGAGCTTCTTGATTTTTTTTGTCTTTATTTTTGCATTTCAGTCATTTATTATTGTATGCTCATCTAAATTCATATTTTCTTTTATGCTTTTATTTTTTTGTTGATATTCTCATTTTTCTGATTTCATTTAGTGGTCAGTATTGTTCCCATTTCACTCATTAAGCATCATTCAGATGGTTATGTTTAATTTTTTCAACTAATCTTTATTCCTTTATGGTTGGTTTCTTATTATATTCTTTATCTTATTGGGCTATGTTACCATGATATTTTTTATATATTTTAATGTATTATTGAGATTTGAGGATTAACAAAGCCACCCTTCACAAACTTCATCAAGTTCCTTTTCCTGAGGGACTGTGATGTCAATTGTCTGTACTAGAGATTCAAGGATCCTCAAATCTGTTCTGAGGGTGTTTCCTCTGTGAAATCTTGTGTTCATTTTCCTGTTAAAGCAATTTTCCCACATTCCTTCTTAAGAGCCTGTCATCATTTGGTACACCATCTCTTGTCTGTAGTACTGAAATCTCTCTGCTGCTATAATAATCTTTTACCTTTTGTTTCAGCACAAGTCTGTCTTTCAAATGATAGCTATATTCTTCTCAGCACTCTGTGTTTTAGTTCGTGTAGGGCCCCCAAACACCAGAAAGATGGCCACAGGTGTCATAATTTTCTTTCTTTTTTGAGGGAGAAGCTGGGAGTTGTGAATTTACTTCTATAATATATGTACCATGCTGTATTAAGGATGAAAGGCCATGGTGAGTAAATACAACAAACTTTTCTTTTTCTTTTATGTGGCTCTCAGCATTGTGCTCACCCAATATGCTCCAAATACTTACCTGGTTATTAGAATTCCCACAAAGGCAATTTGGTCAATGTAATTTTGTTACATTAATTTATATAAAAGAGAATTAGAGCCTGTATTTTGTATTTCACTATCTGACTGATGTGCTTGGTATAATTTTACATATTAAATTCATAATGGATATTCATCTCATTCAGAAAACAAGTACTTGTTATAATTTGTTATTTTTCAAATTTCTTTCAGCCATGTCTTCTCATTCCACCCAAGGCCAATTGCCAGAACAAAGTTTCAAAAAATGGGACTGAGAAGATATGGAAGTGATGATCAAGAAAATTTAAACTTAATGAAAGACTGTAAAAGTGTGGTTGAGTGTACAGAGCAGAAAGGATGTTATAATGGACATAACCAATGCTCAACAACTGCCCATAGCAAAATCTTCCAATGTAATAAATGTTTGAAAGTCTCCAAAAATTGTCAAATCCACATAGACATAAAATGAGACATACTGAAGAGAAATGTTTTAAATGTAAAGTATGTGGGGAAGTCTTTAACCAATGTTCACACATTACTAAATATAAGAAAATTCATACTGGAGAGAAATCCTACAAATGTGAAGAATGTGGCAAAGCTTTTAAGTGGTGGGCATCCCTTTCTGTACATAAGATAAATAATACTGCAGAGAAGCCCTACAAACGTGAAGAATGTCGCAAAGCTTTTAACTTGTGCATATACATTACTATACATAAGAGAATACATACTGGAGAGAAACCCTACAAATATGATGAATGTGGCAAAGCTTTCATGTGGCACTCACACCTAACTGCACATAAGAGAATTCATACTGGAGAGAAACCGTACAAATGTGAAGAATGTGGCAAAGCTTTTAAGTGTTACAGCTTACTTCACATAAGAGAAATCATACTGGAGAGAAACTCTACAAATGTGAAGACTGTGGCAAAGCTTTTAAGTGCTGCTCATCACTTGCTAGACATAAGAGAATAATACTGGAGATAAACCCTACAAATGTGAAGAGTGTGGCACAGCTTTTAACTGTGGCACAAATCTTACTAAACATAAGCGCATTCATACTGGAGAGAAACCCTACAAATGTGAAGAATGTGGCAAAGCTTTTAAGTGGGACACACACCCTTCTGCACATAAGAGAACTCATACTGGAGGGAAACCCTCCAAAATGTGATGAATGTACCAAAGCTTTTAACTGGTGCATACACACTCCTAAACCTAAGAGAACTCATACTGGAGACAAACCCTGCAAATGTGACTAATGTGGCAAAGCTTTTATATGGCACTGACCTTACTGAATATAAGCGAATTCCTACTGGAGAGAAACCCTACCAATGTGATGAATTTGGCAAAGCCTTTATCTAGTACTCATGACTCTACATACATAAGAGAATACGTACAAGGGAAACCCTACATTTGTGCACAATGTGGCAAAACTTTTACCCAATGCTCATACCTTAGTATATATGAAAAAATTCATACCCAAGCAAAATTCTACAATTGTAAAAGAAGTGGGACAGCCTTTAATAACTGTTCACATATTACTGGACATCAGGGAGTCATACTGGTTTTTTAGACCTTCTCAGAGATTGGAAAAATTATTTTTATGAAATTTACTAGCACTCACAAAATAATTTAAACATACAAGTAATTCCTCAGTGAGTTTATTAAGTTCAATTGTGTTAATTTGTACACTGTATTTTTTCTTCTCAATTGAAGAATTCTTTTTGAGCTAATTATTCTTTAGTTATTATTTCTTTCCCTTTTTAAATTTAGCATAACTAAGTTGGTTGAGTTTATTGGGCCAATTTGTTCAGGTAAAACTCGGAGGTTATTTTGACATTTATAGGAAAGGGAGAAGCACAAGTTAGCACTAGGTGTTCAATAGATGTTCCATAAATAGCAGTAAGTATTCTTGTTGAAGTGAGTTTATGGCTCTGTGGAAAAGATAGACAATAGCCACATGTAGAAATTTCACTGATTCTTCATGTGGAATGAGGACACCTGTTCCCAGGCTATGCACTTGATTCTGTCTGAATTTAGAAATAGGAATTCTGCTGCTTTAATTTCCCAATCATTTTCAGTTCTTTGTTGTCCCTTTATTTTAATCTCCAGATACCCATGCATCTCAGTCCTTCTGTTCTTTTCCTATGTTATGGCTAACAGACTTCTTACAGTTCTCCCCACCGCATTTCATTCCCCACAGTGCATTTTAGATTTTGATGAAAAGTTTGGTTTTTTTTAAATGTGATGAGAAATTATTTTTTTCTGGAGACTTTGAAATGATTTTGATCACTTCATTGAGATAAGACTGATGCAGTGTCCATGGCCCACAGTGTTTAATCAGGCAGTTAGCTTTGTTTGTCATTGTTTGTAAAAGAAAAAATGTTATCTGATCCTAACCCAGAGTGTGGTAACTATTAAATTAGTTAGATTAGTTACAGCATTGATAACAGTAGATTGGAACCTGTAAATGATATGTAAAGAAATACATCAGAACTTGGAAATTTCTTAAGATTAAACATCTTAGAAATAAAATTTTCAGGAGAGTTAATGATAAGTGATAAATTTTAAGTTAATGTTTTAATGAAACACTTATAGTACAACTTATGTTTCTATGCAGAATCTTCTATTTTTGAATGTACATAGTAAGTGCTGGACAATAATAGAATATCTCTGGATTTAAAGTCTGGAATGGTTTTTCTTTTACAGATTTATATGACAATCTTAGTCAATTACTCATATCATTTTATCTTTATTTTAATGGGAACAGTTCACAGTCCACTGTTTTCATACTTAGTCACCTACCTGCAGCCAAGTCCTTGTTTATTCTTTCTAGAAAAATCTGAAAGATCTTGGCAGGTTTGGGATTGAAGCATTCCTACAGTGATTTTGGATGCAGTCTTGTTTTTTAGGTTCACAGAGTGGCCAGAGATTGAACTGTTAGTACCACCTGCCCCTTTTCTGTTTTCCATATCATTGCCATTAGCAACAGGAAATTCAGGTGCCTTGCAGTTAACGTAAAAGTCCCAACATACATTAGCCACTGCCATGTTCTTTGTGGGGTCCTATACATTCTGGTAAATATCAGAGTTCCTATACTTATGACTGAAAAATGGAATGACAAAAATATCACAAAATCTACATACTTTTGATGCAGATTGGCTATGCTTATGTCACAGTCACAGACACAGTATTTGGAATACTGCAATCCTACCATGATATTTTTAAATTTAAAGTATCCATTTAAAATTGGCAGATCAAAGTATGCTTTCATATAAAACATGGTATTACAAAGAATAAACATTGTCAAATACTTAATTCTAGCTAAATAGTAAGTGCATTAACTCATAGTTATCTAATTTTGGTGAGAATAGTTAACATCCATTGTCCTAGCATCTTTCAAAGATATGTCATTAACTATAGTCACCAAGCTGTACAATAGATTTCATTAACCTAGTTCTCCTATCTAACTGTACATTGTATCATTTGACAGACAGATCCCCAAATGCTCCTCCCTCCTAAGAACCTCATCCTCTAGGAATATCATTCTACTCTCTACTTTATTGAGATAAACTTATTTAGATTCCACAACTGACTGATATCATGGGGTGTTTATATTTCTGTATGTGGCTCTTTTCAATTAATGTCCTGCAGTTTCATCTGTGTGATGGAAAACGACAATAATTTTTTTTATGGCTAAATAGTATTCTGCTTTGTTTGTAAACCATATTTTCTGTATCCATTAATTTAATGATGGACATTAGGGTTGATTCTATATCTTAGTTATTGTGAATAGAGCTGAAATAAACAGAGTGAAGGTGTCTCTTCCACATAGTGATTTTTTTTTGGATAAAAAATAGTGTGACTGCTGTATTGTATCACAGTTTCATTTTTAATTTTTTGAGTAATCTCCATACTGATTTACATAATGCCTTTACTGATTTACAGTCACATGAACAGCATGCAAGTGTTCCCTTTTCTCTCCACCTTTCCCAACCCTTACTATCTTATAAAAGTAGTCATTTTAACAAGAGTGAGTTGATAGAGTGGTTTAGATTTTTCTTTCTCTGATGATCATTGATGTGGAGCAGTTTTTGTTATATTGTTTGGCCATTTGTATGTCTTCTGTCATTTAAGAAATGTCTATTTAGATCTTTTGCTCATTTTTAAATAGTTACTGTATTTTTGTTTTATAGTTGAGTTTTTCATATATTTTGGATATTAATCTCTTGTCAGGTGTATAATTTACAAGTATTTTCTCCTATTTCTATGTTGTCTTATCATTCTGTTGATTTTGTCTCATGCTGAGTAGAAATGTTTTGATGTTAGGTAACCTAATTTCTCCATTTTTACTTTTGTTGCCTGGGATTTTGAGGTTAACGCAAAAAAATCTTTGTCCAGACCAATGTTATGAACTTATCACCCTACATTTTTTATAGCAGTTTCAGGTCTGACATTTAACTTTTTAATGCACTTTGAGTTAATTCTTATATAAGCTGTGAGATGGGGGTCTTGTTTCATTGTTGTGCATGTGGACATTCATTTTTTTCCACTATCATTTTTAAGAAACTATTCTTTCCCCATTGTGTTTTCTTGTCACCTTTGTCTGAAATCTGTTAGCATTAAATGCAGAGATTTATTTCTGGGCTTCCTATTCTTCTCCATTCTCCTATGTTTCTGTGTTTTTGCTATACCATACTGCTTGGGTTATTATATCTTTATAGTATATTTCAAAGTCAAGTAGTGTCATGCCTTCAGCTTTTTTATTTATTTATTTATTTATTTATTTTTTCTACATTGCTTATAAAATTCAGGTGCTTCTGGGGTCACATGTAGATTTTAAGATTATTTTTTAATTTTAGTAAAGAACGTCACTGATATTTGATGGGAATTGCATTAAACCTTTAAATTTTCTGTACTATAGACATTTTAACTATATTAACTCTGCCAATTGATGATGAAGGGATATCTTTTCATTTATTTTTGTTTTCTTTAATTTCTTATTTAAATATTCTTTAGTTTTGAGCATAGGACTGTTTCACTTTTTTGGTTAAAATTATTTCTAAGTATATATATTTTAGGCACTATGATAGTCTTGTTTTCTTGATTTCTTTTTCAGATTGTTCATTTTTAGCATATAAAAATTCTAGCGCCTATTGTATGTTGATTTTTCCTTCTGCAGGTTTACTTAATTTGCTGATCAGTTTAAAAATGTTTCTGTAGTATCTTTTCAAATATCACCTAACTCCAGTAATATTGGCCTTTATCAAAAAATCCCAAAGCAACAAATGCTGGCGAGGATGTGGAGAGATGGGAACATTCTTACACTGCTGGTGGGACTGCACATTAGTGCCACCTCTATGGATAAGAATTTGGAGA
Source organism: Eulemur rufifrons (assembly GCF_041146395.1). Taxonomy (NCBI): domain Eukaryota; kingdom Metazoa; phylum Chordata; class Mammalia; order Primates; family Lemuridae; genus Eulemur; species Eulemur rufifrons. The sequence continues at coordinate 11,442,926 of NC_091012.1, read as the reverse complement.
TACCTCAAAGAACTACAAGTAAAACTACCATTTGATCCAGCAATAGCACTATTAGACATCTACCCAAAGGAACAAAAGATATTCTATAATAAAGACATCTGCACTTGAATGTTTATGGCAGCACAATTCACTATAACAAGGATGTGGAAACAACCCAAGTGGCGGTCAATTCATGAGTGGATTAATAAAATATGGTATATGTATACAATGGAATACTACTGAATTATAAAAAATGATGGTGATCTAACACCTCTTATATTTTCCTAGATAGAGCTTGAGCCTCCTCTGAAGTGAGGTATCACAAAAATGGAAGAATAAGCACAACATGTACTCACCATTAAACTGGCACTGACTGAACAACACTAAGGTGCTCACACAGTAGTAATATTCTTTGGGGGTGGGGGGGTTGGGGGTGGGGAAACTCACAAGTAATGGACGTGGTGAGTTTTGTAGGGGGGAAGGGCATGTCTCAAATCATGGTTAGGATGTGGCAAAGGCATAACATGTAACCAAAATGTTTGTACCCCCATAATTTCCTGAAAAAAAAAATAAATAAAATGAAAAGTTTTCTGTACATAAGATTATGAAGTTTGAAAACAGAAATAATTAAGTTGTTTGTTTTCATTATGGATGCTTTTTTATTTCATTCTTTAATTGCTCTGGCTTGGACATCAAGTACTATTTTGAATAGAAGTGGCAAGAGTGGTCATCCTTGACTTATTCAAGGTCTCAGTGGAAAAGCTGATGATTCCCCATTTACTACAGAGTTAGCTGTGGGTTTGTCATATATGGTCTATATGGGATTGAGATTCATTTGTTCTATACCATATTTGATCAGATCTTTTATCATGAAGATGTGTTCAATTTTGTCAGTCCTTTTTCAGCATGTATTAAACGTTACAGATGGTCGTGGGTTATGTCATTCTTATAAGAATCTGTGTGGATGTATCTATACCTAGAGGAGGCCCTGAGGAAATCACATCTCATATTCTGTGGACATGACCTTATGATGTCTACAGTGAGCATCTGACCCCCAAATACAATTGAGGCTGAGGGATTTTTATGTCTTTTGTTTATTAATTATTCCAAAAATGTAGATAAGTGACCACACAAATTAAGTGCTTAATATATGGGTGTTAAGTGAATGGACCAGATCCTTCCCAGATGTTTACATGGGCCTGGGTCCTCTCTTCCAACAGCCATGGATCCCCATTCTGTCTGCATTAAGTATAAAGAACAGGTAGAAGGAATCTCAAACCTACTTTAGAAAAGCAAAAATAGGTTTGCTTTTTAAGTGGTTTTCCCAAACATAGAGGGACATGGACCATCGAAGCATGAGGCAAAGAGTTTATTCAGCAAAGGGAGAGAGAAAAATAATAAAAATTAACAATGGGAGCAGGCCCAGCAGTCTTTCTATAGAGACCTACTTGCCGTGTCTCATACCCCTTAGTCCCTACAAGAATGCTTTGAGATTTATCTTCTCATCACCCCATTTTTAGAGGAGCAAACTAAGTTTCAGAGGGTTACAGTGACAACTCCAAGACACATATAGCATGTGGCAGATTCACCACTGTACTTTGGAGGGGACAGATGCTTACCTGATGAACAGCTGCTCCAGGGACTGTAGGATGATGGTGAGGTCACAGTAGGAGCCCAGGAATGTGGTGAGGGAGGGGATGGTTCATTCCTAGAAGGCTGGATCTGGGGACTCTATAAATTTCTCCTTTCCAGGATGACAGGTTCACATTATTCAGGCCGCTTCTACTTTCAGGAAGACTCATTTTCATACTGGGGGACAAGGAGAAACACATAGTCAGTGACAGTGCCACCACTGAATGGAACAACTCTTTAAGAACTTGTGCATGTGGAGGACATGAAGGTCCATGGTAAAAAGTGTTCTGGGCTTTCAAAGTAAAATTTCACGTGGGTGTGGAGAATAATTAATGTATTATTACCTCGAACATGTCTTCAAGGTGTTTTGTCAGTTGTGGTACAAAACCATCTACCTGTATTAATAGTCTGTATAAAGACCATTATTTCCATGAGTCCTCAAAAACACATCCTTATTGTAAGGATGATAAAACACAGGCTTTGGAATGTGAAATGTCTGCTCACCAGCACATAAGTCAGAACTTACAAACTTCCACAGTGAGAGTTGTGTGAAATTATCCCTAAGTTTCCTAAGGCTCTCTCTCTGCTCTTGAAATGGAGGTAAGGGCCTGGGGAAGCCTCATTTTCTTCATATTTTATATATGCTGCACAGGGCAAGACACTCTAGAAGAACCATTTTGACCTAAAGCAATGTATTTATTTCTTTTGTTTACATTAAAGGAAATGTTGAGAAACAGCTACAGCTCTCCAAAGTCTGGCAAAGAGCCAATCAATACTAGGAGAATCCAGCCTGGGAGAAAACCCATCACAGTGCTAAGGATCTGAGCACAAGATGTGGGAAAGAGAAAACCCAAATAGATATTAAACTGCTGAGAGGTGACTCACTTATAAGTTGAGAAATTGGGATGAAAGAAACGATGAAACAGCATGATTTTATTTCACACAGGGACATAAGATTGGCAAAAAATTAACAGAGTGTTAAAGATGTGGAGAAGCAGCTACATTCAGAAATTGCAGGTGACAATGTACTGATCACAGCACTTTTTGAAAGTAATCTGGCAGTACCTATTAAAATTGTACATATTCATATCATTTCTCTTAGTAGTCCCTTTCCTGGGAGTCTGTCTTCTGTAGGAGATTAGTATACTTTATGTGATAAATTTTGTACCCTCCCCAAATTCATATAATAATGTTCAAACACCAAGTGCCTCAGAATGTGATTGTATTTGGACATATGTTCCTGAAAGAGGTAATTAAGGTTAAGTGAGTTCATTGAGTTGGGCACTCACTGATCTACAAGGACTGGAGTTTTTATGAGTAGTGGCAGTAAGGACACAGAAGCACAAACGATGACCCTGGGTACATTAAGACAGGAGCGGGACATCTAAAAGCCAAGGAGTGAGGCCTCAGAAAACACCTCAGAACAACAGCTTGATGTGAGATATCTAGACTACTGAGTTGTGTAAAACTAAATTTCTGTTGTTAAAGCCCTTCATTCTCTGGTGCTGTGTTATGGCAGCCATCACAAACTGTCACAGCCTATTAGGACACACACAGGATGTTTCCTGCAGCACAGCTCACATGGAAATAGAATTTTATGTCAGGCTCTACCAGATTTGAATGGCTGAAATTTGGTGGGAATTGACCTCCCTCATGGAATACAATGCAGATATGTGAGGGAACAACTCCTGCCCTGGTGAGGCTATAGGGATGAGTACTGTGAAATGATATATTGCAGACAAATGTATAGACAGTTTAACACCCCTTTTGTGTAAAAAGTTCCCTAGTAAGAGTGTTGACATTTAAATCTTAAAGTAGGTCTGGCAGGGCAGTGGTGCTGCCTGCTACTGGGGATACCTGGGGTGGGTAGCTAAACACAAAAACAGTAGCAACATGCAAACATACTCATAGTCTAGCCTAAAGTGAAAACAACACAAAAGGTTTTTTTTTTCTGATATTGCTGTCAGTATGTGGAAAGGAACTGTACACTTAACCAAGTTGCCCCTGGGGACTAATTGATGCCAGATTCCCTTGGGAGGGGACTTTCAGTCACTCAAGTCAGAAAACTCTAGGATGGAGCCAAGGGAGCCTTCCTTTTCAGGTTCAGGTCCTTAACCCATCCTGGTCATCTTGGGTCCCTAGCTGTGGAGACCTCTCTGTGCTGGCTCACACCCTGTTTAGCGCTGGCTATGGTTGGTGTCCTGGTACACTTGCTCTTCATCTGAGGAGATGAAGGATTTGGACCTATCAAACAGATTCTCACTGATCTTTTGAGTGGAGCTCCGCAAAGAGTGTGCATGGCAGCTGGTCCAAGAGGCATTGATGGCCTATGTGGCTAGCCCCAGAGGGCAACACTACCATTGGAAATTCTGTTCCCCCAATCAGACACATAGGAGATCTACATAGACATCCAGCCAGAAAGGAAACCAGAGGAAAGCTTGAAGTCTTGAGATTCAAATCTGAGCAGACACACTTGGTGCCTAACACTCATCTCCCTTTTTGGGGTATAAACCTGCCAGACCCCCATGTCTTCCAACACCTGGCCACTTGCTCTTGTCCAGGAATGGCCCCCACATCTCTTCCTTTCCTAACACAAGATAATGGGGAGGAAGTTGAGGCTGCCCAGATGGATTACAGTTGAGGCCTGTTTGGATGAGCCTGCCCTGGTAGGTGCCAATAACCCCTGCCAATAACCAAGATCAGAGCACAACTAAATGAAATCAATAACAATAAAACTGTATGGAAGATTAATAAAATAAAAAGTCAGTTCCTTGAAAAAATAAACAAAATTGATGATACACTTCTCACTAGATTAACCAGAACCAGAAAAGGAAGGACTCTAATAAGTTCAATCAGGAATGAAAATGGAAAAATTACAACTGATACCACAGAAATACAAAATATCATCTATGAATACTATAAAAATCTCTATGTACATAAACTTGCAAATGTGGAGAAAATAGACAAATTCGTAGAAACACACAACCTCCCTGGGCTCAGTCAGGAAGAAATAGGATTCCTGAACAGACTGATATTAAGTACCGAAATTGAAGCAGCAACAAAAACCCTTCCAAAAGAAAAAAAAAAAAAAAAAAGGCCCAGACCAGATGGTTTCGCACCTCAATTTTACCAGGCTTACGAAGAAGAACTGGTGTCTATCCTGCAGAAATTATTCAACAACATCGGGAAGGAAGAAATCCTCCCAAGCATGTTTTATGAAGCCAACATCATCCTGATACCAAAACCAGGAAAGGACTCAACAACAACAAAAAAGAAAACTACAGACCAATATCCGTTATGAATATAGATGCAAAAAATCTCAATAAAAATCCTAGTAAACCAAATTCAAGTGCTCATCAAAAACATAATCCATCACGACCAAGTGGGCTTCACCCCAGAGATGCAGGGATGGTTCAATATACACAAATCTATAAATGTAATTCATCCCATAAATAGTAGCAAAAACAGACCATATGATCCTCTGAATAGACACAGAAAAAGCAGTTGACAAAATTCAGCACCCTTTTATAAGGACATTTAAAAAATTAGGCATAGGTGGGACTTAACTCAAAATGATAAAACCCATATATAACAAACACACAGCCAACATCATACTGAAGAGGAAAAAATTGAAAGCATTCCTGCTTAGAACTGGAACCAGACAAGGCTGCCCTCTATCACTAGTTCTATTCAACATAGTACTGGAAGCCCAAGCCAGAGCAATCAGATAAGAGCAAGGGCATGCCAAATGGGGACAGAAGAGGTCAAACTATTGCTCTTTGCTGACGATATGATCTTATATCTAGAAAAATCTGAAGATTCTGCCATGAGGCCATTGTAATTGATAAACAAGTTCAGCAAAGTCTCAGGTTACAAAATCAATGTACACAAATCAGTAGCGTTCATATACACCAACAACAGTCAAACTGAGACCCAAATCAAAGTTTCAATACCATTCACAACAGCAACAAAGAAAATAAAATACCTAGAAATATATTTAACTAAGGAGGTGAATGACCAATATAAGGAGAACTATAAAACAATGAGGGAGGAAATAACAGAGGATATAAACAGATGGAAAACCATATCATGCTCATGAATTGGCAGAATCAACATTGTTAAAATATCTATACTACCCAAAGTTATCTATAGATTCAATTCACTACTTATTAAAATACTAAAGGTAGATTTTAAATGTTTTCACCACAAAACATATGAGGCGATGCGTTTGTTAATTAGCCTGATTTAATCATTCTACATCTCAAACATATCAAAAATCATATTATATCATAATATATATAATTTTTATCTGTCAATTAAAAATAAAATAAAAGCAATGTCTTGTTATTGTTTACTTATCCTACTATGCTTTAGAACAATATGCCAGAAGAATGATTACAGATACAAATAATTATGGTTCCTTAGAGATACTTAGAGTTCAATATCTCTACAAGAATTAAAACTGAAATTTAAAGGAAAATTAATGGCTGATTTTAGGGGCTCACCATGTGATTTTTGAAAGTAGTGGCTGTGATATAGGTTTCCATTTTGACACACTTTCATAAATTTACCCAGACTTCACTCCAATTGACTGGCCAAGTGGATGTGGATGTTAGTACTTTAAAAAGTATTTTTTCTCTGCGGTATCTGCTCCATTTAGAATAAATTTCAGTTCTCATTTATAGGTCTGGTAAAATTGGGGTGTGAAACCGTCTGGTCTGGGACTTTTTTTTTTTTTTTGGTAAGGCTTCTTATTGCTGCTTCAATTTCAGTATTTGATATCAGTCTGTTCAGGAATTCTATTTCTTCCTGATTAAGCCTAGGGAGGTTGTGTGTTTCTAAGAATTTCTCCATTTCCTTCATGTTTTCTCAAGTTTATGTGCATAGAGATTTTTATAGTATTTGTAGATGATATTTTGTATTTCTATAGTATCAGTTGTAATTTTTCCATTTTCATTCCTGCTTGAGCTTATTAGAATCCTTTCTTTTCTGGTTCTGGTTAATCTACTGAGAAGTGTGTCAATTTTGTTTATTTCTTTAAGGAACTTACTTTTTAGTTTATTAATCTTCCATATAGTTTTATTATTATTGATTTAATTTAATTCTGCTCTGATCTTGGTTATTTCTTTTCTATTGCTGGTTTTGGGATTGGTTTGCTCATCCTTTTACAGTTCTTTGAGATGATTCATTAGATTGTTGATTTGTAATCTTTCTGTCTTTTGTATGTAGGCATTTATAGCTATAAATTTTCCTCTCAGGACTGCTTTAGCTGTGTCACACAGATTTTGATAACTTGAGTCCTCTTTATCATTTAATTCAAAGAATCTTTTGATTTCCATCTTAATTTCTTCCTTTAAACAGTAATCATTCAGCAGAACGTTGTTTAGTTTCCATGACTTTGTTCAGATTCTTTTCTGTGTTCTGGCCCTGGAATGGCTATGATGATCTATTCTACCCCTCTCTGATCACTGACTCCTATTTCTCTCCTTCCTCAGTGCTTGGAGGATTTGAAAGTTTTTTTTGTTTGTTTATTTGTTTTTATTTTATTTTTTTATTATTATTTCAGCATATTGTGGGGGTACAAGAGTCTAGGTTACGTATATTGCCCTTACACCCCCATTACCCAAGTGACTTCAAACGTGTCCATCCCCTAGACAGTGTGCAGCACCCTGTTTATGTATGTGTACACCCATCCCCTCCAACACCCACATCTGCCCAATACCCTATTAATGTTATACCTGAATGTGCTCTTAGGTGATGATGAGTGAAACCAATTTGATTGTGAGTACATATGGTACTTATTTTTCCACTCTTGGGATACTTCACTTAGCAGAATGGGTTCCAACTCTATCCAGGAGAACATAAGATATTCTATACCCCATTATTTCTTATAGCTGAGTAATACTCCATGGTATACCTATACCACATTTTATTAATCCACATGTATGATGGGCACTAGGGTTGTTTACACATATTTGCAATTGTGAATTGTGCTGCTATAAACATTTGGGTGAAGATGTCTTTTTTATACAATGTCTTTTTTTCTTCTGGGTAGATGCCCAATAATGCGATTACTGGATCAAATGATAGGTCTACTTGTAACTAGGGTATCTCCATATTGCTTTCCACAGAGCTTGCACTAGTTTGTAGTCCAATCAGCAGTGTGAGTGTTCCTGTATCTCTGCATCCATGTCAACATTTATTGTTATTGGACTTCTTAATAAAGGCCATTCTCACTGTAGTTACATAATATCTCATTGTGGTTTTGTTTTCTCTGATGATTAGAGATGTTGAGCATTTTTTCATATGTTTTCTGGCCACCACTCTTCTGTCTTCTATTGAAAAATTTCTGTTTATGTCCTTTGTCCACTTTTTCATAGGGTTGCTTCATTTTTTCTTGCTGATTTTTCTGAGTTCTAAATAGATTCTAGTCATCAGTCCTTTATCGGATGTGTATCATGCAAAAATATTTTCCCATTCTGTAGGATGTTTGTATACTCTCATGACAGTTTCTTTGGCTGGGCAGAAGCTTTTTAACTTAATCAGGTCCCATTTATTTATTTTTCTTATTGCTGTGATTGCCTTTGGGGTCTTCTTCATAAATTCTTTGCCTAGGCCAATGTCTATAAGAGTCTTTCCCACAGTTACTTCTAGAATTATAATAGTTTCCCACCTAAGGTTTAAGTCTGTTATCCACCGTAATTTGATTTTTGTGAGAAGTGAAAGGTGTGTGTCCTGTTTCAGTCTTCTACATGTGGCTATCCAGTTTTCCCAGCACCATTTATTGAATAAGTATTCTTGTCCCCAGTGTATGGTTTTGTCTGCTTTGTCAAAGATTAGATGGCTTTTGCAGATGGTTTTATATCTGGATTCTACGTTCTGTCCCTGTTCTTGTGCCAATACCACGCTGTTTTAATAACCTAGCCTTGTAGTATGGTTTGAAGTCTGGTAAATTAATAGCTCCCAATTTGTTCTTATTGCCTAAAATTGCTTTTGGTAAATGGGGTCTTCTCTGGTTCCATACAAAGTGTAAAATTATTTTTTTCTATATCTGTGAAAAATGATGTTGGTAATTTAATAGGGATTGCATTGAATCTGTAGATCACTTTTGGTAGTATAGACATTTTAACAATGTTGATTCTTGTGATTCACGAGCATGCTATGGTTTTCCACCTGTTTATGTGCTCTGCAATTTCCTTCTTCAGGGTTTCATAGTTCTCCCTGTAGAGGTCTTTTACCTTTTTAGTTAAATGTATTCCTAGGTACTTTATTTTCTTTGTTGCTATTGTGAAGTGTAATGAGTCTTTGATTTGGTTCTCAGTTTGACTGTTATTGGCATATACGAATGCCTCTGATATGTGTGTATTGATTTTGTATCCTGAGACTCTACTGAATTCATTTATCACTTCCAGGAGTCTCTTGGTTCAATCCTTGGGTTTTTGAGATATAATATCATATCATCAGCAAAGAGTGAGAGTTTGATCTCTTCTGCCCCATTTGGACACCCTTGATTCTGCTCTCTTGCCTGATTGCTCTCGCAAGGACTGCCAATACTATGTTGAATAGGAGTGGGGACAGTGGGCAGCCTTGTCTGGTTCCAGTTCTGAGTGGGAAGGCTTTCAGTTTTTCCCCATTCAGTATGATGTTGGCTGTGGGTTTGTCATATATGGCTTGCATCATTTTTAGGTAGGCCCCATCTTTGCCTATTTTGTTAAGCATTCTTATCATAAAAGGGCGTTGCATATTGTCAAATGCTTTTTCTACGTCTACTCAGAAGATAATATGGTCTTTGTTTTTGCTTCTATTTATGTGGTGAATTACATTTATAGATTTGCATATGTTGAACCATCCCTGCATCTCTGGGATGAAGCCCACTTGGTCGTGATGGATTATTTTATTGATAAGCACCTGGATTCAATTTGCTTACGATTTTATTGAGAATTTTTGCATGTATATTCATAAGTGATGTTGGTCTGTAGTTTTCTAATTTTGTTGCTTCCTTTACTAGTTTTGGTATCAGACATAGGTTGGCTTCATAGAATGTGTTGGGGAGGAGTCCATCTTTCTCGATATTGTGGAATAACTTTTGTAGGATAGGCGCCAGTTCTCCTTTGCAGGTGTGGTAAAATCCAGGTGTGAAACCATCTGGTCCTCGGCTTTTCTTTTGGGGGTGGGTTTTTATTGCTGTTTCAATTACAGTTCTTGATATTGGTCTGTTCAGGAATTCTATTTCTTCCTGGCTGAGCCTAGGGAGGTTGTGTGTTTCTAAAAATTTGTCCATTTCCTCCACATTTTTCAGTTTGTGTGCATGAAGGTTTTTGTAGAATTCATAGATGATATGTCAAATCTCTGTGGCATTAGTTGTTATTTCTCCTTTCATGTTCCTGATGAAAGTTATTAGAAATTTTCTTTTCTGGTCTTAGTTAGTCTAGCCAAAGGCATGTTGATTTTGTTTGTCTTGTCAAAGAACCAGCTTTTTGTTTTATTAATCTCCCATATAGTTTTCCTGTTGTCCATTTCATTTAGCTCTGATTTGATCTTATTAATTTCACTCCTTCTGCTGGGTTTGGGGTTAGTCTGTTCTTCTTTCTCCAGTTCTTTGTGTCTATGCATTAGGTCTTCTATTTGTAAATTTTCTGTCTTTTGGATATTGGCATTTATGGAAATAAACTTTCCTGTCAGGACTCCTTTAGCTTTATCCCACAGATTTTGACAACTTGTGTCTCCTTTGTCATTTAGTACAAAGAATCTTTTGATTCCCTCATTTATGAAATGATCATTCAGTAGAATGTTATTTAGCTTTCATGACTTTAAGTAGAAATGAGAATTTCTGTAAGGTTGATTTCTACTTTTATTCCACTGTGATCTGAGAAGATGCATGGTATAATTTCTACTTTTAAAAATATATTAAGACATGCTTTGTGTCCTACAATATGGTCAATCTTAGAGAATGTCCCATGAGCTGATAAGAAGAACGTATATTCAGTGGTTTCTGGGTAAAATGTCCTGTAAATATCAGTCAGGCCCATTTTTTCTAGAGTTCTGTTTCAGTCCATTATTTCTTTGTTTATTTTCTGTTTGGAGGATCTGTACTGTTATGTCATCTGGGTTTTGAAGTTTCCAGCTATTATGGTGTTGCTGTTTATCATTTGGTTTAGATCAAGTAGGGTTTGCTTTATGAATCTGGGCGCACCTAAGTTGGGTGCATACATATTAAGTATAGTTATGTCTTCTTGTTGAACTATACCCTTCAGCATTATATAGTGACCATCTTTGTCTTTCATTACTTTTGTTGATTTAAAAATTAAGTTATCTGAAATTAAAACAGCCAAACCAGCCTTCTCTTGACTTCTGTTTGCTTGAAATATCGATTTCCATCCCTGTATTTTCAGTCTAAATGCATCTTTGCAGGTTAGATGAGTTTCCTGGTGAGAGCAGATACTTGACTTGTAGTTTTTTATCCATTGGGCCAGCCTATGTCTCTTGAGTGGGGAATTCAAGCCATTCACATTTATTGAGATAACTGATAAGGGGGACAGATATCTGTTCATCTTTTTGGGTAGAACTTCATTGTTATGTTTTCTCTCTTGAGCCATTGTGGTAACTGACTTTTGATCTTTAGCTCTTGAGTAGTTTTACATTCGTGGGTCTTTCTTGTGCTGTTCTGCGTGTAACTCTGTTTTGAGTACTTCTTGGAGAGCTGGTCTTGTCTTAGTGAATTCCCTGAATCTTTGTTTATCTGAAAATGTCTTAATTTCTCCTTCATATACAAAACTTAGCTTAGCTGGATACAGGATTCTAGGCTGGAAACTATTCTGTTTCAGAAGAGTGAGAAAGGGGGCCCAGTCTCTTCTTACTTGTAAGGTTTCAGTAGAGAAATCTGGTGTAATTTGGATGGGCTTTCCTTTGTATGTTACTTGTTTCTTTCTCCTTACAACTGAAAGGGTCTGTTTAGTGGATGTTTTGGTCAGTGTGATGACTGCATGATGTGGTGTCTTCCTATTTGCAATGAATCTCCCAGGGGTTCTTTGAGCTTCTTGAACCTGTATATCCAGAGTTTTAGCTAGGCCTGGGAAATTTTCCTCAATTATATCTTCAAATAGCTTTTCCAACCCTTGTGTATTACCTTCTTCATCCTCAGGAATGCCCATAACTCTCACATTAGGCTTCTTCACATAATCCCACATTTCTTGCAGACTTTGCTCTTTTCTCTTATTTCTTTGCTCTATCTCTGTGACTGACTTATTTAATTGGAAGGTGTTATCTTCAATCTCTGAGATTCTTTCCTCTGGTTGATCTACCCTATTCTTGAAGCTTTCCACTGTGTTCTGTAGTTACCTGAATAAATTCTTCATTTCCGGGAGTTTGGTTTGATTTGTCTTTAATATTTCGATTTCTTTAGTGAATTTTTCTTCCAAGTCCTGCATTTTCCTTTTGCGGTTTCTTTGTGTTAATAATGCATTTTTCTTTCATTTCATTGAGTTTTCTTACAATCCATGTTTCAAATTCTTCTTCTGTCATTTTAGTATTCTGAATTTGGTTAATGTCTATTGCTAGAAAGCTGGTGTTCCCCTTTGGGGGTGTGTTTTCCATTTGATACTTCATACTTCCAGAGTTCTTTCACCGAGTCCTTCTCATCTGGATCAGTCATTGCTTCCCACTTTTCAGTTTTTGTTTTGTAGGTAACACGCTGTGTATAGGCTCTGTTTCAGTAGCTCCTGTAGAAGGAAGGCATTTTGCAGCTGCTGCCTAATAGCTTGGATGTGTGCACTTCTATGGTTGCTTGATCTGTCGCTAGGGAGAGCCTCTAATATGTTGTTCAGGGTTCTTTTACCACAGTTGGGAGGTTGCTCCTGGTAGGATGGGTTACTTGGGGAGCCTGTTTTGGCTTCTTGCCAGGGCTTTTGGTTCCTTTCTGTGGATCCCACTGTTGGCAGCCAACCAGAGGCAGAACTCCAGCCCCAGAGTTTTGATCCAAATGGATGACCAAAACCAGTCTGATGAGTAAAGTCACCAGGTGTCAGCTTTTGATTTTCACCAAGTTCCTGTGGATTCAAGCTAATTGCAGAGGGATAGTGGCTTTTCTTGTCTCTTCCTACCTCCAGAGGTGTCACCTACCACTTTTGACATGAAAGATGATGACTAGGGGGCGGGGGTGGTGCCACAGTTTACCCAGTGCCTATAAGTCCCATAGGCATTAGCCTCCTATGCCCCAGCATCTGTAGATCATGCAGGCATTAGCCTCCCATCACTAGGGAAGCACTCAGGTTTCACACATCAAAACGGGTCTGGCTAGATTACCGTAAGTCATGTAAGGGTGGAACTTGTCATGAGAATCCCTGGGCTGGGGGAAGGGAGCCACCTGACACTGTATCACACCACAGAGGCTGGGTTGTGGACCCCAAAAATGGCAACAACCAGCCCTCAGAGCAGTAGCACTGGGGGCGACTGTTCAGGGGTTGGCAGGTGCCAGGTTGGGGGGCAGAGTCATCAGGATGCCCCCTTGTCTCCTTTATGTCACCCTCCCACAATCTCACACCCGTCCAGCAGGAGCTCTTGCTCTTTCTGATCTCTGAGCAGGCCTGTTAGCACGTGGCAGTTTCCAGATTAGATTCCATTATTTAGTGTTCACCTCCATCAATCTGGATCCACTGAGTGGTAGAGGCAATTTATCTATCTCCTAACTGTCTCCAGTGGTAGCCCAGACCAGTCCCTTCTTCTGTGGAACTGATCCCACTTCACTTTCTGGCAAGGCAGGCGCAGCCATCCCATGCTCTACTCTCTATTGTTTGTCTCGCACTCTCCAGATTTTGTGATCTTATCTCTTTGTTGATCTTTTCTTTTTTCTGTTTTTTGTGTCCCATGCTGATTCTCCACCAATTCACAATGCTGTTCTTGTTGGGGAGTGATCTACTCACGTGTAGCAGACCGAGATCTATGCCTCCCTCTCTGGGAGCAGGAATCCAGGAGGTTACCTCCCCTCTGCCATGTTTTTGCTCCCTAGTGCCAGTTGTTTTATCATATGAAATCACCTGGGGTCTCTTTTGATATCTTATATTAAAGTCCATAGAAATGCTAATGATATTTGCACACTAACATTTACAAACAGCATAGGTAAAGAATTATAACCAGTAAGAAGCATTCTGGAATAATGCAGAAGGCTGACGTGTGGAAAGGGATTATGAGCTTTTAGTTTTGTGAATACTTTGTGTGTAACATTATGAATCATGTTAAAAGAAAAAGCACCTTCTTCCCTCTTCTGGCGAGGTGAACCATGTAGTTTTTCTTTTACATTCATTCACTAGTGTTCAATAAGCATTAAAGAATAATTTATCAGAAATGTCTAGGCCATAGATCTCATTTTCAGGAGTAGGCAGTTGATATATCCAATTAATTGAATTTCTCAAGCATTATTTATTTTATAATGTTAAATAGAATCCAGGTGATGAAGAACATTTGTTTTTAAGCCACATGACTGGGATGACTGGGATTTCTGGGTTATTTTTCTTTTCAGGATAAAAATAGTAGACAACAATTCAGTTAAATTTTCTGAATCATGTCATGACCAACCACCATGTCAGCCTATTTTTTCCACAGGCATTACAATGGCATGATTGTACAGGATTGATTTCCAAACTGTAGGTTGCTGTGTAGATTTTTACTTCCAAGCATACATAAACCAAATGGTAACTGATTTCCAGGGGAGTTCCCTTATACTAATTATATTTCTCCTTAAAAATGTTGAATAGAGTTTAGCTTCAATCACTTAAAGATCATAGTGTTAAATTGTTATTTGACTTATCTAGATCATTAGAGCTATTTTTGTTTTATAATATTAAAGGACTAGAGTTTTTAATAAAGTACTGTATACACTTCAAACCTTAACTAATTGCCTTTACAGTAGATTCAATTTTATGGCATAAGATTTCTGCTTATATTGCAATAACAGATCATTATTTGAGAGCATGTCTATTCTATATTCACAATAACAGTAAATGCTTCAAAGGTGGAGAAACTCTAGAGCAACATCAACTGAATCATGAAGGTAAAGGACCAGGGTCCCTACTCGGGTCATATTGTTGACATATGAAAAGGTAATCAAGAAAACAACCAGGTGGTGCAGGAATGTAATGCTACAGTCCTTTCTTTTGATATCAGTGAACTGAGAAAGTATTAAAGACCAATAAAATGACAGCTCCAAGATGTAATAATAGTGAAGGCCAGTTGTGAGTGGCTGATAGGGATAGTTGTACCAGCAGTGCCTTGTACTCCACAACCAGGGAGTCTTTTTCAGGAATCTGACTCCGTAGGTAAACACATAAAGGCAAAATGAAAATCTCCACTTGGCTCTAGGGTCAAGGGCTCCTTGTAAGGCTCCTCATTCTGGCCTCTACTGGCTCTGTCTCCTAATAGCTGTGGTACTTTGGGCACTAAGCCTGCATTTTCATTCTTAATGGAGTCCTTTTCATGAGCAGAAAGTTTTAGTTTTATGAAGGTCAATTCATCAATCTGTGATTGCATGTTTTTTTCTTTTGGTCTGGTTTAGGAAATTTTTGCTGACCCAAGTCTTAAAAATATCCTACCTGGTGCTATAATTCCTTCCAAATTATTTTTTGCTTATATATTATAGGATCATTCCAAATTGTCCAACCATTATGTATTGAAAAGACTTCAGTGGTAGCTGATTAGGTCTTGTTATTAATCAGGTATCCATGTGGGGTAATTAATAGATTGCCTATATTTTCATCTTTGTTTAAATTTCTATGCTTGAACAAATACCATTGGGTCAATTTCTGTAGTCTTAAAAAAAAATTTTATATAAGATAAGCATCCAGTATTGTTCTTTTTTTATTTCTGTTTGAAGTTTTCCTGTTTTTCATTCCAGATGAAACTTTAGAATCTGCTTGTAATTTCACAGACAAAAACTGCTGTTTTTTTTAATATATATAAATATATATAGAGAGAGTGAGATTTCCTTAAGAATTTAGCTTAATTTAGGAGGAAATCACATCTTAAAGTTTACTGGGTTTTGTTTTGATTTTTGATACCACCTTTTTGCATTTAAATTTTTTGTTGTTGTTTGTGTTTGAGTCACAGGACGTGCCAAAATATAATACAGAGAATTCTTGTGTACCCTCCACACAGCTTCTCCCAATGATACTATATTAAATAATCATAGTACATTATCAAATTGCCATTTTGATATTACTTCTTTTTTTATTCCTGAGTAGTATTCTAATATATGAATGTACCAAAGTTTGTTTATACATTTACACTGAAGGGCATTTGTGTTGTTTAAAGGTTTTGCTATTACAAATAATGCTGCTATGAATATTTGTGTACAGGTTTTTGTGTGACTACAAGTTTTCTTTCTTCTAGGTTAGATATCCAGGATCATTGGGTTGTAAGATGAATCATTGTAATCATAGGATTGTATAATAAATTTAACTGTGTAAAACACTACTCACTGTTTTTCAGAATAGGTATACCATTTTTCATTCCCATCAGCATTTTTTGAGAGATCCATTTGCTTTGCATTCTCTACAGGACTTGCTTTATCAATATTTTTATTCTAATAGGTATGAAGTTGTACCTTATCTTTGTCAGATTTGTGATTTTGGTATGTTGACACCCATATACTTTCTTCATGAATTTTTCAACTCTTTTGCTCATATTTTGGTCGGATTTTATTTTTACTTACTTCTGAATTTAGAGAGTTATGTATGTATTCTCTATATAAGTCCTTTGGCAGATAGGTGATTTACAAATACTTTCTCCCAATCTGTCACAAAAGAAGTTTTTAATTTTCATTAAGCACAACTTGGATTTTTTTTCTTAATTTTTTTCTTCTAATTTTTTTCTTGGATTTTTTTTTCATGTCTTTGCTATTGTGTCTAATAATTCTTTGCCTAATCCCAAGTCATAAATATTTTCTTCTATTTCTCCTTCTAAAATTTTATAGTATCACTTCTGATCATCATTTTATTTATTTTTTAAAGCACCACAGAGAATTTATTTTTTTTCAGGTAAAGTCAATAACTAATTCCTCCTCTTCCCATTGTACACAGTGAGCCCATATCGGGTATGAATGAAGCAGGCCTGAGAAGCTGCCGGGTTGAACTCTGTGTCCGGGCTGAGGGTGTGCCTGCCAGCTGGCTCAGGCTCTCCGCCTCATCCAGAGCAGGATCTCCATCCTGAGGATGGCCTTGATGTTCTCGCCCACCACATGCTTCTCCAGGGAAGGCAGGGCCAGTTCGTGGCCATCCTTGTAGCGCTGCAGCAGCCCCTCTGAGTACTCCACCCAGCACAGTTGGGGCAGCCGCTCATGGAGAAGTTTGTTGGGGGCTGGGGCTCTGAGAGGCCCCCACTGGGCAGGGAGGCCTTGAGACACTTGGTGCTGCCCGAACTGGGTTGGGAGCCCACCTTCACATGATCTGTCCCGAACTCTCCGCAGTCATCATGGGCGGGGGAATGGCGCCTGAGAAGAATGTCGCTGCCTCCAGAGAGCCTCTGGCAGCAGTCCCAGCTGGAGAGCCAGCATGCTCCATAAGGATGAAGATAAACATGACTCTCCAGGAAGCTGGTAAGGCTTCCTGTTACTGGGCAGGTGGCTCTGTATTCTTCTCAGCTTTCCCACCTCCTGCCTGATCTTAGACAAGTTATCTCATCTTTCTTGACTCAGTTTGCTCATCAGTAAAATGGATGGTATGAGTATGATACGGCATGATTAATGAGAAGTGCTGCGTTCAGGGTCTGGCACTGTGTATGCACTCCAGCAGATGGGGGAGGTCGGGGGGTGCTTGGCCCCTGCCGCAAACGACTGCTCTCTGTACAGGAACGAAGATGATGGAACCCTATGAGCTCCTGGCCAGATGTCCACCTCTGTAACCAGTACAGCCAAGCCCTTCCCTCCTGTTCTGATAGACCATCCTGACTAATTACATCACACTTTTCTCTGTCACATGAGAAGCCCAGGCCTCTTGGGCCATCCCATCCTCAGACAAAAGGCCCCATGGGCAGCCTCTCTCTCCTGCCCCAGCCTTCGGTCAGCATCCCTGCTCTATTTATGCACAATCACTGACTGACACACTACAAACTTTGCTTATTTGACTCCTCCTCAGCCAATCTCCAAAGCCTAGAAGGGCACACAACAGGCGCTCAACAGATGCTGTAGAAGGACAATGTGCTGATTCACCGGGGGCTGTTGCCAGTCCAGGGGCTAAATGCCCCTTCCACGGTGAGGGGCGAGGCCCATTGCAGGCGCCAACACGCGGTGACCCTGCTGGGTCCCACGTGGGTGTGCAGAAGCCAGGGCTTCTCCCAGGGAGCCATGCCCGGCTGAGGCCTCTCTAAGGTGTCTTGGACCCGGCTGAGCAGTGACCTTGCACCGCGCAGCCACTGCCCTTCAGCCCTGCTCTGTCCCCCACCAGGACTTGCCCAGCTGCGGGCCATGGCGGACACCGCCCTGCCTCCCCTGGCCAAGCTCTACAGCCCTGATCATCTTTTGACATTTATCTTAGTTTTAATTCCAGTTTCTGTTTTTGTAAATTCGTTGGTCGTATCCCTCCCCTTAACTTGAGCTCTATAAACCTCTAAATTAGTTAGAAAATATCTAAATAGTCTCTATGGTGATTATCAATGGGATAGAGGAATATATCTCTTATTGTTGAAGTAACTGAAACTATTACTGTCGTTAATCTTGGTACGTACATTTATATAGGAAAGCATTAGTGAAAGGCCTTGCAAAATTAACAGGAAAATATCTAATCCCAAAATTTCCTAGTAACAACTGAAGATCAATCCTATAAATTCTCTAACAGCCAACCTGCTGGAGTTCCATTTTCACATCTGAAAAGAGCCCAGCAGATAGAAAGGAAATGTAAATCTTTCTCTTTACCTTTGCCAGAAACCGCTTTTTTAGAATTTGTTTTACGGCCTTGGAGTTCCTGAAGGAATGACAGGATAGGGGCTCCAGGCTTCAGCCATATCTCCAGGGCAGAGTCACATTTCCTGCAATAATCTCTTCTTCAAGGAAGGCAGGAGAGCCAACTCTTAGACTTTGACATCCTGTCACAGCTTCTGTTATCTTGCTGCAGAGAATAAAGGCAGGAGTGGATGAAGCAGTTTCTCACAGCAATCACTATTTTTTTTTCTTTCTCTTTGCTCCTATAAAAACTGACCAGCCTCTTGGCCTCTACCCAGGCACCCCCCTTCTCTTTTGAGTGCCTCACCAAGCAACTCCCCTCTCTCTTTTTCCCTTTATTTCTCTTTTTTTTCTCTCCCACTCTCTCACTCTCACTCTTTCTCTCTCCTTCTAAAAATAAGTTTTATACTTTTATATCCTAATCTCTGTGTGAGAATCCTTTCTTCCCTGTGCCATGAGAACCTACTAAGATTTCCACCCTAACAATTAGCACATTAATTCTAAAGTAATCATTTATTTTCTTAGGCAGCTTTATTGGAAGACACGAAAACTGTATTTGTTTTCTGAATCTCCAAGCAAGCATGCAAATCGATCAGTTGTGTATTTACTCACGTGGAGTATGAACATCTCATTGCAATGATCATTAAATATCATGCTAACACTCATATTATCATCATCATCACCACCATCACATATGACATTTGTTTAGTCTATTTTCTAGTATCTATTGGGTGGTTTTCTTTGTTTTGCTTTACTTTAATATTCTTATTTTAGATATCAGCACAAAACTTTCAGGAAATTAACTGTTTCACTGTCATATTACAAATAAGAAAACTGGTAATGGAGAGCTGAATGACTCTTTTTCAGGTATTTGTTCAAAGTACAAAAAATATCCAACTCCAAATATTTACTATTTAGCATGCATCCCATTTTCATATATTTTCAGGCACATTGGGGCAAAGATTATTTGTCCATTCCATATGCATTCTCCACGTCTAATTGCCTAAGAAAATTTCTGTGTTTATAGAACAGAAATATACATATGTTGGTGGAAAAAAAGTCTTATTTTTGATTCCTTCCTTCAGATGGAAAAAGATCATCAGCTGAGACTGTTGGGCAACTTTGAAAAGGCAACAGTTAAGTGGTATTTATTTTTATGCCTATTTATTTGTTCTATTTTTCTCATGTGAAACAAAGGTATGATGTCTGGGACTGCAGCAGCCATGTTGGGCCATAAGGGAAAGGACAATAGAATTGCAGAACATCACACAGCCTGGCCACTACATCAGTGCTAGCAAAGGGTAATTAGACTTCAAGCAACAAAACATGGCCACTAATTGATTCACATTCCTTTCCCTTCATCTTTTCTGTAGAGCAAATGTTACCAAATTAAATAAAGCAATATAACATGTATTTATTTATGTATACTCTGTTATTATTTCTTGCACTGAAGCTATCACTACACCAAAATTAAGAGCCAAACTATTAAATAACCAGGAACAAAATTTATCAAATGTTTTGAAAAACCCACTTTATTTGTATATTTGAACCAGAATCATGAGGAGAGCATGTTTATTTTTCTCTCTGACATTTCCTAAACATTTTTCTATCTTTATCTTTCCTCCCAAACATCCAGAATGTTTGCATACTTACCTTGATAAAGAACCATAATTAATAATTACAAACAACAGACTTTCTGACATCACTTTAAATAATGACAGTCAACTATTTAGAGATTTTTCAAATAAAAATATCATATATTCAGAGGAGGGAGACTAAAGCTAAACATTTATTGACAAATCCATAGGATATACTGGCTGATTTACATCAAATATGATATAAAATGACTGTAAATTCACATATATGAATATCTACTTACATACATATAATATAAAAAATTTAGAAATCATTTTTGTTACAAAAATAAAAGAGGTTTCCAAACATGACAAACTCATTCTTCATCATATGGTAAAGTATATATCCCAATGTCAAAAGTGAGTGAGTGTGTGTGTATGTGTTAGAGATTGCATTCAGCACCAGATACTAAAGACTTGAAGCAACATCACCTAAATATGACAAGGGTTTGTTAATGTCTCAGACAAGAGATGTCCAAAGTGAACAGCCCTGTGATGCACTGGTACATGTGCAACATCATCAATTTCACAAACACTTTCTCTCTGCTGCTATCTCTGTCGCACAGTTTTCATCTCAGAGTTGTTTCATGGTTATAAAATGGCCATTGCAACTTCTGTCATCACTTCCACATTCCAGACCAGTGTAAGCTAGAAAGTAGATGGGCAAAAGTGCCCTAGTGCTATCTTCTCCCTTTAAAGAAACTATCCTCAAAGCCACCACCAAATCCCCCCAACACCAGCACCACTTACAAGTCACTTGGTCAGAACCTGATCAAATGTGCTTCTCCAATCTTCAAGACAGGGTTGAAAAACTATACACAATTCAGACATTTTTTATAAATTGAAGTGAATCAAGTATATCTTTAAGTCAATTTTATCAAAACTACACTTGGTAAAGTCACTGATAGGCCAAATATCATTAAGCAAATGATCAAATTCTCAGCCTTCAATATACAGCCTTTTGTTTGATTTGATGCAGTTGGTGACTCCTGGTCTTCCTTAAACATTTGTTCATTTGTCCTTTAGGTCACTTATCTACCTTTCTTCCTCTCCCTCCTACGTCATTGATTTCTCCTTTGTAATCTTCTTAATGAATTCTCTTCAAATAAGTGTACTCTAAAGTTTGCAACACCCTAGGTCAGTGCTCGACTCCCGTGGTGATCTCCTACAGCCCCACAACTTCAGCTACCATCCATACCTGATGACTTCCAAGTCACAGGTGTGACTCCAATTCTCTCCTTATTTTAAGAGTTATGCCCAACTACTTCTTTGATCATTCCAATTGGATGTCTTCATAATTCTCAATCTGAACATTTTTTTGCCTTTGTAAATTTTTTCCAGTACTTTATTATGAAAATAGTAATACAGAAGTTAGAAACAGTTCAATAATCACTAATATATCCTCCCTGTAACCCTTAAATTTAGTATTTTACTGTGTTTTATTCATTTTTCCACTGTGTTGATGCATTTGACAGTAATTAGCAGAAATCACAGCACTTTATTCCTACATTCCTCAACAGATGTCTCCTAAAAACAAATACAATAATATATATAATCACAATAACATTATCATAGCTATGAAATATAATCACTATGTTAAAATCTAAAACTCAGGGCATATCCTAATTCCTACTACTTTTCCTAAAGAAATATAATTTTGTGTCTGTGTATTTTTTTTTGTACCCAGAGCTCAAGTTTTATGCATTGCATTTTCATGTTATGACACTTTAGTTCTATTAACTTAAAGACTATTTAATCACTATTTTGCTTAAACAGAACTCTAGATTCAACAACAGAAACTACTCTTTTCCTAGTTTTGTCCACCTCAAAAAATAGCAACACAAAAGATTGAAGACCTTTTAGTCTCCCTTCATTTCCTATTAGTAAATCATGTCAGTTATGCCTTCAAAATATACATTTTCAGCAGTTCATATTATTTCCATAGTAGAAAACAGTTTCTTCTGAATCTTTCTTGAATCATTTATGGTATGCTACCATTGCCATTTGACTGTTGACTTTATATAATTACCAAAATATATCATTCTGATATCATCTTTATAACCTTATTTTACTCCCTTATTTTGCCAAATAAGGTTTGAGGCGAATTAATATTCAAAAATCACATGTAAAATAGGACAATCATATGAAAAGTATGAATAGCATTTCAAAGGCCTCATATGGAAACATCAAAATACTAAATAACAAATTTAGATGTAACATAAACAAACTACAATTTGGCATTAAATAAGCATATGTAACATTGATATGCAATGGACTATATTGTTTCAATGGTAAATTTTACTTTTAAAGAGTATCAATTTCACCAATAACCTTAATATGAAGATTTCTTGCTTATGAATTATATTAACAAATCCATGAATACATTAGATTCTCTAGGTTTTCTGTCAGTCTTTGCATTAGGCACTGTTTTTTTTTATTTCAGGATATTATGGGGGTACAAACATTTTGGTTACATGTTGCGACTTTGCCACATCCCAACCATGATTTGAGATGTGCCCTTCCCTGCTACAATGCTCACTGTATCCATTAGTTGTGAGTTTATCCACCCCCAAACCCCTACCCCCAAAGAATATTACTACCGTTGAGCACCTTAGTGTTGATCAGTGTCAGTTTGATGGCGAGTACATGTGGTGCCTATTCTTCCATTCTTGTGATACCTCACTTTGGAGGTAGGCACTGGTTTTGTGGTGCTTACTTTCTTTTATCATTAAGTGCAAGACCTATTTCAAAGTTCCCTTTCCTCTACCCTAATTGTAGAGGAATGTAGTCTAAGAGAGCAACATGCATTTGCATCAGAGTTATAAAACTTATCACAAAAGAGCCATTGTCCGTGATTAAGCACAAAGTCAGCCAGCACATTTCAAAGATTTCCAGAGTATAACTTTTATAAACAATACTGTAATAAAATCATGTCACTTTAGAGTAAAAAATAACCACTTGCCAACCAAGGAAAATAACATTGTTTTCAAAAAGGTCCAAATATAATGGAAATGAACAGCCTTATTCATATGATGTAGTAGATGGGCTTACATATGCAGAACTTGATCAATCAAAACTAACAGAAGAGTTAGAACCCATACAGAGGAAAACAGAATACATTTCCTTAAACATATTTTGTAAAGGGCTTTTACTATTTGTTTAGTGAAAACTGTGGATTGTTTTATCAGACCTTCATGATCATGTGTTATTTAATTTGATAAATGGTGCATGTTTATACATTTAAATTGTGGCTACATATCTCCTTATATAATATTTATAAATTTCATAAACTTTTCTATATTTTCCAAGTAATTTTAATACATAATATTTTATTTAATACCCTCTGTCTCTTCAAGACTCTGAAGATCAAATTAGGCAAACCAAGATCAGCAAAGTTTCTTTCTTTTTTTTTTTTTGAGACAGAGTCTCACTCTGTTGCCTGGGCTAAAGTGTCGTGGTGTCAGCCTAGCTCACGGCAACCTCAAACTCCCGGGCTCAAGCAATCCTCCTGCCTCAGCCTCCGAAGTAGCTGGGACTACAGGCAATATATATATATATATTTTAGTTGCCCAGCTAATTTCTTTCTATTTTTTAGTAGAGGCGGGATCTCGCTCTTGCTCAGGCTGGTCTCAAACCCCTGAGCTCAAACGGTCTGCCTGCCTTGGCCTCTCAGAGAGATAGGATTACAGACATGAGCCACCACGTCCAGCCAGCAATGTTTCTTAATTGATTTTTAACAAAATGTATTTGTCTATTTGTGAATTTATATATATACATACCTATCTTTATTTATCTATCTATATGTATATCAAAGTTTAAATAATGCAAAATGCAATGAAGGCATGATTGGCAATAGAAAGAGAAGTAGTGCATTTTTTTAACCCCATAAGATTTTCCATATATTTTATTTATTTTATAATAATAATGATGACGATGGCTAATATTTACTGAGTACTTATTATGTGCCAGAGTGTCTTTAAAGAGTTTTACAATACTAATTTAATATTTATAACACTATAAGGCAATTGCTATTAATATTAATATCCCCATTTTACAAATGAGTGAACTAATCCATAGAAAAGTAAATTACCTTGCCCCAGGGCCAAGCTTCTTTACATTCATTCATTCATTCATTCATTTGGAAATATTAAGGAGATACAAAATTTTTGTTACATTGATAGCTTTGGTACTGCTTGTGTCAGGGCCATAAGTGTACCTATCACTCAAATAATGTTCATTGTACCCATTAAGTAGGTTTTTGTCCCTTCTCCTGCTTGATTTCCAATGACTTTTACCTCTCTCTGTGCACATGTGTGCCCATCCATTAGTTCCAATTTATGTGAGAGTTAATGTGGTGTTTGTTTTTCCATTCTTTAGATACTTCACTTAGGATAATGGTCTCCAGTTCCATCTAAATTGCTACAGAAGGCATTCATTCACCCTTTTTATGGCTGAATAGTACTCCATGGTATACATACTGCACATTTTGTTAATCCACTCACGCATTGAAGGGCACTTGGGTTGATTCCACATCTTTGCAATTGCAAATTGTGCTGCAATAAAAATTTGAGTGCAGGTGTTTTTTTTTTTTTTTTTTTTTTTTTTTGATAAAATGACTTATTTTCCTTTGGATAGTTACCCAGTAGTGGCATTACTAGATAGAATGATAGGTCTACTTGTAATTCTTTGAGAAATCTCCATACTGTTTTCCATAGAAGTTGTACTAATTTGCAATTCCACCAACAGCATATAAGCATTCCTTTCTCTCCGCATCCATGCCAGCATCTATTTTTTGTGGTAGGGCTTTTTAATAAAAATCATTTTTAACAGGGGTGATATCTCATTGTGGTTTTAATTTGCAATTCCCTGATTAGTGATGTTGAGCATTTTTTTATATGTTTGTTGGCCATTTGTCTACCTTCTTTTGAAAAACTTCTGTTCATGTATTTTCCTCAATTTTAATGGGGTTATTGTATTTTTCTACCCTATAAGTTTGTTCATATATTTTCCATATAACTCACATGATTTGAATGTCTTATTGTATACTTTCAGAAAAAAGAGACATTTATCGTTGGGTTATATTACATCGATAATGCAAGTAAGTTCTTAGCACTGTAATTTTTTATATAATAGTTTTACATAATAGGCCGGGCGCGGTGGCTCACGCCTGTAATCCTAGCACTCTGGGAGGCCGAGACGGGTGGATCGCTGGAGGTCAGGAGTTCGAGACCAGCCTGAGCAAGAGCGAGACCCCGTCTCTACTAAAAATAGAAAGAAATTATATGGACAACTAAAATATATATATACAAAAAATTAGCCGGGCATGGTGGCACATGCCTGTAGTCCCAGCTACTCGGGAGGCTGAGGCAGTAGGATCGCTTAAGCCCAGGAGTTTGAGGTTGCTGTGAGCTAGGCTGACGCCACGGCACTCACTCTAGCCTGGGCAACAGAGTGAGACTCTGTCTCAAAAAAAAAAAAAAAATTTTACATAATAAACTCTACAAATCAAAAGTATGTAATTCAGTAACTTTTGAGAAATTTATATACTCATGTAGCTATCAATCTAATAAAGGTATAGAATCTATGCATCACCCCAGAAAATTCTCTTTTGTCTCATTCCAGATAATCCTTCATCCCTACTAAAAAAAAAAAATATTGAAATATCATTCTTTTTTTTTTTTTTTTTTTGAGACAGAGTCTTACTCTGTTGCCCGGGGTAGAGTGCCATGGCATCAGCCTCGCTCACAGCAACCTCAAACTCCTGGGCTCAAGCAATCCTACTGCCTCAGCCTCCCAAGTAGCTGGGAATACAGGCATGTGCCACCATGTCTGCCTAATTTTTTCTATATATTTTTAGTGAGTCTGCTAATTTCTTTCTATTTTTATTAGAGACAGGGTCTCGCTCTTGCTTAGGCTGGTTTTGAACTCCTGACCTTGAGTGATCCACCTGCCTCAGCGTCCCAGATTGCCAGGATTACAGGCATGAGCCACCGCGCCTGGCCAAAATATCATTCTTATTTCAATCATAAATTAATTTGCTTGTTCTTGAAACATGTATATATATGTGTATGTATATATACCGTTAAATGAAATTTATGATGGACCATCACTATGGACTAGATTCCTACACTAGGCCCCAACAGACCAGACTAAATCAGAATGAAGTTACTCATCAAATTGAAATGGTCCAGTTTAAACAACAAACAAACAAACAGAAATTCATAGCAACCAAGCAGAAGGGGCCCAGTTTACCTTAGAGAGCATGATGAAGAAGTATCCTCTGTTTTACTCTTATAAGGAAAGAAACTTTGAAATGACCAATCTGTGTTTTCTTTGTTTCTTCTCTTTTTAAAGCCAATTTCTGCCTAAAACCCAACCTCCACTTCTTAGCTCATTGGAACACCCATTCTACATTATATTACAGCATGAGATATTGCTCAATTCCATAATCACTAACAAAAGCCAAGCATCTTTAAGTTTGTTATAATCTTGTCTTTTGACTATATCTATGTATCTGTCTTTGAAGTACATGAACACATGAAATGTACACACACAATATGTGCTTTTTAACATCCAGTTCCTTTTGTGAAATGCAATCTTAGAAGATATGTGCATATTGTGTGTGTCTATTGATTATTCTTTTTTGCAGAGTAGTATTCCATTGTATGACTGTTCCATAGTATTTATCTCTTCTCTTATTAAAGTACATTTGAATGGTTTACAAGTTTGACTGTTAAAAGATAAACTATGGCACATTAGAATATTAAAGAGTTGGCTGGGCGTGGTGGCTCACGCCTGTAATCCTAGCACTCTGGGAGGCCGAGGCGGGTGGATCGCTCGAGGTCAGGAGTTCGAGACCAGCTTGAGCAAGAGCGAGACCCCGTCTCTACTAAAAATAGAAAGAAATTCTATGGACAACTAAAAACATATATAGAAAAAATTAGCCAGGCATGGTGGCGCATGCCTGTAGTCCCAGCTACTCGGGAGGCTGAGGCAGTAGGATCGCTTAAGCCCAGGAGTTTGAGGTTGCTGTGAGCTAGGCTGATGCCACGGCACTCACTCTAGCCCGGGCAACAGAGCGAGACTCTGACTCAAAAAAAATAAATAAATAAAATAAAATATTAAAGAGTTTACTTGAGCGTTCACAATTTATCAATCAGGTAGCCCCAGACTTCAAGTGGTAATGGGCTCAAACAAAGAGGCATGAGGAATGCTTTATAAGGTGAACATAAAATCAAAGCAAAGAAAATATTTGATTGGTTAAAGTGGTTCAGTTGCATTATTTGGGAAAGCTCCAAGTTAGAGGTTTGCTGGTGATTTTGTATAATCCTAGAATGTGACCATTTATACTGAGCTGGGTTCTAGTTTGCTTACATAGGAACTCATGGTGTTATAGAGTGATGAAGTCACAGCCCACCTTGCTTAGAAGCCAATAACTATGACACCTGCTTTTGAGAAAAGGTGAGCTTTATTGTAAGGATGACCATCGAGGAACTAGGAGGCACAGCTCAAATCTGTCTCCTCAAGTTGGGGTCTGGGACAAGTTTTAACAAGGGATAGTACTAGGAATTTTGGCCTGGCAGGGTCTGATTGCAGGGCTTCAGATTTGACGATTTACAGTAAGGAATGTTGACGCAGACATTTTAGTACAAGATGTTCCTGGCCAACAAACTCCTCACTTCTGAAGGGGTTACAGAGTTCAAGTTCCAGTCATGTTCTGGTCTTCTTTGTTCTGTGGCGAGGAAACCTTGGTTCTGGGTATCATTAGAGGCCAAAGCTTTCTCTGTTGCACATGCCCAGGCAACATGACTTGCAGTTTTGGCTCTGGTATACCTACACCATAAGTTGACATTCCATTATCAAAAGAGCAGGGCCAGTTTGAGTTGGTCCTGCAGTTACAAAGGCACTGTAGCCACCTCAGCCTAATGGCCTTCCAATTATTATTTCTTTAAAGAAAAATTCTCCCCTTTAGGATAGCCTCTCATTTGTTCTTAGGATGAAATCATAGTGTTATAATAAATCTTAAGCATCCAGTTGAGATAATATAAACATATTTTACTAGTAAACCAAGGTAGAATAAATGCTGTGTATCTGCATTATATTTAATGCTGACAACTCTGAAGAATGCCTGTTTTAATTAAACTACCAGACTTAAACCAGCTTTTATTGACCAAAGATTACTCAGAACATGCAAACTTGAAAAATATTAGAGTTAGTTTCTGTTTTTCTAAGAGTTTATAAATATTTAATTTATATAAACACTTACTTTTCTTTAAACTAATTAAATAAAGCTCTATTAAAATTAATCTTGACAATATTATCCATAGGTTAAAAAATATTGTGCATACAAGGGCTGTCTGGAGCCATGTAATATGTTCTCATTATATTAACAATGGCTGGATACTTTCTGGACAGCCCTCATACGTACATACATACATAGACATACATGAACACACCAACAGAAACAGGTCTTAGAGTTTTCATTATAAATTTTTAGCCACATTTGAGGTGGAGTAATAAACAACTCAGCAATTTGTAAAAGAATATTTGCAACTGAATCGTGTTTCTGGCAGATGGATCAAGATGAAATTACCTGCCCAGATGGCAAAAGCTTTTCAATAGTATTTGTGGAAAAGACTTTTACAATTTTTTATTTGCCCAGTTTCCAAATTGTTCTATTTTTCTGATGAGACATCTTCTCTCAAATTTGCATATCAAAGAGATATCTCTCAGGTCCTACAGGGGACAGAATGGAAAATTTACATCTCAAACTACCAGAGCATGAACTTCAAGCTTCAATATAGACATTTGTCAAAAGAAAACAAAACGTATAGGTAAGGGCCCTGTTAATATAAAAAGACTAAAAAAATACCTTAAACAAAGGTTAAGTTTTGTGATATAGATGTAAGTCAATATTTCCTCCATTTTTTAGTGATTTAGTCCTCCTCTTTTCCTGGTGTAGAGAGTGGACCCTTACATAAGGACATTGTGTCTGCCATGTTCAGGATTTCTTGATTTCCAATGGGCCCTATTGGTGTATAAATTTGTTTAGGTGAAAATGTCCCCATGGTAGTCACTGTAATTCTGTTGTCTTTGGTAAGGTTCCCCACTTTTCTAAA
Organism: Eulemur rufifrons; assembly: GCF_041146395.1. Lineage (NCBI taxonomy): Eukaryota > Metazoa > Chordata > Mammalia > Primates > Lemuridae > Eulemur > Eulemur rufifrons. The sequence goes on along the minus strand of NC_091012.1, from coordinate 11,413,638 downwards.
AAACACAGGGTCTGGGTATTCCCAATTAGAATCCTACACTCCTTAGATTCAGATGAAGCAATTATTCCCTGTCTCCCCAAAACCTTACCTACCTGAGGCCTCTTTATGGACACAGTCCAGTTTCTGTAGAACTAGTCTAGCTCTGAAACTAATCCAGATTTTTTAAATGCTAAAATAGAAGCAAAGAGTTCTGGCAAAAAGTTGTGGAGCTTGGGTCCAAGAGCATCCTACTAGCAGGGACTATCAGATGTGCAGTGAGAAAGCAGTGAACACAAGGGCCTCAATGGGTACCCTTTGAGGTCCCACATTGCTCCCAGGGGTCCTTATCAGGGTTTTCTTTTGAGTATCTCTCTGACATCCAAACTGCTCAATGGTAAAATGAGACGCATTATAATATTAAAGGGTTTACTTGAGCATTCAGTGATTCATGATTGGGGAGCTCCAAACTACAAGAAGTTTGGGAGTTCCAAAACAGGAACATGGGGGGAAGGGAGGATTTTATAAGGTGAAGGTGGAAGCAAGGCAAGAAAATATTTGATTGGTTAATTAGGGCAATTGCTTGTGTGAAATGAAAAGGACAACAAAGAAACTATAAGGGAAATTAATAAAACAAAAAGTTGGTTCTTTGAAAAGATAAACAAAATAGACACACTACTGGCTAGACTAACCAAGAGCACAAAAGTAAAATCTCTAATAACCTCCATTAGGAACATGAAAGGAGAAATCAGAACCGATGCTACAGAGATACAATATATCATATATGAATTCTACAAAACTCTTTATGCACACAAACTGGAGAATGTGGAGGAAATGGACACATTTTTAGAAACACATAGTCTTCCCAGGCTCAACCAGGAAGAAATAGAGTACCTGAACAGACCAATATCAAGAACTGAAATTGATACAGCAATAAAAAACCTTCCCAAAAAGAAAAGCCCTGGTCCAGATGGGTTCACACCTGAATTTTACCATGCATACAAAGAAGAACTGGTGCCCATCCTACATAAACTATTCTCCAATATTGAGAAGGATGGAATTCTCCCCAACACATTCTACCAAGCCAATATAACATTGATACCAAAACCAGGAAAGGACGCAACAAAAATAGAGAACTACAGACCAATTTCTCTCATGAATATAGATGCAAAAATTTTCAATAAAATACTAGCAAATCGAATCCAAGTACTTATCAAAAAAATAATCCACCACGACCAAGTGGGCTTCATCCCAGAGATGCAGGGATGGTTCAACATACGTAAATCTATAAATGTAATTCACCACATAAACAGAAGCAAAAACAAAAACCATATGATACTCTCATTAGATGCAGAAAAAGCATTAGACAAAATTCAACACCCTTTTATGATAAAAACGCTTAACAAAATAGGCATAGATGGAACCTACCTAAAAATGATATGAGCCATATATGACAAACCCACAGCCAACATCATTCTGAACGGGGAAAAATTGAAAGCACTCCCACTTAGAACTGGAACCAGACAGGGCTGCCCACTGTCCCCATTACTTTTCTTTTCTTTCTTTTTTTTTTTTTTTCAATTTAATTTTACAGAATCAAAGAGTCTAACAGTATATCTTGTTAGATACAGTATGTCCTCATAATGTATACATTATTTCTTGTACAATGATATGAAATAATATGGGAAATATTCATGATAAATTATTAAGTGAACAGTGCAAGTTAAAAACAATAGTTTCATATTTTTTCCCCACCCCCCCTTTCCCGAGTCCGCACCTTCAAGTGTTACCACTCCCCAAACGATGCGCAATGCACTCATTGTGTAGGAATACCCCCATCCCCTCCCTCACCCCCCACCTCAGTCTGATGTCCAATTGGTGTCGTTCCCAGATGTGTATTTAGGTGATGATCAGGGAAACCAATTTTCTGGTGAGTACATCTGATGCTTGTTTTTCCATTCTTGGGATACTTCACTTAATAGAATGGGTTCCAACTCTCTACAGGAGAACCATAGAGATGTCGTATCTTCATCATTCCTTATAGCTGAGTAATATTCCATGGTATACATATACCACAGTTTACTAATCCAATCATGTATTGATGGGCATTTGGGTTGTTTCCACATCTTTGCTATTGTGAATTGTGCTGCTATAAACATTTGGGTACATGTGCCTTTGTTACAGAATGACCTTTTTTCCTTTGGGTATATGCCCAGTAATGGGATTGCTGGGTCAAATGGCAGGTCTACTTGAATCTGTTTAAGATACCTCCATAATGCTTTCCACAGGGGTTGCACTAGTTTGCAGTCCCACCAGCAGTGTATAAGTGTGCCTGTCTCTCCACACCCATGCCAACATGTGTTGTTTTGGGTTTTTTTGATAAAAGCCATTCTCACTGGGGTTAAGTGATATCTCATTGTGGTTTTGATTTGCATTTCCCTGATGATTAGAGATGTTGAACACTTTTTCATATGTTTGTAAGCCAATTTTATATCTTCTTTTGAAAAATTTCTATTCATGTCCTTTGCCCACTTTTTGATAGGGTTGCTTGATTTTTTTCTTGCTGATTTTCCTGAGTTCTAAATAGATTCTTGTTATCAGTCCTTTATCTGATGTGTAGTATGCAAAAATTTTTTCCCATTCTGTAGGTTGTCTGTTTATTCTCGTGACTGTTTCTTTGGCTGTGCAGAAGCTTTTTAATTTAATCATGTCCCATTCATTTATTTTTGTTGCTGCTGTGATTGCCTTGGGGGTCTTCTTCATAAATTCTTTGCCTAGGCCAATGTCTGTAAGAGTCTTTCCTACATTTTCTTCTAGAATTCTGATTGTATCACGCCTAAGGTTTAAGTCTGTTATCCACCGTGATTTGATTTTTGTGAGAGGTGAAAGCTGTGAGTCCTTTTCAGTCTTCTACAAGTGGCTAACCAATTCTCCCAGCACCATTTGTTGAATAGGGATTCTTGTCCCCAGAGTATATTCTTTCCCGCTTTATCAAAAATTAGGTGACTATATGAGGATGGTTCTATATTCGGATTTTCCGTTGTGTTCCACTGGTCTGTGTCCCTGCACTTGTGCTAATACCAGGCTGTTTTAAGAACCACGGCCTTGTAGTATTGTTTGAGGTCTGGCAAATTAATACCTCCCATTTTGTTTTTGTTGCTTAAAATTGCTTTTGCTGTACGGGGTCTTCTTTCATTCCATACAAAGTGTATAATTATTTTCTCTATGTCTGTAAAGAATGATGTTGGTAATTTAATAGGGATTGCATTGAATCTGTAGATCACTTTGGGTAGTATAGACATTTTAACAATGTTGATTCTTCCGATCCACGAGCATGGTATATTTTTCCATCTATTTGCAAGTTCTGCTATTTCTTTTCTCAGTGTTTCATAGTTTTCCTTATAGAGGTCCTTTACCTCTTTAGTTAGATATATACCTAGATATTTTATTTTCTTTGTTGCTATTTTGAAGGGTATTGAGTCTTTAATTTGGTTTTCCGATTGACTGTTACTGGCATATATAAATGCCTCTGATTTGTGTATATTAATTTTGTAGCCTGAGACTTTGCTGTATTTGTTAATCAATTCCAGGAGTCTCTTAGTTGAATCCTGGGGGTTTTCCAGATATAACATCATATCATCAGCAAAAAGTGAGAGTTTGATCTCTTCCTTCCCTATTTGGACTCCCTTGATTCTGCTCTCTTGCCTGATAGCTCTCGCAAGGTCTTCCAATACTATGCTGAAAAGTAATGGAGACAATGGGCAGCCCTGTCTGGTTCCAGTTCTAAGTGGGAGTGCTTTCAGTTTTTCCCCATTCAGTATGATGTTGGCTGTGGGTTTGTCATATATGGCTTGTATCATTTTTAGGTAGGTTCCATCAATGCCTATTTTGTTAAGCGTTTTTATCATAAAAAGGTGTTGAATTTTGTCAAATGCTTTTTCTGCATCTAATGAGAGTATCATATGGTTTTTATTTTTACTTCTATTTATGTGGTGAATTACATTTATAGATTTACGTATGTTGAACCACCCCTGCATCTCGGGGATGAAGCCCACTTGGTCGTGGTGGATTACTTTTTTGATAAGTACTTGGATTCGATTTGCTAGTATGTTATTGAAAATTTTTGCATCTATATTCATCAGGGAAATTGGTCTGTAGTTCTCTATTTTTGTTGTGTCCTTTCCAGGTTTTGGTATTAATGTTATATTGGCTTGGTAGAACGTGTTGGGGAGAACTTCTCAATATTGGAGAATAGTTTATGTAGGATGGGCACCAGTTCTTCTTTGTATGCATGGTAAAATTCAGGTGTGAACCCATCTGGACCAGGGCTTTTCTTTTTGGGAAGGTTTTTTATTGCTGTTTCGATTTCAGTTCTTGATATTGGTCTGTTCAGGTACTCTATTTCTTCGTGGTTGAGCCTGGGAAGACTATGTGTTTCTAAAAATTTGTCCATTTCCTCCACGTTCTCCAGTTTGTGTGCATAAAGATTTTTGTAGAATTCATAGATGATATCTTGTATCTCTGTAGCATCGGTTGTGAATTCTCCTTTCATGTTCCTAATGGAGGTTATTAGAGATTTTACTTTTGTGCTCTTGGTTAGTCTAGCCAGAGGTGTGTCTATTTTGTTTATCTTTTCAAAGAACCAACTTTTTGTTTTATTAATTTCCCTTATAGTTTCTTTGTTGTCCTTTTCATTTAGTTCTGATTTTATCTTAGTAATTTTTCACCTTCTGCTGGGTTTGGGATCGTTCTGTTCTTCTTTCTCCAGCTCTTTGACTCTATTCGTTAGGTTGTCTATTTGCATGTTTTCTGTCTTTTTGATATAGTCATTTATGGATATGAATTTCCCTCTCAGGACTGCTTTAGCTGCGTCCCATAGATTTTGATAAGTTGTATCTCCATTGTCATTTAATTCAAAGAAGCTTTTGATTTCCATCTTGATTTCTTCCTTTGTAGAATAATTATTCAGTAGAAAGTTATTTAGCTTCCATGACTTTGAGTAAGAGTGAGGGTTTCTGTTTGTGATCATTGTTACTTTTATTCCACTGTGATCTGAGAAGATGCATGGTATAATTTCTATTTTTTTGAATTTTTGAAGACATGATTTATGTCCTAGGACATGGTCAATCTTAGAGAATGTCCCGTGAGCTGATGAGAAGAATGTATATTCTGTGGACTTTGGGTGGAATGTCCTATAGTTGTCAGCCATGCCCATTTGTTCTAGCATTCTATTTAGGTCCATTATGTCTTTGTTTATTTTCTGTTTAGAGGATCTGTCCTGTACTGTCAGTGGGGTGTTAAAGTCTCCAGCTATTACAGTATTGTTATCTATCATTTGGTTGAGATCTAGTAGGGTTTGCTTTATGAATCTAGGTGCACCTAAGTTGGGTGCATATATATTGAGTATAGTCATGGCTTCTTGATGAATTGTGCCTTTAATCAGTATGTAGTAGCCATCTTTGCCTTTTATTATTTTTGTTGGTTTGAAAGCTAACTTATTGGAAATTAAGATTGCCACACCAGCTTTCTTTTGGTTACCATTTGCTTGAAATATCGATTTCCATCCTTTTATTTTCAGTCTAAATGCATCTTTGCAGGTTAGGTGAGTTTCTTGAAGACAGCAGATACTTGGATTGTATTTTTTTATCCATTGGGCCAGTCTATGTCTCTTGAGCGGGGTATTCAAGCCATTCACATTTATTGAGAAAACTGATAAGTGAGACAGTTTTTTGTTCAGCTTGTTGGGTAGAACTTCATTGTGATGTTTTCTCTCCTGGGCCATTGTGGTATCTGGAATTTGATCTTTAGCTCTTGAGTAGTTTTACATTCGTGGATCTTTCTTGTGCTGATCCGTGTGTAATTCTCTTTGGAGTACTTCTTGGAGGGCTGGTCTTGTCTTGGTGAATTCCCTCAACCTTTGTTTATCTGAGAATGTCTTGATTTCTCCTTCGTATAGAAAACTTAGCTTAGCTGGGTACAAGATTCTAGGCTGGGCATTATTCTGTTTCAGAAGCGTGAAAATGGGGCCCCAACCTCTTCTTGTTTGTAAGGTTTCAGCTGAGAAATCTGGCGTAATTCTGGTGGATTTTCCTTTGTAAGTTACTTGTTTCTTTCTCCTTACAGCTCGGAGAAGTGACTCTTTAGTGGATATTTTGGTCAGCCTGATGACTACGTGGCGTGGTGTTTTCCTATTTGCTATGAATCTCCCAGGGGTCCTTTGAGCTTCTTGAATCTGTATGTCTAGAGTATTGGCAAGGCCTGGAAAATTTTCCTCGATTATGTCTTCAAATAGCTTGTCCAACCCTTGCTTATTATCTTCTTCACCCGCACGAATGCCAATAACTCTGAAGTTAGGTTTCTTCACATAATCCCACATTTCTTGAAGACTCAGATCATTTCTCTTACTTTTTCGATCTATCTCTGTGACTGACTTATTTAGTTGGAAGGAGTTATCTTCAATTTCTGAGATTCTTTCCTCTGTTTGATCTACCCTGCTCTTGAGACTTTCCACAGTGTTTTGTAGCTCTCTGAGTGAATTCTTCACTTCTAGGAGTTCAGTTTGGTTTTTCTTCAATATTTCAATTTCTTTAGTGAATTTTTCCTCCAAATCCTGTATTTTTTTTTTTTTTTGGTGTTTTCCTTGTGTTGTTTATCCATTGATTCTTGTATATTATTCAGCTTGTTTATAATCCATAATTGGAATTCTTCCTGTGACATGTTGGTGTTTTGAGTCTGGTTTGTATCAAATGGTTGGGAGCTGGTATTTCTCTTTGGGGATGAGCTTTCCATTTGATTCTTTGTGCTCTCCGTGTTTTTTCGCTGGGCCCTTCCCATCTAGGTTTATCATTGGATCTTTACTTATAGATTTAGTCTGGTTAACAGGACTCTTTGTGCTCTATTCTTAGGCTGTGAAACAGTCTAGGTATGTTGCTTCTTTTGGCAAGAGGGGGAGACTGTTGTGTATTGTTTAGAGATTTTTCTGTTTCCGTTGGGGGACTGCTTCCGATGGGTCCAATCCTAGAGGATTGGAGTGATCCAAGACCGCTTTGGTGAGTTAGAACACTGTGTTGTGGTCTTTCAGAAGGCAGGCTGGGTCCACACTAATAGTAGACCGAAATTCTCTTTGTTTGTTTGTTTCCCTTTGGTTCTTCCTCTATAGGGGAGGTTTCTGACTCTATCTGCAGGCAAGATACTAGCTATGGGGAGAGGACGGTGACCTCGCTTGCTCAGTGCCCCAGTTGCTGTAGCTCCCACGGGCAAAAGTCTGTCTTGGCCCAATGTCCCCAGGGATCAGGTTCCACACTCTCGCTTCTGGAGAAGTATTCAGTGTTTACACTTGGGCGGGGATCCTATATAAGGTCCGTGGACCAGGGGAGAGGGCCTTCCAGGGAGCCTCTTGGTACCCTATTGCTCCGCAGTGACTTGGCTCTGGGCCCTAGAATGGCAATTGCGTGCCCACAGATCTCCGGCCCTGGTGGTGACTAATCAGGATCCGGTATGTACCAGAGCCAGGGACCTGGCCCGTTCCGAAGCTCACCGTGGGTCCCCTGTTAGAAGGCGAAAAGAGAGAAGAAAGGAAAAAAAAGAAAAAAGAAAAGGAAAGAAAGAAAAGAAAGAGGAGAAAATGAAAGAGAAAAGAAAAAAAAGAAGAAAAAGAAAGAAAGAAAAAGAAAAAAAAGAAAAAAGAAAAGAAATGCAAAAAGCCAAACCAAAAAACACCAAAAACGCCAACAAAAATGAACAAAAACAAACTACATAGCACCTCACCACACCGCAAGGCAGAAAGATACACAAATCTGAAGTATATAATTCAGCGACTCAATGTTTTTTTGTTTGTTTGTTTGTTTTACGCCTTAGCACAGCTCCGCCCCTTCACATCCGCTTGGCTGGGTCCGGAGCGGCCATTAGATGTTTTTGTTTTTACGCCTTAGCACAGCTCTGCCCCTTCACGCCCGCCCGGCTGGGTCCCGGGCGGTTTCGCAGTGGATTTCAAGATGGCGTCTGCACACCTGCACAGCTCCGAGGGTGGTGGGGATCCAACCTTCGCGCTCAAAAAGGCGTGGCAGCCAGAGGCCGAGAGGGCAAAGGTGCCCGCCGAGGCTGTCCGGCTCGTGAGCCGCCGGAAAAAAAAAGAAAAGGAAAAAAAAAAAACCAAAAAAACCAAAAACAAACACAAACACAAACAAACAAAACCCAGAAGAAATTTACCAAGAATAAAACATACAGATCGGCGAGCCTATTCTTCTTGTTCGTGTTTTTTTTTTTTTTTTTTTGCCTTAGCGCAGCTCTGCCCGTTCACCCCGAGCGTGGCCCCAGCATATCCCGCACTCCTGGCGTTGGTTCAGAGACCAGCGGAGGGCGCCGGGCAGAGAGAGCCACTCGGCACTTCATGGCTCCCGAGCGGCTTCTCCCTGGCCTTCAAGATGGCGCCTGCAGAGCTCTGGGGCTGGAGGAGACCGGCTCCCCGGCAGGCAGAGACCGCCACTGCCCGGGGCCTGGCGAGCAAGGATGCGCACTGGGGGTCACCGGCTGGAGAACCGCCGAAAAAAGCAGCACGGGGTACGACGCTATTTGCTGTCCGGGAGTCTTTTGTGTTTTTCCGCCCTGGGGCACATCCGTCCCTCCTCGCCAAGCGCTGTCTCAGCTGAGATCCCCCAGGTTCCAAGGTAATTTCGCAAAAAATCCTCCTGTCTCCAATGCGCCACGTATCCCTCAGTGATTCTGCGCTGGCCTGGGTCAGGGCTCTATACAATTGGGAGCGGAGGGCTAGCCGCTTTCCCGAGAGGCTGCACCCACCCTGGCTGGGGGCGGGTGTATCCGACCCGTGCTCCGCTGGCTAGTGTCTGTCCCGCGTTCCCAATTTTCATTCACCTCAGACCTCACTCGCTCTGTTTGTCCCACGCTGATTCTCCGTGGATTCACACTGCTGTTCCTGTGTGGGAGCGGTCTTCTAGCGTTGTGGCAGGTCCGGATCGATGCCTTCCTTCCCGGGAGCACAGATTCAGGCCGTCACTACCACTCCGCCATCTTTGATCCACTCCATTACTTTTCAACATAGAATTGGAAGTCCTTGTGAGAGCTATCAGGCAAGAGAGCAAAATCAAGGGAGTCCAAATAGGGAAAGAAGAGATCAAACTCTCACTTTTTGCTGATGATATCATGTTATATCTGGAAAACCCCCAGGATTCAACCATGAGACTCCTGGAATTGATTAACGAATATAGCAAAGTCTCTGGCTACAAAATTAATATACACAGATCAGAGGCATTTATATATGCCAATAACAGTCAATCGGAAAACCAAATTAAAGACTCAATACCCTTCAAAATAGCAACAAAGAAAATAAAATATCTAGGTATATACCTAACTAAAGAGGTAAAGGAGCTCTATCAGGAAAACTATGAAACACTGAGAAAAGAAATATCAGAACTTGCAAATAGATGGAAAAATATACCATGCTCGTGGATCGGAAGAATCAACATTGTTAAAATGTCTATACTACCCAAAGTGATCTACAGATTCAATGCAATCCCTATTAAATTACCAACATCATTCTTTACAGACGTAGAGAAAATAATTATACACATTGTATGGAATCAGAGAAGACCCCGTATAGCAAAAGCAATTTTAAGCAACAAAAACAAAATGGGAGGTATTAATTTGCCAGACCTCAAACTATACTACAAGGCCGTGGTTCTTAAAACAGCCTCGTACTGGCACAAGTACACAGACCAGTGGAACACAACAGAAAATCCAAATATAGAACCATCCTCATATAGTCACCTAATTTTTGGCAAAGTAGGAAAGAATATACTCTGGGGACAAGAATCCCTATTCAATAAATGGTGCTGGGAGAATTGGTTAGCCACTTGTAGAAGACTGAAACAGGATCCACAGCTTTCACCTCTTACAAAAATCAAATCACGGTGGATAACAGACTTAAACCTTAGGCGTGATACAATCAGAATTCTAGAAGAAAATGTAGGAAAGACTCTAACAGACATTGGCCTAGGCAAAGAATTTATGAAGAAGACCCCCAAGGCAATCACAGCAGCAACAAAAATAAATGAATGGCACATGATTAAATTAAAAAGCTTCTTTCTGCACAGTCAAAGAAACAGTCACGAGAATAAACAGACAACCTACAGAATGGGAAAAAATTTTTGCATACTACACATCAGATAAAGGACTGATAACAAGAATCTATTTAGAACTCAGGAAAATCAGCAAGAAAAAATCAAACAACCCTATCAAAAAGTGGGCAAATGACATGAATAGAAACTTCTCAAAAGAAGATATAAGAATGGCTAACAAACATATGAAAAAATGCTCAACTACCCTAATCATCAGGGAAATGCAAATCAAAACCACAATGAGATATCACTTAACCCCAGTGAGAATGACCTTTATCGAAAAATCCGAAAACAACACATGTTGGCGTGGATGCGGAGAGACAGGAACACTCATACACTGCTGGTGGGACTGCAAACTAGTGCAACCCCTGTGGAAAGCATTATGGAGGTATCTTAAACAGATTCAAGTAGACCTGCCATTTGATCCAGCAATCCCATTATTGGGCATATACCCAAAGGACAAAAGGTCATTTTGTAACAAAGACACATGTACCCGAATGTTTATAGCAGCACAATTCACAATAGCAAAGATGTGGAAACAACCCAAATGCCCATCAATACATGATTGGGTTAGTAAGCTGTGGTATATGTATACCATGGAATATTACTCAGCTATAAGAAATAATGGAGATACGACATCTCTATGGTTCTCCTGGAGAGAGTTGGAACCCATTCTATTAAGTGAAGTATCCCAGGAATGGAAAAACAAGCATCACATGTACTCACCAGAAAATTTGTTTCCCTGATCATCACCTAAATACACATCTGGGAACGACACCAATCGGATATCAGACTGAGGTTGGGGGTGGGGGAGGGGATGGGTGTATGCCTATACAATCAGTGCATTGCACACCATTTGGGGAATGGTAACGTTTGAAGGTGCTTACTCGGGAAGGGGGGTGGGGAAGGGAGGGATTTATACCTACATGATGAGTGCAACATGCACTATCTGGGGAACAGACACGCCTGGAGCTCTGACTTGGGGGGAAGGGCGGTACATGGGCAACGTATGTAACCTGCAATTCTGTATCCCCCATAACAATAAGATGAAATAAAAAAAAAAAGAACAAAATGGGAGGTATTAATTTACCAGACTTCAAACTATACTACAAAGCTGTGGTTTTTAAAACAGCTTGGTAGTGGCACAAGTACATGGACACAGACCAGTGGAACAGAATCAAGAATCCAGATATAAAACCATCCCCATGTAGCCATCTAATCTTTGACAAAGCAGACAAAAACATACTCTGGGGAAAAGAATCCTTATTCAATAAATGCTGCTGGGAAACCTGGATAGCCACATGTAGAAGACTGAAACAGGACCCACACATTTTACCTCTCACAAAAATCAAATCACGGTGGATTACAGACTTAAACCTTAAGTGTGAAACGATTAGAATTCTAGAAAAAAATGTGGGAAAGACTCTTATAGACATTGGCCTAGGGAAAGAATTTGTGAAGAAGAGCCCAAAGACAATCACAGCAACAACAACAAAAAAATAAATGGGACCTGATTAAATTAAAAAGCTTCTGCACAGCCAAAAAAAAAAAAAAAAAAAACCTGCCATAAGTGTAAATAGACAAACTACAGAATGGAAAAATTTTTGCCTGCTACACATCTGACAAAGGACTGATAACTAGAATCTATTTAGAACTCAGGAAAATCAGCAAGAAAAAATCAAACAACATATCAAGAATTGGGCAAAGAACATGAACAGAAATTTTTCAAAAGAAGACAGAAGAATGGCCAACAAACACATGAAACATATTCGTAACATCTCTAATCATCAGGGAAATGCAAATCAAAACCACCATGAGATATCACTTAACTCCAGTGAGAATGGCCTTTATCAAAAAATCCCATAACAACAAATGTTGGCATGGATGCTGAGAGACAGGAACATTCATACACTGCTGGTTGGTGGGACTTCAAACTAGTGCAACCTCTGTGGAAAGCAATATGGAGATACCTTTTACAGATACAAGTAGACCTACCCTTTGATCCAGCAATCCCATTACTGGGCATCTACCTAAAAGAACAAGACATTCTATAACAAAGATATCTGCACCCGAATGTTTATAGCAGCATAATTAACAATTGCAAAGATGTGGAAACAACCCAAGTGCCCATGCATCAATACATGAGTGGATTAATAAAATGTGTTATATGTATATGTATACCATGAAGTACTACTCAGCTATGAAAAACAATGGTGATATAGCACATCTTGTATTTTGTTGGAAAGAGTTGGAACCCATTCTACTAAGTGAAGTATCACAAGAATGGTACTCACCATCAAATTGGTTTCAATGATCATTACCTAAGAGCACATTTAGGAATAACATTAATCGGGTGTTGGGCAGACTTGGGTGGGGTAGGGGATGGGTGTATACATACATAATGATTGTCACGCTCACTGTCTAGGGGATGGACACATTTGAAGCTCTGACTCGGGGGGGGGGTGGTAAGGGCAATATATGTAACCTAAACTTTTGTACCCCCACAATATGCTGAAATAAGAATAAAAAAAAATTAAAAAAAATATATGCTGAGACAGTCAATGATAAGTGTTCTTCACCACAAAGGTGATAACTATGAGAATTAAAGCATCTGTTAATTAGCTAGAATAAGCATTAGACAATGGGTGTGTGTGTATGTATATATATTTCAAAACATCACATTTTACATGATAAATACATATAAGGTTATCAATCAATTAAAAAAATCAATAAAAATCTTTGAAGTATAGCATTGTTCTAAATGCTGAGCCTGGATCTTTGTCATGAGCTTAACTGAACAATATCAAAAATATAGAGCTTTAGTGCTGTTTTTGTCATTCTATTTGTCAGTCATAAGCAAGGGAACTCTGATATTTACCAGCAGATTCAGAATCCAGCACAGAACATGAAAAGGGCTTTAATGCTTTTATTTTAAGCTAAGGACAACTGGACTTCTTGGTGTTGATGATTATGGTATGGAAGACACTAAAGAGATATGTGGTGCTCACTGTCCCACCTCTGGCCACTGTCAGCACAGAAAAGAAGATTGCATGCCAAATCACTGATGAAATTTTCGATCAAAAAGCTGCCATGATCCGAGATTCCTCTAGAGAGAATGACCAAATTGTTGGCCAAAGTTAGATGAATGAAAATGTACTGTACGAACTGACATAAAGTCATGTAAAATAAATTCTCTAAGATTGAAATATCAGGTAAAGAAAGATTATTCCAAATTTTAAATCCACAGAAATCATTGTATTAAATTATAAAAATACACTGAAAATACAGACTCATAAGTAGATTCCAGATGGATACATATGTTGTACTATAAGTAATTGATAGAAAATTAAATTCAAACTTCTTCCTTTACCTAAACTCTCTATTAAAAGATGGCCAAGTTCTGATGTTTCTTTATATAGTGCTTACCATATGCATCACAAACTTATTAATGCTTTATTTATTTTAATTATTTTCATATATATGACATTATATGTTAGGATCTAATAACATTTTGCCTTTACAAAGCAAACAATACTGAGTTCTTGATTTAATCCTCTGGCATTCAGAATTGTTTATCTTTCTTTGTACTTTAAGGCTCTTACTTTTAGCTTAGGACACTGAATCTCTCTAATCTTAAGTAATCAGAATGCTGCATGTGTAACATATAAATGGCCTCAAACTCTCTAGTTAAATTATTTTTTCACCAAATTAAAAAATACTGAACTTCTCATCAGAACTTTTAAAGTACTGTGTGAACTGCCAGGGGGTCAGTACAACAGTGAGAAAGTTGTAGCCCAAGTATAGGCAGAAAGAAGAATGGCTTAGATATATTTCTAGCAGGGAATGAAGATAAAAAGATAGCAGAAAAACTGGAGAAAATTATGAAATCAAAGAAGCAGAGTTTCCACTTATAAATTCCAAGCATTGGTTGTTCTGTAGGCCTCTTCTCTCCACCTGCAAAATCAGTGCCATTTTTTCACCCTGGACATTTCCAATGTCTTACCTAGAGCCACAAACTCTTTCCCACAGAAATATTTACTGCTAATTATAAAGCATCTATTACATACATAACACTGTCCTGTACTTGTTCCTTCTATTGAAATATCAAAACAACCCCCTAATTTATAAATCCTTCTTAGTGTTTACCTGAACAAATTAGCTGACACAGTCAATAAATCAATTAGGTCAATGACAAAAAGTAAAAGAAACAGTGACCAAAAGTACTTTCAATAAACTCCCCAAATTTGAAGGAAAATATAGAATGTGCTAAGTAAATAAAATGAAATTGATACACTGTGGAATTACTCATACCTTCAAATTATTTTATGAGGACTATTAAATTTTATAAAAATCATTCTTATAATTGAAGTGCATATCATATAAAGAATACTTAATGAACTTTGAAATAATAAAATTATACATCAGGCCTAGCATGAGTAATAAGCATGTAAGAACAGAGGACTGGCATGGGCAGGTTCTGAACCAGAAGCTTTAGGGTTTTAAACAAATTAATTCAACATAAAGCAAAAAAAAATTGCTTTTAGAATCTTTGAAGTTTCTAGTTTGCTAGTAAATTCTCAACACTTTTGAAATTATCTATTTTTTTCCAATATTTCTTCTTTTCTTTTCAAAATAGGTATACATCCACATTCACACAAACATTACTACTTACTCTGTAAATCTATTACAACTAAAGTTCATCTTAACCATGATGTATTTGGATGTTTGATTCCATGTAAATAAAAAATGTGTTTATTTGTGCTTTACTGGCTAAAGAGGTTGCATGTTGAAAGAATAATGTAGAATAAAATGGAACAAGTAGTCATTCAGTGTTCAGAAATGGATGGCTTTTCATTAAATGGACAATCTTTATTATAAGCATTACAGTAACAATGTAATTGCAAAAATAATAAAAAATAATAAAAATTTTGGGAACATTATTCTTCGAAGTATTAGAAATTTAAAGCCACTGAAAAAAGGATCACAAATGATGTCATTTTAGTGTGTAACCAATTGTACATTTTTACAATCCATTACCTCCAACTCTGAGTAATATCAGACAGGTTAACGTTAGTGTCAAAATAACACTTCATTCAATCTACGTTTGACACAATAGAAACCTTATTTAACTTAATAAAACAAATTAAGTTTACATGTAATCTAAAAATATTTCAAAATTCACTCTATTTCATCATTGTAATTTGCAATTAGTAAAACAATTTATTTCTAATATTGTAATTGTTTCATTCTGATTATAATGAGGAGAATATTAGTCTGTATACCTACATTACACATCACTTGAAACACTGTTTGTTAAAAGTCAACCACAAAGCACCTCTCCATTTCATACATGTTACATTTCAGTGATTTCAATTTTCCATGGAAAAGTACATGAATGATGCCTACTTAAGACAGAAAGACTTCTAATAACTGTGATGCAGCTACCATTAACCACATACATTCACATGCACACTAGGAATGAAAGCATAGCACCTGCTGCTTTGAGAGTTGAATCACATCAATATTTGCTTGCAAAAAATGCAAAAAAATATACTTTGTTATATTTTCACCCCACCCTGACCAGAAAGTATAATTTACATGTAATTATAACTCTCAAATATCTCTCTCTTATTTAAAACTGACATACAAATAAATAATCTAACTATTTTAACTGGATTATTCTCTATAATCAACAACCTGGTGTAAAGAAATGGGTGAATGTGTTAGTGTCTTAGTGCATTGTACTGTGAATCCTCTGATATCTATTTAGACTTGATTTTTGATTAAATCTGTTCCAAAATTTATTATATATGTAAAGTAGTTTTAAGTATCAATTCTGTGTTGTTCTCTAAGGTATACCTTTTCCATAAATCTTTTTTCACATTCATTAAATTTGTAAGGTTTCTATCTATTAAAAATTTTCTGATGTTGAGCAATGCTTGAGAAAATATTGGAGGGTTTCTTTCAGTGTAAGTTCTCTCATGTCCAATAAGATCTGTGATAGAAGTAAAGGTATGTTCAGTGCTCTACATGACTATTGTTTACTTTCAGAATAAGTACTGTTGTGCATTTTAAGGCTAATGCTTTGGGAAAGCACTTCCATAGACATTACATTTATCTCACTTTTATCTAGTATGATGTCTTTGATGTTGAGTAAGACGTGAGCAGTAATTGAAGGCTTTGTCACATTCTTCACATTTGTAGGGTTTCTCTACAATATTAATTCTTTTAAGTAGAGTAAGGTATGTGTTCCGGGTAATGGTTTTGCCACATTCTTCATATCTGTAGGATTTCTCTCCAGTATGACTTTTCTTTATGTACCATAAGGTGTGAGCACTGGGTAAAGGCTTAGGCACATTCTTTACATTTGTATGGTTTCCCTTCACTGTAACTTAACACAGAGTAAGGATTGAGTACTGGGTAAACTTTTTACCATGTTCTTTACATTCGCATGGTTTCCCTCCTGTATGAATTCTTTTATGTAGAATGAGGTCTGTGCACTGGGTAAAGGGTTTTCCACTTCTTCATATTTGTAGGGTTTCTCTCCACTATGAATTCTTTTATGTAGATTGAGGTCTGTGCACCGGCTAAAGGCTTTGCCACATTCTTCACATTTCTATGGTTTCTCTCCTGTATGAATTCTTTTATGTTCAGTAAGACGTGAGCAGTGGGTAAAGGCTTTGCCACATTCTTCACATTTGTATGGTTTCTTTCCTGTATGAATTCTTTTATGTAGAGTAAGGTGTGAGGACTGGGTAAAGGCTTTGCCACATTCTTTACATTTGTATGGTTTCTCTCCTGTATGAACTCTTTTATGTAGAGTAAGACTTGAGCACTGGGTAAAGGCTTTGCCACATTCTTCACATTTGTATGGTTTCTCTCCTGTATGAATTCTTTTATGTTTAGTAAGACTTGAGCACTGGGTAAAGGCTTTGCTACATTCTTCACATTTGTAGGGTTTCTCTCCTGTATGAATTCTTTTATGTTTAGTGAGGTCTGTGCACTGGCTAAAGGCTTTGCCACATTCTGCACATTTGTGTGGTTTCTCTCCTGTATGAATTCTTTTATGTTCAGCAAGATGTGAGGAGTGGGTAAAAGTTTTGCTACATTCTTCACATTTGTAGGGTTTCTCTCCTGTATGAATTCTTTTATGTTCAGTAAGGTGTGAGCACTGGGTAAAGGCTTTGCTACATTGTTCACATTTGTAGGGTTTCTCTCCTGTATGAATTCTTTTATGTAGAGTAAGCTTTGTGCACTGGGTAAAGGCTTTGCCACATTCTTCACATTTGTATGGTTTCTCTCCTGTATGAATTCTTTTATGTTCAGTAAGATGTGAGCAGTGGGCAAAGACTTTGCCACATTTTTCACATTTGTATGGTTTCTCTCCTGTATGAATTCTTTTATGTTCAGTAAGACTTGAGTACCGGGTAAAGGCTTTGCCACATTCTTCACATTTGTATGGTTTCTCTCCTGTATGAATTCTTTTATGTTCAGTAAGACTTGAGTACCAGTTAAAGGCTTTTCCACATTCTTCACACTTGTAGAATTTCTCTCCTGTATGAATTTTCCTATGTCCAGAAACATTGGAGATGTGGTTAAAAGTTTTCCCACATCTATTATGCCTGAAAATTCCCTCTCCTGTAGGTCTTTTTTTATGTCTATTTAGATTTGAAAATTTCGTAAAGCCTTTTATACATCTGAATACATTCCTATGGGTAGTTGACAAACATTGGGTAAGACCATCATAATATACTTTCTGCCTTACACTCATTCACACACTCCCAGTCTTCTCTTAAGTGTATATTTTCAAGGCCACAGGTTTCATATAGTCTCATTATTGATTTCTGAAATGAGTCTTTTATGCCCTGCTCTGGCACCAGGTCTCGGGTGCAATGAGAAGACAGTTCTGAAAGAAATGAAAATAACAAAGTATCTCACTAACTGGACTCAGGTGAATATACTTCACAATTTGAATATATAAAACTATACCAGGCACATTGGCAAGAAAGCACAATAGAATACCATGGTCTTACTTCCATGATAGATGTATGACCTTAAAAATATACTTACAAACATGACTTTTTGAGAAATCATAACTGCTAATAGTTCATAGCACCTCATATGAGAATGACACCAAGAACCAAATGGAACTGGAAGGAAAGTTTGTTACATTTACCTAGCAAAGACCTTCCTCATCGCTGATATAGAGGAATCACGTTAGTAGTAAAATCCCATCTCCTGGACTCCCTTTCAAAAGAGAATGAAACTATTGGCACATATGGCCATACATCTGGGTTTTTATGGCCTTTCCACAAGCTGGTTTCTGTCTTCTATGATAACTACATAACTCTCTGGGAAAGGTGTGTACATATCAAAAATAAAATTCTGCAGTATAATAATGATGGTACAAAAACATTTATTTATGCTATAAAATTTGAAAGACAAAATTGACAAAGAGCATTACCATATGTTAATTGATATACAATGTAAAAAGACATAATTATTGACATCAATATCATAACATTGGGGGCAGACATAAAGATTAAGAATTTTTCTATGCAACTGAAGTTGAGTACTTATCAGTTCAATGTATTTTGCAACTTCAAAGGATTTTAGGGAATTCTCACTGTGAATATCAGGAAAATGTTTATAGAGATACACAAAGGAAGGTAGACAAAGAAACAAAATATGTCCCTAAATATTAGTGGCACATAATGCAGAAGAAAAAAAGAGGAAAGAAAGAAAAAATAGTAACAAAAGTTATATAAAACAATTAATATTAGGGAAATTATAAGTCCTTCCCTTTGAGAGAATTATGTAAATATTTGTGTACAAGTATTTCCAGTCAGAAGACACAGTTAAATAAAGGGATTATAAAATCCAACTATATTCTCTATAAAGAGACTTTACTTCATATCTTGTGAAAACAATAGACTAAAACTGGCAGGATATAACAAGATAGACCATGAAAACCTTAAGCATATAAGAGCAATGGAGTTCAAAATTATATTAGGCACATTATATTTGAAGTGAAAAATGTTACAGTTTATAAAATATACTTTAGGCCAAAACTTTCACAAGAGATAAACAAGGACATTTAATATAAAAAGAGGTCATTCACTGAGAACCCATGAAAATAATACATATATATGATATCTATCTTTATCTCATATCAAGTTTCGCAAATATATAAAGAAATCATTGACAGAATTGAAGCAAGAAATGGACAGCAGAATAATAGAATACTTTGATATTCCACTTTCAATAATAATGAAGCCAGTCAAATTAATAATAAGAAAACAGAAGATTTGAAAACACCGTAGAGCAATTAGACCTAACAGATATATAGAGAACACTCTACAGAATAATAATAGAACATACAATCTTCTTGATAGCTCATAAAACATTCTTCCTAAAAACTACCTGTTTGACCACAAAACAAGTCTTAACCAATTTTAGAAAACTGAAATTTTACACACTTTAATTTCTGACCAGAATGGAATGAAACTGTAAATAAATAACAGAAGAAATACAGAAAAATTCACAAATATATGAAAATAACCCTCTTTTGAACAACGTTCTTGTTCAAGGGAAGAAGACTTAATGCTGTGAAGATGTCGATAGTGGTCTACAGATTCAATGCAATTCCTTTCAAATTCTCAATTTAATTTTTTCAAAAAGAGAAACAGCAAACCCAAAAATAATATGGAATCTCAAGAGACCACAAAGATCTGAACAATCATCAAAAAGAGAAACAATGCTATTGGGACCATACTTCCCCATTTTAAAACATTGAAAAAGCTACAGTAGTCAATGAAGTTTTCTACTGGCAGAAAGACAGAAAACTGGACCAATGAATCAGAAAGAAACACAAATATAAACTCTTGCATATATTGTAAAATAAAAAGTTATCTTCACACTCATATTTATTTCATCATTATTCACAAAGGCCAGTAGATGAAAGAAACCCAAACTGCCCTTACCAAATGAAAGGATAAATACAATTTGAAATTTAGAAATAATGGATTATTTCTCAGCTTTAAAAAAACAAATAATCTAATAACACGCACAGTAGAGATAAACCTTGATGACATTATGCTTAATGATGGGATGGGAATATAACTAATGATGAATGCAATGCACACTCTCTGGGGAATGGACATGCTTGAAGCTCTGACTTGGGGGTATGGGTGGGACATGGGCAATATATATAACCTGAACTTTCATACCGCCATAATAAGCTGAAATAATAAAAAAAAAATGATTATTTCCCCAAACTCATAGTAACAATTTATTATATTTTTATATATTTGTATTATGAATTTACATTAACAAACTGAAATAAAACAGATTTATAGAATTCAAAAAAAAAAAGTGAGTGGTGTTGTGGGAAGCTTCTCTAATTGAGACAGTGGCCCCAGATGTATTTATTTACCATGGGAACCAGTACTTATGCAAATTGATTCTCCCTGGTTCAGCAAAATCCAATATGGCAGTTCTCCAGGGGAGGTTTGGTGGGGGAACATTGACAGACCACTGTTTTCCTTTTCTCCTCCACACCCTCCCAATGGACACGAACTTTCATTCACTGCCTGATTTTGAAACTGGGACCCTTCCCCAATGCTTCTCATCCTGTTGACTGTGCTGTCAGCAGGCACATGCACCAAGTGCCTGTCAATGGGAAGATCACAAGCTGAGCTAGGTGAAAAAGCACCCATAGCACTGAGAGCTGGGCATCTCAGCACAGAGAATTCCAGCATCAGCTATGGTGGCGAGAAGGGGCCATGGTCTTCCTGTAACACTCTCAGGAAGAGTGAGTGCCAGGCCACCCTCCTCCTCTCTGAGTTGCAGCACCAGATACACTTTCCAAGGCAGGCTTGGCTGGTAGTTTGCACCCCCTTGCCGAAGGCATGCTCAGTCACTCACTGGAGCTTTGGCTGGAAGTGTGCTACCTGATGCCCAAGGCAGGCTTAGTCACTCAGTGCAAGGTGCTTTGGCAGTTGCTATGGGGGGAGTGTGGTCACACAGCTATGAGAACCTTAAGCCAAAATTACTTCCTGGGATGCCTGGAGTGTATAAGAGCAGAGGAGGGGGTGTCCAGGTGCAGTGATGCTGGCTCTCTTGTTGCTCATAGCACACTCCCATGGGATGAGAGACATGCATCCTATTGCAGGCCTGAGGTACCTGGCTGGGGGAGGTCAAAATCCCTTACTTTTTCCCTGAGCTCCAGAAGTCCCGTGATTTTGTTTGCACCAGTTCCTACCTTTTATCCTTCTCTCTTCTTAGCTGCTCAGTACCTGCTGTTAGTGTCCCGGACTCCATTTGTTTCAGACTGTATGGTCCACTGCTAATCAGTAATCATCCTGCACTCCCCTCTGTTAAATTCTCAACTGTTCTACTAGAATGGTCCGACAAGCCTTGATTCTCGTCAGGGATCTTGAAGTCTCCTACATGATTATTTCTCTTACGCCAATATAATACACATTTGGCAATAAAGAACCGCTGAAATTATAATTTTTATGACTACTCACCCAGTAAAGATAAAAGAATTATAGATCACATTTCAAGAAAACAAATAAGTACGTTTGAAACAAACTAGACATAATTTTTACTCATACAGGCAAACAAACACATACAGAATTATTTTAGCAATGGATAAATCACTAATTCATATTTAAATATTAAATCAAAATATGTTAAAGTGACCAGAGTTGAATATTGTCACACAAAATTACAATGTATAAGTAAAAACAAAGATAAAATAAACTGATCACAAGATTTCAGGGAATGCAGAGGATTCACAAAAGCTGTCCCACCGCAACAAAAAACCATAAATCTCCAGGAACCAATCCTTAAGAAATGGAGATATTTGGAGTATCTGAAAAACCTTAAAAATAATCATCTGAAACATCCCCTACAAGCAAAAACAAAATACAGACAACAAAATCTGCAAAATGATGCCTGAAGAAACTGAGATATTAACAGACATAAAAGCTATAACAAGAATCCAACACAAATTGTAGAGCTGAAGAATACAATAACTGATATGAAAAATTCACTAGAGAAGCACACTTAATGAAGCAGAAGAATCAGAAAGTTGAAGATATTTCATTTATAAATATTGAGTCATGGAAGCAAAATTTTAAAAGGGAGACAACTGAAGGTGGAGTATGGGATGTATTGGACACAATCAGGCAGACCAATATATCTAAGGAGGATTCCTAGAAGAAGAATATAGTGGGAAAATGGCAGAAAGATTATTTGGAGAATAAGGCAGCTGAGAATTTTCTAAATGCCAGAGTGATAAAAAAAAAAAAAATACTACCAACTAAGAAGGCTTCCTCTGGGAAATATTTTTTTTCAAAAACAAGAGAAAAATTAAAGATTTTTCAAGCTAAGCAAAAGTCAATGCTGTTCATCAGCACGGGAATAGGCCAGAAGAAATGTAAAGGGAGTCCACTGTGATGAAAAATAAAATCACGTTGGGTAGCATTATAAACAGTTGAAAACATAAAGCTCTGTGTTAAAGATAAATGTATAAACAGATATAGAATTCTATCTGATCATGATGGTTCATAAACCCTCATAAAAAATCTATAGAATTAAAAAATACTGAAAGCATAAATGTGCAAAAATCTGTTCTCACATATACAATCTAAAAGGCATAATTTGTGACATTAATAAGAACATGTGGCACTTTAAGACGTGTAGGTTTTTTATTCACTTGAAGTGAAGCTGTTACAAGATTAAGATATATTGTTATAACACAGAGATTATTTAGTTAGTCTCCATTTCCTAATGTGGTCACAAACAGAATGCCTGTAGAAGGTATGCAAAAGCAAATAAATGGGAAAGCAATCAAAGCATGTCACTTCAAAATCAAGGAAATAAAAATAAAGAGAATAAGACAGGCAATGAGGAACAATGTATCTACAGGGTACATGGGAAAGAATTAAAAATTTTCAATTGTAAGTTCATATCCTTTAGAAGTTACTTTAAATATAAGTGGTTTAAACTCTCTAATGAAAAATAAGATGACTTTATGGATAAAAAACAAACAGCACCCTACAATATGTCACCTACGAAAGCCTTCCTTTAGCTCTGAAAGGTCAAATTGGTTGAAAGTGATTGTAAAAAAAAAGTATGTAAATAATTAGAGGATGATGTTGTGGCCATAATTAAAGGAAATACTCCTTAAGTCAAAAACCATCAGAAGAGACAAAGACTGTTATAACATACTGATAAAATGGGTCATTTAGCAGAAATCTATAGCACAGGATACACATAGATGATATACATGCAATACACATATTTTATCATAGATATATTAAATATATATTATATACATCAGGACTTCTAAATATATTAAGCAAATAGGAACAAAAGTGTGGACAGAAGTGTTGCAAGAAACACCTAGTAACACACTAATTATAGGAGACTTCAAAACCTCACTTTCAATAATGAATACAAAAATTTGATAGAAGATCAATAAGAAACAGAAATGGGAAAAACATTATATATCAGTTAGATGTGAAAGACATTTAAAGAGGTCTTCAGTGAAACGTAGCAGAATACACAATAGTTTCAATCAGACATGGCAAATACTGTTAGGAAACTTAAGTTTTATCAACTGGAAGAAGTCTAAAAACATACAACATATATTTTTTGGCAAAAATGAAGTGGACCTAGAAATCAAAAGCAAAAGATAAACTGGCTAATACAAAAATATGTCAAAATTAAACACACTTTTAAATGTATTCATGCTCAATGGTCAGATGATTTAAAATTGTTGAGATGTCAACAGTATACACAATGATATACAAATTTAATGCAATGACTATAACATTCCAATCATACTTGATCTTGAGATATAAAAAAGAGTTGGAACCCATTCTACTAAGTGAAGTATCCCAAGAATGGAAAAATAAGCACCACATGTACTCACCAGCAAACTGGTTTGCCTGAGTGCACATTTAGGAATAACACCAATTGGGTATCGGACAGAGGTGGGGACTGGGGGGAAGGGATGGGTGTATACCTACTTGATGAGTGTGATGCTCACTGCCTGGGGAATGGACACGCTTGAAGTTCTGACTGGGGGGGATGGGGGTGGGGGGAGGGGATGGGTGCATACCTACATGATGAGTGCGATGTGCACTGTCTAGGCAATGGACACACTTGAAGCTCAGACTCGGGGGGATGGGGAGGCATGGGCAATATAAATAACCTGAACTTTTGTACCCCCATAATGAGCTGAAATAAAAAAATTAAAAAAATAAATAAAAATTAAAAAAAATGAAATAGAATAGATCAGAAATAAAAATATATAAGGAGAATAAACTCAGCAATATGGTGGGAGGGGAAGGGTCCACTTGTATTTTTCCAAACAACAACAAAACTTTTCTGGCCATCCACAGAAAATTACACTTATCTGAATTTGGGGACTTAAATAGAAGGTCATTAAACCCTAGTGGAGCCATAGATCTTGGAGGGTCATTTTGAATATTCAGGCTCTCATTGAAGTGCCAAAATTAAGGACCCATTGTCCTGACTACAGACTACATCATGGGTCAACCAAGTTGGATACACACAGTCTCTAACTGTTCCCTGTGACAAAGTTGCAGTGGTGCTGTTCATCCAGAGACTTTGGGAGAGACACACCTATCTGTAGCCATGGAGGCAGACCTGAATAATTTGGTCTTCCTGTCATCTGAAAGGCAGACCTGTGACTCTGCTGCAGCTGTCTAAACTACAGTCCATGGCCAGTTCTTTCAATGCATAGATCCACACAGAGACCTGAAGGGAAACTTCCAAGGTACTCATTGGGAGTGACACCCATGCACACAGCTGGTATCAGCCCCACCGTATGCAGACTCAACTGCACAAACATACCCTAGTATGTGTCATAGAGATCAAAGTCCTGAAGACAACCAGCTTACCCAGAAACAAGAGAGGATTGAAAACTACCCAAGCTCTTCAGAACTGGCCCACCAAATGCAGACTCCACTGCAGAGCAAGGGGTAGCCTTGTGACCTAGATACAGCAACTCTTCATTGAAAACCCAGTGGACATACCTTTAGCCCAAGTACCCAAAAGGAAACATCTTTACCTTCCTAGACCACTTTATAAAAACTGGAAAAGGTATTTAATCCTTCACATGCACAGATACCAACATAAGGATAATGTGCAACCACTCTTAATGCTTCTATTTTATGATATTACTTCAAGACCTACGTAGAAAAACTAGGCAAGAACATGACAAGAATCCACTCAAATTTGACAGGAAAAAGTAAAAATAACACTGTTTGCAGATGGCATTATCTTATATGTGAAAAACCATAAAAAGGATAGGAAAAAAAACTTTATGAAGTAATAAAACCACTCAGTTAAGTCACAGGCTATATAATTTACATTGAAACATCAGTTGTTTTTCTATACACTAACAAACTATCCAATAAAAAAGGAAAACACTCTCATTTACAATAACATGAAGATAATAGAATGCTAAGAAATAAATTTAACCAAAGTGGTAAAAAAAAAAAACAACCTTTACACTGAGTACTATAAGATATTAATAAAAGAAGTTGAAGATGACATGAGTAAATAGAAAGATATTATCCAAAACCATGTATAGATTCAATGCACTCCCTATCAAAATTCCAGGGGCATTACTCACAGTATTAACAAACAAATCCTAACATTTGTATGATATCTCATGTACCTTTGATGAGCCAGAACAATACTGAGAAAGAAGAAAAAAGGTTCTGGCATCACACTTTCTGATTTCAAACTATATTTCGAGGTGATAGTAACAAAAACAAAATGTGCACATAAAACCAACACAAAAAACAATGGAACAGAATGGAGAGCTCAGAAATAAACCGAAGTATATAAGATTGACTAAACTTTACACTTAAGACACTAGCAATGCGTAATGCAGAAAGTATGGTCTCTTCAATGCTTGGTGCTGGAAAACTGGATACCCACAAACAAATGAATAAAAGTAGACTATTTTTTTCTTACATGATATTCAAAAACTAACTCCAGATGTAATAAAGATTTAAATGGGAGACATAAAATTCTTTTATGAAGGTAACATGAAGAATAACTCAGCATCACCAAAACATCATGCAAACACAAATCAAAATTATCATAAGGTATCACCTCACAACTGTTAAAATGGCTAATGTCCAAAAGAAGAGACATAATAAGTGCGGGCAAAGTGTGCAGAAAAGCAATCCCTGTACACTGTTATTGATTTGTAAACACGTAGTGTCATCATAGAGATTTGTTTAAAAATGTAAATAATAGAACTGCCTTATCATTCATCAATTCTACTTCTGAGTATATCCAAAGATGTAAAATGAGTATCTCAAGAAAATTCTGCACCCCCATGTATACTGCGGCAATACTTACAATGTATACAATAAATATATACAGTTATGCAATACTTATTTGTGGAAAAATTTACCAATTAAACACACACACAAATATACATGCACACATACACACATATATGTGAATGACAATTTCGTGATAGTACTAAATAGGGGAAAATTATGGAATATAAGTATCAAAATACAATGTATCAATTGGAAGTATAAATATATGCAGATGTGAATGACAATTTCGTGATAGTACTAAATAGGGGAAAATTATGGAATATAAGTATCATCATACAATGTATCAATTGGGAGTATAAATATATTCAGCAATTTGAAGCACTCAAAGGGACAGTATATTTAAGGATTCTATGAGGTGAGTAGAGAAAATAAACTATAATACAGTTTGGGAATTTGGGTACAATAAAGTTGAAATTTTACTCTTATTTTATACTAGAAAAAAGAATATACATAAAAAAGAAAAAAGGATATTTCAAAGTGAAATAATGTTAGATGTTCTTAGGTTTAGGAAGAGGCTATGCATTTGTATAAAATTAATGAGTCTGAATTTCTATAGGATTGCCTCTGAAACCTTAGAATTGGAAATCATGATGCACAAAATATGAAACATCTGTCCCTAGTGTTTCTAGCATTACTGAAGCAAATCACCATATCTCCACTATTCCTTTTTACACATTTCAAAAATGAGGCAACAAAAGGAACTTCAAAAATGAGCTGGGCATTGTGGATCACAACTATAATCCCAACAATTTTGGAAGCCAAGGAAAGAGGATCAGTTCAGGTCAAGATCTTGAAACCAGCCCCAGCACCATAAAGAGACTTCATTTCAACAAATAATAATAATAATAGAAACAAATCAGCTGGCCATGTTGGCTCATGCCCATAGTCCTAGGTACTTGGAAAATTGAGGTAGCAGGATCCCTGGAGCCCAGAAGTTTCAGGTTGCAGAGAGCTATGATCAACCACTGTACTCCAGATGGGGCAGCAGAACAAAATGCTGTCAAAAGATGCTTTAATGTAGAGGTCTTCAAAATATGTACAGATAATCCCATATCTCCCCGAACAATAGAAGTGTTTACAGATAATGTAGTCCCTTATAAGCCATGACAAGAAGTTTGGCTCTCACTGAATTCTAAGGAAGATCACTACAGATGTACAGTTCTTAGAGAGTTTAAGAGCATGGGACAGAAGATGTCCTTGTGTAAGAGAAAGAGAAACATACACAGGCTTCTCAAAAAACATTTCCAAAAGAGCGGAGCATTTCAAACCACTTTTTAATATCTGCCTTTCTCCTTGAGCTTTGGCTCTTTAACATTTGTTATCTGCTTTACTGAATCTCACCTACCTGTATATTTAGCTGTTGTTTCCTCTTTATTCATAATCCAGGGCTCTATCCCTTGCTCCAGATATGTGATCAGCTCTGGCTTTGAGACAGCAAGACCTGTTTTATTAGAAAGAATACTCATGATGTGTGCTGAAGACTCTCCAATTACTAATCTTTAAAGTACTATACTTATAGACAGAATATTATAGAAGATTCTAGAAAATTGTTTTCCAAAATATGGTTTTCTCACAGACCCTGTAGAACGATAAGAAATTATTTCAAATTTATGGCTCCAGAGCACCAATTCCCACTAGCACCAAATAAAAAATAAGTGGTGGAAATTGTATTCTAAGGTGCAGTCAACAATTATATACCCTGATTTCTAGAGGAATCACTAATCGAGAGTGAATTACACAGATCAGCTCAATAAAGGAAAAGGTTCATTATAAGATGAGACGTCTAGTGATTTTATTTTCTACACCAAAATCCTTCAAATTTTCCTTAAAAGCAGAGATATAAAATTCATTCATGTTAAGTAGAAACTTCCAAAAAACAGTCTACAAATAAAATAATGCCCTTAGTGTGGAATAGGAATTGTGTATTGAAGTGATCCTCACCAAGGGAGACCAGGTTTCCATAGTTCTCTAACATCACATCCCTATACAAATTTCACTGTGCGTTGTCAAGGCATGCCCACTCCTCTGGAGAGAATTATACAGCCACATCCCTGAATGTCACCAGTTCCTGAAAAAAAGACACATATTTCCCAAGTTGCCAAGGAGAGAATTCTTAATTTGACTACAAGGAAAATGAAAGTTATGAGAACTGTTTCTGACATATGGGTGACTGGAATTATCCAATAAGATATTTTTTAGCATAGTGATATTCTTGAACACATTCTCTAATTCTCAGGAATGAAGATTGTATAACATGTATGAAACTATTGTGCATATGATACTGTTTTGCATGATAAAGTATTAAATATAAAATTAAGGGCCTCAACACTGCAATATAAATTTGTGCTATATTTACATCATATGAAATAAGTTGTGCATATTTCTCACACAGAGAAACAGTGAGTTAGAAGGTATCACCCAATTTTCACGTGTACAGTAATGAACTGGAGATCTTGTTAAAATACAGATTCTCATTCAGGAGATCTCGGGTGGGGTCTGAGTCTCTGCATTTCACATAATATAACCAGTGAAACCAGTGCTTCTGGCATAAGGAGAGTATTTTGTCAACATCCAGTAAGTGGTAGACTTTCAATTTATCTCACTTCATCTGACCAGAAGACAAATATAAGAGCCTTCATTTTTCAAAGCAAGCTATAAAAAGAAAGGGGAGCTTCCAGTGTAAATGTGATGATTCATGCACATCAGTCAGTAAATTTCGAAAAGACATTTAATCATAAAGAAAAAAAAAACAATTTACTTTGGATGAATCTGTCAGAGAGCACCTTAACCAAGTGAATGAAATTAACATCAACTGTAGTGGGACAAATTGGTATTAGGCACCATTTCACAGAGGATAAAAAAAATCACTGCTGGGATGGTAGTGCCCAAAAATATGTAACCACGAAGAATCATTAGTTTTATGCAAAGTTCAAGTTATAGATATTTCCCATGATTTGTAATTTTTAATAATGTATGTAAATACTTTTGCATTATTATAGAGCATGTCTTCTTTTTTTATTTTTCCATAATTTTCTTGTTATCCTAGGCAATCAATGCTATCCTCTTTCTGCATTTTCCAAATACTATTTCACATAGACCTGATGAAAACATCCAGATCAAACCTTGAGAGTACATGTTCCCCTTCTTCACTCAAATACAAAGACCGTATCCCATCCCCAATAGGAATCTCAGATATCCACCCTATTGTAGGTTGACCTGTCACAATGGGAACATTTTCAATATTACATATCACACATTTATTATGAAACTTGTTTATTTTATTAAGAAGCTTGGGTGGAGAGAATGTAGAGCAGGTTTTGTTATATAGGGAGGAAGGATTTTCCAGTGCTCCTTGACTATCATAAGAAGAAATGAAAAAAAAAATGTAGTGGAAAAAAACTCATTAGGCATGAACATCAGAAGTAAAGAAGTAAACGTTTACAAGTTCTAAAACTTGAAATTCTGCATGACATTCCAGGAGGAATAGTGCACACAGCCCCTAACCTGGGACACACTTACCTGAAAACCAGCCATTTCTCCTTCTCCTTCTCCTACTCTGAAATTTCTCTTCAAGTGAGATTGTGTAGAACAATCAGAATTACATCTTGAGACTATGCCCTGAAAGGAATCAGCACAATGTGTTAACCTGTTTACTCAGCATCCACAAGCCAGAGGACCACAAAATGCAGAAAGGTCTACACTCACTTATTCTTAGTCACAGGAAACAGTCAGGTATGATGTTTCCTCATGGAGACTAAAATGTGAGGTTCTCCTGACTTTTCCTTGGTGACCTCCCCCTGCCACACGTGCCAGGACTTTCTGCTACAGCAGTGGGAAACTTGACCACACTGATCTGCCCCTACCAAATCCAAAACAGCAGGCCCTGGGATTTCTCTCTGGAACAAAGTCTAAACTCAATCTCATGAATGTATCTGGGAGTTCTAATGCTTGATTCTGGTATCAAATTAGAATTATTTGGGGCACAATTAAAACCACATGGATGTTCCCACCCAGCCCAATAGACAGGTGATGGTGTTTCTTTCAAGCTAGCCAGATAATCCTAATTGAAAGGCTGGGCTGAGAGGCAATTACTTAAAAATTGTCTCTGAACCATCAATGTGAATATAAATCATGTGGTATTGTGGGCCTCACTCTAAGAAATGTTATCTGCTGTGTGGAAGGGTTACATTAATTGGCTTCTTTGTCAAGTCCCCTTTTAGTGCTTATGTTGCTCAACCTAGATCCATTATTAGTAGCACACAGCTAGAGACAGCAAGCACAGCATACAGAGTGCCTTATGCCCAACACTCATCACGACACAGATATTATTTTCCAAAATCAAGACCAGCATAATGCAATGTCTACTGAGCATGTACTATGTGCTCATAAGAATGGTATGCTACACTGGGAAGAAGCTTTTACATTGTGTGACTTAATCCTTATAATACCAGAAAAGGTGAGTACTAAAAAGGTGAGTACAGAAAAATTTAGATGTGGTGCCAGCCTTTCTATTCTTCTTCTCACACAACTATTATAGGGTTAAAGAATGGAAGCTATACAGTATAAAATACAGAAAGAATTATATCCTGAATTGTTTCAGAAGTTAGGCCTGTAGGTACATAAACATGAGAGAACTGAGTAAGACAGACACTGTGAGTATAAAAAAGGCATGGGTGAGAAAAGGCCTTTCTTCACTTTCTGGTTGGAAATTTGAGCACATTAGAAAATGTGCAAATATATAACATGGGCATTAAGATAAAGCAGCCACCACAAACTCCTATGGCAGACGCAAGAAGTAAGAGCACATTGCAGAAGGGGTCACAGCAAGAGAGCCTCAACAGAGGGGGCACATCACAGGAGAATTGATGAACCACAGAAGGGCCACTGGAAGGTGTTGACAGTGTGCATGCCTGCATGGAAGAGACCACTGAGTATGGGAGCCAGTGTTATTCAGACACAAAAGTGGTGGTATATGAGGACTGGGGAATGGAGGGCCTGCCAGATGGCCACACAGTGGTTGTGGGCCATGATGGTGAGGAAAAGAAACTACATACACACAACAAATGTCCAAGAAGATCTGAGTTGTACACCCATCCACTGAGAGGACCCTGTTTTCAGTGACAGAGTTAACACAGGCATTGGAGGCAGTGATAGAAATATAGCACATATTCATAATGCACAAATTTCTCAGGAATACATGGGCCTGTGAAGGTTCTGGATGACGGGGTGACAATGATGATGAAAAGATTCCCAAACAGGTTGCCAAGTACATCATAGGAATAGCATGGAGTGCAAGAACCTAAGTTCCCAGCCTTTAGCAAAGCCCACGAAGAGGAACTGAGAAATCATGGTGGAATTTACCATTTACTAGAAATTCTGGTTGACTGGGAAGGCAGAGAGATAAAAAGTAGGAAACATAAAATAAAATCCACTTCATATATTTTCTTGAAAGTTTTTATTTCTGTCTTACACAATTGGTTTCTGTGTATAGCTGTACTATTGGCCTTTTGATTTTCATAACCACACCTGAGTTGATAATATATCAAATTGCTAAGAATAAAGTATTTCAATTAGTTATCTGAGCAAGACCTACAGAAGTGTAATTCACTGACTTCTATCATATTCAGCCTATGATATTTATTGTTTTAATGAAGATTGAATTCCTTGATATGTGTAAAATCCCTGTAAGGCAGTAAATTTCAGTAACAGTTAAATTTTATTAGGAGGTGGAAACACATGCAGCCTGGATATTGATATGTAGCAGAGATCTAACAGTTGCCTTCGTTAGGTGGTCTGTTGTTATCAGCAGCAGTCATGTCTTAACATTTCTCTTCTTCGGATATGTGCAGATATTGAGATTAATAGTTTGTACACCTTTATAACACTTGACAATGGCATACCATCCAAGCATGAGATTGGTAAAGCATATTGTCTTGAGTGGCACAAGTTCAGACATAACCAGCTCCATGTATGTTTGTGTCTTTCCACAAGTCCAGACTTTTACTGATGCTATTTTAATCATGAAAGCCGTGAGCTACATGCAGTTTCCAAACAGAAAATTCTCTTTAGTACCACTGGCTCTCTCAGTAGTCAGAGCCATTGGTACACAGATACAAGCGAATTCACAAGTCTGTCAATATTGCAAACCATACATAGTAGTATACTTAATCAATATATAAATGTTATAGATTAAAATTTTCATATCCAACAAAGTAACATTTAACATCAAAAGAAAGAGGACATGAAAAGGAGTTAATGAACCAGTCCAGGGAGAGCAACATGGACAGGAAGAGTACCTTTGGCTGATCTGCATGATCATCAACATCTTTCAACGCACAGTCCTTGACTTAGGCATGTCTTTGGCAGAAAATGCCAGGTGCTGACCACGAGTGAAAGCCAGATGGTATCTATAGAGATGGCTTCACCTAGCTGGTGAAGCCCTGCTCTTTTTATGGCCCTTCAGGCCTCTGGTGAGGACTAGTAGTAAAGGGTTACATCCTTATCTGGTTGGGCATAGTCTCTGAACATCTGGTCCCTGTTGACATCATGCCCTTTGATATACTAGATCGAGTCTTTTTCTTAGATTGGTGCAAAAATAATTGCGGTTTTGAACCATGAATTTTAAATCATTACAACACATCTTTATTAACCAAAATAGTAACCATTATAATCAACACATTTTTGCCAGTGAGGAATAAGTTTGTTTTTTTCCTGTAGTGTAAAAACCCGTGCTTTGTGATTCCACAAATTCTTGGAAAGTATTTTCTGCATCCTGCTGGTTGTGGAAGCATTTTCCCTGCAAAAAGTTGTTGAGAGGCTTGAGGAGGTGGTAATTGATTGGCAAGAAGTTAGGTGAATATGGCAGATGAGACAAAACTTTGTAGCCCAATTCATTCAACTTTTGAAGTGTTGGTTGTGCGATGTGTGGTCAGGTGTTGTCATGGAGAAGAATTGGGCCCTTTCTGTTGACCAGGGCTGGCTGCAGGCATTGCAATTTTTGGTGCCTCTCATCAATTTGCTGAGAATACTTCTCAGATGTAATGGTTTCACTGGGATTCAGAAGGCTACAGTGGATCAGACTGGCAGCAGACCACCAAACAGTGACCATGACCTTTTTTTGGTGCAAGTTTGGCTTTGGGAAGGGTTTTGCAGCTTCTTTATCCAACCACTGAGCTGTTTGTAGCCAGTTGTTGTATAAAATCCTCTTTTCCTCTGACATCACAATCTGATTGAGAAATGGTTCGCTGTTATTACATACAACAAGAGAAGACGACACTTCACAATGACAATTTTTTATTTTCAGTCAGCTCATGAGGCACTCAGCTATTGAGCTTTTTCACATTTCCAATTTGCTTCAAATGCCAAAAACAACCATAGAATGGTCCACGTTGAGGTCTTTGGCAACTTCTTCTGTAGTTGTAAGAGGATCACCTTTGATGGTTGCTCTCAATCGGTTGTTGTCAACTTCCGATGGCCAGACACTGCGCTCTTCATCTTCAGGGCTCTCATCTCCTTTGCAAAATTTCTTGAACCACCACTGCACTGTAGGTTCATTACCAGTTCCTGGGCCAAATGCGTTGTTGATGTTGCCAATTGTCTCCGCTGTTTTATGACCCATACTGAACTCGAATTTGCTTTCTGTCTAACATCATTTCCATAGTGTAAAATAAATATGAAAAAATAAATAAATAAAAATAAAATAAATATCAAATAAACAACGAGTAATAAGTCATTAGCAAAAACACATAAAGTGAGAAATGCACATTAAACTGATGTATAACGTATCCACGTTTACTTAAGAATGTATTCTTATATCAAACAGCAAGTTTCAACAATGCTAAAACCACAATTACTTTTGCACCAACCTTTAATAAGATGGAGTCACTTGTGTCAAGGGTGCTCTATGCACATATATTCTGCGTGTCATTTTAAAATATCATTTTATAGTTATCTGTTATCTTTGAAAATAAGGACTCAGGAAAAGTTTGGAGGAAAGTTAAAACTGGCCTTCACTATAGGTAATTTAAGTGTCAGTAGTCAAAAAGTAATATAGGTAGAGAAGTTATCCTTGTGATCATAAGGGGAAGTGAATACTGAATTTGACTATGAAACATTTGTAAATATTTTGTGTACACTCCTAAGCAACCAAGAGTTAATGTAGTTGAATCTCGTATGGTTTTAATAAAATGACTGGGGACATTTTCCCATGCTTGTTATCTATTATTTTAAATTGTATTCATTTTCCTATATGATTGCTTTGACATCTGAAAGTACTACTAATTTTGACACTGATCCCACATGCAGATTTACCTTTTACATACAGCATAGTAATCTGAAAATTTCACATGCAAAATGAAACTCCTATATTTTTCACTTCCACTTCTCCCTAAGAAATTATCTTCTTACTATCTATTCTTTAAAGCCCTGTGATTTTATAACCTCTCTTCTGTACCCTGACTACCACAGTTGTCACCATCACTGCATCATTATATCCAATGCTAGTCATCCACATTATCATCTATTTAATATGTTTGTTATACAGGAAATAACTTGTACCATTATAATAGTTAAGTATCTCCACAAACATGAATGATTTACTAATGAAGAACCAGTCTAAAAAATAAGCTTTTATATTTTAAAACTGTATAAGTTTAAGAGTTTGGGCTCCACTTGAATCTGACTTATTTATAGCTTAAAACATTTTCCATAATTCCATATTTGCCTCCCATGATTCCACTGGAATCCTTCTCAATACTAATATTTGATGACCCTTGCCCTGTCCATCACTGCCCATGTCATCTCCACTTACTTATTTTTTTTAAATTTTTTTAAATTTTTTTGAGACAGAGTCTTGCTTTATTGCCTTGGCTAGAATTAATGCTGTGGCATCAGCCTAGCTCACAGCAACCTCAAACGCCTGGGCTCAAGCAATTCTCCTGCATCAGCCTCCCCAGTAGCGGGGACTACAGGCGAGAGCCACCACAACCGGCTAATTTTTTGTTTCTATTTTTAGTTGCCTGGCTATTTTTTTCTACTTTTAGTAGAGACAGGGTCTCACTCTTTCTCAGGCTGGCCTCGAACTCCTGACCTCAAGGAATCCTCCCACCTTGCCCTCCCAGAGTGCTAGGATTACAGGTGTGAGCCACGTGCCCAGACTCCATTTGCTTATTTATTTGCCTTTTCCAACAGATTATTACAAAATCCTTAAAAGCCTCCAGCATGGATTGATTCTGCTTTTTTGTTTTGTTTTGTTTTCCTAAAGCTCTGCTTGTCATAATGTTTCTTACTTCATGCTTTTACCTGCATAAAGTTTAAGATTCCTCTGTCTATAAAATGGTTTTTCCTACTCCTGACCATCCTTTTCATTACATTTTCTTTTTCCTAAAGTTATCATCAATATATCATAATAATATTAATATAATAGATTTTTTGGCACTACTGATCATACCGCTTTTGAAAGAGCTCTTACCAGTTAAATCCTGTGAGTGACATAAATGGTTATATCCCCCATCTTATCCAATCTTTCTCCTCTTCAGCATCTTCTCACATTAACCACCATCTCCCTCAGGAAAGTCACTTTTCTTATGGGCTTTCTAGATCATCTCTGAAAGTGCATGTGTTCCACAAGGCTGTATGTGTGAGTAGACAGCCCAAGTTGTTTGTAAGTTACATTTCATGAAAGTAGAATATTTTTTGTCTTGCAAAATCTATATGAAATATATTTTTCTGTCCCTAATTCTCATTCTTCTCTATACAAACCTGAAGTCCTCACCTGAGTACACTCCTCATTCTCAAGATGAACCTAAACCGGTCTCTGACTGTGCCACTTTCCTTCTTTGCCCATAATATCATGCTCTTCCCTTACCATCTATCTAGTCATTAAATCCAACTCAAATACCGCTTTTGCTTTGAACCTTCCTAATAATTTCAGATTTATTCTTCTACCTACATTTTGTTTAAAATTTGAATTTTACATGGAATTACAGGAATTTTGTATGTGTTTATCACCCACACATTTGTGTAAATTCTTTGAATTTTTGACTGTATATATTTTTTTTAACTTTTATTGCCAAGTACATGTCTACACATGTGACAGTTAATAAAGAAATGCATTTTAATTTATCTGACTGGCCACTAAAATTCTTCCTTATCCTACTTATTTAAAAATGACTAGGTACAAAATAAGATATGTTGTTTCCCAATCTCCATAAATCAATATATTGAATGTAGATTTGAAATAATAAAACTCATATCCCTTGTGAGAAGTAAAGGCTAAAGTCACAACCATCTAAAAGCTATTCTGACAGTGAGGTTTTAGTGGAAGAAGGAAATTATTACTATTTTTAATTGTTTGTTTTCTGTGAGGAAGTAAATACTACAATATATAAGAACACAAATAAATGTGAAAATTTTGGTTAGTAATGGGTGACAAGAAAAGCAAATATTTTTAAAACCCTGCAAGCCTTTTCACTCTATCAAAAATATTACATGGAATGGTCAGATATGTCTTTAAACCTGGATGGTAGCATAGAGCTATGGAGACTTTTTCTTTTTTTATACTGAACTATCTACAACTTTTTTGTTTCACTAACAGAACTTAGTAAATTGTCCACTACCTAGTTTGAATTAATTAAACATAATTGATGTATTTTTTGTTTATATGAGCAAGTTACAACTTTGAATGGCTTTTCTTATTTATTTGACTTTGTTTGCCATGTATCATTCTTACAGGGAAACTCTAGATTACAAAGCAACACACTGAAGTCATGTGTAAAAACCAGTTTGCAAATTACCATCCAATTCTTACATAGGACCTCCAATAATTGTGACAAATAAAAATATAACTACTTTATGGACATGTATATTTTTTAATAAAAATATACTGACTTTTGAAAATTTTTTAAATTTTGACCTTGATAAGTTTAGAGAGACTTATGGAACTAAAACCATCTTAGGTGTAAGGCATGACATATTTATTGAAAATTTCCTAGTACAAGCAGTAGGGTGGAGTTACAAATAAAACAAAGATTAAATAGAATTGAAAGAAATATAGCAATAAGGAGAGGATAGCATATTCCTGAATGCCACAAATATTCAAAGAGATTTTTAAAAATGTTTTCCTCTGTAATTGGTAAGAGTAGAGGGTTTACATTTTTCCTGTTGTTGTTATTGGTATTTGTAAATAAGAAAATATTCAATATTCTTTACAAAAATTAAAAAGGATTATTTTAGTTGTGAGATTAAAGATTGTAACAATTTTCTAAATTAGATTTGCCACGTTAAAAATATTACTAATGATATCCATAAACCTTTGAGAAATATTTAGGTACACTTCATTACATACTCACATTCAAAATGTGCATCAAAAAGTTGTACACTATTATTTTCAAATATTTATAAATTGTACACACTTTGATGCCCACACACCCACATAATACACTTTTAGTATAAAAATATTAAAATGATTAGAAAAGACAAAAGGATAGTGATCAAAACTAAAAAGTGAAATTGATTCATTACATTTCAATAAATTTTTATAAAATATAAAAATATTTTTATTTATTATATCTGTATCTACCTACAAACTGTTTTTCATTTTTTTTTTTTTGCATTAATATTGGTGTTCTTGTCTTTCTGGAACTTCTACGTACAAAGTTCTGTGTGTTTTTCAGGTTGATGTTAAGTAAAGTTTTCTTTAAAAAATAAGAATTGTTAATCTGTAGAGGCAGCATAAAACAATCGTCAGCCATGCTTTATTTTTATACAACTATAAAAATATGATAAGAATTCTGCCTACTTGCTATTTGCTTCAAAGAATTAACTATTTCCTTACTAGTTTGACCTACTTCCTTAATGAAATTCTTTAATTGTTTCACTGAATAAAACAAGTCTGTGACATTGCATTGAGACTCTAACCACAAAGTATTTTCTGGTGAGTAATGTATGTTCTTAACCTGGGGAAGAGAACAAAGTTTCTCTTCACAGTTTCTCCAAATCAAGGTCTGATTAATGGTTTAAACAAATTTTCTACGTAGCCATTTTTAAGAATGTCTTCAGATGAAAAATGTACCATTCTTATGTTGTCTTAAAAGGTCAATTATGTTGTACTTTATATAAAATGTGGCATGTCCCTGCCACCACCTGCAAAACCTCTGGGAACAAAGCCTTGAACATCCAGTGACAGGAATACGTCCAAGGATCATTTCAGACAGAAAAATGTTTGTCAGAGTACAGGTGATAGGGGACCCAATTAAAACACAAGTGGGGTTGAACACACAGAAATACATTTACCTTTGTATGAGCGTAAATGATTCATTTTGAGTCAATTTTGTACAGGTTTGTGCTAGGAGTCCAGCTTCATTCGTTCTGCATGGTTGATATCCAGTTTTTCTAGCACTATTTGTTGACAACTCTTCCCCTCTCCCACTGAAATGCATCTACACCCTAGTTCACAATCAATTGTTAGTTAGGGCTCCCTAGCAGACCCCCTGTGACCCTTGCTCTGGTGGCCAGATGTTGCTGCTGCCTCTTTGCACCTCTGTGGGACTCACATAGCTAGTGTCCAGACGGAATATAGTGAAAAATACAAAAGGACAAAATTATAAAACTTGCCAAATACCTCTCCGAATTGGAAAAGAGCCTCTTGCTTGCTTTAGTAGAAAATTCTGATTATATGCTGGAACGTAAGAGAAGTGATGCGATATAGGAAATACTGCCCTCAAGCGATGCACCTGGCCAGTGCTTGCCACGCATGCAACTCTTAGCTGAATGCAAGGAGCGTACCACAGCGGGATTCCACACAGCTGAAGTGCTGGAGAACTTCAAGCCTGGCACCAAAACAATTACAGGCTGTGAAAGGAAAGAGAAAGTGAAGCCCAGTGTCAGCCCACTTCTGAGTACCCACATCCTGGGGAAGGAG
Source organism: Eulemur rufifrons (assembly GCF_041146395.1). Lineage (NCBI taxonomy): Eukaryota > Metazoa > Chordata > Mammalia > Primates > Lemuridae > Eulemur > Eulemur rufifrons. Next base: position 11,374,207 of record NC_091012.1, on the reverse strand, counting down.
AAGATTGCCAACACGATGCCCTTGAGCAGCTCTACTTCCTGCAGCATCAGTGATGGGGGGAGGAAGAGGCCGAATACCGCCCCACGCTGCAGCCCAGAATCATTTGCTGCTGCTTATAGAGAACTGTTCAATGACGAGAAAGAGTTCGTTGCTTCCCAGTATGTGAGGGGACTGCTCCACTTGTTATTCAGCTGTCAGAATAACTTCCAATAAAAACTACAGGAGCAAAATCTCCCAGGAAGGTGCTTTTAAAAAGATGCGTGAGGAAGAACCCCATCAACCAATTTCCATCTTACAACTGATACAAATGAATGAGGTGCAGGTGGCCAAAATACAGCAGGTAGAGCCAGAGTGTGAGATGGCAGAGGAGGAACACAGGATAAAAAATAGAAGTTCTCAATAAAAAGATACATTGGGAAAGGAAACGATGAACTTTTACAGGGCAATGATAGCCTGTTTCCTCATTTAACCAGCCCTTTCCCAATTCACTCTAAGACTTTGGAGGTGCCTCTTTTGTAAATAACCTGTTGGCAAAGAAACTCTGGAACATGAACTAGCAGTCAGTAACCTGGAACAGAGCTACAGCCAGGCAAATTAGAGTGGTGTAGTCTCTTATTTAAGAATACATTCACGGAAACACCTGCACCCTATGTACCCCTTAAATGGTAAAGAAGCTCTTAGTCTTCTGAAAATTATCACCGAGTATTATTATTCTGAAGGTAATGTTTCTTAATTAGAATTCATACAGGAACCGTGTGTGAGTATTTTTGTATTTTTTTAATCAAATGCAAGTGTGACTATAAAAAAAATTGACAATAATTATATGGGTTTATTTGTAGACTCTCAGTTGTATTCCATATATTTATTTTTCTACCCATTTGCCATTACCACAGTTTTGATTCTGCAGTTTTGTAATATATTTTAAAACTGGAAAGTGTGAGCTCTCCTACTTTCTTCTATTTTTCAGTTTTTTTTTTTTTTTTTTGTTTTTTTGGCTACTAGGTGGACAATTTCCTATGTATTTGAGAATATACTTTCCCACTTCTGAAAAGACAGGCACTTTTTAAAATAGGGAATACATTGACTATATAGATCACTTCGTGGAGTATTGCCATCTTAACAATTTGAATTTTTTTAATCCATGAACACTGGGTACATTTTCCTTTGTTAGGCTGTTCTTTAACTCTTAGAAATATTTTGTACTTTTCAGCATTTAATTATTTCACCTCCTTGACTAAAATTATTCCATAGTTAAAGACCATTTTCTATTCTGTGGAATTGTTTTCTTAATTTTTGCTTCAGGTTGATTTTTGCTGGTATATAGAAACATCATGGAACTTTGTGTGTTAATTTTGTGTCCTCCAATTCTACTGAATTGTTCATTAGCTCTGATAAATTTTTATGGATTATTTGAGTTTTTCTAAAGGCAGTATCATGCCATATGTAAATAGCAAGAATTTTACTTTTTCTTTCTCAATTTGAATGGGTTTTATTATTTTTCCTGCCTAATTTCCCTGATTATGTCTTCTAGTGCAATGTTGAATAAAGTGGGGAAAAGTGAGCATCCTTCTCTTGTTCCCAATCTTAGGTGGTGTGGAGAAATTTTAGGCTTTACCCACTGACTTGTTAATTTTTTTTTTAATAAATGCTCTTTTTCCAATTTCTAGTTTGTTGACTTCTTTCATCAAAAATGGTTTTTTTGTATACCATGGAGTACTACTCAGTGATAAGAAACAATGGTCATATAGCACCTCTTGTATTTTCCTGGATAGAGTTGGAACCCATTCTACTAGGTGAAGTATCCCAAGAATGGAAAAATAAACACCGCATGTACTCACCATCATATTGGTTTCACTGATCATCATCTAAGAGCACATTCAGGAATAACATTGAACGGGTGTCAAACAGATGTGAGTAGGGAAGGGGATGGGTGTATACATACATACTGAGTGCGATGCACACTGTCTAGGGGATGGACACGTTTGAAGCTCTGACTCGGGGGGGGTGGGGAGGCAAGGGCAATATACGTAACCTAAACTTTTCTACCCCCACAATATGCTGAAATAATAATAATAATAATAAATGTATATATATACACACACATATACGTACACCTCTTCATATAACAGAATGGATTCAAAGTAGATTTGCCAGGTGTCAATAGAAAAAAAAAGTTGTTTTTTTTGTTTTGTTTTGTTTTGTTTTTTAATTTTTAGAGAGAAGTTCTCACTATGTTGCCCCGGCTAAAGTGCAGTGGCTTCACAGGCACAACGTAGAGAGCACAGCAGCCTTCAACTCACTTAGACCCAAGTAATCCTCCTGCCTCAGCCACCTGAGTAGCAGGGACTACAGGTATGTGCAACCATATTTGCTAAGAGATTTTGTTGTTATTTAAATGCTTTTTCTGCATTTCCTGATTTGCTGTGTGTGTTTTCTTCCTCAATTCTATTATTGTGTTATTAAATTAATTGATTTTCTTATATTGAATTAATCTTGCATTCCTGAAATAATTCCACTTGCTTTTTGTGTATTATCCTTTAAATATATTGTTTGATTCAATTAGCTGCTATTTTTTCAGGCTCTTTTGCATCTATGACCATAAGGAATATTGATCTCTAATTTTCTTTTGGTGTCTTTATCTGTATTTCAGATCAGGGTAATTCTGGCTCCACAGAATATATTTGGAAGTGACCTTACCTCTTCTATTTTTTGTAAGAGTCTGAGGAGAATTTTTAAAAATTCTGAAATATTTGGTAGACTTAACCAGGAAAGCCATCTGGTACTGTTTTTCTTTGTTGGGAGTTGCTTTAATATGTTTGATTGATTTTTTTTTCTAATTCAGCCTCTTTATATTTTATAGGTTTGTTCCTATTATCTGTTTCCTCATCAGTCACTTTCAGTAATGTATGTGTTTATAGAAGTTTGTTCATTTCATTCAGGTTATCTCTTTGTGCAACTGCTGATAACATTCTTCTATAATCCATTTTATTTCTGTAAGGTATTTATTAGTGTCTCCACTTTCATTTATGATTGTAAATATTCATATCTTCTCTTCTACATTCTTGGTCAGTGTACCTACATATTTATCAATTTTGTTAATCCTATCAGAGAACTAACTTTTAGTTTTGTTCATTTTCTCTAATGTTTTTCTCCTCTCAATTTTATTTGTCTTCACTGTAATATTTATTAGTCCTTTGTTCTATTAGGCTTGGGTTTCATTTGCCTTTATTTTTCTAAGTCCTTCTATTGTAATATAGGGTTTTCCAAGACATTTCTTCTTGTTTCATATAGGCATTCACTGCTTTAACCATCCCTCTAAGCACTGCAGTCACTGAATCTATGTTCTGTTATATTGTGTTTTCATTTCTATTTCCCTCTCAGTATTTTCCAATTTCTTTTGTATTATCTTCTTTGTTTCATTGATTGCTTATGACTGTGCTGTTTAATTTCCTATTTACAAAGTTTGCATTTTTCCTTTTGTTTTTGATGCCTGGCTTCATTCTATTGTGGTCAGAGAAGATACTTGTTATAACTTCCGTCTTTTTACATTTCGTGTCACTTATTTTCTGCTCTACTATGTGGTCTAACCTGGAGAATTTCCATCTGGGCTTGATAGAAATGTGCCTTATGCTCTGTGGAGGAATTTCTTTATGTCTGCTCTATTTGGCTGGTTTATAGCACTTTTCAAATCTTCCTTTCCTTACAGATCTTCTGTCCAGACCATCTATCCATTAAAGAAAATGGGGTATTAAAGTTTCCAACCTGTATTGTAGAATGATTTCTTCTATCCATTTTGTCAATACTTGTCCGATATATTTTGGCGTTCTATTGCTTGGTGCATAAATGTTTGTAATTGTATCTTTTTGATGAATCAATTGTTTTTTCAATAAATAATGGCCTGTATCTTTTATAAAATGTTTTGGAATAGAGTTTATTTTGTCTGATAATAACATAGACACCTAATGTTGCATGGAATATGTTTTTCTATCCTTTCACTTTCAACATATATACATATATATATATATATATCTTTGAATATAAAATATAGCTTTTGTAGATAACACATACTTGGATCATTTTGTTGTTTGTTGTTTAAAATATATTCCTCCAGTTTCTTCCTTTTCATTGTAGAGTTCCATATGTTTACACTTAATTAATTACTGATAAGGAGGAACTTATCTATGCTATTTTACTATTTGTTTCCTGTGTACCTCTTACCTTTTTTTTCTTTATTCCCTCCATCAATTCCTTCTTTGCATTCAATAAAGTTTTGTAGGGTACTATTTTGATTTCCTTCTCATTGGCTTTTATTTGTATTCTGTTGAAACTTCTCAGTGGTTTATATGTGCTTGAATTTAACATTATAAATTTATTAAATTGAGATTGTGGCCACTAGCCGCTGCTAATTGGCTGGCTCTCTGGCAAACCGGAGGCCTCTGCTCTGGCTCCTAGCTCCCAGTGAGTGGCGCTGGACTCTCACTCAGGCCGATGGCTGTGGCTTCAGCAGCCCCCATAATGGGCGGTGGGGTCAGGGGTGGTGGTCCCGGCCAGGCTGCGGGGAAGTGGCACAGCTGGAGGGCTGCCAGTTTGAGTACCTAATACCAAGCACTCGGTGACCATCAAGTACATCTGGTTGCAGGGCTCAGTGGATGTGAGCATGGGCCACTGGAGCTTCATCTTCCAGTGCCACCTCGAGATCTTGACGATCCCGAGCGGCAGCGCTGGCCATGACTGGACAGCCCGGGACCCACCGCCTGCACAGCCCAGGCCTAAAGTGATGATTTCCAGTTGCATTGCCTTGGCCAGAACAGCGTGTTTGTGGACAGGTGTTCCAGAGGCACCGGGTGCCGCTGCTGCAGCTACCAAGCTTCATGCACCAGGTTTCCAAGCACAAACTTCAATCCAACTTTCACTTCCCTATCTGGCCCGAAGAGGAAGAAGCAAGAGGCGCCTGAGTCCCCAGCGAAGGCTGTGCAGCCGCACCTCTCTCCTCTGACCATCAACATTCCAAACACCATGGCCCACCTCATCATTCCCCTTCCCTCCCCAGCAGGAACTATCAGTGCTACCAACTCCTGCCCATCCAACCCCCAGGAAGTGGGGTCTTCAGGTTTCCAAATGGGCCCACTGATGCCATCCGACCTCAATTTAGTGGCTGAAAACTCGCACCCAAAAAATGAAAAGGAAGCTTCCGGTGGAGGAAGCCCAAAGAATGATCAAAGCCACCTTATTCCTATGCACAATAGTACAAGCAATTACAATGGCTCCTGGTATACAACTCATCCTAAATGGAATTTATATGCACATCACTAAAAATTATCCATACTACAAGACTGACAAGGAGTGGCAGAATTCAGTTCCCAACAATCTCTGTCTGAATTGTTATTTCATCCAAGTACCACAGTCCCAGGAAGAACCAGGAAAAGGCTCATTCTGGAAGGTAGAGATCCTGCCTCTGAAAGCAAATTAACAGAGCAGGCTTTTAGGAAAAGGCAGCCTAGGAGTGTACCTTGCTTTAGAACCTCTCTGTGACCACTCTCTTCTAGGAGCCTCTCCCAGTCTCGCTGGAGTAGTGTCTGCTCACTGCAGTGGCCCCAGAGCCCTGAGAGCCTGTGGAGGGAAGCCTTGCTGGCCCATCGGGAGCCTGAGCCTGGCAACTGACACCCCAGACTTGCCATCATCCAAGAAGCCTGGTTTGCCCAAAGCTCACCAGAGTCACCTCTGTCCAGCCAGCTGGTCTTAATCACCATTCAGTGGCAGCTACTACAGGTGGCTAAGACTGCTGCCTACACTGCTGCCACCCTAGTGACCACTGCAAGGTGGTGACCTAGTGACCTTGCAGCCACCCTTCGTGCAGACAGTTCATGTCCTCCACCAGATACCAGCAGTGACAGTCACCAGCATGGCTGGACTGGCCCCAGCGAACACCTACACTGTCTCAGGACAAGCTGTAGTCACTCAGACAGCTGTGTTGGCCTCTGCTAGGGCCCAGCTGCAAGAGAATAGAAATCACAGGGAAGTAAAAGTAGAACCTGTTGCTGCAATTAGCCATGGCACATTAGGTGCTGCCAGCCAGATCATTCAGATGTCACAGACCACCTCTGTCCAGATGGTCACTGTAGGAGCGTTATAGCAAGTGTTACAGTGTGTGGTTCCAAGGACAAACCAAGCGGCACACAGGGAGTCAGAGAATCAAGGTTTATTTGCTGGCGGGCTCAGAGCGGACTTACCACCAAGTTCTGAGCCCGCCTACTGGGTTTTTTTCCACTCTTATTAGGTCGGGGTGGTCCGAGGGGTGGGGTCTCAGGTGGCTGATGCAATAGGTGAGCGTGATTACAGAAGCCAGGTAATAGGTTAGTGTTAGATTGATGAGGATCTTCATTATCAGTACAACAGACACCTCTAGGTCAACACCAGCTACCAGTAAAAAGTGTAACGCAAAACGGGACTCCTGTGGTACCAATCCCCACTGCGGTCCACTGCCAGGTGAACAATGCCGCGAGGAGTCCTTCACACGTGCTGGAGACCCCCGCATCAGCATCTGCCAGGACAGCAACCAGCCTGGGCAGCCAGGGCTGAAGCGAATCAAAACAGAAGATGGCCAGAGCGTCATCATCACCCTGAGTGTGGACACGTCATGGGCAGCTGTGAGGAAAAGGGTGTTAAAAACTAGCGACTGGGAAAGTTTTTCTTACTTTAAAATATCAATGTTGTGGTGCCAAAAGGGGACATTGCCTCTCACCACTAGTAGGAGTGCGCTCTCTCTCAGTGGGTAAAGGGCCCTGCCTTTGGACTTCACCTCTCAGTACTGAAAATACAAAACCCAGGTGGCCTGAAAGCTCCTTAATTTACAGGCAGAAGTCACACTTGAATAAAAACCACACACAACAAAACCTGGTACTTGAGACAGTGTCTCTCCTGCTGAGCGCTCCCTGGGCTACTGCCTTCGAGTGAAGCTTTTAACTCCCAGTGAAAAACCACGGCCCTTCCTGGAGGACCAGGCATCTCCCTGTGAGGACGGTACAGTGTGGTCAGCGGTCAGGGGCAGGTGCCAGCGGACCTCCAGGGACTCGGCCGCCTGCAGAGACCAGGCAGGACCACCCTCCCATCCGCCCCCCACCACGGCCCTCGCAGTACTCACCGCTGGTACTGGCAGGCAAGACGGTATTTTGTTTTCACATGTGTAATTATATTTCGAAGTGCATTTTCTTTACACAATAATGAGGTCTGTGACATTTCACATCACTGCATTTCTACTCTGGAAATTTTGTAAATCATACAGGATCTTTCATTTGGATTTCATTTGGGGAAAAGAAACAAAGTAGTTTTGTGTTTTTGTTGTTTTCAGCCTGTGGAATGATTTCTTTACCTTGTTCAGGTGGAGCTAGTTTATGACACTTGCAGATTTTCCAAGTTAGAGCAGTTGCTTGGTGAATTTAATCCACCTCCATTGCAGTGCATAGGATAGAAGACCAATGCTGAGGCTGCATGTGACCGTGAGAATTCAGGGACAAGCTGGTGCTGGGAAAGAACTGCCCGGTCTCATCCGAGCTGCACTTAACTGTTCTCTTTCTTGCTGTTTTTTGTTGTTTGTTTCTTTGTGTTAACTTTGTCCCTGGCAAAATTTTCCATTCTAAGTAAAGCCAGTCTCCTAAGTATTGTGTATTTAAAACAACAGAGCCATTACCACTACATTTGGGGGAAAAGACTCAGTCTCTTATCACAAGCATTTTCAAACAAAGATCACAGATTTCTCCATAGTGTGTTATTGCAGGTTTAGTCGCCAGCTCAAGGCATCATCTGACCAGCTGTCTTCTCAGTTATATTGCACTTGTCCCCACTCCAGGCGGGAGCAGCCATGCCAATGGAGCAAAGAGCTGAATGTTAATTCTAGGGTCTAAGCAAGCACCCTGTGATTAAGCACTGGAAACATTTAGGTTGTTTTCTGGTTTGCAGTAAGAGACTTCCCTGACCTTTCAGAACTGAATTCCAAACTAAGGCTGACTTATCTCCTACCAAAATTGAAAAGGAGAGGAAAGGAAACAAGTGAGATAATGAGAAGTTCCAACCTCCCCCCACCCCCAGCCTCAGCCCAGACTCCGTAGGAAAAAAACATTCTCCTTTCCAGACCTTTCCAGAGTGTTCTAGGGATTAGGACAGAGCAGCAGTGCAAATAGAAAAAGGATGTTAGCGTTATTTTGAATTTTTAGTGTCATTATCATAATGTTATTTATTTAAATGTAGTAATTTTGGTATTTAACTTTTTTAAAGAGAGGAAAAAAATACCTGTATCTTCCTGGTGGAATGAAATGGCTCAGAATGGTAAATTTAGGCAATTTTAGGAATGTTTATTAGTTACATAAAGACAAAATGTGATTTAAAAAATCTAGGTTGATTAGATACCAACTTAGCATTGGTAGCATGCAAAAGCTCTGCTTCTTACACATCCACCTTAGGTTATTGTTGCACAAGTGACATTGTCATTCACGCTGTGCCTATTAACATGAATTTATAAATATTCATGTTTGTCTTTTAAATAATATAGGAAATGAAAAAAAGGACTAGTTATAAGCCAAAAATACAATAGTATAGGCTATTATATTTACCTTTGTAGTTTATTTCTCTGTTCGTCATATTACTTTGAGTTTCTGTCTAGTGTCCTTTCATTTCTGGCCAGAGGACTCCCTTCAGCATTCCTTGTAGGGCAGGTCTACTAGCAAAGATCCCCCTAAGTTTTATCCATCTTTGAATATCTCAATAGTTTTTTTTTCATTTATGAACAAGGATAGCTTTGTTGGATATAAAATTCTATATTGATATATATTTTTTTCTTTCAGCACTTTACAAAATGATATTCACTCCCTTCTGAACTTGTTTCTGATGAGAAATATGCTGTTAATTTTATTGAGAAAAATTTGGATAGGATGATTCTCTTCTGTCTAGCTGCTTTCAAAATTCTGACTTTCGGCCGGGCGTGGTGGCTCACGCCTGTAATCCTAGCACTCTGGGAGGCCGAGGTGGGCGGATCGTTTGAGCTCAGGAGTTCGAGACCAGCCTGAGCAAGAGCGAGACCCCATCTCTACTAAAAATAGAAAGAAATTATATGGACAGCTAAAAATATATATAGAAAAAATTAGCCGGGCATGGTGGTGCATGCCTGTAGTCCCAGCTACTCGGGAGGCTGAGGCAGTAGGATTGCTTGAGCTCAGGAGTTTGAGGTTGCTGTGAGCTAGGCTGATGCCACGGCACTCACTCTAGCCTGGGCAACAGAGTGAGACTCTGTCTCAAAAAAAAAAAAAAAAAAAAAAAAAAAAATTCTGACTTTCAACAATTTGATGATCATGTGCATTGGTATGAATATGTGTTTATTCTCTTGGAGTTTCTTGAACTACTTGATGCACATATTTTCTTATTTAAATTATGATATTGTCTGTAATATATTAACAGCTTTAAAAGAATTAGCTTAAGTTCAAAGAAATTTGGCATTTCTAGTATTTTTGTTACTGATTTTCTAGGTAAATTATATTAAGGTAAAGAAAGTACACTCTAATCAATTTGAATCATTTGGAATTTTTTAAGGCTTACTCTCCCATTCACCATATGCTCAATTTTGGTAAAATTTCCATGTACATTCAAAAAGATTGGATTGTTCAAGGGTGCAATAAAAATATATATTTATGTTTTATATTGATTAAATAAATGTATATAATATATTAAAGTATACATGTAATTATGATAATATATTTAATATATTTTAATGTCTATTTAACAAGTATTTAATATACTTGTAGAAGCAGTGATAAAAAATCTTCCATCAAAGAAAAGCCCAGAACATGATGGCTTCACTGCTGAATTCTAGAAAAGATTTTTAAAAATTAATACTATCCTATTGTAACTATTTCAAAAAATCAAGGAGAGGAATACGTTCCAACTCATCCTATGAGGCCAGTATTACCTTACACTAAAATTAGACATAGACAAAACAAGAACAACAACAGGCCAATGTCTCTGATAAACATAGGTGCCAAAATTCTCAACAAAATATTAGCAAACTGAATTCAACACACGAGAAAAGTCATTCATCATGATCATGTTGAAAACAGCCCAGAGATGTATTTTTTTTTTTCACTGAAGCTAACTCTCCTATCAATGCAATCAATCCCATCCCACTTCTGCAGATCACTGTTCCAACAATTACCTCTCTTTGAACACTTTCCCCCTCTCTGCCAGAGATTTTCCCCAAGATGAATGTGTCCCTTTTGTTCCCATCCCATTCCCCACAACTCCTAAGATGTTTCCGCTCATTTGCTCACAGAAAAATGCTCTGGTGCCAGCTTCTCATCTCCTGTCTCTTCTTAACCCACTCCATCTGCCCCCTGTCACTGTAATTCTCCTGAGACTCCTCTTGCCAAGGTCCCTCGTGTCTTCACACTTCTAAAGCAGAGCTCTTTTTCCAAACACACAACTCCCCACGTCTGCCCTAATAATGGAAAGGGCATTGCCATTGACTAGTTGCTGGGGCAAATACCTACATGAGTTACCCTGCTCCAACCTGTGAGCAATTCCTCCATCAGGAGTCTGTCCGCTTTTCATTCTGAGCCACCATTTGTCACTGCTCAGTTTTATCACCACTAACCCTCTTCTCTGCCTACATTCTGACTCCCAACTATGGTCTACTCTCCCCTGAGCAGTCAGCATAACCTCTTAAATTAAGGCCCTTCACTCCCCTGCTCAAGATCTACCAAAATTTACCCATCAAACTGGAATAAAAACCGAACTTCTTCCCATGCCCTGAAAGCCACAAGGTCCTGTGAGCTCCTGTGAGCTACGGCAGGTGTTCCCAACCTATAGTGAATTGTATAATTATTTCATTATATATTACAATGTAATAATAATAGAAATAAAGTACACAATAAATGTAATACATTTGAATCATCCCAATACCATCATGGCCCCACCCCCACAGTCCATGGAAAAATGGTCTTCCATGAAAATGGTCCCTGGTGCCAAAAAGTTTGGGGACCACTGAGCTACAGCCTTGCCCATGTGACCTCCTCTCCTCCTTCTTTCCCTGATTCCTCACTCAGACCCCACTGGCAACCTTGCTGTTTGTTCCTTGAACACACATGAAACACATTCCTGTCTCAGACTCTTGGCACTTTTTCCACTGAGTGTAATGCTGGAGCTCCTTACCTTCCTTGCTTTGGTCAGGTCACTGTTCAAATGTGGCCTCTCAGGAGAGGCTCTTTCTGATGATTCTACCTAAAATAATGAGCACATCCAATCACTGTATCTTGTTCCCTGCTTTGTCTTCTTGGTATTTCCCACCACCTGGGATATTTGTATACCTGAAAAAATACTTAATGTCTTCCTCACTAGATCATCAGCTCATAAAGGCAAGAACTTTGTTCCACCTGTGCTCTCCTCTACCCCATCACTTAGCAACTTCTTGGCAGCATTAGCATTATGACCATGGCCTCTCTTATCTTGTCTCCTTTTATCACTCTTTCCTAGTTTTCCTCCTCCCACGCTAGCTGCCCCTCTGGGGACTTGTCCCTTAAATTATGATAGTCCTTAGAAATCTATACTCTGTCTACTTTTATTCTATAGACTTTCTCTACATGTGAACAGCTACTCTTACTCTTCATTCCTTACCGCTAGCTCAGATTCCTGCTCCAGTGTCATATATCTAAATGATGACTACACAGGGCCCCTCTGCTATCTCACAGGCACATGAAGCTTCCCCTGTTTGCAATGAACTTCCCCGTCTCCCAACCCATCTCTCCCTCCTGCATGGCTTATCTTTCCGCACGTGGAAGCACCACCCATGCTTCTCTCCAGCAGGTGCTAAGTGTCCCCAAATGGCTTGCAGCTTCACGGAAAGGCCTGTGTCTGATCCAGTGCCCACTGAGGGGTTTCTATTCAAGTGCACAGCAGAAGCCTCCTCTCCTAAGCCCTTGCTGGATGCTACAGGATTAGGTACTGACCTAAGTATTCTGTCACTCTGGGTCACGCAGTTTGACTTCTCTTTACAGGTTTGCTGTGGGGAGGAGAAAAACAATCCCAAGTACTTGAATAGGATTTGTCATTCCAAATGATGAAGAATTAACACAGGAATTCTGCATAAATGATGCAACTGTCAGGACACAGCTATAGTTTAGCAAGCTAACTAGCAAAGTCTTTGTCCAAGTTCTACTTGTACCATATTCCTGGGCAACTTCCTGAGCAGGCACAAGAAGTCATCAGGAAAAGATTAACACCCATGATCCAAGGAACAAAGACTTTAAGGAAGGAGTTCTCAGTCACAACACACATCGGAATAGCCTGGGGAATATAGTCTGTGACTCAGCTTAGACCTACACTGTACTCAGTCTCTGCCTATGGAGCAGATGGTTTTATTACTGCTCCCCATCCCCGCAGCATGCTGTGTGTGTGTGTGTGTGTGTGTGTGTGTGCACTGCAGGTGCATTTGGGCAATGGGTTGTTGGGGGAGAATCCAGAAATCTCTCTTGCTGTACTTTTTATTTTTTTATTTCAGCTTATTATGGGGGTACAAAAGCTCAGGTTATATATATTGCCCTTGCCCCCCCATCTCCCTGAGTCAGAGCTTCAAGTGTGTCCATTCCCCAGACAGTGAACATCGTACTCATCATGTAGGTATACACCCATCCCCTCTCCCCACCCCCCACCTCTGTCCGATACCCAATTGGTGTTATTTCCAAATGTGCACTTAGGTGATGATCAGGGAAACCAATTTGCTGGTGAGTACATGTGGTGCTTATTTTTCCATTCTTGGGATACTTCACTACTTAGAATGGGTTCCAACTCTCTCCAGGAGAACAAAAGGGATTCTATATCACCGTTATTTCTTATAGCTGAGTAATACTCCATGGTATTTATCTTGCTGTACTTAATAGCAATTGTTTTTTGATGAGAAAAACAATGGCAACATCTTACACCATAATGATTGTTAAACTCGTATGCATGTATTTACTTTCCTTTGATAGATTTTTTTCTTAAAATTCAGATGTTAATTTCAGGAATCTACTTTTATTTCTAAAGATGCTTTATAAATAATAAATATCTTACAAAAGCTATCGATGCACCTGGAGCTGTTAGCTTTGTGTCACTGAAAAAATATGAACATATGTGTAAATAAGTTTGTGTTCAGAATCATCCTTGAAGTATTCCTCCAGAACATTTCCTCACAGAAAGAAGATAAGATGCAATATAAGTATCTATTGAAGAAAAAAATTTAAGTACTCTTAAGACATCAGTTTTCACATTTCTGCCCTTGTATCCCTTAGAATGATTTTGGTTGTGTGACATGTCTTTTAGGCTTTTATTTTTTTTTTTTTTATTTTTTTTTTTTTGAGACAGAGTCTCACTCTGTTGCCCAGGCTAGAGTGAGTGCCGTGGCGTCAGCCTAGCTCACAGCAACCTCAAACTCCTGGGCTCAAGCGATCCTCCTGTCTCAGCCTCCCGAGTAGCTGGGACTACAGGCATGCACCACCATGCCCGGCTAATTTTTTCTATATATATTTTTAGCTGTCCATATAATTTCTTTCTATTTTTAGTAGAGATGGGGTCTCGCTCTTGCTCAGGCTGGTCTCGAACTCCTGAGCTCAAACGATCTGCCCACCTCGGCCTCCCAGAGTGCTAGGATTACAGGCGTGAGCCACCGCGCCCGGCCCTTTTAGGCTTTTAAATATAAACACCGAGAACTTAAATACTATAATGATTCAATGCTCATCACCATTCATTGGAAACTGGCATTAGACATGCCCAAGAAATTGGCACTGAGCATGCTCAGAAAATTTTTATGTTCCTTTCTACTTCTTCCTGACAGAACCTATGGAAATTTAAGCTATTTTTAGGCTCAAAGTCTTATATTGATCATATGTCATGCTTATCTGCAATAAACTTTCAAAAAAACATTTTTAGTTTCTTGTAAACACCAGGCTCTAAGCCGGCACTGTCCAGTACAATTGTCACTAGGCACATGTGTCTACTGAGCACACAAAAGTGGCCACTATGTGCCTGACGAAGTGAATTTTTAGTTTTCTTCATTTTAATAGATAAATTATTTTCTAATTCTTTTTATAGATGTAATCCATGTCAGGACTAGCGATAAATATTTATATTGTTTGATGCTATTGAAAATTATCTTTTAAAAAGATACATTTTCTTGAATTTGGATGCTACATTTACTCAGTTGCCTCAATAATTAAAGGAACCTACAAGTCAGTTCTTACTCTAGCATATCCTTTTTACAGCACTCCTTTTATAAGATGATTATGTACCGCATGAGTTGGGGAAGAAGACTTAAAGAATGATGATTTTGATTTTAGTATGGTATAAACACACAACTCTAGGAGAGAAACATATAGCCTCAAAAAAGTAATACTGTGAGTTGCTGTGACTTCTCATGAAAAATATCTATTTGCATCTCTATAAAATAAGAATGGTCACTTACAAGTTAATCCAGGAATTGTTACTATCTTAGTAAAATATCTACTGGGAGTGAGGGGGAGTGGAGGGAGATGTCTAACCTTCAACAAAGCAAACAGCTTTGCAAATTCTCCTCCTGGCTTCTGGCCTCCAGAGCGTTCCTGACCTCTTTTTACTCAGCACATCAAGTCCTGCTCTCTGGAGTCTTCTACAGTGACCTGCCAGAGTTGCCCTTAAGTATTGACCCTCCCTGACAGGTAATGGTAATAAACCAAATATAGTTTCACATCTCTAACCTTGCACTGGAACACCAAGAGCATTTTACAAAGCAGTGGTGTTGGGCAATAAAGTCTTCAGAACTTTATTGAATCTGAATATGAGATTCAGATATCCCAGGTTTTTCCTCACTTTAGTTCTATTATCTTCTTATCATGGATTTCTTGCTTCTTTTAAGTAGTCTGAGTTAAATACTCAAATGCTTCTTTTATTTTAAGAGAACCGTCTTTGATGAACTTTAAAAGTTCATAAAACTAACATATGAGCATTATTTTAAAGCACTCACTTAAACCAGTGATTCTCCGATTGTGGTGTGCCAACCTCTGGAGATCCCCTAAACCCTTTTCCAGGAGGCCCATAAGGTCAAAACTGTTCTTATAAGAATGACAAGACATTGCCTGCTTATTCACTGACATTTGCAATGACTGTATAAAAGTATACATGGGTAAAGCTGTTGGTTTCTCAGCATGAATCAAGGCAGTGGTACCAAGTTACACTAGTCATTCTATTCTTCACTCTGCCTTGCAGAAAAAAAAAGCCTGTTTTTTTTAAAAATGTCCTTTATGAATTAGTAAAAGTTAATGGTGTTATTAAATCTTGACCTTTTTAATATTTGGAATAAGTGAAATGTGCACTTAAAGCACTCCTGCATGCTGCAGCATGGCTGTGTTAAGCAAAAGTGCTTGTGATTAAATTCTGAGCTCAACAAGCCACTTTTTTCAGAGAACACCATTTTGTTTGAAAGTACAACTGACTTTTATTCTCAGAAATGAATAAGGTGAGACTTACACTTCGAGGAAAATAATAAGCATTTGTTGCCCATAATAAAACTCAAACTTTTAAGCAAAAAATAGTACTAAGATTACAGTAGAAGGAAAACTTATACCTTCTACTGTGAACCTGACTGCTTTTCAATACTTAATGTTTTTATAAGATTGGTGCCAATAATAACAAAAGCAAATCTTTCCTCCAACTGAGAGGAAAATATTCATTTATTATGCAATATAGATTAATGAGTATTAATGTCACAAATGCATTGATATGTAAAACTCCATTGTAACTAAGGAACTAAGACATGTGGAGTTCTGTTATACTATTAAGAAAAAAACCCCACAATTATCTGAAAGCTTTAAAAATACACCTTTTTGCCAACTATATATTTGCATGAGGCTAGGTCATCATCTTATTGTCTCTTGCGATGCGCACTGCCTGGGGAATGGACAGGATTGAAGTTCTGACTGGGGGGGATGGGGTGGGGGGAGGGGAGGAGTGCACACCTACATGATGAGAGTGATGTGCACTGTCTAGGGAATGGACATAGCTATAGCTCAGACTCGGGGGGATGGGGAGGCATGGGCAATGTATATAGCCTGATCTTTTGTACCCCCTTAATGAGCTGAAAAACAAACAAAAAGTAAAAAAAAAAAAAAATTGCAAAGATAGAAATGAGAATCCAGCTGTCTTCTAGTAAGCCAGACACTAGAGATTTGCAAAAATTTAAATAAAACACACTTTTAACCGATTTTTTTGTTGCAGAAGAAAAGTTATTTTTGTGAAAAATATTATTTATGTTAACAATGTGGTTGTCAGTCATGGGTGATTTTGTCCCCCAGGAGATATTTTTTGTTGTCACAACCTGGGGGAAGTTGCTGCTGGCCCCTAGTGGTGCCTCTAAACATTCTACAATGCACAGGACACATTCCACAACAAAGAATTATCTAGCTCAAAATATCAAGTATCCCAAGGTTGAGAAAACTAAACTAAGCATATTTTTTTAATTCTCAATTTTAATTTCTAATACAGTAAATACCAATATAATTGACATGAAAAAATACTCTTTGTGATCCTCAATAATTTAAGTGCCAAAAGAATCTTAAGGTCCAAAAAAGCTGCAAATGGTTTGCTTCAGTACTCTAGTAAGCACACTATAGCCTATGTCTATAGTTATGACCTACTACTAAACTTGATATCATGCAAAGTAATTAGCCGGAAAAACAAGACAGGTTAAAAAAGTTCACCTGTTATTTATGTGGTAATATATTACTAAAGTCACACTGTGGAGGAAAAACAATATTTTTAACAACAGATTTTATCATTTGTTATGTCTGAAGACAATTTTTAAAAGGTGGTAGGGGGAATGTTCCCAGGGGCTCTACAATTCTCTACTTTAGAACAGTACTGTGTGGGCACTTTCCCCTTTGTTTTAATTCTTTGGCTTTTAGCAAAAATAGGAGAGCCAACATGCTAGGCAATATGCTGTTAGAAGACAGGTTTCTGTTGATTATTGTAATATATTAATTATTACTTATTTTCCATGTCATGTGCTCTTCTACCCATAGAATCTTTCATCCTGTGAAAGTTATATCTATTTGTACACATGCTTAAATTAAGTCACATAGCAATTTTGTTTACTTTAATTTGTTAGGCCTTGAATTTCAGTTGATTTAGTTCACTATCACTTACCTTCCTGTTTTCCATTTTAGCTCTAAAATTAAATAATGAAAGAGCTTTACCAAATAAAATCATTTAATGTCACTTTTGCAATAATTATTGAAAAATTTGTTAGTAAATATAAGTGCAAAAATGTAAGTGCAAAATCAATGACAGATATAACTATCCCGAAACAAGCAGTGTTAACAGTGCAGCATAATACTGCACAGGATAATATTAACGGGAGCTATTTCCCAAATATTTTAAATGAAATATTCATGAACAGAGACAATTCACTCTGTTACTGTATTTCTGTTATCCACAGATGTTGAGTGTTAGAAAACAAAGGGTTCTCCTTGGTAAGTTATATGTTTCCATTTGCCTCCAATGTCTAAAATGAGGCTCAGAATAATTGAGGGAAGGCAAATCAGATGTTTAAAATTAGGTCTATATACTATTAGCACTTTTTAAAAAGCCTGTAACATTATTAGCATATAAGATGGACACTTTTGTTAATATAATGCTTCCAGCAGTTTTGTCTCCAAATTGATTTCAAAACACAGAATTTGAAGTTATAAGATGGAAAGGACCACCCAACCTCACAGGACATTTAACTCAACTCATTTTACAGGTAAGGAAACCCAGGCTTAAATCTGACCTGCCCAAAGTCCCACCGATAGGAACAGTGCATCCTCCTACATGCAATGTAAGCTTGTCCCTCCTTTACTGCACACAGAAATTATCTGAAGAACTTTAAAAACAGCCTGACTTTCAACTTGAGGCATTCTGACTTAGTTGGCATTGGATATGACTTGGGCATCAGAATTATTTTAAAGTTCCCAGGTGATGCCAATGTACAGCAAAGCTTGGGAATGATTACTTTAGGGTTGAGATCAGAATCACCTGGGATGCTTTTGTTCATGTAATTCTGCCTCACATTCTTCCCCATTTTCCTAAAGGGCTTGTGAGTGCATAGACATGGAGGGAAGGTGGTGGTGGGAAGATGCATATTTGCAGATAAGTATTTTGAAAAATGTTGCATAAGTGATTCTAATGGCTCACCTCTCCCACTGAGAACAAGCAATACTACCCCCTCACACGTTTTTCAAAATCTTTCCTAAAAGCCAATTTTCCCTATTAATTTTCTCAAGAAACCTTTCTTTCACCAACAGTGAATATGTCATATGATCATTTCTAAAACTTAATGACAGCAAATTAAAACTTACTGTACTTCCAAAGGGAGACTTCTAAAAATTAGACTAAGTTAGGGAGGAAAAAAGCATAAAATGTACTTGTTTGAGCAAGGTTAATCTTTGGAACTACATTTGTATTACATATGGAAACATCAGAATCATCTGAATTCAAAAAACACTGGGACTCTAGCCGAAGTAGAGTGGTTTTTTACTCATAGATTTAGAGCCTTGTCTGAACAAAAGCATTTAGTGATTACTTATTAAGGTACCAAAACCCATGATTTTGGGCAGAGTCAGGGTCCGGTTTGTCTGAAACACAATTTGATCATGACTATTGTTATAAGCGAAAGAGGACAGTGACATTATTATGAGTGTAAACTTGCAATTTTTAATTAAATGTAGCAGTTACAGATAATTTAATTAGCAAAAAACTAGTACATTAGAAACAAAATTAAGTTTATAAGCTAGTTATATTTTTAACTGTAAAAATGGGGATAAGGACATTGATATTCTAAAGTAGCATTTTCCAAACTGTGTTCTGAATATCAACACTTGTAATCCAATGTGTTAATAATGTTCAAAGGACAACCCAATGGGGCTTATTTTTGTTGTTAATGCCTTTTCAATAAAATTGAATGGTTCATCTTAGGGTATTTTCAAAGTATATCTGTGATTGTGTACCTCAAAGGTGCTCATGCTTGATTAGGTATATTTATTTCAATGCAGATACATTTGGCTGCCAATGTAAGACAAGCTGTTCCTTCTTCCAAGAATAGTTTCCAAAGTAGTATGCATTACTTCAGGCCGATAACTCATAAAGAAATATTTTTTCTTCAGAAACTTCCAATAAAAACCACCTCTCCTTTTCATTATGCTCAACGTTATCTTAAGGTAAATGCATCACATAAAGAGCTACACATTTTCTGGAATTGCTTATTTGGTAACTGGCTTTCCCTTCCTCTGCACAGTGTAAGATTAAAACAGAATTGAAAATTCATATGTAGGCCCTTGAAATTAATAAATAATTGATATCAATTTCTCAAACTGATCCCTGAAAAAGGACAGCCAAATGGCTGAAATGACTGAGGATGGCTGGGATGCTTTTAGTATAAGGGGTCTGTCATCTGCCCTTGGTAACCTAGTTGTACTCACTATTTTACTGTTCTATGGTTAGGCTGGTTGACTGCGTTGTTTTCTGGAAACACCATTAAGCATGAGCTGTCCTTTATTTTTTTTTAATTTTTTTAATTTACTTTTATTTTTTATTTATTTATTTATTTATATTAATTTCAGCTTATTATTGGGGTACAAAAGTTCAGATTACCCTTTCTAATAAGCTGCCCTGGAGATACCTGAAGGGAAAAAAAAAAAAAAAACAGAAGAAAATGTCACAGTAAGTTAAACCTATAAAAGTGTGGTTTTTTCTTTGGTTAAAATGTCAAGTGATAATGGTAGCAATATTCTCCAGGGAGTAGGGGGTTAGGGGAAGTAAACTCACAACTAATGGGCATAAACATGGTGAGTATTGTAGAGCAGAAGGGCATGCCTCTAAACCTCGCTTGGGTGAGGCAAAGACATAAAATGTAACCAGAGATACTTGCACTTCGGTGTTTATTGCAGCATTATTCACAATGGCTAAAATGTGGAATCAGCTTAAGTGTTTCTCAAGGATGAATGGATATGAAAGATGTGTATGTACACAATGGAGTGTTATTTAGCCATGAAAAGAAGGAAATTTTGTCATTTGCAGAAACATGGATGTATCTGGAGGACATTATTTTAAGTGAAATAAGCCAGGCACAAAAAGACAAATATTTCATTTTTACACTCCTATATGGGACCTAAAAATAATTGATCTCATGGAGGTAGTGAATAGAATGGTGTAGTGAATAGAATGGTCTTGGTAAGGGTGGTGGGAAGGAGTAATGAAGAGGTGTTGGTTAATGGGTAATACTGTTAAATATAAGGAAAAAGTTCTAGTGTTCAATAGTGCAATAGGGCAACTATAGTTAACAATAATTTATTATATTTCAAAATAGCTACAAGTCTTCAAATGTTCGCAACAGAAGGCAATGATAAATGTTTCAGGTGAATCATGTCCCAATTACCCTGATTTGATCATTATATGTTATATGCTTGTATCAAAACATAACATGTACTCCATGAATATGTACAATTATTATGTATCAATAAAAAAGTAAAGAAAATGTCAAGTGATGAAGCATTAAGACATTTCTTATACTTTATAAACTGCCTGTGTGGTATCTATGTGTGGCTCTATAGGAAACCCACTGAAGGCTCTTAACTTTCACAGACAATGTTTGAAGAATGGGTTATAAAATGCGACCTTTGATATAATACCTATAGTCAAATCCAGCAAGAATCTATTTTGAGTTACATTTATAAATAATTTTAAAAGTTTAACATAAAAGTTCAGGCACAAGTGCAGGGACACAGACCAGTGGAACAGAACAGAAAATCCAGATATAAAACCATCCTCATGTAGCCATCTAAACTTTGACAAAGCAGACAAAAACATACTTGCAGAAAATAATCCTTATTCAATAAATGGTGCTGGGAAAACTGGATAGACATATGTAGAAGACTGAAACAGGACCCGTAGCTTTCACCTCTCACAAAAATCAAATCACGGTGGATAACAGACTTAAACCTTAGGAGTGAAACTATTGAAATTCTAGAAGAAAATGTGGGAAAGACTCTTCTATACATTGGCCTAGGCAAAGAATTTATGAGGAAGACCCGAAAGGCAATCACAGCAACAACAAAAATAAATAAATGGGACCTGATTAAATTAAAAAGCTTCTGCACAACCAAAGAGACAGTCACGAGAGCCAACAGACAATCTACAGAATGGGAAAAAATATTCGCATGCTACACATCCGACAAAGGATTGGTAACTAGAATCTATTCAGAACTCAGGAAAATAAGCAAGAAAAAATCAAACAACCCTATCAAAAAGTGGGCAAAGGACATGAATAGAAATTTTTCAAAAGAAGATTGAAGAATGGCCAACAAACATATGAAAAAATGCTCAACATCTCTAATCATCAGGGAAATGCAAATCAAAACCACAATGAGATATCACTTAACTCCAGTGAGAATGGCCTTTATCAAAGAGTCCCAAAACAATAAATGTTGGCGTGAATGCGGAAAGACAGAAACACTCATACAGTGCTGGTGGGACTGAAAACTAGTGCAATCCCTGTGGAAAGCAATATGGAGATACCTTAAACAGATTCAAGTAGACCTACCATTTGATCCAGCAATTGCATTATTGGGAATGTACTCAAAAGAACAAAAGACATTCTATAAAAAAGACAACTGCACCCGAAAGTTTATAGCAGCACAATTCACAATCACATAGATGTGGACACAACCCAAATGCCCATCACTACATGAGTGGATTAGTAAAATGTGGTACATGTATACCATGGAATATTACTCAGCTATAAGAAATAACGGTGATATAAAATCTCTTATGTTCTCCTGGATAGAGTTGGAACCCATTCTACTAAGTGAAGTATCCCAAGAATGGAAAAATAAGCACCACATGTACTCACCAGCAAATTGTTTTCCCTGATAATCACCTAAGTGCACATTTGGGAATAACACCAATTGGGTGTCAGGCAGATATGGGGTGAGGGGAGGGGATGGGTGTATACCTACATAATGAGTGCGATGCGCACTGTCCGGGGAATGGACACACTTGAAGGTCTGACTCAGGGGTGGGGGGGGCATGGGCAATATACATAGCCTAAACTTGTGTACCCCCATAAGATGCTGAAATAAAAAAAAGTTTTCTTTTTTTTTTCTTAAGCAATAAAAAAACTGAGCTTTTTAGTATTTATTTATTACACTAAAATGTAATGCCTTCAATGATATTGGGATAAGAGAAATTTATTGCAGTAAATTAAAGCCTAACATAAAGTTTACTAATTTGCTCACACTAAATGTTTTAGTTCAGGAGACAGTGTGATGAAACAAATGTTTTAGAGACACAGGCCCTTTGTGCCAGGGCTGCTCAATCACCAACAAATGAGGGGACTGTAGGTCTCCCTGGGCCTGTTATCTTAATGGAAGATAAAATTATTACTTTAAGACTCTCATAGCCAAAGAATGACGGACAAAAACAACTTTTTTAGTTTAACTTTCACTTCATGTTTAAATAAGACTGCCATTATGTTACTCAAATGAGAACTTTAGAGAAGAGCTTCCACTCATTTCAAAATTTTATTAATTTTATTCTATGAGCTATTTGACATACGTCATGGCACTTTCCTGCCTCACTCTTGCTGCTCTCTGGCTGGAATGCCTTTTCCTTCCTCCTGTCCCAGCAAACTGGACCCACCTATCTTCCAGGATACCTTTGCCAGCCTCCACACCACAAAACTCTTCCCTTTGTGTACACGCATATGTTTATTTCACCGCTTGTTGCATGGTAACAGTTGCTTGCAGGACAGCTCCCTCATAAAAAACCAAGCTTCTGCATGATAAGTGGGACTCTTACTCCTTCTACTTCCAGCTGCTGAGCACAGAATTTGGGACAAATTAGTGCGAACAACTGTTTGATAAATTATTATTTAAAATCAGTTACAATTTGGAAGATAAATCTTGCTACAGACACAAATTAATGAGAATTTATCTGTAATGATATCAGAGGTTAGAAGAAACTTTTTGAGCCCTGTAGAAAATAAACTATGTTTAAAACACTTTATAAGTATCCACTTAGTTGCAAAGAATGCAAGAGTCAAATAATGAAATATCCTAAACAATGTTAAGACAGCTCTCTTCCTTAAAAAATGAAATTAGCAATCAAATATCAGTGACTGAATAGTTGGAAGAAAGAGCAGCATTCTTTAAAACCACACAGTACCAATGATTTTAATGCATTTAAAAAAACTAATTCAGATGAGCCTTCTTTCCTCCTATTAATATGATAGTTTTTAACATGTTGTCACATTCTCCTATCAGTAGCCCCCACAAATACATGAGAGACAGGGCAGCGAGAAGATCTACTTGTTGCATTTAAAAGTACACAGCATTTAAAACTTGCCAGTAACCAACAATAAGAAATATCCACACCATCTAACACCCTTTTGTTTGTTTCGGTTGTTTCTACTGAAAAATCACTTATTCCTTATTAATAAAAAGTCCCAGACTTATATTTTTGAGAAGTATTACTATTTGGAGGGCCGAATTCTCCTTTAAGATAGAAATGTTTTAATTCTATCTAACTCTTTTGTGTTTCTTAACCTATTCAGTTACTGTGTACACATTAACTCTCTGTGTTAATATGTATACTTTTATAATCTCAAAAAACAAATTCAACATGAAAAATGAATACTAACTCATTCAAATACTTTCATTCCAAGTGGTAGAAAGTATCTTTTAAGGTCACTACTCTTAGGTGCTATATGGCATACCCTACACCATAACAAAAGTTAGTTGTTATGAAAAACATACACATGAGAATAAACAGAACAGAGAGGAAATGGACCAAAATGCAGACTAGATTGTAGAACTTGACCTGATGATTTCTCCAATTTTTTTCCCTTAAGATTTTCTGTTATGAGTGTACATGGTTTGTCCCTGAAAATATTAATGCTAAAACCTTTAAAACTTTGAATTAGATGTGGCTTTTAGTGAATCAGCAACTTATGGTCTATTGGCTAGATCCGGCCAAAGAAATATTAAACACTTCCCCATCAGTCCAGCCTTACTCTAAACTCTGGCTTGAAGACAGAGGAATTATTCATTCCAGGAAAATGGCCATTTTTACTTGATTGATTTTTCCCACAACCAGGCCATTCCCAAATTTCAAGATGATCAGAAAAAGATAGATGTAAAAACTCTCTCCTAACAAGTACACAGCAAGAGACATACAGCAAGTGCGTGTAGTTTCAGCTACTCAAACGTTTCAATATCAAGAGCATCTCTTTGTCTCTTGAGATTAGAGGGTGGCAGAATTAAGTTTCTGAGCAAAGCAATTATAGCTTCTAACAGGTAATATTCTCCTCATCCTGCTTTAAAACTTGACAATTGCCCTTTATGGCTAAAGCCTTACCATTGTCATCTTACAAGTGCAACAAACTATACTAACAAACTTAAGGATATAGAATGCAAATACTAAAAACAAATTTAGGTAGATGTGGATGGGGGAGGGGATGGGTGTATTCACACATAATGTGTGCAGTGCGCACTGTCCAGGGAGGGGAAGGACACGTTTGAAGCTCTGATTCCGGGTGGGGGGTGGAAGGGCAATATACATAAGCTAAACTTTTGTACCCCTACAATATGCTCAAAAAAGAATTAAAAAAGACTTAAAAAATTAAACAGCAAAAACTCTACCAACAATTCAGTGTTCATAGATATTATTTCAGGTAGTCACAAAATAGACAGGGACAGAGAATTGCATTTTTCTTCAGTCAGCACAAATACCAAAATATAGAATTTTATAGTCTTTAACAGGAAAGGAAAGAGGGTACTTAATGGATTTAAAAAGTTGAATAGCAAAGACTAGAAAATAATACCTAGTAGTCACAACCCAAACCTTACCATAAAAGATCAAGTACCTGCTGAAATCCTGTACACACCCACTGACTTTTTCCATTGTGCCTACTCTCTCTGACTTTAAACCCATTAAAAAAATAAAAGTGAACTAAACTTTTTCTCTGCCTTTATTTATAAGACAGACTTTGGATTTTTTTTTTTTAAAGATTTGAAGACTTCTCATTCACTTAACGATAT
The DNA here is from genome assembly GCF_041146395.1 of Eulemur rufifrons. Taxonomy (NCBI): domain Eukaryota; kingdom Metazoa; phylum Chordata; class Mammalia; order Primates; family Lemuridae; genus Eulemur; species Eulemur rufifrons. Next base: position 11,349,089 of record NC_091012.1, on the reverse strand, counting down.
CTAACACTGTGCACTCTTGATAAAAGCTCCATGTATGCTGCACAGTGATGGTTCCATATGGCAGGGTGAAGAGTTGAAATTCAATTACTAAATGAGGGCTTAGTAGAAAAGTGTAATATGATTATTATAGGAATAACTAAAAATTGCCTGAACTAATATTATTACTTATATTGAATTTAAATTTAGATTTATACTTTCTTTTTTTTCTTTTTCTTTTTTTTTATTTCAGCTTATTATGGGGGTACAAAAGTTCAGGTTATATATATTGCCCATCTCCCCATCCCCCCAAGTCAGAGCTTCAAGTGTATCCATTCCCCAGACAGTGCGCATTACACTCATCAAGTAGGTATACACCCATCCCCTCCCCCCACCCACCACCTCTGTCCCATACTCAATTAGTGTTATTCCCAAATGTGCACTTAGGTGATGATCAGGGAAACCAATTTGCTGGTGAGTACACGTGGTGCTTATTTTTCCATTCTTGGGATACTTCACTTAATAGAATGGGTTCTAGCTCTCTGCAGGAGAACAAAACACATTGTATATCACCGTTATTTCTTACAGCTGAGTAATACTCCATGGTATACATATACCACATTTTACTGATCCACTCATGAATTGATGGGCATTTGGGTTGTTTCCACACCTTTGCAATTGTGAATTGTGCTGCTATAAACCTTCGGGTGCAGGTATCTTTGTCATAGAATGTCTTTTGTTCTTTTGGGTAGATGCCGAGTAATGGGATTGCTGGATCGAATGGTAGGTCTACTTGAATCTGTTTAAGGTATCTCCATATTGTTTTCCACAGGGGTTGCACTACTTTGCAGTCCCACCAGCAGTGTATGAGTGTTCCTGTTTCTCCGCATCCATGCCAACATGTATTGTTTTGGGACTTTTTGATAAAGGCCATTCTAACTGGAGTTAAGTGATATCTCATTGTGGTTTTGATTTGCATTTCCCTGATGATTAGAGATGTTGAGCATTTTTTCATATGTGTGTTAGCCATTCTTATATCTTCTTTTGAAAAATTTCTATTTATGTCCTTTGCCCACTTTTTGATAGGGTTGTTGGTCTTGGTTAGTCTAGCCAGAGGTGTGTCTATTATGTTTATCTTTTCAAAGAACAAACTTTTTGTTATATTAATCTCCCTTATGGTTTTTTTGTTGTCCTTTTCATTTTGTTCTGATTTGATCTTAGTAATTTCTCTCCTTCTGCTGGGTTTGGGGTCGGTCTGTTCTTCTTTCTCCAGCTCTTTGAGTCTACTCATTAGGTTGTCTATTTTTTTTTTTTTTTTTTTTTTGCGTGACAGATACTTAGCATTCTTTGAATTAGAGGAAAATTAAATTTTACAATATAATGAAAGAACTCCATGCTGATTCAGATTTTTAAGATTCTAACCAGCATTAAGTACTGTATCATTCAACACAAATATTAGGAAATAATGTTTCCTCTAATTTTTCTGTTATCAATGTCAATTTGACAAGAATGATGAAGCTAACAGGATTCTGGTTCACAAAACAACTTGATGTTTTTTATTGACTGAGGTACACTTTATCTCTTTATATGTGTGCTTATATCTTTATTTCCAAAAAAGAATTTAATGTGGCCTTTTATAGTAATGAAAATAGCTGATGCCTCGACAGTCTGAGATAAATATTAACTAGAAAAAACATTTAATCAAATATGGCAGTAAACTGGAATCCTTCCATTATTGCTTTGATAAGATAATGTTTGTTTCACAAAAATTGCCTATTTCTTCTAAACAGAATACTAAGATTTTTTTTCTCTAGAGATTGTTCCTATATGTTGAGTTGATAATCGTATTGCTATCTTTATAAAATAAAAATAAACAATGTATTGTTTTGGGTTTTTTTTTTGATAAAGGCCTTTCTCACTGGGGTTAAGTGATATTTCATTGTGGTTTTGATTTGCATTTCTCTGATGATTAGGGATGTTGAGCATTTTTTTATATGTTTGTTAGCCATTCTTATATCTTCTTTTGAGAAGTTTCTATTCATGTCATTTGCCCACTTTTTGATAGGGTTGTTTGATTTTTTCTTGCTGATTTTCCTGAGTCCTAAATAGATTCTTGCAAAAATTTTTTCCCAACCCAAAACAACACATGTTGGCGTGGATGTGGAGAGACAGGAACACTCATACACTGCTGGTGGGACTGCAAACTAGTGCAACCCCTGTGGAAAGCATTATGTAGGTATCTTAAACAGATTCAAGTAGACCTGCCATTTGATCCAGCAATCCCATTATTGGGCATCTACCCAAAGGAAAAAAGGTCATTCTATAACAAAGACACATGTACCTGAATGTTTATAGCAGCACAATTCACAATAGCAAAGATGTGGAAAAAACCCAAATGCCCATCAATACATGATTGGATTAGTAAGCTGTGGTATATGTATACCATGGAATATTACTCAGCTATAAGAAACAATGAAGATACGACATCTCTATGGTTCTCCTGGAGAGAGTTGGGACCCATTATATTAAGTGAAGTATCCAAAGAATGGAAAAACAAGCATCAGATGTACTCACCAGAAAATTGATTTCCCTGATCATCACCTAAATACACATCTGGGAACGACACCAATCGGATATCAGACTGAGATGGGGGGTGGGGGAGGGGATGGGTGTATGCCTACACAATGAGTGCATTGCGCACCATTTGGGGAATGGTAATGCCTGAAGGTGCTGACTCGGGAAGGGGGGGTGGGGAAGGGAGGGATATATACCTACATTATGGGTGCAACGCGCACTATCTGGGGAACAGACACGCCTGGAGCTCTGACTTGGGGGGAAAGGCGGTACATGGGCAACGTATGTAACCTGCAATTCTGTATCCCCCACAACAATAATGTGAAATAAAAAATAAAATTAAATAAAATAAACAATGTAACTATAAAGCTTAGTTTGCCATTTTCCACTGTATAATTTATTCACATTTACTTAAAACGTCATATTCCTTTTTATATATGTCAAAAAATAGTGACTAGGTTTTATGACTTACTTAAAATATAAGTGAGAAAAACGTAAACATTTGCCATACCAATGGCCATTTTAAATTTTTTTTTAAAGAAATGTTATAATTTAAAAAGAGTTCCAAGAAATTTAGTAGAATTCCCAGCAATAATCATTTCTAAAATGTATGGGATTTGAAACATAATTATAAAAGGCTAAAAACCCAAAGGATTCATTCTTTCTTTTTCTTGTTTACAAAAATCCGGACAATTTGTCACATCAAGAAAGTTAGGCAAGCTGTGGCAGCTGCAGCCTTAGTCATCCTCCGAATCACTATCCCTCCTCAGAGGGACAGAGCACCACACTGAGGACAGCAATGTGTCTTCAATCGGTTTCTTAGGGTTCTCCTCCAGATCTGTCTTGACTGCTCCAGACTCAGACAGTTTCCACTCCAGCTCATCTCTTGTCAGGTTCATGCCGCCAAACACCAGAGGACCAATAAACTGAGCCTTGATATCACCTTCAAGGTAAACAAATATCGTGGGCAGATTCCTATCAGGATAATTGGGTATGCAGGTTGTTGAAATGGCTTTGATAAATTTGACATCAGGAAACTTCCTGGCAAGTCCACTGAGGTGTTGATTTATCAGGGCACAGAGGGGAATCCCTTGTTTGTAAAGGTACAAGACTACCCACAAGCCTTCAATGTCTTTGGTAACTTCTTGAACATAATCCTTTCCTGAGATCTCCAAAACTTCTCCAAATTTATTCTTCAATTTAGTTGCTTTCCACTCAGCCAGTCTTTGCTGCCTGTACATTTCAATAGCACGTTCATCCTCCTCATTAAATTCATCTTCATGATCCTCCAGCTCTACCAAAGTCATATCTTCATATGTTTTCACCACTGACTGCTGGAGGACTCTCTGCTCCTCCTCTTCTGCCTCCTTTTCCAAATCCTCCAGACTTTGCTTTGAAGGCAAGATGCCCTTTTTGCGTAAGATGTCATTCCACTCAGTGTCTGCACTGGAGTCCTGCATTGTGTCTCCAACTGCTCACGCCAGTCCGGCTGAAGTACCCAGGTTGTCTATTTATAAGTTTTCTGTCTTTTTGATATAGGCATTTATGGAAATGAATTTTCCCCTCAGGACTGCTTTAGCTGCGTCCCACAGATTTTGATAAGTTGTGTCTCCTTTGTCATTTAATTCAAAGAATCTTTTGATTTCCATTTTGATTTCTTCATTTATAAAATAATCGTTCAGGAGAAGGTTGTTTAACTTCCATGACTTTGAGTAGAAATGAGAATTTCTGTTAGGGTTAATGTCTACCTTTATTCCTCTGTGATCTGAGAAGATGCATGGTATAATTTCTATTTTTTTGAATTTTTTAAGACATGCTTTATGTCCTAGGATATGGTCAATCTTAGAGAATGTCCCATGAGCTGATGAGAAGAATGTATATTCAGTGGATTTTGGGTAGAATGTCCTGTAGATGTCAGTCAGACCCATTTGTTCTAGTATTGTATTTAAGTCCATTATTTATTTGTTTATTTTCTGTTTGGATGATCTGTCCTGTGCTGTCAGCTGGATTTTGAAGTCTCCGGCTATTATGGTGTTGCTGTTTATCATTTGGTTTAGATCAAGTAGGGTTTGCTTTATGAATCTGTGCGCACCTAAGTTGGGTGCATACATATTAAGTATAGTTATGTCTTCTTATGAAACTATATCCTTCAGCATTATATAGTGTATATGTACATGCAAAGATGCATTTAGACTGAAAATAAAAGGGTGGAAATCGATATTTCAAGCAAATGGAAGCCAAAAGAAAGCTGGTGTGGCGGTTTTAATCTCCAATAACTTAGTTTTTAAATTAAGAAAAGTAATGAAAAACAAAGATAGTTACTATATACTCGTGAAGGGTACAATTCAGCAAGAAGACATAACTATACTTAATATATATGCACCCAATTTAGGTGCACCCAGATTCATAAAACAAACCCTACTTGATCTGAACCAAATGATAGATAACAATACTATAGTAGCTGGAGACTTTAACACCCTGCTGATAGTATAGATTTATACTTTAGGTATAGCTTCTAAATTTGGGTTTAATGGGTAGACCATGAATTTATTTCCTCTCCCTCCTGAAATTCATTAGAATTAAAGGCATCAAATAAAGGTTGTATAGAAGACCAGGAATAAGGATTGATAGCAGATTATTTTTCATATTGAAAGATAAAAAGATGACAAAGGAGTGGTAACTGGTATGGAAGCACAACTATGGTGCACATAGAGAATGACTGGAACAGCCTCATTGAACTCAAGGCAGTCTCAGAATTCAGAAGGCACATGGCACTGTGGGAGGTAGGTAAAACAAAACAAAAGCCAACAAAGTCAGTTCAAAATCTGTGGTTAGAGCCCCTCCTCCACCTGTGCCCCCATCTTATAAGGAATTTAGATGTGTATTCCTGGAGCTATAAACCTGAGTGTTTCTGGGCTCAGAGGTACCAGTCTCAGACATACTAGGGCTGAAATTTGGAAAATGGGAAAAGTCCATTCACTGAAAAATGTACAATTAGCCAAGTTTGCACTTCCCGGGTAGAAAATGAAGAGCTTTTTCTCTGAAGAGCCTGAACTGTCCCAGAGAAAAGACTCTCAGCTAATACCTACGTGATGAGTGCATTGCGCACTGACTGGGGAATGGACACGCTTGAATGTTCTGACTCGGGGGGATGGGCAGGACATGGGCAATATATATAACCTGAACTTTCGTACCCCCATCATAAGCTGAAAAAAAAAAAAAACCCAGCTTGTCCTTCAAATCCTCACAGTGAAAGCCATCAGTTAACAAAAGTCCTGCTCCTGCATGGCGTTTCCAATTAGAAAAATACAGGGACCACCACCACACATTTGAGAGAAGGCTCCAACAAGAGAGATCAAAACAACAGGAAAAAGGAATTTATAGAAGTGGTAAAAATTCAGTAGAAAATAAAAACTTCAAAAAATTTCTTAAAATACTCTCAAAAAGACAAAACTTTTAATTGAAGTGTTAGAGTATACAGTCAAAGAATCCCCAGGAAGTAGAACAAAAAGACAAACTGGAAAGCAGTGGAGGGATAATTAAAGATCAATGCAGAAATACTGGTCAAAGAGGCCCAACATTTGAATAAGGATATAAGAAAAAAGAAGAAACAGAAAAAATATCAAGGAAACAAAACTCTCTAGAAGAGATGGTCTGCAAACTTAGTGGACCCAATAAAATGAAAAAAATCCCCCCAAACCATATTACAAAATTGCATTAATCCCAGATATAGAGAATGCACTAAAATTCTTTCAGAGAAGGAAAGGGATAAAGATGACAAATTGGTTACATATAATGTATCACACAATGGCAACAGATGCAAGGACCACACTAAATTGAGAACACAATAGAGAAATGTCTTCAGATGATGAAATTTAATTTCAAGCTAGAATTTTATGTTCTATCAAATGGGAGGGATTTTCAGACAGGCTAGATCTCCAAGAATGTCTGCCCATGTGCCCTTTCCTGGGGGAATGTGCTCCAGTAAAACTAGGGATTATGACTAGGTGAGGTGGCTCAAGCCTCTAATTCCTGTACTTTGAGAAGCCAAGGTAGGAGAATTGCTTGAGGAAAGACGCTTGAGACCAGCTTGACCAACACAGAAAGACTCCATCTCTGCAAAAAGAAAAAAAAAAAAATTAGCCAGGTGTGGTGTCATATGCCTGTAGTCCCAGCTACCTGGGAGGCTGAGACAGGAAGATTGCTTGAGCCCAGGGGGTTGAGGTTGCAGTGAGTTAGGATGATGACACTGCGCTCTAGCCTGGACAACAGAGAAAGACCCTATCTCAAAAACAAAACAACAAAAACCCTCAAGGAGTATAACAAGACACGGGAAACACAGAACCTATGGCATAGGGGATCTGACACAAGGGAGCCATTATGTGAGATCCCAGAGGACTTCAAAGAGATGTCCCAGAAAAACAGGCTAACAAAGCAGGACTAGCAAAACAAAGCAGTCCATACTGGAGGAGAATGACAAAAGGCTGAGAGGAGTTGTCTCCAAGAGAAAAATGAAACAGATATATTTTAGTAGATGGAAAATATTTAGATGGGCATGTGACAAATGTCACAAAATTTGGGGGATTAATAGCTGTTAGAAAACAGGCAAATAAATATAGTCAGGAAGTTAATTCCACAAGAAATAGAAGGATGTGAAAGCAGGGAGACCAGCCGGTGACCACTTATTTGGTTGTGTGAGCTAATGTAGGCTAAGAAAAGGGGATTGTCTGGGAGAAGTGAGGTGCTCAGATTTCAGAAATATTTATGAGAAAGAATGAAGGGTGTGCAGAAGAAGAACAGCAATAAAACTGTATGACTCAGCAACAAACAATATTTGAATAGTCATAATAATGCAAATATTAATTATTCATTTAATACAAAATGTGATACATGTTAAGGAAATGGAGGGAGGGAAATAAGGTCATGGTGGAGTGAGGAAGTTCAGCTTTTACCTGCTATGACAGAAAATCAGCAGAGAGTGCTAAAAATGAACTTAGCTATTATCACTCTTACTTTGATTAAAAAATAAGTTTAAACAATTAAGGCAAAAATGTTTAAGGCAGATCTTTATACCACAACCAAGTTATTGAAATTTAGCTGAAATGTTAGAAATCCTTAAAAAATTGGCACCACTCAGTCAAAGGCTTTTCCACATAAGTTTGATACTCAGGAAAATAGAAGAGATTTAGAAAATCTACAAAAAAGAGTTCCATGCTAACAGTATGTGTTCCCCTTTATATTTTTAAGGAATCATGACAGACATACTTTTAATTCAAACTATTAATGTCTTAATTTTTCAACAGTTTACTTACGTGGTTTAAATGGTTGCTCTTCCTCTTTTCTTGCCCTCAAAATAATAAAAAAACTGATCAATTCTGATACAAATGCATAGAATAAAAGTAGTTGCTAAATATCTGATGAATTACCAATATACAAAATCAGATAAAATTCCATTCTTTTAAAAATAATTTTCTGCAAAATTTATAATTTAAATCACCTCACAAGATGAATGTCATAAAGTAAAATCTAAAATGTTAGTTTTACTTTTTGATTTAACAGATATTCTATTATATGCAGGCCAGGTGCAATGGCTCACACCTGTACTCCCAGCACTTTGCTAAGGAGGCCGAGGCAGCAGAATGACTTGAGGCCAGGAGTTTGGGACCAGCCTGAACAACAGGGAGTCCCCATCCCTACAAAAAATCAGAAAAATTAGCCAGGCATGCCTGTAGTCCCAGCTACTTGGGAGGCTGATGCAGGAGGATTGCTCAAGCCCAGGAATTTGAAGTTGCAATGAGCTATGATGACACCCCTACACTCTAGCCTGGGTCACACAGAGGAAGATCCTGTTTTAAAATAAATAAGAAATAAATGAAAGTCTATTACATATAAGTGAAAGAATCCCCATGTAGAAAAGAGCAAAACAAATTAGGCCAGATGAGAAATTTAGCTAATCAAAAAGTAAACCTGTTGCATATTGGAACCACTACCCAGTAGTATCTTCTAATTCTACATTGACACACAGCTTACTTTAATTACCAGTATCTACCAGCGGACAGCTCTTAAGAACCAGTCTCTGGTCAGGCACCAATCCCTAGATGCATCTGAATCCCTGGAAGCATCCTCATTGGTGATGTACTAATATGTCACTGAAAAATAAATTGGCCTTTACATAACTGGAAAGTAACCTAGCTGACATTGAAATTTTAAAATGAGTGTGCTAACTGCATTGAACATGGTACCTACAGAACACAAAATAATTTTGTTGTACCAAAGGTCAGAAGAGTAAATGCTCCAAGAGGGACTTTGGCTGCACTTTGTTTCCCACACTGCCTCCTCCTCTGAGGCTGGATGGCATGTTAGGCACACATTTCTCACCACTGAAGAGACAGGGGGATGGGATAGTTTTCTTCTGCTTCCACACACTCTACATGAGAGAAGCTCATGGCTCTGCAAGAAATGGAGAAATACAGTGATCCTAACCAGAAATGATTGGTTCAAGACAGGCAAAGTACACACAAACTATGGAAATGCAGTATAGGCAGATACCCAATTTCTTCATTTCTGAAGGATAGGGGAAAAAAAAGAAACCCCTATTTTTTATTGTGCTGCATTCCTTTTTTTTTTTGTCACAATCCAGTTTATTATGAAAACAGGCTGGTGTGGGGACATGGGATAGACAAGCACAATTAGGTCAGGTGGCTCAGGTGAAGTAGTGGGGCTTCTTCGCATTGATGCCATACTCGCTGAGGGCAGGGCCAGGTCCTCTGCGGTTCCAGTGGACTTGTGGTCCTTGCTCTTGCTCCGGGAGCTGCCGGAGGCTGTGCCCTTCATTTTGCAGTGCTGTAGGGCATCGTTGGCAATATCTGGGATGAATTTCTGGGCAGCTAGGGAGATGAGCCGAATTATGTGTGGGTCTGAGGCCTCAAAGCCAGAAGGGTTCAGGTAGTAACCAGTCACTACATCAGGGACCCTGGGTGAGTAATCCTCCTGCTGCATTAAGAAGTCCAGCAGAAGCGGGCTGGACACCGCAGGCTTTGCGTCTCTGCCGCCGCGCTCCGCAGTAGGTAAACCGCGCGCTGCCCACCCACACCTGAGCCGCCCCGCTGGGCTGGTCCCGCCCACGCAGCCAAGGGCCCCATGCCCCCAGCCGTGGCTCCAGGCCAGGGTCCCTCTGCTGGCCCTGCGGGGCTGGTCTTGTTCTCTGCGGTGGGGCGGCACCAGTGGGCGGCGCTGTGGGAGCCGGGCCTGGGGCCAAAGCGGAGGAGGCCTGAGCCAGTTCCCTCTGCTTTAGAGCCGCTGCAGCTCATATGACCCCTCAGAGAGGCAGACTTCTAATATTCTTATGTAATACAACCCTCACTTCTTGTATTCTTGCTGTTGAGATCAACTGAAAAACCTGGTTGTAGATGGCCTTTTAGCAAATAAACTAAGATTTAACATAACATTAAGGTAAATAAGCAGGAGTGCAGAACAATCCTAGGGTTCTGATTCTCATCCTAAAACAAGCAGGATTGGAAAATTGGCAGTAGTTTCACTTGCTGAGGCCAACCTCTGGGAAATACCTCAGCGCATGTTTATATTACATTAGGATGAAAAGGTTTCCAATAGCTTAAATTTCTGAGCAGGACAGATGTGGATGTGACAGGATCATCTGGTTAGATCACTGTGTTAAAAGGGGCCAAAATCATAGTTTCAATCCCCACATGTAAACAACTGAGTTTTTCTTCATTTGCTCAAATAAAAACCTAACTGCAGGCTAAATGCGATCGTTCATCTTTAAAGTGTGTTCTTTGGAGCAGGGCAAGAAGGGTAAAGAAATATGGAGAGATGGGGATAAATCTATGACCACTTCTAATTCATGGGGCCTATTGTGTTCATAAAGAGGAGGCAAATTGTATAAACAGAAAGTCTAGATGTTCTCACTGAAACAGTGACAACTAGAGGCAAGTGTATCAAATGTCAAAATGACAGGTGAACAAATGAAAAGTTGAAAATTTTAAAGTAATTATGAGCTCTTCTAAGTACTTTCTATAAGGCATTCCATAAAACAGAAACAGTTTTTAGTCTTTTCTTGGAGGAAAAAAATATTGTCTTACCATCCATTTTAGATTTGCTCAGAAAAATTGCTCTTGCCCTTGGATAGTCAGCTGGATTTGATTCCAAAGTTAAATCTGTAGAGGAAAAAGATGTGATAATTTAAAAGAATGAAAAAGATGCTTTTAAAAACAGCTACACATTGTGATTACAGGCATACAGGCTCATGCCTGTAATCCAGCACTTTTGGAGGCTGATACAAGAGAATCATCTGAGCCCATAAGTTCAAGGCTGCAGTGAGCTATGATTACAACCCTGTACTCCAGCCTGGAAGATAGAGTGAGATTCTGTCTAAAAAATAGGTACACATTAATTTTAATCACTTTTAGCAGTCTTGAAAAAAGTGTGTAGTAATAAATATGAAGAAATATGGTGGAAACAATATAAAAATTCTACTGAGAAATGCACCATAGTTGAATCTTTCCATACATGTGGACTAAAACTAGGCTAGGCAACTTCTTTTTTTTTCAACTTGTACCTGAATAATCTGATGCAACTAGTAGATGAATCATCTACATGACCTCCTCCTTGTACTTATCAAATAGGAACACTATCACCCTCCTCTATGCTGATATGACGAGCACATTTCAGGATCAGTCTCAAGTAGCAAGTGATGCTGTGGCCAATTACTGTCAGACACCAGCTCAATATATCAAATATAGTAAAATAAACAGTGGTTTTTGGCAAGCATTCTTTAGATAATCAAAGGCTAATTTTAACTCCATTCAATAAATGAACTCATTTATTTAGCTGTGATGTATCTGGGATATTCATCATGGCAGATTTAAGAGGGCTGCATAAAAAGTTTAATTTTCTAATCTACAGGAACACTGTCATAACAGAAAGTGAGGTTTTTCATTTTGCCCTCAATATCCAAAGCTAAACTCCCATGTTTTTCTTCCCACAGCATGGTGAATTTGGGGATTCATCAAAATTATCTTCTGGAGCAGGTCATAGAACAGCTTCTAAAAAGTTTTGATCCTACCTATGCCTGCAGGTCACCAAAGTGGGATAATCTCCTATTTAAGTGAGACTACAAAACAGATTATTGAATTTCCATAAGACAAACTTTGCCATCATATGGGATAATAAAAGTTGTCATGAGAGGAAACAATAAACTAATTAATTAAGGTAAACATCCCTCAGAGGAAAAAGTCCATAAGACACCTCACTAATGTTGAATACTGCTTTTCCTCTAAGATTCTACTAGTTGTAAGATCCCTCTCAATTGCACAGATGTTAAAATGTAAAAATATATGTAACTTAGAATAAATGAAATGCATTATTAAAGGCTAACAGTGTTAAAATTATACAATTGTAAACTATCGAGAAATAATTTTCCTTGCAAAATATTAAAGGGAGAGGGCAGTAACCAAGAAATTAATCAAAGAACCAGCACATTTCAGAGAAAGAGATTGAGTTCAACATTGATTGCAGTATATCCCAATTAAATAGAAGCAGTTTCTGGGCCAACAGCTGGGCACCCATTTATGTAAAGGCTCACTGCATTTACTGACCTGCTCTGTCATCCCTATACTGCACATTGTATTAGTTTTATGGCCCATAACACAAATATTTTAAGTCTCTCAATTTTTTATCTGTCTCCGCATCAACTCTAAGTCTTGCCTTAACTTTTTTAATCCTCAATTTATTTTAGTGACTGTGACTCAGCTGTGACAATTCATATACTGTAGTATGCCTTTCTTCCTTCATATATTCCTTAAGAGCACTTAACTCCATTTCTTAGACTTTTAAGAAAATTTCTGTGTTACTGGTACCTCTGTTTCATTTATTATCTAATGTTACTGTTTTAACTCTAAAGCTTAATTACTTTAGTACACTAAAAAAGGGTGAGAAAAAATGTAATATCCAAAGAGGCCCATATAAGTCATTCTATTAATTTTGTTCCTATATTCAATGTGTCTGGAAATTACATTCTTGATCTACCAAGTCTTATTTAAAATCTTGGAAACTCAATTTATACTTCTCAAAGCCTGTCTTCTCATATATAAAACAGGTATAATTTCTCCACTACCTAAATCAAAACATTGTGAGGAGTGAATGAAATGCAAGAGCAATATATATACTATATAATGCACAATAAACTAAAAAACAAAGGTTTCACTAACTCAAAAGCAAAAAGTAAATATTTGACATTCAGTGGAAAACCCATACCAAAACAATATCTTGGGCAAATATTCACTTTGGCTACCTACTAAAGTTGAGAGAAAAACAGTCACACACACACACACACACACACACACAAAAATTCCTTTCAGTGTTTTCTTTTTAAATAAACAAACACATATTTCCCCTGCTTTCTTTCATGTAAGTTAATGTATGTTCTCCCTCTTGCTTTTTCATATAACATCCTAGTGATGACTCCATAGCAGTAAAGAGAGATATTATTATTTTTATAGCTCATAGAACTCCTTTGTGTGGATGTACCAGTTTATTTTACAAGTCCATTGCTATACACTTAAGTACTTTCTAACAATGCAAGCCAGGCATGGTGGTTCATACCTGTAGTCCCATCATTTTTCGAGGCTGTAGAGGGAGGATTGCTTGAGGCTAGGAGTTCATGGCCAGGTGGAGCAAGATAGCAAAATCTATCTATAAATTTTTAAAAAAAAATAGCTGGGTAAAATATTAATACGATGCATTCCTCATCTTTTAAAGTATTTTAAGAACCAAATTTGGCATATCTGCCACCTCCATGCCAGTCTGAGGACTTAGAACTTTTGTGTGGTTCAGTAGCTGTCTTACACAGTCATTTCAGATCTTTAAGTCCTTGTTTCTTCATCAGAAATATAGAGAGAATATACACAGGCTTTATTTGTATTTGGAAGGGCCAAAGAAGATGTACATGAAAATGTGTTGTACATCCTAAAGAATGATGTAAAGAGACTATTTTGGACTCTCATCCTATGCTACCCATCTACTAACTGTTTTGTAAAATCACTCACAAGCTTATTTTAAACCACCAAGCAGAGCAAAAACTTTCACAAGTACTTACATGCTTTGTGTATAAAGGTACAATCAATTAATTCACATAATATATTCGTTCATTCTTTTGCAGTTTTTGAATATTCTGAAAAGTGAGTACAGCACTTCCCAATTGCAAAGGCACATCCCTCATGTCATGAGGCTTAATTATTCTAACTTTTAAGTGAATTAAGAGTCTAACCAAAGTTTCAATAGAAGAGCTCTAAGGCTTTTCCTCTATAGCAATGAAGCCACTGGCATTTAAATGAAAAAATAAGCCAGCCACATGTAAACATCTTTGTGATACAATGTTTTCTATTTCAAAGCACTTAGTTTTTATTCACAAACCACCTTGTTATCCTAAATTATTTTTACCTAGATTCATCTCTTTTCAAAATTCTAGAAGTAAAAACTCAAGTACACATTTGGGAATAACACTAATTGGGTGTCGGGCAGATGTGGGGGCGGGGAGGGGATGAGTGTATACCTATATAATGAGTGTGATGTGCACTGTCTGGGGAATGGACATGCTTGAAGCTCTGACTCAGCGGGGTGGGGGTGGCATGGGCAATATACATAACCTGAACTTTTGTACCCCTCTAATATGCTGAAATTAAAAAAAAGTAAAAAAAACCCTCAAATATTTCTTCCTTTTCCCCCTCCCATCTCCCCCCTCCCAGTGGTTTAGAGTCTTAAGAACTTTTACCTCAACATTCTTATCTTTTAACAGGATTCTACTGGGGGCCGGAGGAGGGGCGCCATGGAAACAGTCTTTTACAGGCAGGGTCTGGCATTTTAACTCCCAAACCTTTACACCACCTCTCCTTTAGAGCAGGAAAATGAAGTCTTAAGTCACTGAAGATATATCTGTGTCAAAGTTAGAATTTTAAAGAAATGACAAATCCATGGGTAAACTACTTCATATTTTAAAAAAATTCTGCAGCTCTGGCAATAACATTTCACACTTTTCAGTTATTTTAAGCAGCCCCCAAATTTCTTTCTTTGTGTTTGAATTATAGTTGGAAGGAAAAAAAAAAAAAGCTTTCATCAAGGTAACAGAAAACCTGTATTAAGAATACCATATAGAGTCTCCTATGGCAACTTCTATTTTAAATTTAAAGAAGAAATCCTCAAATATTTGGGTGTGAACTATCCAGACTATCAGCTACCTTAATGAGTGGGAGGAAGGAACAATGGGGCCCTTCCCTGGCTCCTTCACTTAGGATGGGGAAGGATAGAGAATGGGATGAATACTCCATAAGTGGGGGTAGTTGAATGTTCATTGAGAAATGGGAGAGAATATACCAAAAAGATTTATCAGTTCTTATGGGATGATGAAGAGAGCTACAGACCAAAGAAGGTGTGGGCTGCAGGCTCCCATGTGGGGTTGGGGGAAGGAACAAAAACAAATCAATGGAGAATGGATAATCCTTTCAAAAATGATGCTACAATAATCAGAAAACTGTATGCAAAGATATAAAAATAAATGCAAACAATATCATAGAAGTAAGCATAACATGTAAAATTTTGAAATTTTTAGATATATGAGGAAAGGGTATATGAGAAATTCTATACCTTCCACTCAATTTTGCTGTGAATCTAAAACCTCTCTAAAAATAAATGAGCAAAAGACTTGAATGACACTTCGTCAAAGAAGATATACTGATGGCAAAAGGCACGTGAAAAGATGCTGAGCATTACAAGGAATTGGGAAATGCCAATTCTGTTACAAGGTGATGTAGCTACAAGTAGGTAAAGTTAAAAATCGGAAATACCACGTCCTGGTGAGTGTGTAGAGCTGAAACTTGTACATCGCAGGCAGCAATGCAGAGTGGTGCAGCCACTTTCAAAAAGTTTGACAGTTTCTTAGAAAGGTAAACATTCATTTACCAAATCAGTAATCCCAGCTAGGAATATACCCAAGTTAAAAAAAATAAACAAGGAAAACTGTGCTTACATTTGTAAAGTATGTAAATATTTATAGTGGCTTTATTCATAATTGCCTCTAACTGCAAACTGATTAAACTGAAGTCCTCGGTGGGTGGACGGATAAACAAACTGTGGCTCATCCATCGATGGAATACCTCTCGGCAGTAAAATGACCACACTGTTGATTAACGCAACAGAATGTATGAATTTCAGATGCCTTATGCCCGCTGAAATCAGCTGGACTCACAGACTTCCTTCTGTGTGGTTTCAGTTACCTGACATTCTGGAAAAGGCAAAAAGACCTAGGACCACTGAGCAGGGAAGGGCCAAGGGTGGCACCCAGGTCACTGGGGGTGAAGGAGCTGCTCTGCGTTTGATTGTGATAGTGGTTACTCAATCCCCTGCATTGGTCAAATCTGGAACTATGCACCCAACCAGTGAATTTTACTGTATGGGAATTTAAAAATTAATAAATACAAATTTAACAGAGGGCAGGGGAACCCAGATCTCCCTGGTCACCTGTGCCCTAACCTTCACTCCGCTTCCGTGACGCCCAGGTTGTCTCCGAGGAAGCAGAGGGCTCCTAGGGCAACTGGAGCAGCCTTTCTGCAGGCTGAGAGTGACACCTCTGCATTCTTGAGTCGTGATGTGATTAGATGATGAGAACATTTTAGGAAGAAGAATATAGTGGTGATAAATTATGTGTCTTAGTGTCTGCACTCTGCTACAATTTGAAGAGGACTAAGAAAAGGCAGGGAAGTGAAGACCTCGCCTCCCTTGTCAGAGAATCACAGAACCTCGGGGATTTCATCAGCATCTGCTCTGGCTTCTCCTGGGTAAACCTCCCCTTCTCCCAAGAGAGGGCCCGCCTGGCTACTCCCTGCATAGACAGCAGTCTGCCAAGGAGCCGCAGGTCCATGGTGTCCCTGTCCTTGGCCACTACCTAATGCTGGCTGGATCCCTGAAGGACTCTGGGTCTCATCTTCAGTTTAAAGAAACAATTTTGCAATTGGGTCTGGGAATCTTCCGGGGGTAGTGGAAAAGCCAGAGGTGTGTGTACAGAGCAGAGCATGTCGGGTAGGCCTGTGCAGTCCCACATGTGCTTCACCAGAATAATTCAGGCTTCTCGGTTTTACTTGTGGGACTGCCAAGTGCGCCACTTGCTAACAATATGACCTCAGTTTCCTTATTGTCACATGGTCACTCTAGCAGTACTTTCTTCAGAAGAGAGTTGTAAGGATAAGTGACATGTGCAGAGCACCTATCTCCAGCCAAGCCTAGAGTAGGAGTTTATAACATTCAGCAATTACATGTTTCCATTTGTGTTTAGTGCTCTGCACATTTTATTTATCTGTTTATCCTTTGATGGGCATTTTGGCTGATCCCATATTTTGGCTACTTTGAATGGTGTTGCAACAAACAACACTATAAACTGAAAGTCATCCCACTGGATATTTCTAAGGCCCCATCTACCCTGTCATTCAATGATTCTATGATTTCACTTACACAGAAATTGGTAGAGAATGGGGTCTCTTCATCCCCACTCTGATTTGAAATGCCTTATCTATCTACACACATGCACACGTAGATACATATGTGTGCTTGTTTTTACATTTCTATTGATTCATTTTTTTTCCTGTGGTTTTAAAGTAAAAAAACATAAAAGGGAAGCTATCTAAATGTTCATCAAGAGTGGATCAATTACATATTATATTCGCACTACAGGATCTTACGCAAATCCAGAATGTGGCAGATCTGCATATATTGACATGATGAGATGTCTGCAACATATGAAATTAAAAAGAAAACAGGTTAAAGAGAAATGGGCTGTGTAGTTGCCCCATCTTACAGCAAAATCTGCTGGAGTAAACAGCCATTGGTCCATTTTAAATGGTTAAACATTTCCTCTGTATTCTGGCATCCGTCTCCCTCAGAACTAGCTCTTCCCCCTGGAACACCACAAAATCCTCGGCCTCCCTCCCCAGGGCATCAAATCTTGAATTTCCTGCTTTTCTCCAGGAAATGTGGCTCTGGCTCCCTGGATTCTCCCACAGTTGTCCAAATGGCCAGGTCATTGTCCTGGCGGCATTCCTGAGCTTCTACCACGTGCTGATCCTGTGCTGCGCACTTTACAGAAAGAATCTCACTGAACCTTTACAAAAACCTCTGCAGGGGGTGTTAATATTACCCCGTTATTACAGATGAAGACACTTGCTTGGGGAAATTCAGTAATTTTCCCAAGACCTCTCATCTAGGAAGTGATGAAGCAGGGATTGGAACTGAGGCAGCAAAATTCCAGGGCCACAGCTACTAAACTGACCAGAGCTGCGTCTCTGAAACCAAGTTGTTTTTTGCAGGTTGCATTGTCTATATGTGTTGTTGTTTCCCCTTCTTCAAAGTCTTAGAGTTTGCCTTTGACATTAAAAATTTCGGTCTATCTGAAAAGATTTTTTTTGTATGTGTATGGTGTGAAGTGTGGATTCATTTTCATGTACTTAAATTAGTGAACAGTCCAGATTTTCCCATAGAAACAGCAGTAAATCAGGTTTCCATACTATACTCATAGGTCAGTTTGTTCGCTCTCTTTTCGGTCCATTGCTCGGTTTGTCTATTCCTGCTCCGATACTACACACGGTTGTGTTAATATGTTTTGATATTGGGTCACACGGGTACCATCACCTTGCTTTTCTTGTTCAAAAGCGTCTTAACTACTGGCAACCTGAACTTCCATATACACTTTGCAATCATATGGTCAAATTCCATGAAACCTTAATTTGCATTTTAATTAGGATTTAACTAATTCTATGAATTAATTTGTGGGAGAGTTGATGTGATTCCAATATTGAGTCTTCCCAACTATACATCTGACATGTGTTTCCATTAATTAGGTTTTTTAAAAAATGTCTTTTAACATAGTTCTAGGATTTCTTACATTAAAGTCTTGTACATGTTTGCTGCATTTATTCTTAGAAACATTATTTTTTGTTGCACTTGTAGATAGCATGTCTTAAAAATTGAATTTCAGTTTGCTCCTGGTGTACCGAAATGCAATGGACTTTTGTGAATTGATCGCATATCAATGTAACTTTGCCAGGCTCTCTTTTTAATTTTTAATAATTGCCTTATATAATCTATCTTTTAGGGAAAAGTATCGTTTGTGAAAAAAGATATTTTTAAATTTTTTCACTTCCAAAGCTTAAATCCTTTATTTCTTTTTCTTGTCTTATTTGGATTGCCAGAATACAATGTTAGATAGAAGGCGTAGAAGGAGACATCAGTGAAATATTCCTGAAATTTTTTCCACATTTACTGAGATCATAACACAGGTTTTAAAAAATACATTAAAGTGGTAAAGTATCTAAGCGAATTTCCTAATATGAAATTCATCTTGCCTTCCTAGAGTAAGCCCACCTGGACATGAGTATTATCTTTTCATGCATTGTGGAATTGGTTTGCTAACATTTGGTTTAGTAGGTTTTTTCCCCACTCATCCTTTGTTCTCTTTTTCATTTTTAATTTTTATTGATACATACTAGTTGCACATATTTTTAGGGTACATGTGATCTTTCAATACAAGCATATGATGTGTAATGATCAAATCTGGTAATTAAGATATCCATCTCCTCAAACATTTATCAGTTCTTTGTGATGGGAGCATTCCAATTCTTCTCTTCTAGCTATTTTAAAATATACATATTGTTAACCATAGTTGCTCTCTTGTGCTAGACGTATTCCTTCTATCTCACTGTAGTTTTGTTCTCTTTAACTAACCCCCCTTCTTCCCCATCCCCATTACTTTTCCCAGCCATCATTCTACTCTCTACCTTCATTATATCAATATTCTTTTTAGCTCCCACCTACGAATGAGAACATGCCATATTTGTCTTTCTGTGCCTGGCTTATTCCATTTAACATAATATCTTCCAGTTCCACCCATGTTGCTGCAAATGTAGAATTTAATTCTTCTTTATGGATGAATACGACTCCATTGCATATATGTATCACTTCGTTTTTATCCATTCATCCACTGATGAACACTGAAGTTGATTCCACATCTTGGCTATTGTGACTAGTGCTGCAATAAACATGGGAGGGCAGATATTGCTTCAATATAGTGATTTCCTTTCTTTTGGATATATACCCAGTGTGGGATTGCTGGATCAGGTAGTGGTTCTACTTTTAGTTTTTTGAGAACCTCCATACTGTTTTCCATAGGGCCTGTACTAGTTTACTTTCTGATGAACGGTGTATGAATGTTCCCCTTTCTCTCAGTCCTTGTCAACATTCATTTTCTGTTGTTTTTTTCTTTTCTTTCTTTCTTTTTTTTTTTTTTTGAGACAGAGTCTCACACTGTTGCCCGAGCTAGAGTACTGTGGCATCAGCCTAGCTCACAGCAACCTCAAACTCCTGGGCTTAAGCAATCCTTCTGCCTCAGCCTCCCATGTAGCTGGGACTACAGGCATGTGCCACCATGCCTGGCTAATTTTTGTCTATATATATTTTTAGCTGTCCAGATCATTTCTTTCTATTTTTAGTAGAGACGGGGTCTCAAACTCCTTACCTCGAGTGAGCCTCCCGCCTCGGCCTCCCAGAGTGCTAGGATTACAGGCATGAGCCACCGCGCCCAGCCCTGTTTTTTTGATAATAGGCATTTTAACTGGGGTGAGATGATCTCTCATTGTGGTTTTGATTTTCATTTCTCTAATGATTAGGGATGTTGAGCACTTTTGCATATACCTTTGGCATTTTGTATGTCTTATTTTGAGAAATGTCTATTCAGATCTTTTGCCCCTTTTTAAATCAGATTATTTGGATTTTTTGCTATTGGTTTGTTTGTGATGCTTATACACTCTGGTTATTAATCCCTTGTTGGATGAGTAGTTTGCAAATATTTTCGCCCATTCTATAGGTTTTCACTTTGTTGATCGTTTGCTGTGCAAAAGATTTTAGCTTGATATGATGCCATTTGTCAAATTTTGCTTTGGTTACCTGTGCTTTTAAGGTCTTATTCGAGAAATCTTTGCCCAGACCGATGTACTGAAGCATTTCCTAAATGTTTTCTAGTAGTTTCATAGTTTTAGGTCTTACATTTAAGTCTTAATCCACTGGGACTTGATTTTTGTATATAGTGAGAGATAGGGGTCTTGTTTCATTATTCTGTGTATGGATATTGAGTTCTCCCAGCACCATTTGTTGAAGAGACTGTCCTGTCTCCAATGTATATTCTTTGTGCCTTTGTAAAATGTGAGTTGGCTGTAAATGCATGGATTTATTTTAGGGTTCTCCATTCTGTTTTGTTGATCTGTTCCTCTTTTTATGTTAGTACCATGCTGTTTTGGTAAGCATAGCTTTGTAGTATATTTTGAAATCAGGTAACGGAATGTACAGCTTTGTTCTTTTTGCTTGGGACTACTTCAACTATTCAGGGTCTTTTGTCATTCCCTGTTAATTTTAGAATTGCTTTTTCTATTTTTGTGAAAAATTTCATTGGTATTTTGATAGGGATTGCATTGAATCTGTAGATCACTTCGGATACTATAGACATTTTAACAATATTAATTCTTCCAATCCATGAACATGGGATATTTTTTTCATTTTTTGTGTCCTCTTCAATTTCTTTCACCAGCATTCTATAGTTTTCATTGTAAAGATCTTTCACTGCTTTAGTTTAGTTTATTCCTAGGTCTTTTATTTTAACTTTTTTATAGCTATTATAAAGGGGATTGCTTTCTTGATTTCGTTTTCAGATCATTCACTATTGTCATATAGGATTGCTACTAATTTTTGTATGTTGGTTTTGTATCCTGAAAACTTACGAAATTCATTTATTACTTCTAAAAGTTTTTTGGCAGAATCTTTAGGTTTTTCTAAATATCAGATAGTATCATCTGTAAACAAGGACAATTTGACATCTTTTTACTTTTGATGCCCTCAATTTTTTCTTTGTCTAATTATTCTGGTTAGGACTTTCAGTACTCTGTTGTATAAAAGCAGTGAAAGTGGCCAACTTGTCTTTGTTCCAGAACTTACAGGAAAGGCTTTCCATTTTTCCCCATTCACTATGATGCTAGCTGTGATTTTGTCATATAGGATCTTTACTGTTTTGAGTTATAATATGTTCCCATTGTATAACCAATTTGTTAAGAGTTTTTATCATGAAGGGGGATGTTGAATTTTATTGAATACCTTTTTTGTCATCTATTGAAATGATCATATGATTTTTGTCCTTAATGTGATGTATCATGCTTATTGATTTGCAGGTGTTGAAGGATCCTTGCATCCTTAGGATGACTCCTATTTGATCATAGAGAATAATCTTTTAAATATGTGGCTCAATTTGGCTTGAAAGTATTTTGTTGGGGACTTTTGCATCTATGTTCATCAGTAATAGTGGCCTGTACTATTCTATTTTGCTGTGTCCTGGTCTAGTTTTGGTATCAGGGTACTGCTGGACTGTAGAACGGAGTTTGGAAGTATTTCCTCTTCTTCAAGTTTTTGGAATAGTTTGAGTAGAATTGGTGTTAGTTTTTCTTTAAATATTTTATAGAATTCTGCAGTGACACTATCAGGTTCTGGGCTTTTCTTTGGAGACTTTTTATTAGTGTTTTTATCTTGTTACTCATTATTGGTCTGTTCAGGTTTTCTATTTCTTCATGATTCAATCTTGGTAGGCTGTATATGTCTAGGAATTTGACCATTTCTTCTACATTTCCCAATTTATTGGCATCATAAGAGACTATGTAATAGTCTCTGATGTTCCTTTGAATTTCTTGGGTAATAATAATAATGTCTCCTTCTTTATCTCTGATTTCATTTATTTGGATCTTCTTTTATTTTCAGGTCTAACTAAAGTTTAGTCAACTTTGTTTATCTTTTCATAAAACTAACCTTTTGTTTTGATAATCTTTTTATAGTGTTTTCATCTCAATTTCATCTATGCCCTAAACTTTATTATTTCTTTCTGTCTACTAATTTTGGGTTTCTCTTATTTTTCCTTTCTTGTCTTTTAAAGTGCATTGCTAGGTTGTTTATTTGAACTCTTTCTACTTTTTTTGATGTAGAGGTTTATTGGTATCAACTTCTGTCTTAGTACTGCTTTTTCTTGTATCCCATAGGTGTTTGTATGATATATTTCTATTTTTATTTGTTTTTATCAATATCAATGTTCTTTAAAATTATTTTGTCTAGTTTTGTATCAAGGATATATTGTTAACGTAAAATGATTTAAGAGAGATTCTTCTTTCTTGTCTTCTGAAACAGTTTCTGTAAGGGTGGATTTTATATTATTTTATTTTATTTTTTATCTTTATTTTTTTTTTTTTTGAGACAGGATCTTGCTCTGTTTCCCAGGCTAGAATGCAATGGAGTCATCATAGCTCACTGTAGCCTACAACTCCTGGGCTCAAGTGATCCGCTTGCCTCAGCCTCCAGAGTAGCTGGGACTAGAGGTGTATGGTACCATGACCGGCTAATATTTCTATTTTTTTAGAGACAGGATCTCAGTCTTGCTCAGGCTGGTCTTGAACTCCTGGTCTTAAGCAATCCACAAACTCAGCCTCCCACAGGGCCAGGATTAAAGGTGAGAGCCACCATGCCTGGCTGTGGAATTGTTGATTTATTAAATACTTCTTAGAATTTACTCACAAAGCCAACATGAAATGGTTTATTCTATTTGCAGAAATACGTGCACAACTAATTGAAAATGTTTAAGAGTTCTATAATGATTTAGATTTGTTAATTTTTTATTGAGTCATCTAGGTGGTTTATATTTTTCCAGGAATTTGCTAACTTTTTCTTATTTTTGATGACATTGCCAAATATTTGTTTATAATCTAATTAATTTTTTTTAATATCTCCTCAATCTTTAATTGTATCTCCTTTTAAATACTATTCGTACACAGTCAG
Organism: Eulemur rufifrons; assembly: GCF_041146395.1. NCBI lineage: Eukaryota > Metazoa > Chordata > Mammalia > Primates > Lemuridae > Eulemur > Eulemur rufifrons. Next base: position 11,325,623 of record NC_091012.1, on the reverse strand, counting down.
CAGGCGGGCTAAGGCGTCAATGGCTGAGAAGTCCATGGATTCTGCTGTAGCTTCCTGGACAATGTGACGGAGGCTTTTTAACCCCACTAGGCCGAGCCTTCATTGCCTGGGACTACAGCCTGTCCTCTCTGCTCTTCAGGGTAGGAGGAAAGGCACAGCCAGTCAAGTCCCACGTACAGCAAGTATGAGCAGAGAGTGGCGATTGGGTAAGACCTGATAGTCAAGCAGGGTGCAAGGAAGGAAGGGGTCTTAAAAGACCGCGAACGACTAACTCCAAGACTGACGTTGGGGAGAAGACACCCTTTCCAGGGACACAGAGGGCCCCCAGAGAGCTCGGGGAAAGCAGAGCCTACCTAGGAACACATGCACAGGCCCGCTTCTGCAGGCCTGGGCAAGACTGGGCATTCTTGACCGAAGAGAAAATGGTTATGCAGGCAGTGCACTCAGCCCCCCAACCTCAGCGAAGGGGAACAGGGCCACCACCAACCTGCAGCCACACAAAACCCTGTCCCTCCTGCTCTGCCACCCCCTGAGGGAAAACAAGGGTGGGCAATGGCCCCTGCCAGCCATTGCCCACCCCTGCGCAAACCTCCCCAGGAACAAGGCAAGAATAGATCTCCCTGCAAGAAAGGAACAAACGCAGAGCGGACGCCAAGAGAACAGCCTCTTCCTCAGAAGGCAAAGGCCAGGCAAGTTGTGCTGCTGCTCAGCCCATATGAATCATGGGCAACGACCGATGGGGCACTGACACCAAGACTTGACTGACTTGCGGGCAAAACAAATGTCTGGGAGGATAGGCACGGGCCTCAGGCCTACCCATTCATTAAGAAGGCACGGTGGGTGGAGAAGGAAAGCCTCACGCAGTGGATGCCCCCAATGCTGACCTTGATGGAGTGGGAATGTTTTCTGGCGCACACAGTTCATGCAGATGAAGAAGGGTCCAGGCCCTCGGAAACCATGGAGGAAGTGATAAGATGTGGGGGCATGGTGTTGGGGTACAAGCTGGCAGGAAAAAGCACTGCCAACCGTCACAGGGATGCCACCTTGGATGGCTGAGCTAGCCAGAAAAGCCCTTGTGGAGGGCAGATGTTCTCCGTCCATAGTCTCTGCTTCTCTTCCCTCCGGCCTCCAGCGGAGAAGGCAGGCGTGAGCCTAGGTAGGGCATGAGGCCCAAGGGAGGCAGAATCTCCTTCCTGGCCTTCCCTGCACACCTCTCTGGCCTCCAGAGTTCCTGGTGAGGAGGTGGTGGTAGTCGTCAGCTTGGCTGTCATCCTCTTCGTGTCGGAATCCTGGCTCACCTCCTGGTGGGGAGGACGTTTCTCCTCTTGTCAATCTCAGGTGGCACCCCCGGCCCTTGACCAGGCAGAACCACACCATCCTACCCCCATGCAGGAACCCCACGGTAAACGAATGGCACCGGGACCCTAGCCCCAGTGGAACTGCACTAAGTGGCTCACGGCGAGGTGACTTAAAGGAGCCCCGAGGCAAACGGCGAACACCACAGACCAGTGACTTCCACTTGCGAACACACATACATATAATCTCCCTCTCTCTCTCTATCTCTCTCTCTGTCCCTCTCTCTCTCAGAAGCCACAGGTACTCAGGCAGGTCCTGTCAGGGCCAGGCAATGCGGCCGAGGAAGGTGGACCCCTGAGTAGAGAGGGACACACGGGCATACGGATAGTGGAGCCCTGGGACTCACGGGCGTGAAGACCCTGGACTCTCGGGGAGACTCACATACACAGCCAGCAGGCGGCTGTGAGGTGGCGATGGGCGACAGGTCCAGGGATCCCCCTGCTGCTTCCTGCAGGCTGCGACGAGGGAGCCTTCTGCCGCCCGCTGAGCCCTCCTTCTTCTCCTTAGAGCCGCGGACGATCCCCTGGCAGGCATCCTGGAGAGGACAGGCCAGAGCCTGACAAGGACATGCCCGGCCTGGCCGCAGAGGGCTCCCGCCAGAGGGACGCGCCCCTAGGCAACGGCTGCTGTCATAATGACAGCGACTTGCGCATGCGCGGTTGTAAGGCCGGCTCCCCTGGCCGGCCAAGGCTGTCAGAAGGCCAGGGCGGCTTTGGCCTCGCGATCCGGCCATGGCCACGGGGATGCCCACCTGCGGCGGCGGTGGAGGGCGAGACGGTGCTGCCTAGGGTGTCTGGAAGGGCGGCAGGAGGCTGTGAGGGGAAAAAGACCCGGAGCGGACAGGGACCACCATGGGTCGGGGGAGGGGCGAGGAGAGGGCACAGCCTCCCGGTCCTCTTTGCGCAGAGATCTGGTTGGGATCCCAGCTCCCAGTGGAGGGCCGGCCTCAGGGTGAGAGGCGAACATTGCCATCCCTCCACCTGGGATCTGAGCTGGCATGAGACCCACTGGGGACAGGCGTGGCCTCCCACGGCGGCCGCCATGAACTCTGGTGAGTGGGGACTGGGCCTGTGGGGCACAAGGGGTTACCTGAGGCCCGAGGGAAGGCTCCAGGTAACAGTTCATCAACTTAGGTGTCCTGTGCCTCCAAGGGCCCCTGGGGCCACCAGGTACTGGCCCGGTCTTAATCACCGTGGGCTCCTGCCTGCCCCCAGTGCTCTTCAGGGTAGGCGGTGAGGCGCAGCCAGGCAAGTCCTGGGGACAGCAAGTATGACCAGAGAGGGGGGCCTGGCTAAGACCTGACAGCCCAAGAGGACGCAGGAAGAGAGGCGGCGGTGTTTCCCTCGCAGGACCGGCCGGCTCCAAGACTCACCTTGGGGAGAAGGCACCCTTTCCAGGGGCCAATGGGACCCAAGAGAGCTCGGGGAAAGCAGAGCCTACCTAGGAACACATGCACAGGCCCGCTTCTGCAGGCCTGGGCAAGACTGGGCATCCTTGACCAAGAGAAAACGGTTACGCAGGCAGTGCACTCAGCCCCCCAAACTCAGCGAAGGGGAACAGGGCCACCACCAACCTGCAGCCACACAAAACGCAGTCCCTCCTCCTCCTGCCCCACCCTCTCAGTGAAAACAGTGGCGGGCAATGGCCCCTGCCAGCCATTGCCCACCCCTGCCAACACTTCCCCAGGAACAAGCCAAGCACAGATCTCCCTGCAAGAAAGGAACCAAGGGAGAGCAGCTGCCAAGTGAAACAGCCTCTTCCTCAGATGGCAAAGGCCTGGAAAGGTGTGCTGCAGCTCAGTCCGTGGGAATCATGGGGAACGAGCAATGGGGCACTGACACCAAGACTTGACTCCCTTGCTGGCAGAACAAATGGCTGGGCGGAGGGGCACGGACGTCAGGCCTACCCAGTCACTAAGAAGGCACTGTGGAGAAGGAAAGCCTCACGCAGTGGATGCCCCCAATGCTGACCTTGATGGACTGGGAATGTTTTCTGGCGCACACGGATCATGCAGATGAAGAAGGGTCCGGGCCTTCGGCAACCATGGAGGAAGAAAAAGGATATGGGGGCATGGTGTCGGGGTACAAGCTGGCACCCCGGCAGCAGAAAGCGCTGCCAACCGCCACGGGGATGCCGCCTTGGATGGCTGAGCAAGCCAGAAAGGCCCCTGTGGAGGGACAGATGTTCTCCGTCCAGAGTCTCTGCTTCTGTGCCCTCTGGCCTCCATCGGAGAAGGTAGGCATGAGCCTAGGTAGGGCATGAGGCCAAAGCGAGGCAGAAGCTCCTAATGGGCCTTCCCTGCACAGCTCTCCCTGGCATCCAGAATTCCTGTTGAAGTGCTGGTCATTGTCATCAGCTTGGCTGTCGTCTGCTTCGCATGGGAAAGCTCGCTCACCTCCTGGCAGCGAGGACGTTCCTACTCTTGCCAGTGCCAGGTGGCGCCCCATCTCCGCGACGGAACCAGACCATCTAACTCCCTAGCAGGAACTCCACAGAAAACGAATGGCACTGGACTTTCTAGCCCAAGCAGAAGTGCACCAAGGGCCTCAACACGAGCAAAGGTGACTTCAAGGAGCCCCGAGGCAAATCAGTGGCTCCCACCTGCCAACACATATGCATATCACCTCTCTCTCTCTCTCTCTCTCTCTCTTCCTCCAAAGCCCAAGAAACTCAGGCAGTTCCTGAGAGGGCCAGGCTCCTCAGTGGGCAAAGAGAAACCCGTGAGTACAAGGGGCACACGGCAATCGGACAGTCCAACCTCCCGAGTAAGGGGCATGATGACTTTGGACTCTGGGGGAGACTCACACAAACAGCCAGCAGGTGGGTGTGAGGTGGCGATGGTGGACCGGGCCGTGGATGCTGCTGCTGCTTCCTGGATGCCACCATGGAGCCACCTTCAGCCTGTGAGGCCCAGTCTTCATTGTCAGGGCCTGCAGACTGTCCCCTCTGCTCTTCAGGGTAGGAGGTAAGGCGCAGCCAGGCAAGTCCAGGGAACAGCAAGTATGACCAGAGAGGGGTGCCTGGCTAAGACCTCACAGCCCAGCAGGGTTCAAGGAGGGAGGGGGGGTTTTGCCAGCGGGACCAGCCCACTCCAAGACAGACCTTGGGGAGAAGGCACCCTTGCCAGGGACCCAGAGGGCCCCAGGAGAGCTCGGGGAAAGCAGAGCCTACCTAGGACCACAGGCACAGGCCCGCGTCTGCAGGCCTGGGCAAGACTATGCATTCTTGACCGAAGAGAAAACGCTTATCCACCAGTGCACTCAGCCCCCGAACCTCAGCCAAGGGGAACAGGGCCACCACCACCCTGGAGCCACACAAAACCCTGTCCCTCCTCCTGCTCTGCCACCCCCTGAGGGAAAACAAGGATGGGCAATGGCCCCGGCCAGCCATTGCCCACCCCTGCGCAAACCTTCCCAGGAACAAGGCAAGAATAGATCTCCCTGCAAGAAAGGAACAAACTCAGAGCAGACGCCAAGAGAACAGCCTCTTCCTCAGAAGGCAATGCCAGGCAAGGTGTGCTGCCGCTCAGCCCATAGGAATCATGGGCAACGACCGATGGGGCACTGACACCAAGACTTGACTGACTTGCTGGCAAAACAAATGTCTGGGAGGAGGGGCACGGGCCTCAGGCCTACCCATTCATTAAGAAGTCACGGTGGAGAAGGAAAGCCTGACGCAGTGGATGCCCCCAATGCTGACCTTGATGGAGTGGGAATGTTTTCTGGCGCACACGGTTCATCCAGATGAAGAAGGGTCCAGGCCCTCAGAAACCACGGAGGAAGTGATAAGATATGGGGGCATGGTGTTGGGGTACAAGCTGGCAGGAGAAAGCACTGCCTACCATCACGGGGATGCCACCTTGGATGGCTGAGCTGGCCAGAAAAGCCCCTGTGGAGGGCAGATGTTCTCCCTCGACGGTCTCTGCTACTCTTCCCTCCGGCCTCTGTCAGAGAAGGCAGCAGTGAGCCTAGGTAGGGCATGAAGCCCAAGGGAGGCAGAATCTCCTTCCTTGCCTTCCCTGCACACCTCTCTGGCCTCCAGAGTTCCTGGTGAGGAGGTGGTGGTAGTCGTCAGCTTGGCTGTCATCCTCTTCGTGTGGGAATACTGGCTCACCTCCTGGTGGGGAGGACGTTCCTCCTCTTGCCGGTCTCAGGTGGCACCCCCGCCCTTGACCAGGCGGAACCACACCATCCTACCCCCATGCAGGAACCCCACGGTAAACGAATGGCACCGGGGCCCTAGCCCGAGCGGAACTGCACCAAGGGGCTCACGGCGAGGTGACTTAAAGGAGCCCCGAGGCAAACGGTGAACAGGACAGACCAGTGACTCCCACTTGTGAACACACATACATATAATCTCCCTCTCTCTCTCTATCTCTCTCTCTGTCCCTCTCTCTCTCAGAAGCCACAGGTACTCAGGCAGGTCCTGTCAGGGCCAGGCTCTGCGGCCGAGGAAGGTGGACCCCTGAGTAGAGAGGGACACACGGGCATACGGATAGTGGAGCCCTGGGACTCACGGGCATGAAGACCCTGGACTCTCGGGGAGACTCACATACACAGCCAGCAGGCGGCTGTGAGGTGGCGATGGGCGACAGGTCCAGGGATCCCCCTGCTGCTTCCTTCAGGCTGCGACGACGGAGACTTCTGCCGCCCGCTGAGCCCTCCTTCTTCTCCTTGGAACCGCGGACGATCCCCTGGCAGGCATCCTGGAGAGGACAGGCCAGAGCCTGACAAGGACATGCCCGGCCTGGCCGCAGAGGGCTCCCGCCATAGGGACGCGTCCCTAGGCAACGGCTGCTGTCATAATGACAGCGACTTGCGCATGCGTGTTTGTAAGGCCCCCTGGTGCGCAGGCCAAGGCTGTCAGCAGGCCTTGGTGGCTTTGGCCTTGGGATCCATGGGGGTGCCCACCTGCGGCGGCGGTGGAGGGGGAGATGGTGCTTCCTAGGGTGTCTGGGAGGGCAGAAGGAGGCTGTGAGGGAACCAGACCCGGAGCTGACGGGCACCACAATGGGGGCAGGGTACACAGCCTCTCTGTCCTCTTCTCAGGACCCCTTTGTGCAGAGCTCTCTTTGGGATCCCAGCTCCCATTGGAGGGCCAGCCTCGGGGTGAGAGGCAAACATTGTGATCCCTCCTCCTGGGTTCTGAGCTGGCATGAGACCCCCTGGGGACAGGCGTTGATGAACTCTGGTGAGTGGGGACGGGGCCTGTGTGGCACAAGGATTTACCTGAGGCTTGAGGGAATGTGCCAGGTAACAGTTCACCTATTCTGGTGCTTCTAATGCTTTTTGTGTAGCAGAATCATTGGAGAAATAATGGCTTGGTGCATATTTCAGATTGCTTTCTCTAATAAGGACATTGCTCCCCGGGGGTGCAGTCAGATATATAGATAATTGTGAATCATTTCATGTGGACTCTGGTATTGGTCATCCCAATGTCAAAGGAGGGTCATATATGGGTTGGATTTCTCCTGTCATTTTACCTTGGAAGCCTGAGTACTCTCTTTGGTCTAAGCCTGGTCTGGGATCTAAACTGTGAAGTCTCAGGGCCTGGAGGTCTGGTACGTGTGAACACACCTGGATGAGCCATTGGGAGTCCAAGAGGAAAGGGAATTTAATAATAAGGTCCTTTGAGGGAGTATTTAATCAGAATTCCCCCTGCTGCCATTGGAGTACAGGGAGAAGTTGTGGGGAAGGTGGTGGTAATAGCACTGGAGACTTAGGGGATGGAGTTACACCCAGATGTGCAAGACGGTCCTCATTTCTCTTGACTCTGCTGCTTACACCAAGTGAGATTTCTCAGATTCTAGTTTCTGTAAACAGCAGAATCATATTCAGGTGATTTTTGCCATTCTTTCTAGCTTTAAAATTCTTTCAATTGACACCCTCACAAATATGTTATGAAAATCTTTACTGCCTATTGATTGGGTAAAATTTGCTAAATACACACTTAAACCTGTATCTGATCACACTTTTGAAATTATTAATGGGTTTCACATCTTTAGTTTTAGTCAATATTTGTTTCTATTTCAACTTATTTGAATATTTCATGAGTTTTTCTCTGTTGGAGAATTACTGAAAATGAATTATGACCTTACAAAATAATATAACATTCTCACTATCATATGTGTTTGATAAATTTCACCATAGAATTATAATTAACAAACAAATGATTAAACTGCTATTTAGGCATCTGTCCAAAGGATAAGCACTCCATTTGGATACACAATTACATTCTTGTGCATCAGGGATGGGTGTATTCTAAATTTCAGGGGTATTTATATATTTTTTTGGAATGGGGTCTCACTATGTGTCCCTGGCTGGAGTGCAGTGGATATTCACAATCAAGCACTGTCACAGTGCACATCAGCCTCTAATTCCTGCATTCAAATAATCCTCCCATCTCAGCCTTCTGAGCAGCTGGGATTACAGTCATGTACCACCACAACTGGCTTTGAGTTTTTTTTTAATAAATCCCCATTCAAGTGCACAAGGTAATAGCAAGTGCACAAGGTGTTACAAGTGTCAGATCTTATAAAATAATTCAGGTAACAGCAGCCATCACCAATCTATGTTCTCATGTGTTCTTCTATGCTTCAGATATATGTTCTTGCATAGGGTGTCCGTAGGGTAGAATTCTGATCAATGTGACTTAGAAGTGCCTGGGAGAATGCCCTTCTTTGAAGTAAAAATCAATGGCTTCCAATCCAATTCCTTGTGTCCTATCAGATTCACATTTTCTCCTTGTTGCTGTTTGGATTGTGGATTGATGCCTGGAGGTGGGGCAGCCAGCTTGTGGCCCGCAAGGAGTCAAGATGAGCAAAGTGCCTAAGTAGAGACGATATCAGAGAGAGTAAATAGAAACAAACTGGTACCTCATAAGGTCGCTGCACAATTTCATCACTTTTGTGCTTCTACATATCCATCATGTTCATGACACAAAATACATACGTTATCTTTTGATACTATACAGCAGTCTTTTCTTAGTATACCTGAATGCAAACTAATAGCTGCAGAATGGGATGCAATATTATATTTCAATGGCACCAATGTTAAATGTGTGAGCATAATGTAATACCCAACTTCATTGTATTTATTTTCACAAATGACACTCAAGTTTCCACTCTGGACAGCTTGGATAGAAAGAAAACATGGGCTGTGAAAGAACTTAGAGACTTCTAGACTAACACCTGGGTGTAACTTTTGAGATTGAAATGCTCACTGTCTCTGACTGGCAAACTGCTGGGTCACCTTTCCCAGTGCCTCTCACAGAGCCAGAACCACATGACAAGACTGACCAATGGGCGAGCGGAAGTGAAGGTGGTCCCGGCCACCTGTGATTCAGCTTCCATGGAAGGACACCCATCTACAGTTGATGTAACCTAAATTGGGGATATACTTTTGTTTGATCCCTGAGATACTGGGGCTGTGGGTAACCACAGCACACACCCTGATTCTGCCTAGTACACTCTCCCAAAGGCATCTTCATCTCAAACATCTAGACTGACAACCTGACATTTAACATCATCTCCTTCCCACTGCCGCTAACCTAGGCCTGAAAAAGTACAACAATCTCTGTCTCCCCACAGTAGCTGCTCTGCACCATGGCCCAGTAATTCCTCTATGTTATAGAAACAGCATCCCCTTCCCTGATGCTCAGATTGCATTCCCCAAGTCCCCGTCTCATTTCCATCACATTTGTCTATAAAGTGACACCACCTGTAGTTACTCAAGACCTCAGAATCATTAAAGTGGGCATATTCCCAATATTCTCCCCACATTTCAAAATTGTTTTCCATATTTTCTTTCAGCACGTCCCATCAACCTAAGAAAGATCCCACCATCGTATCTTATCTGTCCCCACATCTGCCACCGTGCTGACTGCCTGGCTTAATGCTCTGGACTATGGGACTACTTTCCTCTTGTCTGAATTAAGTGGTCAGACTTTTGCATTTAAAAGTTGTAAACAGACTCAAATGCTCCATTTAAAAACTATTTCTCAGTGCATTAAAATAATTCCAAACTACTCCTCAGAACCGATAGAATTGTGCGAGGAAGCATGGGGTGGGGAGAGCAGTGAGGAAGCTGCAGCCATACAGAGCACGGGCAGAGGAGGGGGAGAGCTAGGATGCATGTGTAGCTGGGGATCAAAGTTAAGACCAAGTGAGGAACAGGAGATCGTTAGGACATAAAACAAAAATTTCTTTTCCTAAAGTCAGAGAGTCAGTTGTGAAGCATGCAAAGTACTCTCCCTGCATGCATAATTTAATTTTGCCTCAGCTTGGATGTTTCATTATTTTATCCAGAAGTACAAACTCACTAAAACAAAAATATTTTACTCCTAACTTTACAGCATATATTACACACCCTGCACTATCCTGTGTATTTAATGTCAAAACAACCCCTTGCCTTGCAAGGCCTCCCCATTTTTCATTCAAATGAACTGTCCGAGTACAGTCCAAACAGATGATGGTACTTATAAAAAAGGAAAAGAACAACTTTTAAGTGGCTTAAATAGTGCTCTTTAATTGAGAAGAAAAAATGAAATGGACCAATTAAATTAAGTGTAACTTAATACACTCACTGTGGAATTACATCTTTAAATTAATATCTGAATATCATTAAATTTTATAAAAGCATTATTAAAAGCCACGAGCAGGTTATAGAAACAATACTTTCTGAATGCTGGAACAAGTAAATCATGACAGTTCTTGCAATGAGTAGCAGGCAAAAAACACACACACAGTATTTGCAGTAGGAGATTCTAGACAAGGAGACATGATATTTTTGAGAAATGAATTCTGTGTAGAGAAAATATATTTTCTTTCAGGATCTGTGAGGTTTCTAGTTTCTAGTTTGCTAGTATACCATCAACTCTTTTCAAATTATATGTTTTGTTTCAATATTTTCGTTTTCCTCCCTTTTTCTCCCTCTCCCTGTCCATTTCTCTCTCCCTCTCTTTCTTTCTCTTTTTCTCTCTCACACACACATTCACACATACCAATAACTTCCTCCATAGTTCTTGTACTCCTAAAATTTATCCTTAGATTGATATATTTGTATTTTGTTAGTGTAAATCAAAACCAAAAGTCTGTGTGTGTTTTGTAGGCCCAGAGGTTTTGGCATGCAAAAAGGAAATTATGGGATAAAATGTTGTAAATAGTCAAACCTGATTAATAAAGATACCAATTATTATTGCACACATAAAATTTGTGTTATAACCTTTGCTATGCCACACAAGTTACAAAAAAGGTAAAATAATTAAAAAAACTTATGAGATAAATGTTCTCCAAATTATTTGGAGTTTAATACCACTGGGAATAAGGATTGCTAGAAATGTCATTGGACTGTATTACCCAATAGTACATTATTGCCATGTAATAATACTACCTACAACTTTGAGCAAGGTGGAACAGGCTAATATTTGTGGCAAGATAATATGTTATTCTACATACAACAGTGTTAAAACATGAAAAACCATTCAGTTTTATTTATTATAACAACCCAGTTTACACATAGACTGAAGAAAGCATTTTAAAATGCATTGTTATCTTCAATGGCTAGTATAGAGATTACAAATGCTCAAGAAGCATTTTTGTTCTCCTGATACCATGATATATGTGAAAAGTGTGCTTCCTTTATTTTTTAAACTAAGGCTAAGTATTTAGAAAATTGGATTCACAATAACGCCATGTCCAGCCAGAGGAGTTTTCTGTACCTATTTCTAATATTTGTAAAGACTTCTTTATTGCTACCATATCAACAAATACTTATTACTTCTAATTATTGCTACTACAAATATATATTAATATCTATATATTAAAGCAATGGCTAGACTCTTCCTTTAAATGAATAATTAGTAAAAGCATTTATTTCTAAAACTCAGTGTTGCTATCTGATACTTCAGTGAAGAAGAATGATACCCTGAACACCTAACTTATGCATGACTTATAACACTGTTATAAGTCAAAGAAAAAGAGCAGCTTTTCTATTCAGATTTTCATCTTACACCCTATGTTTCAGTGCTCTTAATCTTCCATGAGAGGGTTGATGTGAATGATGCCCACCTAATATAGAATAACTTCTCATAGCTCAGAGGTATCAACAATCAACCACATGCCTTTACATAAATAGTAGAAATGAAAGAATGGCATTAAATTTAATTACATCAATAGTATTTGTTCAAATCTCAAATACTGTCATTACAAAAAATATACATTAAATATAGTTATACCCACTGAAACATCAATCTCTTTGTTCCTTTGACACATATAATTAAATTGTCTAATTGTTTTGACTTTGGATTATTCTTTATAATAAGCATTCCAATTTAGAGTAATTTGTAAGAGTGTTAGTGTGTTAGTCCTTTCTAGGGTGATTCCTCTGATTTTTATTTAGACATGATTTTTTTATTAAATAAGTTCCCACATATATTGCACCTATAAAATTGCTTCCTAGTATAAAGTCTCTGTTGTTTTCCTAGGTGTATATTTTGTACAAAGGTTGTTCCATATTTATAACATTTTTAAGTGTTCTCTTCTACAGGAATATCTGTCAAGTAAGGTATGAGCAAGAGTTAAAGATTTTGCTATCTGCTTTACATTTGTAATTTTTTTTCCAGTATAAATACTGTGGTGTTATCTAAGGTATATATTTTGGACAAAGACTTTTACAAAATTATTACATGTATAGGGCTCCTATCTGGTATTAATTCTTTGATGTTGAGTAAGGTATGAGCACCATTTAAGGGTTTTGACATTTTCTTTATACTTGCAGGGTTTGTAAGTGGTATGAATTCTCTTGTGCTTAGTAAGGTCTGATCCAAAATTAAGGGTCTGTCACATTTTTCACACTTGTAGGGTTTCTCTCCAGTATGGATTATCTGATGTTGTGTAAGGTGTGTGCACTGCCTAAAGCCTTTGCCATATTCTTGAAATTAAAAACAAATTCTCTTATGTTGTGTAAGGTTTGAGTGCCAGTGAAAGGCTTTCACACGTTCTTTACATTAGTAGGGTTTCTCACCATTATGGATTTTATGACATGTATAAGGGTTTGGTACTAGTTAAAGACTTTGCCACATTCTCTACATTTGAATGAGTTCTCTCCAGTATAGACTTTCTTATGTCTATGTAGATGTGATGACTGATTAAAGACTTTTCCTCATTTATTACATCTGTATGAATTTTCTCCAATATGAATTCTCTGATGTTGAGTAAGTATTGGGGCTGATTAAAAGTTTTACCACATTCATTGCATTTGCAAGTCCTCTCCTGAATATGGATATTTCTTCAATCTAGACAACAGTTTGACGAGAGCATTTAAAAACATATTTATCAAATGCTATCTTGTTGGTAGAATGTGGACATGTTCTTGTCTTGTAGACTTTGCTAACTTTTTTATTCTAGGGTAAAAACAGCTCACGAGGCTCAACCCTAAAAGTTTAATGGCAGCAGAGTAGGGGGACCCCACCCCTTTTTGGGGCAACCTCTCTCAAGAGTGGAAAATTCCTGGTATGCTTATAGAGAGAAGAAAACACCATGTGAAGACAGAGACACACAGGGGACACCACGTGAAGATGGTGGCACAGACTGCAGAGACGTGTCAACAAGCCAGGGGGAACCAGGGGTCCCTGGCCACCATGAGAACCTGGAAGAGGCAAGGAAGTTTCTACCCAAAGTCTCAGAGCGTGGCCCTACCAACACCTTGGTTTTGCACTTCTAGCCTCCAGATCCATGAGAGAACAAATTTCTGTAGTTCTAAGCCACCTGATCTGTGTTACTTTGTTACTGTAGCCCTAGGACACTGACGCCACCTTTACTGATTACACTCCCCCTGACTAGTAGAGTCTGTCACCATTGGACACAGAAAGACGCTGGCCTCAGAGAGGTCAGCAGGCTATTCAGCGTCACCCAGCTTGTATCCCTGCACAAGGCACCTGGCCTATTTGCTACAGTTTTGGCCGTGTGGTTTTGTTTTGTTTTCTGGTTGTCAAAAGATACCATTCCTTAGGTTTGTGAAATACGTGATGGAAATGATGACAAAATAATTAAACAAAGCGTTGAGGTATAATTTACAGACATTAAGAGCTAAAATGAGTTTGGGTAAGTGCGTACATCCATAGAACCCAAATCATGTACAAATAGGGCACTTTTCCATCACCCAGAGAGTTCTCTCATTCCCATTCTCTGTCAATGCCAAACCCACACCCAGGCCACCACTGCTCTGATTTCTGTCACTACCAATCAGCTTTGCCTGTCCCTGAACTTCATAGAGGAGGAGGCCTCTCATCCATTCTGCATGTGTCTCAGACCCATCCAGGTTGTCAAGTATTTAAGGAATCTGTTCATTTTAATGCTGAGTAGTACTTCACAATATGAATATGCTGCAATTCGTCCATTCGCCTAGTGATGAACATTTAGGTTGTTTCCAGTTTGGGGCTGTTATGATTAAATAATCACCTGGCCTTGTGGATATCGTTTCATTTATCTTAGGTAAATACGTAGGAGTGGAATTGTTGGGTCACACAGTAAAAGTATGCTGAACTTCGTAAAGGAACAGAGAAGCTGTTTACAAAACTATCTGTGAAGCCTCATGGAGATGGAGGCCTGGCTGGTGCTGTGCTGTGAGGGTCCCACTCCCTGCCCAGGCACAGCATAATCTCAGGGACAAAGTTACACGACTACACTTGGCTTGGTATCTTGCTGAACTGCATCCACACACACAACAGGTCCACTCGGGCAGCCGTTTTCCCTGTTGTGTTTTGTAGATGTCTCCAGACTTTCCTATTAGAGTCATTGAAGGGACAAAGGGAAAACTTCATTTACAAATACAGTTTTACTTAAATATAGAATTCATATTTAAATACAGAACTGTTTTGCTTAGATAATTTGTGTTAAATTCTTAAATATAGAAATTGCTTAAATATAGAATTTGCACTTAACTATAGAATTGTACTTAAATATAGAATTTGTTGTACTTAAATATAGAGTTGATTTCCTTGATGTCAGAAAGTCAGCTCCTTCCTGTATAATTTGCATTCCACAGAAGCTGCAGTGAGAAAATAACATGGATTTAGGGAGCTTCTTGGAGTTTCAGTTCATCAAGCACATTTGCACACGGTCACTGCATTTTGCACAAAGAGGAAAAGCAGGCCCATCTCGGAGGAGCTGCCACAGCTGCTGGGGCAGAGGAGGAGGAGGTTGGGAGAGGGTGGGAGGAAGGAGAGGGGATGGCCGGGGAAAGCCAGATGAACAGGGGCCGTGGGGTAGAAGGAGGTGAAGTACATATGAGATGCACCCAGAAGGTGAGTCACAGACTGGATGGACCACTCAGGAGGAAGTGTCCTTTCTGGGATGGGATTCTGCTAACAGTCCTTCAAATATAACCTCAAAACACCACCTACGACGTGGTATAGAAGCCAGGCTAATGCGCCCACCTGCAATCTCTCTTGCAGACAGTAAGCCAAGACAACTCTAAATTCCAGCGGGGATTCCTACGGGGGTCCAGAGCAAAGGCTGAAGCTAGGCGACCTCGGAAACTGCACTTTCTGACAGTCACCCCTGCCCTCCGGCCCCTGGTGCCAGCCTCCCATGACCACCCCCCTTTCAGGAAGCCCACAGAACTCACTAATGTGCCATTGTGGCCTCCTCATGCTCACTGCATGAAATTTTATTTTTGAAATATGTATTCACCTGATTCAAAAAACACACATCACCAAGAAAGCTGTGGGGAGACTCCCCGACCTCGCCCCTCCACCCATCGAATCCCCAACTCCTTCACTGTCCCTTCTCAGACTTCACGGATTTCTTGCATGTCCCTCCATAACTCCTTTATCCATGGATAAGCAAATACTAAATATATATTAACATTATTTTCCATCCCTTGGTGTTTTGCAAAGGAAAGGGATACTCCAACCAGAAAATGTCTAACTTATTACTATTTATTCAGAACATATTGGACACAGTCCTCTGCATTGGGCTTTTTCATCTAAGACAGGTCTTGCCCACACTCTCTGAAGAGCTCCCAGTCCTGGGCTGGGCATCCAAGGCTCTGTGCAGCGTGACCCTAGAGGACATCTCAGATCAGCTGTGCTCAGCTTTCTGCTCTGGAAACACACTCTGGTAGCTGTAGGTTCTTCCAGACACAGCTCCTCCATCCCATTTTCTACCTGGACTCAAGACACCCTCCTTGGCTGAAGCGCCCTCTCCCTTCCTCACTCACCCCGCCAAGTCCTTTGAGCCCTGGCGGGAATCTTGGCTCTGGTAACGTCCCCGCTCCTGCCTCTGAGCCAGGCTCACGCTGTTCACCAGGACGATGATCCTGGAGTTGAGCGAGGCTTGTTTCCATTCCTTGTTGCCCGTGCGTGCGGCACTCAAGCAGATTCCACATTTCCGGACAGACCCATCAGGGTCTTACATGCCTTGGTTTCCTTTGTCAGAAAACTAGACTAGTATCTGGAACAGAAGTTAAGATATAGTGATTTATTTGTTGATTATATTATACCATTAAATGAACTAAAAATGCTTTATTTTATTTATTTATTTATTTTTATTTATTTATTTATTTTTTTTTTTGAGACAGAGTCTCACTCTGTTGCCCAGGCTAGAGTGAGTGCCGTGGCATCAGCCTAGCTCACAGCAACCTCAAACTCCTGAGCTCGAGCGATCCTCCTGTCTCAGCCTCCCGAGTAGCTGGGACTACAGGCATGCACCACCATGCCCGGCCAATTTTTTCTATATATATTTTTAGCTGTCCATATAATTCTTTCTATTTTTAGTAGAGATGGGGTCTCGCTCTTGCTCAGGCTGGTCTCGAACTCCTGAGCTCAAACGATCCGCCCACCTCGGCCTCCCAGAGTGCTAGGATTACAGGCCTGAGCCACCGCGCCCGGCCTAAAAATGCTTTAAAATACTCTCCGCCCACTCCCTGCTAGCAGGCTGCTACTCTGGAGGTGTAATGAGGGATGTTTCAAGGTACTTTGGACCCAAAATAATTCCCCTCCCACGTACCGTTGTGCCACGGCTCAGCCTGAATAGACGGCAAACCCGGAGAATGTCCCACGAAGACACAGTCGGACACGCATGTTATTAATCCACATATTAACTTTCCAGTGACAGATACTCACTTTTCAGCACCCACGGTTGAGGGCAAAATGATTACTTAAATAAGGGCGCCTGGGGGAGTTTTCAAGGGAGCAAGTTAAGGCAAATGCGAGAGACCGAGAGATGAAGGAGATAAAAAGGATATAAATAAAATGTATTAGGATGAAAGGATCATTGTTTGGTTTAAATTAGAGTAAAATAGGTTTGTGGAATTGCTGTCATTTGCAGGGACTTGAAGGATAAGTATTTTAAGTCAATGGAAGGGAAGCATTTTAATGCAGATGCAGTCACTAGCAAAACCTGAGAATGGAGAAAACACCGCAGGCAGGGAGAAGAGTGGCCAGCCCTGTCCTCCAGGGGAGGAAGTCTCTGAGAGCCACACTGGCCTGTTTTAACCAATGGCCTGGTGGTTCTCTGGGCACTCTGTCTGTCTCTTAGGGGAGGAGATGGTGAATTCCCCCAAGCAGGACAGGAGACCATGCTGGCTTGGCTCGTGGTGGTCACTGGGTCGGGGAGTAGCAGGGGGACAGCGAGTTCTGCCCTGAACCCTTGGAGATGTGTGCGTGGTGTGGGGACGTGGTGATGGTCCACAGCGAGGGCTGGGTTCCATTTGTAGCTTTGCTGATGGCTGATTCTGGATCTCCAAACCCCAGCATCTGTCTGATGCCAGCTGCTCTGCAGATAAACTGTCAACACAGCACAGCAAACCCGTGGGATTAACTGTTTCCCTGTAACTTGGCTTGTCATCCCTGGGGCCAACCACATGCCCTGGGGGACGGTGGAGCTCTGCTGTAGCATCATGACAGCCTGCAGGAGGCCTTGGCCTTGGAGTGAGGCGGAGTTGGGTGTGAGCCCCAGCTCTGTGACCATCGCCTGTGTGAGCGTGGGGTGGTCTCTCCACCTCTCTCTGCCTCTGCAGATTCCTCTGTGAAACGGGCATTATAATACTGTCGTGGAGTTTATGACGTGACACAAACTGCTGGGCCCAGTCCCCAGAATACACTGTGTGCTCTGCAGACACCACCTTACATCTGTAGACAGCAGCTCTTATCATCAATACTTCTCTGTACTATTTTATCATCCTGAGGGAAGGAACAGGGACAAACCAGTGTTTAGCTACAAAGTTCTATCTTCAGAGAGGTTTTGTGGCACAGCGTAGGTCCACTCAGGGTCTGGAGTCTATCAGCTGTGATCTAGAGAAACTTCTTTAACCTGTTATTTTTTAAAAATATATTTATACGTATTTGTGAATAGGTAACATATTGACATAGTTTAAAATATAATACATGAAAAGGAAAACATCGAGAAATTGATCTCCTGTTCCCTTTACCCACCTCTACCTTGTGCGCCCCTCCCACCACCCCTCAAAAGCACTGTCATTGTTTACCGGCTTCTATTATATGTTAATGCATATAAAATAAAATAATGCATTTTTATTCTTCCCTCTTGATTTTTTAGAGAGAATGTGTAATACGCACACTTCTGCACATTGCTTTATTATTAATTTAATCTACTTGGAGATCTTTAAACACCACTACACAGAGAATCGGCTCCATTTTTCCTAGAGCTGCACTCGTTCCATCGTATGCATGCGTGGTGCTCTATTTACCTAGTCCCATGTGTATGGACTCTTGGGTCGTTTTTCTAACATTTTACTGTTACCAAAAATCCTGCCATAATAACCCTGCCCAAGTACATCTGTAGGGTAACTTCCCAGAAATTGCTGGGTCAAAGAGCACCAGAATTTTATATTTTGATAGATGTTGGAAATTTTCCCTCTAAAAGAGTATCAATTTATATTCCCACCAGCTATACTCGAAGATGACTGTTCCTCCTCAGCCTCGGCAACAGAGTGTACTATTAAACCTACAGAAATGTTTATGGGTCAAAAATACCTTCTTTTGTGTCACTTATTAGGAGTGAAGCAGAGCATCTTGTAATATATTAAAGGATCCCTTGATTTTTCTTTTTCTGGAAAATATTGTTCATGTTATTTGCATAATTTGTACTGGGTTGTTGGTCTTTTTTAAAAGTTATCTTGAAAAGATCTGTGATAAAAATCTTACATATTAATATTTTTAATTAACTTTGTCCTTGATGTTGCTTTTGGTGTTTTTCAAATATTTTATTTAATATTTCATTTTGGTATGTAGAATTTTTCATGTAAATTCAAGATTTTCATTTTTTTATTTTTTATGGCCTCTGTATATTGACTCATTATTAATAGTTTGCAAATTCTCCTCTACCGCAAGATTATGGAGGAAATTCCCCATGTTTTCATTGGAAACGATTATGGTTTCATTAGTTATATTTAAATCCACAATGTGTGGTGTGCTGGAGCTGGCTTGCACTGGTTTGGAATTGGCCATAGTAGAGTACTTTCACTGTGAACTTGGCAAATGCTCCATTATTAGGGCTTTTTTTTTTTTAGAGCCAGTTGTTAAGCATTTGTGAGCACACCTGCCTTGAATCTGCTTGAATTTTTAACCAAATATGTTACTTAACCACTTTAGCATTAGTTGCCTTATCTGGAACATTGAAGGGAAAGCCCCCAGTCCCTGGACTGCTGCCCCCACGGACCACCAGTGACACTGTGAGGACCACTTTCATCTGCTCTCACAAGCGTGGGATTGGCCGGTAGTCGGTGGTGGGGCTGGGCTCTCTCCTGGATCTGCCGGGCGCCGAGGCTCACCATGTGTCAAGATTCCTCCCCCAATAACAGTGCCGTGGTAAAGGGCTACTGGGCCTGTACCTCTCACCGTGAGAAAGGTGTGATTTTAATGGTGCAGGAAAGGTTGAGCCTAGTGTATGATGAATTGTTTGGTTTTTTCCAAGTTCTACTCCTCTAGATTTTCTTTAATGTTCAGGGAACCACGCAGCCAGCCTGGTGGGATAAGATCACAAGTATTTGAAATTCCCCGCCTGTTCTCCGAGGGGAGATGACATGGCAGGACAGCTCACTATGGCCTGACAGGGGGCTTTTTGTGGCTGTTTTTCTTCATGTTTCATTTGAGCCAGACTCTTCAATAAACATATGTCGTGGTTGAAGACAGGCAATACTAGCATGATTTTCCTGGAGTCCCCAAATTTCCTAGCAATGGCCCTAGGTGGAGTTGTCCCTTTCAGCACAATATGTTTTAAAATTTAGATAATTCTCATAAAAAATCACCATTTACTCATATTCATACAAAAAAAGCATTTTTCCTCTTTACATTTTTTCCTTTCCTTTATTTTTCCCTTTTCCTGCACAACTCTTCTGCTCCCAGCACCCCTCAATGAAAAACACCTTAGAATTCTTCCCTTGAAGAACTGCCTAGGGAATGATGGAGACTGTGCTGGGGAGACAGAAGGTCAAAGGGAATAGCCCGAGATAACGTGAAATTAACTCTTGGGATGTTTGGAAATTGAACCTCTGGGGGTGTTGAAAGCTCAGCTGGAAAGAGTGTCGTGTGTGTGAAGGCTTCAATCACATATGTACTACTCACCCCACATGGCACATTTCTTTCCTGTTGCCCTGTGCTGGGAACTTCTTGAGGAGGGGGCCAATCTTATGTTTTTTTCTAATTTACTTTGACTACGGCTTGGTGCACATGGAATACTCTAAACAAAAGTTTGCTCATTGAGCGAGTGCATGAACATACCCTCACGCACACACAGACACATACACACATACAGCCTTCGATAGCCAGGGCAGAAATAGAGGAATAGGATGCAAAGAAATTAATTCACTGTGTATCCACTTTTCTTTATTTAGAACATTTAGGTAATCCTGTTAAATTTATGTTCTGTTGTCCTTGTGTTTTCTTCCTTGTCTACCAAGGGCCTTAGCAAGAAGCACTCCCCATGGATAATGCTAGTATTTCCTACTCCTGCTGTAACACATTACCACAAACTTCATGGCGTAAAACCACACAGATGTATTATCTTATAGTTTTGTAAGCTAGAAGTCTGACAGGGGTCTCACTGGGCTAAAACCAGGCAGGGCGGGGCTGCGTTCCTCCTGGAGGCTCCAGAACGGAATCGTGTCTTTGCCTTCCCAGCCTCCAGGAGGCGCCCACGATCCATGGTCGGCCGCAGGCCTGTGTGTGCCTGGCCCGGGCGCTCTGCAGCTCATCCCAGGAAGATATTGTCTTCAGCTGGGACAATATCAAATGATGGCAGAAAAAAACAAACACCCACAACACACAATGAAATGGAAGTTTTCCGCTACAAAAAAATCACCAATATTTTCTCCTATTTCTTCAGTGTCTGTTCCTTCTAACACACCACAAAATAAAAAACTGAATAGAGAACAAACATGAAATTCAATCAGTCAACTTTATTACCACAAGTATATATGCAATTTATATGCTAGCAAATATGTCTATGTGTTTTGTGCTAGTACAAATTACATAAGAAAGTCACATAAAGGAGAAAATATTTCAATTCTTCATGGTATTCTATAAAGGAAGGTGAAACTTGTTGGAATTCCAGGTACTCTGTCATCTGCACAAATTTGAACATTTTGATCAGATCCAGTTGGTGTTCTTATATTGCATCTCATATCAGTCTTCGATGGGTGGTCTGCAGCTAGCATCACCCAACTACGAAATATTTCCCTTCCGTATGTGGCAGCCCAATTTGCCATTAGTGGAGTCAGGTTTTTAGAATGCTTTCTTTCTGTAGCCTTGGCCCTTCCTGCACTTTGTGGGCTCTGGTCCTGCCCCATAGAACACAGAACGTACCACTCCTCGCTGTCCCCCACGGTCTCCTTCCAGTGCCTCAGACAGGTCCAGTGTCTTCCATTGAATGTTCGTCTTCAGGCCAAATCGAGGCCAGGATGGAGTACAGGAACTAGAACAGTCCAGGTGCAGCCTGGCTGGGCCTCAACTTACTTGTTAACAGAAGAGGAGTACTGCCTGCCTGCCTCACCCGCCAGGATGGAACAGGACAATGGCCATGAAAATATGTTGTCCTTGTTAAAAGAGAATTGCCTGAACTATCCCAAGGTCTTTCGCTTTTCCTAACAGCACTCATCACTTAACTCATTATGCTGGAAGTGGGCCAGCCAGTTCAGAATTCAGTGAGATTATTGTCTCACACCACCTGGACATTGCACTTAGGATGCCATCTATCTGGAGTTTTCCTTAAAAATGGCAGGGACATTATAAAGTTGAAATCACCTCTTTACACAGCAGGTAGAATGTGTTACTGTAAGAGGTGAACCTGCTGAAACCATCAAGCAATTCACACACCATGGCCAAACGCTTCGTATAAAACAAACACTGCCGTAGGAAGATGAAATCAGTACTGCTCTCGGGAATTTATGAAAGAGTTGAGAGATCAGACAAAGCACATAAAACAACTTGAGAGCAATAGAAGGCGGCACCTAAAGAGGATAAATCATCCAAGGAAAGGTAGAAAGCCCAGCAGGGCCTCAGAGACGGGAGAACATCAGGAAAAGCTACCGGCAGAGGAAGAGCCCAGCCCAGGCCTGGAAGGTCTGAGTTGAGCTGGAGAGAAGGGGCCGAGCTGTGGGAAATGAGAGTGGCAGATGGAGGGACCGTGAATGGGAACAAGCAATCCAAGGAGAGTTCATATAATCTTCATATCAGCAACAATTATAGGAAGTTGAACTTGTTTGGCAGATAGAGCTAACATTTAGGGAAGAAACCTGCCTTTTCCCCAAACATCTCTTGAAGATGCTCTCAGAGACTGACCATGTATTGCTCCTGTGGTCATTCATTTACCCAGTGCAATTCCTCCTCCTCCCGAGTGACAGATGCTGGGATGCGAGTGTAAATATGGTGTGGTGCCTCCCAGGAGGGGCTTGTGAACTCTGAGTTAATCACCACCTGCTCAGGGCTTCATGAGGCTGTGTCTGGAGAGATTTGAGAACACTGATAAGGAGCAGTTCACTGTGCCAGGTGAGGGCCCTGAGTAGGATTCTCATAGCAGGTGGCATTGATGCAGATGAGAAGAGTGTTACCCAGATAGATGACAAGGAAGGGCATTCTGGACAAAGCTGCCTGAGATGTCCACGGAGATGCCAGGAGCACAACAAACGTGGACAGTGGTCAAACTGAATCGTGTCCCTGGACCGGGTCCACAATCAGAGAGTTCATCAGCATCACCTGAGGTACTTTCCCCAAGGGCACCTGGCAGGTCCCCTCCTCTGCATGCTGTAGGTGGGCGGGTCCCAGGTGTCTGGATTTGAAAAGTCTCCCTTTGTGATTTTGATGTGAGCCCTGGCTAAAAAGTAAGAGATGGGAGGAGGGTCGTGGGTTGGGGGAGGACTGAGTAGAATCAGGTGGAGGTGACAGTGTGTGACTGGAGGCCTCCCACCAGCAGCTGCAGGACGGACAGGGACAATGATCCTCTGGCTCCAGTTGAGCCTTCAGATGACGGCAGCCCTGGCCAACATCTGAATTGCAACCTAGTGAGACACTATGAACCAAAAATACCTGTGTCAATCCTGCCTTTTTACTTTGTGATGTTTTGACCTGTGGATCCCTGGTGACCCAGGAGGGACTGCCCCTTCCAGGGCTAGCTAATTCCTAGACAGCATAAAACTCACTTTCCGGCATGTTGCATGAACAAACCAACCAGAGCCGCACCTCAACCGCCTCCTTCAGGGCTCTGGCGCCCTGGGCCACTATCCACCTGCCTTAACAGCCCCTTCCCCCAGAGCTCATTGAAATTACTCACACCAGCCAACCTGAAGTCTGCCTAGACACCTCACCTTGCCTTTCCACAAGAAACCACAAGAAAGGCAGGATTGTTGTTCTGTGCTGCTAAGCTCAGTGCTGCAGGCAGGGGGCGAGCCCTCCAGCCTTACTGTTTCTCCTGTGGGGACAAACAGCTGACTCAGCCCTGCCCACAGGGGGAGAACCGCCCCCCCAAACACGCCATGAAGCCTGTTTAGTCAACCCCACACCCTCTCTTCCTGAGCACAGGAAACCTAGTTATGTCCCTCCTGCCTTGTGCCTTCCACCCCATCCGATCTGGGGTGTCCCCGTGGGCCCCCCAAGATGTGGTGTGCCCCCTGCTCTTGGGAACTCTGAGTAACAAAGTCTCTTTCAATGGCAGTTGTCTCCTGACCTGTTGGCTTCACCATACCTGGATAATAAAACTCACATTTTCAAAAACACCCAGCTAAGCTGCTGTCAAATCCCTGCCCACAGAATCTGTGAGATGGTTGGTATCTGTTTGCTGTCTGAAGCCAGGAAGTTTTGTGGTGTCTATCAAACATCAGTAGATAACTAACACAACCAATGAAGGCCTGAAGACTTGGAAATTAGGGAGACGGGATAGTTTTTAGGCAGGAGAGCAATGTGCTTGGTTTGTGCGGCCAAGAGGGTGGTAAGGATGGATGGAACCTGAGCAGTGGGTGCCCAGAGAGCACAGCATGGGACCCTCCATCCTGTGGGCCGGTCACCCTGGCTAGTCGCATCCTCTTATTTTGTGAGTACGATCATCCCAGACCCTGTGGTCTTAGATTCTAACTTTGAAAAGACAGGGCTTGGCTTATTTTATTTGCTTTTTTCCCCAAAGCATTCTGTTTCATCAGTGCCTTTCAGGGCAATGCTTATTTTCCAGTGAGGGCCATCCTAAAAGAAGATCCAGCACTGACGAGTGTCCCTCTTTCATCTCAATTCCCCACCTGTTTGAACAGTCTGAAACACCTTGTGGCCTCTGTCCTTCCCAGTGGCTCTGGCCTCCTTTGGTTACATTGGAAGCCTCAACCCAAGGACTGGAGCTGCAGGCTGTGGGACGGGGTGCATTCAGTGTGTCTACACAATCAGAGGTTAGGAAACACCAGCTAGCAGGGACAGGAGAGATGGAACTGTGTTTCCTGTGCTCAGGAAGAGAAGGTGTGGGGTTGACTAAAGAGGCTTCTTGGCGTGTTTGGGGGGGACGGTTCTCCCCCCGTGGTCAGGGCTGAGCCAGCTGTTTGTCCCCACAGGGGAAAGAGTAAGGCCAGAGGGCTCGCCCCCTGCCTGCAGCACTGAGCTTAGCCACAGGGAACAGGAGCCGCCTGCAGAAGGCATCGCTGCTGGGCAGTAAGTCTTTGTACATATGTGTCATGCCCTTCTAAAGGTGTAACTGCCACATCACTTTAATGATTCTGAAAATCTTTATTGTGGCACATAAGAAAAACTCTGAACACACTGTTTTTAACAAGAAGCAGAATAAAGAACCATCGATCACTGCTGTAAGCACTCTTTGAGGAGGCAGGGAGAAGTGTGCATTTAGAATTAATCATATTTAAAAATGACACAATGCCATTTGCTTGGAATTGGAGCAAGATAGAAATGTGTGAATTAGTTGTCCCAGGGCTTGACGGACTTGTCTCTCAGGCAGAGTCCAAGACGCTGAGGGCACTCAGGTGGCCGAGCGGGTTTCCTCGCCACTTCCCCAGATGTATTTACGGAGCACGGTGGTGGAAACTTCCAAACTGCTCAATGCAACATTGCAGGTTCAGGTAAAAGAACAAAATGAAGTTTCCCTGAAATTCACAGAACTGACTCAATTCTAGAAGACTGGAGGAGAACCAGGGGACCCAGCAGGGTCCTGCTGTCCTCTTGGTGCATGAGCCAGTGACCACCTGGATTCACAGGGAGGGGCTGATGTCCCAGTGACCAGGAGGGTATCTGTGAAGTCTGTGCTTGGGGTCTGGCTCCTGCCTCTTCACTTATCCGGGGCCAGTGCCACCTCCTGGCCCCCCACCCTGTCCTCCTTGTCTGAGTTCAGAGACAGAGGCAGCCCACGACCAACGCCAGTGAACCATGTCAGCCAGGAGCCTTCCTGAAGCGTCCCCAGATGCTGCTCTTCCCCTGGGTGGCAGCACGCTCCACGGAAAGTGGGAGCACGCCTGTCACCAAAGCAGTGCTCTTCCGAGGACACATCCTTTTCTGCCCTGCAGCTGATGTCCTAGGTGAACATTCCACACCTTTGTTAACTCAACACCATCTAGGAACAAAAGCTGTTCCTATCAACCTTCAGCCTTGCATTCTCTCCCTTGGGTGAACACTTCATAGAAAATCTTGCCTTTCTTCACCTTTCATTGTTACCTGAGCGTCTTTGATATAAACAGTCACTTCAGTGATGCACGTGTAACACACTTGCTGTGACTACTGTTTAGTGGAGAGAGGGGACCGATCCCCAGACCCTTTAGCAGGAGCAGGAAGTCCATTGACCAATAGGAGCATAATGTCTAAATGATTGAGGCTGTTTTCTCTTCCTTGGGATGAACGAGAGCAGCTGACCAAGTGTCGAGAAGTACCTGCCATGTAACTAAAGGTTCCAGGACCTGAAGTTGGCTCTGGGGACAGTGCTGGGACAGTGCTGGGTTTGGACTCCTGGCTGCATCACCTTCTGGCTTTATAGCACCCAGCAAGTGAGTTAACTCATCCAAGCCTTAGTTCAGTCATCTGTACAATGAAAATACTAGTGAGACCTTTCTTATAAACTGACACCCAACTCAACCCTGAGGTAATCCATGTACAACTTCTTACTATGGCACTTGGCACACAGAAGCATTTAACACGTGTTAGGTACTTGCTACTGGTACTCACACTATTAACAGAAATAAAGGAAGCCAATGGAGCAGAGTGGTGAAAAACCCTGGCTTTAGAATGCACTCTTTCACTTTCTAGCTAGTTCCTTCAGGAAAGTCATATAATTTCTTCTTTCTTCTTTATTCATTGCATCTCTAAAATGGGACAACAATGACATTCCCTCACACGGTTGCCACGAGGTTCTAATAAATGCAAAGATGTGGAGCTGCCATTCCAATGTCAGCCTAACGCGTAAGCTCACTTCCTCCCGTCTGCCTTCCATGCAAACCATGCTATGAGGTTTCATGATTCTTGAGTGGCCTCATAATCTTTATTTCCAGACTAAATAGTTTGATCTCATCATCTAATTTCTCCTTAGAAAACCTCAGGCATTTCTTAGTTTTTCTGTGGAGCTGTCTACAGTTGTGCCAATTGGGAGGTGTCAGGGTAAGGCATATTTAATCTCCCCAGATAGGTTAATATTAATTAATACTAATTAATAATATTAATATTATCAGAGTAGTTAGGAGTCAATCATTAATCCTGATTGCAATGCTTATGGTAATCACTGGCTGAAGTTACTATTTCATCTATAAAAGAGGAGGAAATGTTAAAATGTGGTGTGATGAAGAAATGAAAGAAATTGAGAGAGCGAGAGAGGAGTGAATGCAAATCAGTGATCAGCTCCTGCCCATGAAGCTTGGCTGGGGAAGTGCCCTGACACGGTCTCCCTGCAGGGTGACGTCCACCTGCTAGTGCTGGGAGCCTGGCTGCCCGCAGATCAACGCACTCTGCAAGGGGGGACCACGCTGGTGAGACACGGAGACCACCTCCTAATCTCAGATGTGTCCACAAGGACGGCTGCCTCTGCACAGGAGCACTGAAGAGAGACTGGGAGGAGCACCCCGTCAAAACCACAGCTAACACCGCTTCTCAGCTCTGGCTGGGGAGCGACGAGCGGCGTGAGCAAGGCTGAGCCTGTTCCTCTGCCTTCGCGGCTGAGTGAGAGGAAACAGGGCGGGAACTCGGCAATGCGCAGACATGAATGAAGGTGTCACGTCAGCACACCGCGTCTGTGAGGACTTTGCTTTAGAAACCATTCTTTCTTAAGTTCTGTCATCACAAAAGGTGTATTTACTCATTGTTCCTCTCTTGATATATCCAACACATTTTCATATGCATAAGGGCCTGCCCGGTGCACAGCACAAAGCCAGGTGCCGGGAAAGGGGTGGGCGAGGCAGACACGGAAGTCATCCCTCCTCGCCCCAATCACCCCCTCACCCCATGTGTAGTGGTTAGACAGATCCTCACAGGGGTGGTGAGGGGGGGCGGTGTATGTTTCATTTGGGAACGAAGTGGATGGTCCCTTTCGATGAGAGAGTAAGCCCTTCAGGACATCCTAAGGGCAAGCTTGACAGGAAGACTCCGAAACAGCAGGCGGCTTAGCAGCTCTGCACAGAAGGGACCAGGGATCAGGAGGCGTTGCCACAGAGTGGGCAGCTCACTGCCAAGGAGGGACACTGAAGGTGATCCCCAAAGGGCATCGAACCACAAGGAATGCCAGCACCCAGCTTCAGGGCTTTGTGTTGCTGTGACGTGACCTTCTTCCCTATCTCCTTAAACCTTCAGTTCACTCCAATGCCTTGGAGGAGAGATTCTTTGAGTTGATCAGATTTGGGATTACAGTTGAGGCTGGTGAGCTTGAGTTTTTTGTGACCCTGTCTGTTATGAGCAATGAATATTGAAGGTGAATATTTGAGTTTCCCTTCAAATGTATATCTTTCAATCTTAACCCCCCAGGGGATGGTATTAGTAGGTGGGACCTTTGGGAGGTGACTGGGTCATGAGAGTGGAGCCTCAGGAATGGAATTAGTGACCTTGCAGAAAGGACCCCAGAGAGCTCTGCCCTCTTTCCACCATGTGAGGATACAAGGAGACGTAGGCCTTCTACCTCCTGGAAGAGGGACCTCACCCAAACCCCACCAAGCTGGTATCCTGATCTCAGAATTCCAGCCTCCGGAACAGTGAGAAATTAATTTCTGTTAATTACAAGCCACCCAACCTGTGGCAATTTGTTAGAGCAGCCCAAGATGACTAGGACACCGTGGCATAGCTTATGGAAATAAGCAGAAGTCAGAGAATTGAGCCTGTTTGGGTCTTGGGAGGCATGTAGCACAGACCCACATACAGTGACACAGGGGGTTAAGACATGGACTCTCAGGAGAGGAGTGGCTCTAGATGTGTACCTTGGGGGGAAGACAGTACAGCAGCCCACAGATGGGACATTTGGAGAACATTGAGGAACTAGGTATAATAAAAGTTAATACCTGAAAGAATGGGAAATTATGGTCAGAAATGGGAGTTTTAATTTGTGATATCAGGAGTTCAACATTCCTGGGTGACCATAGGGCCTAAGTATGGCCATGAAGTAAGGCTAAAAGGAGCAGAGGTGGAGGTGATGAGAAATGAGGAGTCCATGTGACTGAGAGGTGTGGGATGGCGAGTTTGTGACAGCATGAGGTCATCCCGGAGCCCAGCAGTATCTGAGTCGGAGACCATGTCTGGTTCTACGCAGTGAAGGTCTCTGGCCACCGCTTCCATGATGAGGAAGGATTGGCGGTAGACAGGAACTGACGTTGGGAGCAGAAGGGCACAGGGACTTCAAGGGCACACGGACTTTCCCCCAGAGACGGGAAGAGTTATATTCCCAGAGCTACAGGAGGGAAGTATGAAGACACTGTCCGCACATCCAGTCTGAGACCCCACAGTGTGAGGGGTCTTGCTGGGGCGCCGCAGCAGCTGGTCCTTCAGGGAAACAGGGAGGCGCAGGGAACCTGGCTGGGATGATGGGGAGACTGTGTTCATGGACTAGGAGAGCCCAAGGGAGCCATGGGAAGGTTTGGGAGATGCCAGAGAGAGCATTTTCTAGAACAGTCTTGAACCAGATACACAGAAGACTGTGACTTGCATTTGGTGTAATTTCTGAAGAATGAAGCGTCCAGCCACGGGGGGAAGGGCGGGTAGCAGGTGCCGCTTGCAGAGGCTGGAGCGGGCCGGCAGCGGAGTCTCGGGTCTTCAGCACTGCGGGGAAATTGGTGGGCATTTGATTCAATTAATCCCAAACTTTTAAGTCCATTTATTGAAGTGTGTTGACCTACACTAAAACTCACTCTTTTAAATTGTAAAGATGGATGAGTTTGACAAGTGTGTATAATTGTGTAACCACCACTACAATGGAGAGAGGGAACTTTCCCACCATCCCCACAGTTTCCCTCATACACTGTGTCGTCAGTCGCCCCCGGCCCTTGGCACATAGTGGCCACCAATCAGCTTCCTTTCACCTTGAGTTTGTCTTTCCTGGAGTTGCACATAAACGGAACCACACAGTATGTTGCCTTTCATGCAGGCGGCTTTTGCTTAGCCTGCTGCATTTGAGAGGTAGCATGTGGTCTTTTCCTTTACCTTTTTCATCGCTGAGTAGCATTCCACGGTGGGAAAACACGTATACATGCACATGCCACAGCTTGTCTATGAGTTCATCTGTTGATGGACATTTCTATTGTTTGCTGTTTTGAGCTGTTATGAATAAATCTGGTATGAACATACACATATGGGCCTTTGGATAGAAAGAGGCTTTCATTTCTCCTGGGCAAATATCTAGGAGAGGGACTGCTGGGTCAAATAGTAAATGCAGTTTTCACCTTCAATAAAGTGTCAGAACACTTTCTAGAGTGGTTGCACCATTTTGCACACCCACCAGCAGCATATGAGAGTTCCAGTTCCCCCACATCCTCATTGGCACCGTGTGGTGAGTCTTTTAAATTTTATACATTCCAACAAATGTGTAGTGTCATTTCATGCAGTTTAATATGCATTTCTTGAATGACTAAATATATTGAGCATATTTTCATATATTTATTTGCCATCATATTTGGTGCCTTCTTAGGGGTGAAGTTAATTTTCAAATCTATTACCCACTAAAAAAAAATGGCATCTTGGCCAGGCGTGGTGGCTCACACCTATAATCCTAGCACTCTGGGGGCCGAGGTGGGTGGATCACTCGAGGTCAGGAGATTGAGACCAGCCTGAGCAAGAGTGAGACCCCGTCTCTACTAAAAATAGAAAGAAATTATCAGGGCAGCTAAAAATATATATAGAACAAAATTAGCCAGGCATGGTGGTACATGCCTGTAGTCCCATCTACTCGGGAGGCTGAGACAGGAGGATCGATTGAGCCCAGGAGTCTGAGGTTGCTGTGAGCTAGGCCGACGCCATGGCACTCACTCTAGCCCAGGCAACAGAGTGAGACTCTGTCTCAAAAAAAAAAAAAAAATGGCGTCTCCTTCTCCTCCTCCCCTCCTCTTCTTCTTCCTCAACAACCTCCCTGTTCTTTTTCTTGCATTACAAGGGTCTTTCTATATTCTGGATACAAGTTTTTTCTTATCAAATATGTAATTTTGCAAATATTTTTTCCCAGTCTATAATTTATCTTTTCATTCCCTTAATACCATTTTCTGGAGAGTATAAGATTTTCATTTTGATAAAGTTAAATATTTATTTTTTTAAAAATTTTCCCTTGCTTTTTGTGTCCTGTCTAAGAAATCTTAGCCTAACTCAACATCAAAAAATTTTTTTCCCTATGTTTTCGCTTATATCCTTACTGTATTGGTCAGGGTTCTCCAGAGAAACAGAGTCAACAGGAGAACTGTCTCCATCTCTGTCTCTACCATGTCTCTACCTGTATCTGTGTTATAAGGAATGGCTCACGTGGCTGTGGAGGCTGAAACGTCCCCAGATCTTCAGTCAGCAAGCTGCAGTCCCTGCAGGGTCGATGACATATTTCCAGTTTGAGTCCAAAGGCCAGGACCAGGAGACCTAACAGGATCGTTCTAGTCCAAAGTCAGGAAAAAGTCAATGGCACAGTTTAAAGGCAGCCAGGCAGGAGGAATTTCCTCTTATCTGGGCAGTGGCAGCCTTTTTGCTCTACATGGGCCTTCCACGGATTGGGTGAGGCCCCCGTCGGGGATGGCAACCTGTTGTACTCAAGTCTATGGATTTGAATGTTAAACTCAGCCAAATTCACCCTTATAGAAACACCCAGAATAACGTTTGACTACACATCTGGGCAACCCATGGCCCAGTCAAATTTACACCCAAAAATAACCATTGCATCTACTTTTCTGTGAGAAATAAAACCCCTTGAAACCTAGAGAAGTTCTCAAATCATCCAGGAAGTCCAGGAGGTTGGTCATCTAACTGGTATCAGAACACAAACCTGGCCCTTGGTTTCTGCCCTAGTAACATCTACATTCCATTTGTCTTTTATTCTCCTGTGTAGAGTTTTTGACTATAAACAAATCCTGCTGTTAGTCTTTGACCTTTCACCTTTGGCTCCTTGCATTTTGCGCATTTGTGCATTGTGCTGGTCTGGGGCATTGAAGATGCTCAACTCTCTTCATTGTGTGTCAATTACCTGACCTCTGCTAAAACATGCTCCTTTTTTTTGGGCTGCTTTTGTATCTGCTTTCTAAGTCAACATCTTCGCATTGGCCAGTATTGCAGTGATACAGGAACAATGCCACATAGTCCCAGGATTTACTCCCTGACTCCCAGTCTTGCTGATCTCTCTGGAGCACCATTCTGCCTGGGGTTGCCATGAGGATGAGTGTTTCCCAGCTCTTCTCCACCCGCTGGCCTCTCAGTCAGGTCTCTTAACTCCATGTCCTGGAAGTTTCCTGACTTGTGCCTAAGTCATTTACAGAAGTACTTCTCCAAGAATGATCTGTGGACCTGTGTTGATTCTTGAACTGTCCACTCTCTGTACAAAAGACCTAAGTGCAGAAACTGAGAGTAAAAGTTCAGAAACGTTTTCAGTAATCTGACATGGTCATGACATCCAAACATATGTACCAAATTAGATATTTTTGGATTTGTGAGGTAGGTTGAGTGAGGCTTGAGTTGTTTTATAGCTTGGTATTGGTCCATAAAGGCTTGGAAGTTTATAAATATACATAAGTATTCCTTTTCCATGTGTGCTTTGAGAAGTACTGACCTATATCTCCTTCAATACTTTATAATACTAATTTCTACTGACTCGGTCATTAATGATTAAGAAAGGAGGAAAGACATTGGATACTGAGTGAATTTGTTCACTTCTTATTTATCTACAGATTCAGAGTTTCCTGTTCATGTCCCTGGTTCCTTTAATGATTCTAGTAGTTTACTCCCAGACAGTCTGATCCCATAGGAGTGGGCCTGAGAATTTGCATTGCCAACAACTCCCCCACCAAAGGATTTTGACAAAGGCGTTTGGAAGGCTCATCCTTTGAGACAAGGTGACCTGCAAGAAGAAAACGCTAATGGTGACCTCTCCATTGTCAGGAAGTAGGAGAATACTTGGGGGCTGGCATGCTGTAGAGCTGTGGGGTCACTGGAGTCTAAATCTGCCCATTCAGAGACTGGTCCTTTTTGGGACCAGAAGATGCTCCAGTTTCCTTCTGGAAGCTGAGATATTCATAACGTTTCTCCCAAAGAGTTGAATCTGTATGTGGAAAGAAAAAGAGGCTTTATGCTGCTTAATAATAAATTTTTCTAAGAATAGCATCCATGCTGGTAATCAGAATAGCATGCCATGTTCCTCTCTCTGTTATTGGTGACTTTATTAAAATAAGGCAGGGGGCATGCTTAGTCTTATTTCTCTTTTATTTTTGGTCTCGTTAGTATCATGCAGCTCTTTGTAATAATGTCATTTCAAACAGAAAACAGATTTTACACTGTCTGGCTCTTTGCCGTCGTGCTTTTCCTAAAGCAAAATTAGTGTCTAGTTAAGTCACTTTCTCAGATTATATTCTTTCTAGTGTCACTATTAAATATTCACAGACATCCTTTAATTACCTGGACTTAAGATGACAAAAAACTCAACCAGACCATTGTTTGGGGAGATTCTGCATTTTCCATGTTCCCGTGGGCCAGGACACCGTGTGGGGGCAGTGACCAGAGGCACAGCCAGAGGGGATGCCGAATACAGGTGACCACTTGCTCACACCACAGGTGTTTATCGGGTACCTGAAATAAATCACTTGGGGTTACTTAGTATGGAGAGCGTGTGTGTGTGTGTGTGTGTGTGTGTGAAAAAGAAATCTCCTTAGAACTTTCTAGAGGAAGCAAGCCTCTTTCTCCACAGCACAAGGGCTTTGTGTCTTATTTTTGATAGAGGGAATTTTAGGGACCAAGATAAGTATGACCTAGTTCTAAGAAATTTCCTAAACACCTTAAAGCTTTGAATACAAGTCCCAGTCACCAGAATCCAGGGGCAGAGCAGGAAGGATGCTCAGACATGATACCAAACAGAGGTGAACGCTGGTCACATCAGCCTTAACCATTTGGCAGACAAGCGCAGGCGTGAGAATGAACTGCAGCCGGCCCACTTGCAGCATGAATGAGCTCCTGGTGTCAGGGCACTGAAAGGAGTGGAGGGGACCCTGGGGCGGGCAAGGCACAGGCACTGGCTCCCGCATGCTGAGCTACATCCAGCTCCGGCATCATCGCGCCTTGTTCCGAGACTTCCAGGCCCACATTGCATCAGCTTTCACAGGACTCTGACTAACATGTTCCCTGCTGCAATGGAAGATTCTGAGAATGAACGTGAGGGAAGTAAATGTCACTATTGTATGGGGCTGAGCTTTTGTTTACCTTTTCAAGAGACCTGGCTGGCCCCGCTGAGGCCTGACTGACAAAGGATTGTGCAATCCTGAGAGAGAGGTCCGCAGGCGGAAGCCAGGATTCAGCGGTCGCACAAGAGGAATCATTCTGGTTAACTCTGGGAGCCAGATGTCAGCATGCTGCAGCCCTAAATCCAGCATGTTCTCTCAGCCACAGCCCCGTGCTAGCGTTAGTTTCCTAGGGCTGCCATGAGAAAGTACCACGGACCGGGCGGCTTAGGCAGCGGAAACTGCTGTCTCACTCACAGTTCTGGGGCTGGACTCTGAGATCAGGGTGTCGGCAGGGTGGGCTCCTCCCTCTCTCTGTGCTGTGTCCCAATCTCCTCTTCTTAGAAGGACTCCAGGCATATAGGGGCCCGCCTTAATGACTTCATTTTAACTTAATCGCCTCTTTAGAGACCCCAAATACAGTATATAAAGATCCAAATACAGTCACATTCTGAGGTCTTGGGGGTTGGGGCTTCAACACATGAACTTGGAAGGGGCACATTTCAGCCATAGTATTCCCAAATCATCACTGTGATCCCCGCACTCAGCAAGTGCACCCCTAGTGGACATCCACTGGTATCAGGCATCTCACCATTAAACGGCCTAATTATGACAAATGTTACGAGAATACAGGATCATAGAATGTTACCATCGCGGGGCCCTCAGAGATGTTTTGTTTCCTCAGCTCTTTCCTTGATGAGAAAATTGAAGTGCAGGGAGGCAAGAGGACCTGCCCAAGGTGACAGGCAGGTTAGAGTAGAGCCAGGACGGCCTCTGCCCCTCCCCCATTCAGTGGTTCTGGCAGGGGGTGGGCTGCACCGGGACCACCCAGAGAACTTTCACAGTTAACTGAGTCCCTCAGAGCAGGGGATTCAGTAGGTCTGAGCTCTGGGAGCTTCCATGGGGTTCTGCTGCTCAACCGGATTGCGACCCACTGCTTCTTCTAGAACAGCAGCCACTTTCCTGCCAAAAGCCAGATAGTGAATGTCATTGGCTCGGAGGGCCATGCAGTCTCCTTGGCAACTACTCAGCTCTGCTGTGCAGTTTTGGATTGCAACCAAGTCTTCAGTCAATAACCACCTCTAAAAATATGGATTCTAAACATTCAAAGAGCACAAAAGAGCTTGGGGAGAGCACGGAATTGCAGGACCAGGTCTCTATGCATGAAACATTTTCACAGATGCATGATAGAGTGACCATCAACACGAGTAGTTCAGGATACGTGTCATAACAGGGGTTCCCACACCTGACTGCCATAGAATCATCTGGCCAATGTGAAATCATCAAAATCTCAGGCCCAACTGACGACCAAGGAGGCTCTTGGACAGCAGGTCAGCAAGGGAAGAATCTGGGTTTTCATAACTCCCCGTGTGATTCTCATGTCACCAGGCCACAGATCCACACTAAGGGATCAAGGAGAATCTCAAAATAATTGCTTTAGAAGCCTCAGGAAGGAAAGGTTCTTGTGCATTGTGATGTGACAGTGTCAGAGGAGATTGCATGGTGAGGGTGCTGCTGAGGGTGGTGGTAAGTTGGGGAGAGTTCATGAGCAGGAGAAGGGCGGAGGCTGTTTCTGGGGGAGGCTCACCGCCCAAGGCGGGAGTGTGTGGCCAGAGAAGGGGAGCTGGGCCGGAGGCTGGAGAATCACGTGTGATGTCAGTGCAGGCCAGTGATTTTCATTGGATAAAACAGGTAAAAGCAGAACTAAAAGAGGGCTGCCGAGATGGCCAAAAAAATTTGAAAAAGAAAATCTGAAGCACTCATATAATCTAATTTCAAGATTTACTGTAAAGCAACAGTAATCAAGACAGTCTGGCTTTGGCAAAAGAATGGACACTTGGATCAATGGGACAGAGTGGAGAATTAGAAGGAGACTCGCTCAAATGTGATCAATTGATTTTTGACAAAGGTGCAAAAACAAATCAATGGGGAATGGATAATCTTTTCAAAAAAAAATGATGCCAGAATAATCAGAAAACTCTATGCAAAGATATAAAAATAAATGCAAACTGAATCATAGAGGTAAGCATAACATGTAAAATTTTGAAATTTTTAGATATATGAGGAAGGGGAATATGGGAAATTTTATACCTTCCACTCAATTTTGCTGTGAATCTAAAACCTCTCTAAAAATAAATGAGCAAAAGACTTGAATGACACTTCATCAAAGAAGATATACTGATGGCAAAAGGCACGTGAAAAGATACTGAGCATTAAAAGGAATTAGGGAAATGCCAATTCCTTTACAAGGTGATGTCACTACAAGTAGGTAAAGTTAAAAATCGGAAATACCACGTCCTGGTGAGTGTGTAGAGCTGAAACTTGCACATCGCAGGCAGCAATGCAGAGTGGTGCAGCCACTTTCAAAAAGTTTGACAGTTTCTTAGAAAGGTAAACATTCATTTACCATTTCAGTAATCCCAGCTAGGAA
Organism: Eulemur rufifrons; assembly: GCF_041146395.1. NCBI lineage: Eukaryota > Metazoa > Chordata > Mammalia > Primates > Lemuridae > Eulemur > Eulemur rufifrons. The sequence continues at coordinate 11,289,488 of NC_091012.1, read as the reverse complement.
TATACCCAAGTTAAAAAAACAAACAAGGAAAACTGTGCTTACATTTGTAAAATATGTAAATATTTATAGTGGCTTTATTCATAATTGCCTCAAACTGCAAACTGATTAAACCGAAGTCCTCGGTGGGTGGACGGATAAACAAACTGTGGCTCATCCATCGATGGAATACCTCTCGGCAGTAAAAAGGACCACACTGTTGATTAACGCAACAGAATGTATGAATTTCAGATGCCTTATGCCCACTGAAAGCAGCTGGACTCAAAGACTTCATTCCGTGTGGATTCAGTTACCTGACATTCTGGAAAAGGCAAAAAGACCTAGGACCACTGAGCAGGGAAGGGCCGAGGGTGGCACGCAGGTCACTGTGGGTGATGGAGCTGCTCTGTGTTTGATTGTGATAGTGGTTACCCAATCCCCTGCATTGGTCAAATCTAGAACTATGCACCCAACAAGTGAATTTTACTGTATGGGAATTTAAAAATTAATAAATACAAATTTAACAGAGGCCAGGGGAACCCAGATCTCCCTGGTCAGCTGTGTCCTAACCTTCACTCCTCTTCCATGACGCCCAGGTTGTCTCCGAGGAAGCAGAGGGCTCCTAGGGCAACTGGAGCAGCCTTTCTGCAGGCTGAGAGTGACACCTCTGCATTCTTGAGTCGTGATGTGATTAGATGATGAGAACATTTTAGGAAGAAGAATATAGTGGTGATAAATTATGTGTCTTAGTGTCTGCAATCTGCTACACTTTGAAGAGGATTAAGAAAAGGCAGGGAAGTGAAGACCTCACCTCCCTTGTCAGAGAATCACAGAACCTCGGGGATTTCATCAGCATCTGCTCTGGCTTCTCCTGGGTAAACCTCCCCTTCTCCCAAGAGAGGGCCCGCCTGGCTGCTCCCTGCATAGGCAGCAGTCTGCTGAGGAGCCGCAGGTCCATGGTGTCCCTGTCCTTGGCCACTACCTACTGATGGCTGGATCCCTGAAGGGCTCTGGTCCTCATCTTCAGTTTGAAGAACTGATTTTGCAATTGGGTCTGGGAATCTTCTGGGGGTAGTGGAAAAGCCAGAGGTGTGTGTACAGAGTAGAGCAGGTCGGGTAGGCCTGTGCAGTCCCATACGTGCTTTACGAGAATAATTCAGGCTTCTCAGTTTTACTTGTTGGACTGTCAACTGCACCACTTGCTAACAATACAACCTCAGTTTCCTTATTCGTCACATCGTCACTCTAGTGGTACTTGCTTCAGAAGAGAGTTGTAAGGAGAAGTGACATGTGCAGAGCACCTACCTCCAGCCAAGCCTAGAGTAGAAGTTTATAACATTCAACAATTATATGTTTCCATTTGTGTTTAGTGCTCTGCACATTTTATTTATCTGTTTATCCTTTGATGGGCATTTTGGCTGATTCCATATTTTGGCTACTTTGAATGGTGTTGCAACAAACAACGCTATAAACTTAAAGTCATCCCACTGGATATTCTAAGGCCCCATCTACCCTGTCATTCAATAATTCTATGATTTCACTTACAGAGAAATTGGTAGAGAATGGGGTCTCTTCATCCCCACTCCAATTTGAAATGCTTTATCTATCTCCACACATGCACACGTAGATACATGTGTGTGCTTGTTTTTACATTTCTATTGATTCATTTTTTTCCTGTGGTTTTAAAGTAAAAAAAACATAAAAAGCAAGCTATCTAAATGTTCATCAAGAGTGGATCAATTACATATTATATCCGCACTACAGGATCTTACGCAAATCCAGAATGTGGCAGATATGCATATATGGACATGATGAGATGTCTGCGATATATGAAATTAAAAAGAAAACAGGTTAAAGAGAAATGGGCTGTGTAGTTGCCCCATTGTACAGCAAAATCTGCTGGAGTAAACAGCCATTGGTCCATTTTAAATGGTTAAACATTTCTTCTGTATTCTGGCATCCGTCTCCCTCAGAACTAGCTCTACTCCCTGGAACACCACAAAATTGTTACAATGCTCTACTAACTCATAAGAAATCTATATACATTCCACCCACATTCAGAGTATATATTAAAGAAATGGAGGTATTTAGGGTAATATTAATACTATACTAGCAACCTTAGAAAATTTTCCAGAAACAAACCTTTCACATGGATAGTAGTTCCTTTTCCCTGAAGGATCCTGCAGCAGCTAACACAACACCAAATGAGAATCTGCCCAGCCGGAGAGTTTGGTGTGTGTTATCAATTAGCTGCTCCAAAGAGCAGAGACCAGGGTTTGCTTGTTAAGAACTTCAAAGTGGACACTTTTTGCCATTTTATTCTATTCATTCATTTAATCTTTCATTCAATAAGTACAGCCTGGAGGGTGATCACGTCTGTGTTTGGAGAGCCTGGGGGCTCTGTTCTCGCCCCTATGGCTGGGGTCCCAGTGGATTGCACACCGACAGCCTATATTTCTACTTTCCTGCTGATGAAATCTCAGCAATTTGACATTCCCAGGCAAGTCTCCTTCCCAGGGCATGATGTTGACAGGTATGACGCTCCTACCAAGAGTAACATAATCAAAGACTACTCAGTGTTGGACACTGGTGTTAGGGTGAGAATTTTAATAGCTGAGTCTTGACTGGCCACAGATAAGACTTTTGGGGGAGAACTCATTGGCATCTGCACTCTGCACAATTCTGGCTCTTTTGTCCTAGTTCTCTGTGTCTACCAGACCTACCTGACATGACTCAAATGGTTGCTTGTGTTGTGGGATTACCCAGCATTATTTGTGTTTGCTATTAAAAAATGGGTTTAGTCCTAAAAGGAGACAATACACTGCACTGACATGGCATTCTGTTTCTGTCTTCTTGGAATCTTATGTTTCCAGTGTGGTGCAAAAAGAGCCCGTTAGAAGGAAAAAGTCTTTCATTATATTCATAATTCTGATAATTAATGTTCCAAATACATGCAAAATACTTTTTAAAACAATGCAATAAGTATTAAAAGAATGTGTGTATATAGAAAAAAATGATAAATTACACAAATATAGGTAGGAGTTGTGTCAAAGAGTTGAAATTATGAGTGTTTTCATTTCTATTTCTAAAAATGTAGTTAGATTTCTTGTTGAAGAAAATAACAGCATTGTAAACCCTTCCATCTACTTCCTTGACATCCCAGTCTGTTTGCAGAATTGTGCATTATGACTTTGAAGACTGATGGAGACGTGCAATGAGGACTGTTGCACTGAGAGGCTGAATCATTCTTCTCACGGAAAGGAAAATGCTCCAGTGTTGCCCAGCTTCCTGTAAAGAATAGATAAAGAAAGAATTCATTCCCCCAAATAAAGTGGCTTACATGTACAGAAAAACGCCCCTGAAGTACAATACCTGAGACTGTCAAATAAAATATATATTCATATACTTATATTTGAAATGTGTGGTTGCCTGAGCACAAAAGTAAGAAATCGTTGGAGGGGATAGAAGGTGATAAACTTACAGTAGAGAATTTCAGAGGCTCTTACAGCTGCATTTTCTGACATTTCTCAATCCTCGTGGCTTAGACCATGGGCTTTCATGGCTGTCAGGACAGGAACCTCAAAAAGGGAGGTCATGTCAAAGATTCTTAGATAAAGCTAGATCCCTACCAGGTGACAGACCCACAAAGAGAGATGGCAAATATACTTGTCTGTTTTGATTTGGGCTCCGGGTGGAGGGAAAATAAAGAAAAATTCCTAATGACAAGTCTCTCTTTATATGAGCTTAAAGTGTCATTTCATACAACTACTATAGAAAAAAAAATTAAGAAAGCAAAACACTTGGTTTACAGTGTTTCTAGACACCTTAAAATTTTCCATGAATATATTCACAAAGACCCTGAAGTCACAATCAAATATTACAAAAAATATAAGGAAAAGTGTTATTGTGAACAAGAGTTGGGAGACAAACACAAACAAAATGCAAAATCAATCCCACCAAAATTGCAGATATTAGAATGATTATCTTAAAAACTAATATAAAGGTGTTTAATATGTTTAAATGTGTAGTTTACAAAGAATAAAAGTATGAATTAAGAAGAGCTTTAAAATTTACATTGCAATGTTTTGTCAACACATTTGGCAATTGGAGAAAATAACAAATTTTAAGGAAAAACAAATTGTCAAAACCAACTCAAAAAGAAATAAAATAGTTTGAATTGTCATCTATCCATTAAAGATATTAGGGGCTGGGCGTGGTGGCTCACACCTATAATCCTAACACTCTGGGAGGATCACTTGAGGTCAGGAGTTCGAGACCAGGCTGAACAAGAGCAAGACACCATTTCTATTAAAAATAGAAAAATAAACTAGCCAGGCAACTAAAAATAGAAACAAACAAAAATTAACCAGATGTGGTGGGGAGTGCCTGTAGTCCCAGCTACTCAGGAGGTTAAGGCAGGAGGATTGCTTGAGCCCAGGAGTTTGAGGTTGCTGTGACCTAGGCTGAGGCCACCACACTCTAGCCCAGACAACAGAGCAAGAGTGCCTCAAAAAAAAAAAAAAAAGATAAAAAGATATTGACTCTGTCTCACAAAGAAAACACTAGTTTCAGATGGGTTTTATAGATAAATTATACTAAATACTAAGATGTTCTAGAAGTTATGTAATAATACTAATACCCAAATTGAAATAGCTCACAAGAAAAGTGTTAATTGAGAAAGTAGATCTCTATAAATTACCCAAAATGCAGTTCACAAAGACAGACATATAGAAAATATGAAATAGAGGTTAAGAGACATAGAGTCAGATCGTCTAATATGCATTTCATTAGAGTTCTAGGCAAAGATAATAAATAGATGTGAGAGAACCAATATTGAAAGAATGACTGACAATTTTCTAAAATTAGGAAAAGACACAAATCTTTATATTCAGAAATCCCCACACATTCCAAGTAGTATAGTAGACAGATGTTCATAATAGGGACACCACAGTAAAATGATAGAACATCAAAGACACAGAGGAGATCTTAAGTGACTAGGGAGAAAATATGTCTGTAAAACAAAAATAATTAGACAGGTAACTTCGCAAAAGCAACAGTGGCAACCAGACAACAATAGAAATATATCTTCAAAATTCTGAGTGAAGATAAATGACTCAGAACTGTAATAAAATTCACTTAGTAATTTTACTAAGTGAAACACATAGGATAAATGTGTTTAGGCAACACATAAGGATAAATAAAATGAAAACTTGATCTAATGAACATAAGAAATGATGCCTTCAAAAACTAGAGAATGTTTATTCATTCTAAATATGAATTAAATATACATTTGAATATTGACCACATGCTGGGCCAAAAAGTAAGACAAATTTTAGAGAATCAATATTCTATGGAACACATTTTCTAACCTAAGTTCAAAGAAGTTAGAAATCGAGGACAAATTACAGCACTCATAAATAATTTGTTGGTCAATATAAATTATAGTAGAAAATATTTAGGGCTGCATGATAATAAAATATTAATGTTTTGAACATGTAGAATGTAGTAAAACATTAAATGGGACATTCATAAGTTTTAGAACTTATATTATTAAAGAAGATAGGCTAAAATAAAATTAGCTAAGTATCCAACTTAAATTAGAAAAAAAAATTTAAACAAATCAAAGAAGAGGAAATAATAAAATGAGTGGAAATAGAGGATCAAACTAGACAAAAGATGATTCTTTGAAAAGACAAAGATAAGTGACAAATCCCTGACAAAATTCATCAATTAAAAAAAAAGAAGCCACAAATAAATAAGAATAGATGTGAAAAGGAGGCACAATTAGAGATGGAGGGAATATTGAAAAAATAGTCATATTAAGTTATAAACAAATTTATGCCAATATAGTCAAAAACAGGAAAAAGTGAACAAATTCTTAGAAAAATATAAACCACCAAAGCTGACTCAATAAAAAATGAACAAATCTAAATTATCATATAACTATTAAAGATATTGAATTAGTTGTAAACATATTCCTGCATAAAGAATAAGCCATTTCATGTGGGTTTTGTGAGTAAATTCTAGCAAATGTTTAATGAATCAAGAATTCCACAGCCAGGCACAGCAGCTCACACCTATAATCCTAGCACTTTAAGAAGCTGAGGTTGAACATTGCTTAAGTCTAGGAGTTCAACAACAGCCTGAGCAGGAATGAGACCCTGTCTCTACAAAAAATAGAAAAATTAGCTGGACATCGTGGCTCATACTTGTAGTCCCAGCTACTTGGGAGGCTGAAGTAGGAGGATGGCTTGAGCCCAGGAGTTGGAGGCTGCAGTGAGCTATGGTGACTCCAGTACACACCAGCCTGGGAAACAGAGCAAAACCCTGTCTCAAAAAATAAATAAATAAATAAATAAATAAATAATTTCTACCCTTACACAAACTCTTTCAGAAGACAAGAAAGAAGAAATTCTCCCCAAATCATTTTATAACAATATATCCTTGATATAAAACTAGACAAAATAATTTTAAAGAAGATTTATATTGCTAAAAACAAATGCAAATGGAAATACAACACACCAAAATCTATGGGATACAATGAAAAGCAGTACTAAGAGAGAAATTGATATCAATAAACCTCTACATCAAAAAACAAGTATTTGTAATGAGATTGTTGGAAGGTGTATAAGCACAAAAAATCTATTGATTTATAATCTTTCTGCATTGTCAATGGCCTCAGGGCATCTTGTTAAATTGGCTTGTATTTATTCTTTTCTGCCACCAGAAGTGATAACCATTTCTGCACACAGAACTCAGAAATCTCTTTTAATGGATCACAGTATCAGAGAACAGGATTCTCTGCATCTCCTATTTTCTTTATAAACCCAGATCATCTGTGTCCCTGCCAGTTACCTGGAAAATGGGATCAGTTCTCTCATCTTCTGGAGGACTCAGGCCTTGGCGTGCCTCCAGGATGCCCTTCTTTGGAAAGGTACCCTTGACCCAGGTTGTGCAGAGCCACAGATGACAACAGGCCTCCTCATCTTCATCACAGGCCATGTGACCAGGGCAGGAGAGCTTCTTTTCCACTGCGGGAAAAATCAATTAGTGTTATTTAATAAAAAGCTACTTCCTTTTGTTAGCTTTTTAATAAAGCAAATTAAGTGCTCTAGTCATTGTAAATTTAAATTAAAGAATGGGGAACAAAGACCAAGCTAAAATTCATAAATCTGTACTCCAGTGATGGAACATGACCAGATAAAAGGGAAAGGAGAAGGGTAATAGAGAGAGGAACGCAGCCCACCACATGGAGACGCGTGCAGAGGGAGGAGCCGGTGGACGTACAGACCCTTCGGTTGATGCAGACACAGCACGTATAGTCAGTGTCACATGCAAGGGCACCTCATCCCCATCTTGCATCTTCTGGGATCCTGGCAATAGCTATTTCAAAAATCAGGTTGCCTTTTCATGGCTATAAAGATCAAGTTCCTGTTGGTACCTGCTCCATCTTTCAGGAGACTGATTCAGTCCCTCGTCAGAACTTTCCCCCTGTGGCCTTTGGTCTAGGACAGGAATCGGCATTTGCTGCACAGCTAGGAGACGAGAAATGCTGAGATGTCACTGAGGGGAAAAAATGACTCAGAAGCTAATTTTACAAGTCAAAGACTCAAATTATTATAGAACTACAAAAATGAAGAAAAAAGTTCAGGCACATGAATATTCAAATTCAAGGGAACACACTGAGAGAGCAGTAAGTCTAGGACAGTGTGAGGCTCAGCCAGACCTCCTGGAACATCCTGCTGGAATACGGCTCCTTGGGACCCGGCGTCAGACCTAGGTACTGAGTATCTAGGTCTCCCCTATGCAGAGGGACCGAGTCAAGGCAAGCTCCAGGAGGGCTGGCTCTCCCTCTGGCATCGGGGCCCTTTGTGGTGGAGGCTCCCTGACCCGGTATCTTGTCCCTGTGCTTCTGGAACTGGCCTTAGAAATTGTTTTGGTCACTCTCCCCCCCCACCCCCCATGACTGCCTCTTCTGCACACTTGCATTCTTCCCCTTGCATTCCTCCTGACTGCTGTTCCATCTCACCCTGAAACTCTGCAGCCGTCTCTCTCCCCTCCACACCGTGAGGCCCACTGGTGCCTTCTGTGTAAGGGCAGCCTCCCGGGGCCCAGTGCGCTTTGGAGCCAGAGCGATGGGCTTGATTCCTCACTCTGACATGGATTGGCTCCGTGTGTGGCCCTGGGCGGATTCCACATGCTCACAGCTTTGCCATCCACAAAGTCGGGTTCTACACGTGTGAGGGGACTCCCATGAAACAGTGCGTGGAGGGCCCTGTGCTCCTCTATGGGCAGGGGGTCTGTCCCGCCCACCTTCCTTCCCACCTCTGGCCTCTGCCCCATCACTTACTAGCCCCGGGTTTGCCAGCTGCGAATCTCAGCTAGGACACACCACGAAGAGAAAAGACCCAGAAATCATGCCGTCATGGGGTGGTCAGCTACATGCAAGGGCTGATGGAGGATGAAGACTGTTCTTCCCAACTGCCCCAGTGCTTCTCTGGCAGACTCCTTCCTGGACCACATGGGGAAGGAAATTCTAGGAAGTTTCCCCTGATCTTTTCTCAGGAGCAGAGGGGATGGTGACATCAGGAGACTGCCTGCAGTCACACTGGGTCCTCAAGTCCTTCTGTTATGAACTTGCCGGAGACCCAGCTTCCTTGCCTTGTGATCCTTCCTAGCCTTGGGGTTTTGTATGCAGAAAATAGGGCATCGTATACAAAGTCCTGGGCACAGTGTTGCAGTGCACGTGCTATTTTGTGTGTGTGTACATGTACAGACCCCCGCATATGCATAGTCCCCAAGGCCATACACAAAATGTTGGCAGTGATTACCTCTAGAGGGTGGGATGTTGACTTTTTATTATCTTTTTTTTTCTTATTTCTCATCTCTATTTTTTGAATTATGATTTTCCATCCAAGTTATCGTGTGTTACTTGTTTTTTTTTATTTAAAATAGTTTTATCGGCTTGTAAGACCTTTGCATATAAAAAAATACCCAAAACACTATGCAGTATTAAATCACAATTACATTTTTTTACCAATTAAAACTACCCAGAATATACATTTTTAAAGAAAAAAAATCCTACAGAACTGAATTCTGAAATGACATTATGACTTAAATATTATGACAAAACAGATAATTCCTTATAACATTAATTCATTGCACAAAGCTGCCAGATATTTTCATAAGCATAACCATTGCACAGAGTGCAAATGAACACAATTTCAATGTCACACATTTAGTTGAAGTAACTGCACCTCCACCTACAGAGCTCTTAAATTTCTGGCACAAAATGTTGGTCTGTTTTAAATTCTACCAGGTAACCAACTTCACAGTCCAGTTACTCCTTCTTTCTGGCCCTTCCTAAAAAAAGAAACATCCTTCTGCTGTCATAACCTAAAAGAGTCAGCACCTCCTTTGCTTGAAAATATCAACTCCTCTCAACTCTTCAGGCAGGTCTTCCTGCTCCACAGGCTCGCTGTACAGGGGGTTATACTTATAGCCTTTGCAGTAGCCCAAATCCTTCATCAGCCTGGTTGGCGCATTCCTCAGGTGCAGAAGGCCCTGAGGCACCGGGGGCGGAGGGCCCTGGTGGTTTCTCAGGCAGGTTTTGATGTTACTGTAGGCGCTGAATACCTCAATGGACTTTGGGGCTCTGGCAAAATAGACTACACACTGGGCCAGAAGCACCTCGCATTCAGGCATGCCTATAAAATGACAGCCTTGGTAGGCAGCGACTGCTTGTGTTAACGCAGATGGGTCTGCCAGACCTATGTCCTCGCTGGCGAACCTCAGGAGCCTCCTTGCTACATAGAGCGGTTCCTCTCCTCCCTCGTGCATGCGAGCCAGCCAGTAGAAGGAGGCGTTCTGGTCAGAGCCCCGCATGGACTTGTGCAGGGCGGAGATGCAGTTGTAGTGCTCCTCTCCTGCACGGTTATGCATAATGTGGGATCGCTGCAGGCCTTCCTTCAGGTCATTCTCAGTGATCAGAACTCTGCTGGGAGAATAGGTTTGCCCACTCTTCTTACAGAACATCTTCCTGGAGCTTAGCCTGGCCAGCACAGCCAACTGCAGCCCATTCAACCCAGCCCTGGCATCCCTGTCATTGAGGTAAGCCAGAGTGTCTACTGCTTTGTCCTCTGTGATCACGGAGGGCTCAGAGCTGCTGTTGCTGCTGTGGCCCAGAGGTTCAGTGGGACGGCTAGAGTGTAGGACGTGGATTCCCAGTGAGTTGATCATTCGCATTAAAATAGTCACCATTGCCTCTACTGGATATTTCTCAAGAACAATCACCCAACAGCAGCTCAGAAGAGCAGCATTGACCTGGAAGGAAGGGCTCTCAGTGGTTGCCCCGATCAGGGTGATTGTCCCACATTCCACGTGAGGAAGGAAGTGTCCTGCTGAGATTTATTGAACCGATAAATCTCATCAATAAAAAGGATGGTTTTCCTTTTGAAATAGCTCTTTTCATTTTAAGCTTGTTTTATGACATCTCGCACATGATTTGTCTTGGCATTTGTTGCAGACAATGTCACAAGCCTTGTGCTATGCTTCTTGCTGTTGTTGGCTGTGATGTGAGCCAGAGTGGTCTTGCCGCAGCCCGGTGGCCCCCCAAGGATGAGCGAGGGAATTTCGTTGGTCTCCAAGAGCGAGCGGAACAAGGTCTCCTGCCCCACAGCCCTGCTCTGCCCCATGTAGTCCTGCAGCGAGTCAGGACGCATCTTGGCCAGTGGCTTGCCCTCCAGCATCTGCCGGATCTCCTCCCCGGTCACCGCGGGGGGGTGCAGACGGCCCCCACCGCTGGCCCCACACGTGGCGGCGGCGGTGGCGGCGACATCCTCCACATCCCAGTGCCCCGGGTCATTCTTGCTGTCTGTGTCCGCGTCTCCATCGCCATCGTTGTCGCCCACCGCCTCCTCCTCCTTCTGCGCCTCAGCCTTGTCCCAGCTGCCCACAGCAGTGGCCGCCGCCGGCCCCTTTCCGGACCCCTTCCTCCCGGGGCTGCTGGAGCGGGCCACCTGGAAGTCGGGGACAGGACTGGTGCCGCTGGGCGTGGGCGGCGCGTCGTAGCTCTCCCTGCTCTGGGTCTCGCCGTCGTCGCCCTCCTTGCCCTCGCCCTCGCTGCTCTCAGCCACTGTCGGGGTGGCCGGCTGCTTCAGCGTGGAGCTCTCCGACAGCTGCCGCCTCTTGGCGCCGGCGGCCAGGGTCCCTTGGCCCGCTCCCTGGCGCTGTGCAGCGCCCCTGCGGATTCCGCATGCCCCGGGGGTGGAGCAGCAGACAGCGGTCCAGGTGCGAGTTGATGTGCGCCGCGGGCAACATCTGCTGGCACACGGGGCACTGCACCTGGTCAACGTGTGTTACTTGTTTAACCAAAATACGAAGGGAGACATTCCTAAAAATTGGATCTACATCCTTGCTGCACAGGCAATTTAAAATAGAAAACATTCTTCAGGACATTCACAATTCAACTATAAATATTATCATAAAAATGTAATCAGCCACTGACCACACTAAGAGAAATTAAAAGAGAAAACACTAAGATCCCTCAGAAATAGACAAAGGTAAAGCCATCTTCTGCTAATTTCTCTGCAAGCTACAGGAGTAGAGATTGTAGGCATTTTGATACTTGTTTTTCTCTCTGTTGTGAGAAGAGGACAGAATTCGAGGTCTGCAGGCACCAGCGTTATGGGGACATAAAAGGAATTGAAATGATTTGGGTGAAGTTCCCTGACATCCCACTTAGAGGTGATTTGTGTTAGCCTGCTAGGATTCTAATTTTTCTGGAGGGTTGAATTGAAAATTTACCATGGCTTATGACCTATCAGAAGAAAAGAGATTTTTTTTAATTAACAGAATCACAATCTTACTATTCTTCCTAATGTGTCTGTATCCGCCAAATGACAGGCGCTAGTGGATGGTAACAGCTACTGCGCACACGCACGTGTAAACGCACAGGCACATGCTCTTGTGCACACTTGCTTCTTGGGGGCTCTTTGAACCTTTGGCCTTCTCAGGTTCAGGTGTCTGGTCCAGTGCATTGTCTCAGCATTTCATGTTCTTGTTTCCAGACGTGTTGAAAGTGCCTATCTGCTGCTTCCTTTCTGTGCGCACAACATGTAAAATTCATGTCTCACTTTTTTTAGTGCATGAGCATATTTTTAAAAAAGTCAATCCTGCTCATCATTCACGTGTCCCCATCTCCTTTGAAGTCCTGCTCCCAGGGCCAGTGCCTGTGGGGAGTGGGGGAAGCCTGCAACAAATGGGATGGGGGGTGGTCTTCCTCCTCCTCTTCCTCACTGGGGAGGTGTGAAGGACCACAGAGGAGCCACGCTGGGGATGGAGTTTTATGGCCTGTCAGGGTCAGCAAGAAAGCCTGGGGGCAGGGAGGGGCCAGGGCCAGCTCTTTCCCCACTACCCACTGTCGGCTAGTTGGGCTTTTAGGGGCCCCTTGTGCGAAGACTACTGGACCTTCCTAAAGATCTGCCTTGGTTCTCTAAGATTTAGAGAAAGCCAGTCCTTTAGGACTCATTTTTTGCCACCTTTGAAAAATAATAATAGTTCTTTTAAAACGTTTAAGATTCCAAGAGCAACAAAATGAAAAATGGCTGAATGTTCCTGAACTGAAATCTCCCTGGCAGGCGGAGGTAAATCCTGCCTGACTTCACTTGAAGATTGGGGGCTGATCTTGTGGTTTTTCTTCACAGAGGGTCGAGGCGTGCCTGGGTTTGTCTGCACCGTTTATTCTTTCCCACAATAATTTCCAGGTCTGACTTGGCTTTTTGGCATTGAGTTGTTGAGGTAAAGACAAAAGCAGAGGGTGCAGGAATGGGTGGTTGTGATGAGGAGCGAAATGGCAGTTTTTCAATAGTATTTTAAGAAGTCAGCACGGCCCCAAAGGTAACGTTATTATTTTTTTTTCTCTTACTGGTTCTATATTCAGGAGCACAGATGAGTGTTTTCCCTGAGTGTTCCTATGTGGGCAGGATTTTTCCCATACCATGGCTGAGAGGTGAAAAAGGTGGGTTTTAGACTGATTCAGTGACCAAAGATAGGACCAACATCTGCAGGCCTGTTCACCTGAGACACAGGTGGATATGAATCCTCCTGTGTATCTTGACGGATGGTGCTAGTGGCAAGATCAAGGTCAAATGGGCTATAGCTTAGGTTAAAGTGGGATGTGGTCATTTTTATTCTCTTGCCAGGACTATTACTGGCAAGTCTGCCACCTGGTCATGGTCTGGCTTTCTCAAAATGGCCCTCCTCAAACTTGGGCTCAACCAGGGTATCAAAAACTCTGACCTGGAGTACAAAACTCCAATCAAGGCTGCTTTGTTTGAGCATGGCTATCACATTATGCTGTGGGGATATGACTGGGAGACCTCCTATTGTGTCATCTCTCTTATGTTACTCTGCTATATGTTTCACTTTCTGAAATATATGTCAAATTTGTTCATGGTTCTTAGACTCAAAAGTTTTGAAATAAAGTGCTAAATTTACCTGTTATGTAAGAAGCAAATTAGATTACTAGTGGGCACCAAATATTTATTAAAATGTTTGGATTTAAGTTCAAGTTTATTGTAGGCAAGAAGAAATCATTAAAATTAATATCCATTTTCTCAGCCTATATTTAAATGATGGCATAATTTAATCCCAAAATTTTAATTTTTATTTCAGTAATTTATACCATATTTTACAACATTTATGTTGTTCATTTGGAAATGCCAAGCATTTCTTAACTTCAAAAGGCTGTATTATTGCTTCTATATTTTATGTAAAAATAGCACCAATCTTCATGGCAGCATGCAATTAAAAATTGTAGATATCGAAAGTATTACTTCTTTTTGAGACAGGGTCTTAATTTATTGCTAAAGAATTATTTTTATTTGCATCCATTAAAGTACAGAGAGAAAAGACTAAAGAATTATTTTTAAATAGTATATCTATGTTATCTTCAGTATTTTATGTATCAAAATTTCTCTTATTCTTGTTTTCAAGTCCATATTACTGTGTTTCTTTTGAGTGTATGTTTTCTCAGATGAGTGCATTGTATTTTTTATTTTGAGCTTGAATATTATGAAATGGATGATAATGTTCAGCTCTGTACACTTAAAATAATGTGGTACATGATTTCTATATGCATTGGGCATATGTATGTTGCCTATAAAATATCTGTATGTTTTTTGACTTTATAAAAATTGCTCATACATGGTTCAGGACTTACATTGTCCATGCTTGTTCAGGACTTATCGTGTGTGTGTATGTGTGTGCGTGCGTGTGCTGGTTTGTTATCAGTGATTGCTTTATCCTATCTATGTGAGTGGTGAAGGAAATAGTCTTAAATTCACAATGTATTTGTTGTTTGAATTTGTATTATTTTATGAGAGAAACAATTTTGTTATTTGAAGGTGATTTTTGAAAAGTTTTCTAATTATCTCTTTAGGTAGCCAAATTTTTAATTGTGGTAAAATACATAAAATTGTTATATCAAACATTTTTAAGTATACAGTTTAGTAGTGTTAAGTATATTCACTTAGTTTTTCAGCATATTTCTAGATCATTTTTATCTTATTAAACTAAAAGTGAATAGCCATTAAACAAGAAATGATTCTTTCTACCTCTCTCTAGCTCCTGAAAAACATCACTTTACTTTCTCTTTCCGTGAGTTTGACTACTTCACATACTTTATAATAATAATAATATAATAATATAATATAATAATATAATAATACAGTAACTGTTTCTTTCTGACTGCTTTGATTTACTTAACATATTATCCTCAACATTTTGTCCTTGCTGTAATATGTGTCAAGATGAACATTTTTAAGGCTAAATAATATTCCATTACATGTATATGCCACATTTCTTTATTTACTCATTGATAAAGGGACATTTTGTTTGTTTCCAGGTATTGTCTTTAGTAAATAATGCTGCAATGTTTGCAAATGTGCAAATATCTATTCCATGTTTTGCTTTGAATAAGTTTGAGATATTTTGGATACACTGATGTAGTACCATGTCTGTATTCTTGCTTTTGTTGTGTGATAACTTTGATATTATATCCAAGAAATCATTACAAAGGGTAATTGTAATGAAGCTTTCCTTTTATATATGCTTCTAGGAGTTTAGGTCTTACATTTAATTCTTTGTCTATGTTTTTAACTCACACTTATAATTGTGCATATTTACAGGATACAATTTGATGTTTCACATATATATGTTGTATAATAATGAAATCATGATATTTAGTGTATTCATTACCTCATGCATTTATTATTTCTTCGTGGTGAAAATATCCACAAGCTGGTCTTCTAACTATTTTGTAATATACAATACCTTACTCTTAACCATTTTCATCTTACTATGCAATAGAAAACCAAAACTTGTTTCTTCTTTCTAATTGTAATTTTGTACCTGTTAACCAACCTCACCTCATCGTCCCCTTCCCTTAGTCTCTGGTAACCATTGTTCTACTTTCTGCTTCTATGATCTCAACTTTTTTTTAAACATACCACACATGAGTACAATCATACAGTATTTGTCTTTTTGTTTCTGGCTTATTCCACTTAACATTATGTCCTTCAGATCCATCCATGTTTGTATGCCAGTACCATGCTGTTTGGTTACTATAGCTTTTTAGTAAATTTTGAAGTCATATACTGTGACTTCACGTTTGTTCTTTTTGCTCAGGATTGCTTTCGCTATTTAGGATATTTTCTAGTTTCATATACATTTTTAGGAATTTTTTAAAATTTCTGTGATGAATGTCATTGGTATTTTGATAGAAATTACATTGAAGTTGTACATCACTTTGGGTAGTATGGCCATTTAAAAATTATTTTTCAAATCCATTAAAAAAGGTAACTTTCCATTTATTCATGAGTATTTCAATTTCTTCATCCCTATTTTATAGTTTTTAGTATCTACATCTTTCAGCTTTTTAAGTTTATTGCTATATATCTTAATTTTTTACAGCTATTGTAGATGCAGAAAAAGCATTTGACAACATTCCTTTATAATAAAAGCACTAAACAAATTAGATATACAAGGTATGTATATCAACACAATAAAGGCCATATATATAAAAAAATGATAACATAATGAGCAGGGAAATGCTGCAAGCTTTTTCCCTGACATTTCCAACAAGACAAGGATACCTGTTTTCACCAGTCCTATTCAACATAGTATTGGGAGCCATTGTGAGAAAAAGAGGAGAAAGAATTAAAATCATTTAAACTGGAAAGTGAGAAGACAAATTGTCCCTGTTTGCAGACAAAGTGATCTTATATTTAAAAAAATAACCTAAAAAACTACACACACCCCCAAAATTGTTAGAACTCTTAAAAAATCAGTAAAGTTACAGAATACAAAATCAACATAAAAACTAATAGTACTTCTCTACACTAACAGTAAACTAAAATAGAAATGTTAAAATTCAGTTTAGAAAGGCTACAAAAAATAAGTCACTCTATTTTGAGTTCTTGTATGTGTATAGTACAAGGTAAGGTCCAACTTTTAATTTGTCCAGTTTGGATTTCCAGTATTCCTAACCTTATTTATTGAAGAGATTGTCCTTTCCTCACTGTGAAGTTCTGGTGAGAATTGCTGAGAATCAGTTGTCAATATATTTATTATACATGAGTGTTTATTTCTGGGCTTTTAAATCTATTTAATCATCTATTTGTCTGTCTTTATGCCAGCACCACACTGTTTTGAATAACATAGCTTTGTAATATGTTTTGAAATCAGAAAATCCGTTGCTTCTGTGTTTTTCTATTACGATATTGTTTCTTCTGGTTTTTTTTTTAATCTTTTGAGATCCCATAGAAATTTTAGAATATTTTAACACTTCTGTAAAAATTTGCATTGGTATTTTGACAGAGATTTCATCAAATCTGTAGATCACTTTGGGTAGCATTGACATATTAATAATATTAAATCTTTTAGCTTTTGAAAAAAAAAATGTTTTCAGTAGTTTTTTGTTTAATTTCCACATAGTTGTGGACATATCACTTTCCTTTTGATTTTTACTTCTAGTTTTATTCTATTGTAGTCAGAAACAATACTTTGTGTGATTTTTATGTGCTTAAATTTGTTGAGACTTGTTTTGTGGCTTAGCAGGTTGTCTATCTGCTATAATGTGCTATGTTTGCTTAAAAATAGTGTGTAGAGTGGAGAGTTCAGTATAAGACTTTTAGGTGTAATCTATAGTGTTCACATCTTCTGTTTCATTTTGTTCTGTTGTCTCTTGACTTCTTTTCATTATTGAAAGGGTGGTATCAAATTATACTACTGTTCTTGTGATATTGTCTGATTCTTGCTTCAATTCTGTAAAAAGTTGCTTCATATATTTGGGAGCTGTAATGGTAGATGCATATGGATTAATACTTGTGATAGCTTCCTGATTAATGGACTTTTTGATCATTATATAATGCCCTTTGCTATCCCCTATGACAATTTTTGATGTAACATATATTTTGTCAATGTGGGAGTATTTGACATTGCATTCAATAACTTTTTTCAATTCTTCTACTTACAATCCTCTGTGCCCTTACATCTAAAGTAAACCTTTTGCTGGGTGTGGTGGCTCACTCCTGTAATCCTAGCACTCTGGGAGGCCAAGGAGGGTGGATTGTTTGAGCTCAGGAATTTGATACCAGCCTGAGCAAGAGCGAGACCCTGTCTCTACTAAAAATAGAAAGAAATTAGATGAATAACTAGAAATATATAGAAAAAATCAGCTGGGCATGGTGGCACATGCCTGTAGTCCCAGCTACTCAGGAGGCTGAGGCAGGAGGATTACTTGAGCCCAGGAGTTTGAGGTTGCTGTGAGCTAGGCTGATGTCATGGCATTTTAAGCCAGGCAACGGAGTGAGACTCTGTCCCCCACCCCAAAAAAGTAGGTCTTTTGTAGAAAACATAGAGTTGGATCATATTTCTTCAATTTACTCAGACAAAATATGTCTTTTGATTGATTTAATGTATTTTAGAGAACGTAAATACTGAAAGGGTGCTGGGAGTTAGCAATGCTCCCTGCAAAGAAGTTTTTTTCTCTTTTTTCTGATCAGATCTCTAAGTTGACTACACCAGTTTGCAGGGAGTTAGCTACGCTCCCTGTAAAGAGGTTTTTTCTTCCGATCAGGTCTCTCAGGCAGGGGTCATCACAAAGGATGAAAAAAATAGTAGGAAACAGAAATAAAAAATAAAGTAATGGCAATAATAATACACAGAGCCAAAGATATAGTTTATAAAGTAAAGGTTTATGAAAATAGATAAAGGAGGGTATCCGGACAGATATATTTTTACCTGCATAAAATATATCCTCAACTGAAACTCCACACAGGTATTATATAGGGTAGATACAGGCTCCAGTTGCCAAGGGCAACGGGATTTTCATACTAACAGGCAGTTTGCTTTAGGGTCAAAGTCTCCTAAAAGGCTACTACAGATCCTTTAACTAACTCTAACTAAGGGAACAATGAGTTATAAATTCTTCTTGGGGCAAACTTCTAAGTTTTATGATAAGGCTATTACTTTAGCAAAAAACAGAGACATCTTGGCTCCGATGATTGTGTTCTTGGAGACAGAGATGATCTCAGAAGTCAACATGAGCTGTGCTTTGTGTTAATTACTTTAACCACATGGTTCCTTCTGGGCCCAGCTTGGGCATTAGCATATCTATCTCATCAGCTCTCATCTCTGGGGGTCCTTGCCTGTCAGCTCAGGCAACCTTTTGGTTCTAAGGGAGGCCTGCCTTGTCTTTGAAAACAGGTGAGAACCATAGGCCCAGTTTACAGCTGTCTCTTTGAAGTGCAGCTATTACTGACCAAGGAGATGCCCTCCTGAGACGAGGCAGCTTTTGAACTACACATTTATTTTTTCTTTAAGGCAAAGCCTTATTTGACTTCTGAAATCAAATACTGTCTCCAGAAATACAGGGGGCATTTCTATAACTCAATATTCTTAGGCTCAACACTATATTAGAATTAATATCCTACAATAACATAAGATCAATTGAAACATAAAATGGAAGAAAGGTTAAAATTAGGCAAAGAACATGAGCTAGGTAGAGAATAAATATTTTTTCCTTTTTGTTAGTGACCAATATGAAAAGCATAGAGAAAGTACATATTATCAGTAAGCATTTTACATACCTTGGCTGAGATTTTATATAAAGAAAATGAAAAGGAAACCACAATGACATGGATATTTCACCATGATTTCATCAAACTGAAAAAAATGTAAACATTTCTCCCTAGAGAATGCTATTAAAAGTTAGTGGATATCAGTCCTCCATTGACTGGGACTGGGAAAGTGAAGATCTACATTTTTTTCTGAATTAAAAAAGAATATCAATATATATTCCTTTTGATACTCTTTATAATATAAAAACACATACAAATAATTAAACTCTAATATGTTTCTAATTATAAAGAATTGAATGTCATAAAACATCCAAAAGACATCAGCCATATTACATGAGTTATAAAACTTGTCAGTAATCTTAGCCATCAAGGAAACTCCGAGTTAAACATTCTGATTATATTGTTCAAGTTCCTTTACTAGGACCTCCCCTGATCTTGTAATTTACTAACAGTGTGTCCAAAATTGTTACTGCTGGACATTTGGAAGAATCTGAGAAGCAGCAGGTTTTTCGTCCTGCTCCCAGAGCTGCATCCTCTGCTGAATAGGGTAAGGGAGCCCCCAGTTCAAGCCTCATCTGATCCGCTGACAGGCTATGATCTCTTATCCTGGGAAGGGTGCCAGGAATTCCCCAGCTGACAGGGTCAAAGACAGGGCATCAAAGACAGGGCGTCATGCAGGAATAAGAAAAGAGACAATAGAGGAGAAAAGAGTGGGGTCAGGGGACTCAAGGCTTTGCAGACCAGGAGTCTCGAGACTAATTCCTCACTCATATTTATTCATCTCAAGAACAAAAGATCATCAAGCATCATACAATTAAACATGTTCTAAAGATATTCCATAAGCAAACAAGTTCTAAAGATTTCCATAATGATTACAACATTCGGGTATAAGTCATACAATCAGGCTATAAAGATTACTATATAGATTAAAATACCTAGATACACATTGATCTCAGCAAAGCTGTTTCTAGCCTAAAACTAAATAGGAACATAAATTGAGGATTCTGGCCAGGCTAGTTTTCTAGAAGGTTGGACATTTCTAATAGTCCTGGAGCAGTTTTCTGCCCCAGGTGAGGTATTGTTTTCAGTTCCTCCTGCCCTTGGAATGTCCTTAATATTTGGAAACTAGCCACACTCATGCAGACTGTCACGTCCACAGGGGTTGCTAGGCCAGCAATATCCCTAAGCCACCCTAAATTACTAGGCTACCCCAACAGAAGGGGTGAGCTCATCTCCCTGCTAGGAGGAGCTGTGAGCTTCTCCACCCAGGGCTGGATCCCTAGGATCAGGCAGTGTAGTGAGCCAGCCCTCAGCAGGGAGTATAAAGGCCACCTGGGTGGCCATGGCTTAGGTCTGCACTGCTGTGCTCACAGGCCCCTGCACCCAGGTGGGCTCAGAGAGCTGCTCCCACATAAGTGGAAAATGTGCTTGTCATGTCCACACCAAAGCTAAGTCCTGATAAATGGCTCAGACATAGAATGGAGGGAGGTGACCAGTCTTTTTTGAAGTGGCAGCAGGTGATCTGGGAACTGAGATTTGGGCCACTTGATGCACCCTCTGTGGACCCCTACCACAGGATCACAGGTCTCCTCAATTTCCCTGCTGTGTGCAATGTCAGAGGCCTTTGGTTTCTTTTTTTTTTTATTTCATCTTATTATGGGGATACAGAATTTCAGGTTACATACGTTGCCCATGTACCGCCTGTCCCCCCAAGTCAAAGCTCCAGGCGTGTCCGTTCCCCAGACAGTGTGAGTTGCACCCATCATGTAGGTATATATCCCTCCCTTCCCCACCCCCCTCCCCGAGTCAGCACCTTCAAGAGTGACCATTTCCCAAACGGTGAGCAATGCACTCATTATGTGGGCATACACTCATCCCCTCCCCCCTCCCCCCACCTCAGTCTGATATCGATTGGTATCGTTCCCAGATGTGTATTTAGGTGATGATCAGGGAAACCAATTTTCTGGTGAGTACATCTGATGCTTGTTTTTCCATTCTTGGGATACTTCACTTAATATAATGGGTTCCAACTCTCTCCAGGAGAACCATAGAGATGTTATATCTTGATTATTTCTTATAGATGAGTAATATTCCATGGTATACATATACCACACTTTACTAATGCAGTCATGTATTGATGGGCATTTGGGTTGTTTCCACATCTTTGCAATTGTGAGTTGTGCTGCTATAAACATTCGGGTACATGTGTCTTTGTTATAGAATGACCTTTTTTCCTTTGGGTATATGCCCAATAATGGGATTGCTGGATCGAATGGCAGGTCTACTTGAATCTGTTTAAGATATTTCCATAATGCTTTCCACAGGGGTTGCACTAGTTTGCAGTCCCACCAGCAGTGTATGAGTATTCCTGTCTCTCCACATCCACGCCAACATGTGTTGTTTTGGGATTTTTTGATAAAGGCCATTCTCACTGGGGTTAAGTGATATCTCGTTGTGGTTTTGATTTGCATTTCCCTGATGATTAGGGATGTTGAGCATTTTTTCATATGTTTGTTAGCCATTCTTATATCTTCTTTCGAGAAATTTCTATTCATGTCCTTTGCCCACTTTTTGATAGGGTTGCTTGATTTTTTCTTGCTGATTTTCCTGAGTTCTAAATAGATTCTTGTTATCAGTCCTTTATCTGATGTGTAGTATGCAAAAATTTTTTCCCATTCTGTAGGTGGTCTGTTTATTCTCATGACTGTTTCTTTGGCTGTCCAGAAGCTTTTTAATTTAATCATGTGCCATTCATTTATTTTTGTTGCTGCTGTGATTGCCTTAGGGGTCTTCTTCATAAATTCTTTGCCTAGGCCAATGTCTGTAAGAGTCTTTCCTACATTTTCTTCTAGAATTCTAATCATTTCACACCTAAGGTTTAAGTCTGTTATCCACCATGATTTGATTTTTGTGAGAGGTGAAAGCTGTGGGTCCTGTTTCAGTCTTCTACATGTGGCTAACCAATTTTCCCAGCACCATTTATTGAATAGGGATTCTTGTCCCCAGAGTATGCTCTTGCCTGCTTTGTCAAAAATTAGGTGTCTATATAAGGATGGTTTTATATTTGGATTTTCTGTTATGTTCCAGTGGTCTGTGTCCCTGCACTTGTGCCAGTACCAGGCTGTTTTAAGAACCACAGCCTTGTAGTGTAGTTTGAAGTCTGGCAAATTAATACCTCCCATTTTGTTTTTATTGCTTAAAATTGCTTTTGCTATATGGGGTCTTCTCTGATTCCATACAAAGTGTATAATTATTTTCTCTACGTCTGTGAAGAATGATGTTGGTAGTTTAATAGGGATTGCATTCAATCTGTAGATCACTTACTGCCTTTGCTTTCTTTTCCAAAGCCAAGCTGTGCTCATCTTCTCTGTGCAGGAAACATGTGAGTGACAGACTCAGCAGAACAGTGCCCAAGGATGCTCATTCTGGAGCCTCCCCACGCACCTTCAGGTGAACCCCGATGCACTCCTCCTGCTTCCTGACCCACTCATTCTCCCTAATGACACAAAGCTGAACCTCTTCTGAGTGCTCTCTAAATGTGGGGTGCTAAAATCCTCTCGGCCACTGAGAAACACTCTTTCTGTCCAAGTCCTGAATAAGCTACCTGCTTATTTGCCCTTTGGGGCAAAAAAGCAAAATTCTACCCACTGCTCTATCTTGGCAGCTGTCCTTGCAATTAATTTTCCTCTTCCTGGAGTTTCCCCACATGAACTAGACTGTGATTCTGTGGATAAAATGAGAGTTTGAGTGAGTGCCTCCAACCAACCAAACACCTTAGAAGCCCTAGTACCTCCTGGGTAATCAGGAGCTGAAGGAGTCACCAGAACTTGGTTCTCCTCCATTCTCCAGAGTCCAGGATCTGAGAGGCCCTGGCTGCCAAAGTGCTCCCAATTCCCTTTCCAGGGGAGACTGTTAATCTGTCCCCTGTCCGTCCTCATCTGGAAGAGCCAACACTTACCTGATCTAGCAGTGCTGTTTCCGGCTCTGAGCTTGTTTTCCTTGGAATTCTTCTTTTCATTTGCATTGGGCTTTGATCTTGGAGCAAAAGGAAGATTAGGTGACTCAGCTGTCATGAAGCGCAGAGTCCCATAGTCTATCTGTGATGCATATTTGTGGGACATTCTCTCAACTGAGGCTGCTCAGCCAGTGTCAAAAGAGAAGAGGAAAAATACAGATCGGGGGATCATGGCTACATTTATCAAAGCCCCTTGATGGCTACAAGCCATTTCCCATCTCCAATCTCAGAATAAAATGCTACAAAAGACACACACTCATTATTCCTAACTTTACCCTTCTTTCCAGCCTCTATATGAACAGCCCAAGGCCTTGCCTTGCCTTGGGATGTGGTTCTCACTGGAATGGAAATTGAGTGTCTTATCTATTTAAATGATTTCTCCTCTTTCTCTGGGCCTTTTTCTGTAAAGCAGATCTGTTGGAAAGGGGCTGGTCAGTGGGGCATTGGATAGAGGTGGAATAGGGGTCTGGGTCTTCAGTTCTCAAATCCATGTTGAAGCTCAAGTGAAAAGTCCCCTCTCTTACATGTCCAGATTCAGAGTGTGTGTTGTTCTGCTGGATCTTCCTTTTATAAGCAGGTGTGGCTGAAGATATTTCTCCTTTCTGCCACTCATCATAGCCTCAGTAAGGAATGTTTGAGGTTGCGATTGCACTGGGGACTTAGAAACAGATGAGGGGAGATGCTTTAGGGGGTCTTGTCATTGTGTTGTAAAGCAGGATATCAAACCCAGGGGTCACAGGGACAGGAATGCAGGAGACTCATCTCCATATGATTTCTGGCTCAATTCCCATGCAGAAGTATTTAAGACATTGCCCATATTTCAAGATCCAGAATTAAACAGACCACATATTGACACACGTATACCTTTTGCACATGAAGAAAATAATATATAGTTTTAAATTTATATACATAGATCTTATAATTTCTCAGATACTTAGGAATGACTAATGTTAAATATATTAGATTGTATTAGATACACACATAGGTTATAAAATGACAATGTAGAGAAAAAGTCAAAACAAAATAAAATATACTTTCCTATCTTGAAAGTGAGAGAGATGATTAGATCAAATGTGATTGTTTAGAATTGATTAGAACCATTTCTAGGGCCGGGCGCAGTGGCTCATGCCTGTAATACTAGCACTCTGGGAGGCCGAGGTGGGAAGGTTGTTTGAGCTCAGGAGTTCAAAATCAGCCTGAGCAAGAGTGAGACCTTGTCTCTACTAAAAAATAGAAAGAAATTTGGCCAGGCAACTAAAAATATAAAAAAATTAGCCAGACATAGTGGTATATGCCTGTAGTCCCAGCTACTTGGGAGGCTGAGGCAGGAGGATTGTTTGAGCCCAGGAGTTTGAGGTTGCTGTGAGCTATGCTGATGTCATGGCACTCTAGCCCGGGCAACAGAGTGAGACTCTGCCTCAAACAAACAAACAAACAAAACAAACAAACAAAAAATGCTAACCTAAGTGACTGCTAATTCTAGAGGAAGCAAAGAGTGCAGCTGGAAAGGGGAACCTCCCCTCTACCTTACGTCAGTCATCCCGGGGTTCCACTGTGTTCTGTAGAATTTATTCAGCATCTGTAATCTGAGCCGATAAATTCAGCTGGATTATTATCATTCTTACACCTTTTGGCACATTTTCCTTGTGTTTCTGTTCATAATGGGTGTGGATATGACTACTGCATTATGAGTTTTCAGAGACCTAATGGGCCCCTTGTCTGTGTCTTGTCCTAAAAAAAAAAAAATACACAAATCCAAAAAGCCTGTCCCAAAATTAACCTTTGAGAGTTGCCTGTGATGGATGCTGACTTACTGACCTCCCTACTTCTCAACCCACAGAGACTGTGGAAGGATTATCAGGTTTTAGGGCACATGATAAAGATGTGGAGGTGCTCAGTGAAGAGTGAGGTGGGGCCCTGTCCCACAGCCCTTGGGCGCAAAGAAGAAAAATAAGGTGAATATGCAGCCAAAGGAGCCCCAGCAACTCCAGACTCTGGGCCTCTACACCATGACTGACAGAAGAAACAACAGCAAAGGTGAGACATCTGAAGGACTGAAATCATCCTTGGACCTCCCAGTGTCTCCCATTTACTCTGTGTTTACTGCCTTCTCCAAGCATGGGTAGAGGAACTCAGCAGAAATACACAAAGAGCACAGTATATTCCAGAATTCCTCACTCAGGAGCACATGCTACACCTGGAGGATCATTTTGGATGGGATATGGGGATATCTTGAAACTGTGTATGGCAGGTAGAATAGCAATGGATTCCAAATGAAAGTGTGTCTTGATTGTGCATCAGAACATTATGGGGGTTGGGGACTGCCTGGAGTTGGGTACTGATATAACATGAGGGTAGGAGAAACTTTGGCAAAGTTTGCAGGACCTTCAGTGCTTCCTTCACTTTCAAATATGAGCAAGGACTCTACTCTTTCTTCCCATCTCCCAAGGGAAACAGTAAGTTGAGATGTGTCCACACACTTAACATAAATTGTTCTACAGGAAAGAAGAGCTGCAAAGGAAGATCCTACTGTGGAAGATTCCCAGGAGACTTCAACTGAAGCATCAGCAAACTGAAAGGAAAGGCACTCTGAGGGTGTTTTTTCCCTCTAGTTCCCTGCTCGTTTGGTCCTCATGGGTTCCCTGATTTGTTTTATTTCTGTGACCTTCTGGGGTGTGGCTTATCTTAAAAACCCATGATGTTTGCAGTCCCACCAGCAGTGTATGAGTGTTCCTGTCTCTCCACATCCACGCCAACATGTGTTGTTTTGGGATTTTTTGACAAAGGCCATTCTCACTGGGGTTAAGTGATATCTCATTGTGGTTTTGATTTGCATTTCTCTGATGATTAGGGATGTTGAGCATTTTTTCATATGTTTGTTAGCCATTCTTACATCTTCTTTTGAGAAGTTTCTATTCATGTCATTTGCCCACTTTTTGATAGAGTTGTTTGATTTTTTCTTGTTGATTTTCCTGAGTTCTAAATAGATTCTTGTTATCAGTCCTTTATCTGATGTGTAGTATGCAAAAATTTTTTCCCATTCTGTAGGTGGTCTGTTTATTCTCGTGACTGTATCTTTGGCTGTGCAGAAGCTTTTTAATTTAATCATGTCCCATTCATTAATTTTTGTTGCTGCTGTGATTGCCTTGGGGGTCTTCATCATAAATTCTTTACCTAGGCCAATGTCTGTAAGAGTCTTTCCTACATTTTCTTCTAGAATTCTGATTGTATCACGCCTAAGGTTTAAATCTGTTATCCACCGTGATTTGATTTTTGTGAGAGGTGAAAGCTGTGGGTCCTGTTTCAGTCTTCTACAAGTGGCTAACCAATTCTCCCAACACCATTTATTGAATAGGGATATCAGACTGAGGTGGGGGGTGGGGGTGGGGATGGGGGTATGCCTACACAATGAGTGCATTGCGCACTGTTTGGAGAATGGTCACGCTTGAAGGTGCTGACTCGGGAAGGGGGGTTGGGGAAGAGAGGGATATATACCTACATGATGGGTGCAACGCACACTATTTGGAGAACAGACACGCCTGGAGCTCTGACTTGGGGGGAAAGGTGGTACATGGGCAACGTATGTAACCTGCAATTCTGTATCCCCCATAACAATAAGATGAAATAAAAAAAAACCCCATGATGACCAAGAGGATTCCTCACATATGTGTACTTCTCTCTTCCTCTTTCTCCTCCTCTTCCTCCTCGTTCTCCTCCTTTTCCTTTTTTGCTATTATTTACATGTCCACCAGCAGCAGGCTAGTGTGGGCACTTTGGTGCAGATGTTCAAGTGTTCTTATCAGATGCCTTCCAGGATGTAGAGTTCTATATGCAAAAGCACGCATCTTTTAAGTTTTGACACATATTCCTTAATTATTCTTCAAAAGTTCTTTGGTCCTTTATACTCTGTATAAGCATGTACAAACTACTGATCAGAAAAAGATATAGGATTAGGAACCACTTAATTTTAAAATCTGATGGTCACAAAAAACATATTTTTTGTGTGTGTGGTCACACACACACATATATTTTTAATTTAATTTATTTTTTCCAACCACCATTGAAGTTGGATGCTTCTTTGTGTGGGAAATGACCATTTGCACTTTTTTTTTTTTTTTACTGTGAAATGTTTTCATAGCTCTTGCATCTGTTTTTTTTTTTTTTTTTTGTATTATTTGTGTTTTTACTCTTTATTGTCAGGGGTTCCTAACATATTTTATTTGAATGCTGTCCCTCTCACATCATCCTAGGAAGCTGATTCCTGTCTATACATTCAAGAATAGATCTGACCTGGATCTGGTCTCACAAATGAGCCGGCTGTAAAGAGACCTGAGTTGTGATCCATGGCCCTGGCAGAGACTCCCATCAAGACAAGAACTGGGCTCCCTCTCACCTCATGAACAGATAAAGGATGGGAGGTGGATTTTTCCATGGGCCCATGCTGCATCCAAGCATTTTGGCCAGGACTAAACATTCATTGCCAAGATAACAGTAAGCAGGCCTGATGTTTGCTCATGATGTTCCCCAAATGCCACCAAGACATTTGTCCTGGCCACTTCCTCAACCTCTGGCAAAATGTGCTGATGTGAATGCAATCCCAGCTTTCTGCTTGCCAAGCATATATGGGGTCAGGCCTCCAAATTGAACAATCAGGCACCAGGCAAAAGATATTCTCAGGTTCCAAACCGGACTATCCAAAACAACTCAACTCTGCTTTAATAATAGAAATAATTAATAAAAATAGATTTTATATCTTTTCAAAAGTGATATGCATATAAAAATTATTTATAGCCATTTTAAAAATATGTATGAAACTTGCAAATATCATGAAATTAGACTAGCATAAAACAGTACATTCTGTATTATTTTATTTGATTAAAAGCTAATAAGCAAACCAAATTCAGAAGTTTGATTTTTTTTTTTACCATTGAGGAAGAAAGTATGGATTTGGGATTATAATATGAGGGATCTCATGGAGGGCTTGTAATATTTTTTTTTCTTGTGGCCACTGGAAGCTGGGTGTGCTCCTGTCAGATACTTCATTAGTATGTTCCAGTTGAGTATGTCTTATCCAAAATGCTTGGGACCAGAGGTGGTTCAAATTTTAGATTTTTAAAATTTTGGAATATTTGCACATCTGCATATTTGCAATAAGATATCTTGGGATTGGGACACAAGTCTAAACCTAAAATTTATTTATGTTTTATGCATACCTTATACACATGGCCTGAATGTAATTTTATAGAATATGTTTAAATAATTTTGTTCATGAAGTAAAATTTTTGTACATTAAAATCATAAGAAAGCAAAAATGTCAGTATCTCAACTATCCATGTGGGCAATCTGTGGTTGTACGGAGTCACCATCATTCCTAATTGTCTACTAATAATCAATAATTTTCTTATACATTTGTAGTTAAAGAAAAGTATATACCATTAATGAAGTAAAAAATATATATATATATATATGTTCAGGGTAGCTACGTAGCACAGTAGCATCACCAGAATATCTGTTTCAGCTTTTAAACAACAGCAACAACAAATAATGGCAGGCTTGCAGTTTTTACATATGATCTGTGATTTCATTAAAAGATTACTGCACACTTTCTTTTCTTTTCCTTTTTATTTGAGAAGAGGAATCAAAGCAATCGAGGTACCGCCAGTAAGTGGGTCCTCTAGAAATGAGAGGGCATTCTGCTGAACACCTAACATGTTTCCTCCAGAGTCATTTGCCTCATTAACAGTGCTTATCATCTCAGTAGTCTCTTTGATTTTGTAAACCATCATTATTTCTTGTTTTGTAAGAATGCAAAATACTCTGAGTCCTTCAGTAATCCAGCCACACGTTTCACCATGTCACCTATAGGTTGTTAACTTTTGTTAACAACATCTTCATCTTTGCTATTATCATGATTACTTTTATTCAGAGCCATTTTGGCTACTTCACCATACGTCAGTGAATAAACAACTGGAACTTCATTATCAGTGTTATAAACTTCTTTAATATCCACTTTGTCCAGTTTACTGATGGTCTCCCAAGGTAAATGCTTTGCATGTGTAAGGAGCTCAGACTTTTTTTTTTTCTTTTGATATGCCTAACTTCAATGTCATCAACTTATTCACCATTACCACTAAAAATAGTCTCAGGCCGGAGCTTGTTCAAGGCATGCATAATTGTATCTTTAGTAACTGTGTTCCAAGTGTTGGCAACAGCTATTGGCATCCCTTCATGCTAAACTCCTTTATAAAACTTTCCACACTCACACCTGTGTTCGCTGCTGCTAGCATGCTCTTCAAGAAAGTGTTTTTATATTTACTATTTATTGATATAAGAATATCCTGGTCACATGATTAAATTAATGAAGTTACATTGGGGGAAAGCACATGGCATAAACATTACTTTTAATGAAAATTTTAGCTGGAAGACAAGCAAAATTGTTGTAAAGAAATAAAAAAATCATCTGTATCAACATCATATTTGGAGAAATAAAAAGAAATAACAAAGTCTTGCAGTTATTTTCTAGTCCAGTTTCCCTGTGGTGAGCATAAGTCTCTGTTACAAAATGTATGTTCAACCAATTAGAAAAGACATCCTTAGAAATCCATGCCTTTTTAAAGCATAACATTTGACTGGTAAAATGTTCACTCCTTGAAAACAGCAAGGAAACACACATTTGCCTATCACAGCAAGTTTACACTTATGCATACCTGCTGCATTACATATTCCAGCACAGTTATTCTGTCTTTGGCATCATTAATTCCTGCAGAGGCTGTCTTGTCAGCTGTAGTCAGTTTCTTTCTGGGGCAATAACATCAAAACAGTGATGTTTTATCAGCATTGTAGACTCATTCTGGCATGAAATTTTTACCAGCAGTGATTTTGGTAAACGCATCAATAAATTTCTCCACTGCTTCATGATTAGCACATTTTATCACTATAGATCTTTAAAAATGTAATGTGATGTCTTCTTAAATTCTTGCAGACAGCCTTTGGAATACTTACAGTTCTCTTTAATGTTTAATCTATTGTGATCTTTTCTTGTTTTATGATCAACATACAATTAAGTGGCATGTGTTCACTGTGACTCTCAATTTACTTTTGCGATACACAATCAAGATCTTCATTTTTAGCTTTATGCAGTGTTCACTAACTTCTGTCTGCCACTTTTAGCATAGAATTTTAACTTT
Source organism: Eulemur rufifrons (assembly GCF_041146395.1). NCBI lineage: Eukaryota > Metazoa > Chordata > Mammalia > Primates > Lemuridae > Eulemur > Eulemur rufifrons. The sequence goes on along the minus strand of NC_091012.1, from coordinate 11,259,168 downwards.
TTATCCATTTCTTCAGGTCATATATGTTGATAATTTCAACACTATACTCTTCTGTAACATGTTTTACACTTATGCCACTGTCTGGTTTCTCTAGTAGACTGACTTTTTGTACTATAGATAAATGTAAATGCTTCCTGCTTTTCTTATCATTGTTACCCATAAGAGTATCTGTAAGAATTGACAATTTAACATATCTTTATACCACAAAGCAGAGAATAAGCAAAAAACACAGTAAGCAATACATGTAGGTCTTGAAACTATGTGGGGCACCATGGGGAACGTGCCATTGCTGCCTCTGGCCTGCACACATGCCATTTTATTAAGTATTGCCCTTTGCAGGCCTGCTTGCATGGGGAAATATGGGTGTGCACAGAAAAGAGCTACTGCAGCTGAAGAGGACTGAGAGGGTTTTTTTTTTTTTTTTTGCCCTTGGGGATATGGAATAAGCTGTGTCTTGTGCAATTGTATTATGACTGTGACTTATCACATTAGGTCAGATTTGAAACTTTCCACATGTGTCATGTTGGCTCTGAAAAAGTTTTGGCTTTTGGAACATTTCAAGTTTCAAATTTTTGGTTTAGGGATGCTCAACCTGTCCTTGCCATTACCATAAATTTAGGCATACGTGCTATGCTTCAAGACACATATATACTAAATTGGATCCATTTTTTTTTCCAGTTAGTTTCAAGGCCAGTATAAATAGAGGTTTGCTCAAGATTCTGGAATTATGATGCCCAGATTTATATCCTGGATCTCATCACTTTCTATCTCAGAGATCTGGGCCACATTTTTGAGCTTCAGTTTTCTCAACTGCAAAATGTGTTAATTATGGTTCCCTTCTCATAGTTTCAGAAGGGATTAATCTTCTCAATAAATATTACCTGTTAAGTTGTTTCCTGTTTTTCTTTTATCTACGGGCTTTGTGGTTATGGGTACTGGCTTGAGGTAAGCAAAGGAGAAAAATGAGGTTCCAGTCAAAGGCATTTTCAAGGTGAATAATGAGGAGGTTAATATTATAGATGACACTAAGGGGCAGGAAAAAGAGGTAAAGGCATTTTTCCTGTCTATGGCCTCCCACCCATCTCTGAACATGGAAGGTGGATCACTACTCGGGTGATCTATGAAAGAAAGAAAGAAGGGAGGAAGGAAGGGAGGACATAATTTGATGTACAAGGCCCAAGCCAGCAGGGCCCCCTGGGACAGGACAGAGATAGCAGTGACTGTAAATAATTCCATTTTCTATTTCTATTGTGTTTTTTATCTTTTCCCTTGGTTACTTATATATTTTTTTCTTTTTTCCAGCTAAAACTAATTTAATCTTCTTTATAATTTCTGTTCTTAAAGAGAATGGTCCAGTAATAGAGGATTGGTTGAATAAATGATGTATGCCCCTTCATTGGAACCTTAGGCATTTATTAAAAATTAGATTAATAAACATGAGGAAATGCTTATGTGAGATGATATACTATTGAAATAGCAATTATATTGATAACTTAAAAATTATAGCCAATGTTGTACAGTATGAGCTCAAAATTTACAGTCCATAAAAAGTGACCTAGAGGAACTATGCCAAACATTAAGAATGGGGTGTTCCTTATAGGGATTATGTGAAAAATTTATTTCTTTGGTTTCTTTGTATTTTTATAATTTCCAAAAGTTCTCAAAGAATGTTACTTAAAGCTCTAATTAGGAATGAAAATTCCTTTTAAATAAGCAATACGGAACTTTAAAGGAAGAATATAGTATGAGTCTGTGTGTTTCTTTCAAGATCGTGTTTTGTCTGTGCAGTGATTCAGAGAGAACCAGGTGATTTCAACAACCTGTGTGGTCATCAAAAAGGCATTACTTTAATGCATCACATAGGGTCCTAGATTAACAAATAGGCAGCCACTAAACATTACGAAGTCCACGAGTGGCATTGACTTTGTAGAGGGTCTGTGAAGGGGGAAAAGCAGGTTTCAAAACACTAGGTCACAGTCAAATCTATTTTTAAACAGAAAATGTTAGCAATGTTATTATGCATGAGAAAAAGTTCCAGGGCATGCACTCCCCTATTATTGGACATTTCTGTTTTTCCAATTCCTTATGATTTTAAAAATGTTGGGATGAACATCTTGGTCCTCATTTAAATTTCTCAAAAAATGCCTTCCTGGAAGTGGCTTAATGACTGTTATGGGGAGGAGAGCCCTCCTGCAATGATGGGCCCTAGGGTTCAGACCTCTCTGCAAAGTGCCTTCCTGGTAGCAGGTCCCCATGTGTCCTTCTCAGGTCACAGTTGGCCTCAGGATGCCAAGGAGTCTGATGCTGTGATCCCCTTCTCAGACATTTCATGAATTAAGCTGCAACTGGTCTGCTTCCTGGTGGTCACAGGGAAAGGCTTTGGAGCATTCTATGACCCTGAAGAATGACAGGATCCCCTTGATGAAGAAGATGGAGATTGCTGAAGCACAAATGATGTCTTCTCAGCATCAGAAATGGGTGAAAATCTATCCAATCACTCTTCTCTCCAGGTAGGTGCTGTAGTGAAAGCCACACCCCTACATGCTGGGGTATGTGAGTCTCAGAAAACTCAAAAAGAACTCACACAATATGAGACCCATGCAGGAGTAAAATCTCAAGAACTTCCCCTGAAATGGGAAGGTAATATCATCTACTTTGCAGATTGTTTTCTCATCCTTTCTATAAATATTCATTAAGTGCCTAGGGCCAGGCGTGGGTATGGAAATCTCATTCTCATAGAACTTTTGCCCTTAATGGTATATAAATAAGCAAATCTCTGCAAAAGTGGGAAGGCTCTGGTGAAGAGGACAAGGGCTGTGGGACAGGAGTCAGGAAAGCTCTCTCAGGAGAGGCCTCACCTGAGAAGACTACTGTGACACAGATTCTTAGGAACATGTAAAACTGTCATCATAGGATTAAGAATATCTCTTATCAAATATAACTTGGAGAATCAATCTAGCATAAAGTTTGTTGATGGCACCCTGTCCATAGTTGTAGAACTTTTAGGGCAGTTTGTTCCTGTTCCTAAAGCTGCAATGTTGTCACTAATTTACAGCCAATTATAACAACCAAATACAATACTAAAACCCAAAATTCAGTCCTGGATACTGCAAGGGGGTGGGGCGGGTTTCCTCTCTCCTGCCTGCTCACTCAGAACAGTGCCTGGAAGAAATTTCTGCCTCAGTTGACAGGTGGACTTCATGCTCAGCCAAAATCTCCTACAGAGGCCAGAACCAGTCCTCAGGCTGAAGGGCACGCCTCAGTGCCGGGAGGGGTGTTCAGCTGCTGTTAGACATGAGACCTCAGCATCTTATCGCCGGAGAATTCAGGTGTTCTTCGTCCTTCTCTGTGCTTTCCACATTTCTATACAGTTTTCACAGTTAACTTCGAAAATCTCAAAAAAAAAAAAAAAAAAAAAACCCTCTGTACAAGTGCTCTGCCCTATCCCAGACTCACCTTCATGTATCTGACATTCTGTGACATTTTAGGGTAGTTACCAACTCAGTCATTTTCAAAGTTTTTTCTTCATTTTCTTTTCCTTATTTGATGTCATTTTCCTCCAACAATTATGTGGTCAGATACCAGGATGTGAAAATGAGTTGGTGGTTTTTCTAGCATAATTACAATACCTAATGCATTATCATTACTTATTATACATGTATTCACATGATAGTCTTTTCAAAAATTTCATCAAAGCTTGAGTTAACACTTAGGAGATACAAAAAAAATTCATCAAAGTAAATATTCCTCTTCACATTAGCTTTCACCTCGATGTTCTGGAAAAGTCTTGCACCCTTTGTATGAAAGTGCCATTATTCAGTGCACTGTTACCTGCCACAGTGCCTACATCTCCTCGCTGACCATCTCAGACGTGCTTCTCTTTGGCTTGAACTCAGCCAACTCCATGTCTCCAGCTTGCCCAGCTCAGAGATCACCTGGTCCCCCTGGCTCATCATGAGCTTGTGCTTGCTGTACACAGCATCCCGCTCCTCCCCGTATTTCTCTGACTCCTTGGGGTCTTCACCTGTGTGGTCCTCAGCTCTGTCAGCTCCACCTCCCATTACAGGCCCTTGTTCTGGGCTGGGGCCTCATTCAGCTCATGGTGGATGCCTCCAACCTCCTCAGGAAGAGGGCGCTACTGGTGCTGCATCTGGAGGGCCGTGTCCCTCTGCTGGGTCAAGGTCAGCAGGCGCTGGTTCTCCTCCCCCAGCTGCTCCAAGCGGCTCAGGTCTGAGTTGTAGATGGCGACTTTTTCGGCTGTCTTCCGTACTTCTTCCACAGGGGACCATAGTCCTTCTTAACTACCTCCCGCTTGTCCATGGCCATAGCTTGCTGAGGATCTCGGATGACCCACTGTGCTTCAACACCTGCTGCTGGGCCCAGAGGTCTCCAGTCTCCTGATCCTCCTCGCGGAGTCCCTCCTTGTCCTCCTGCGACTGCTGCAGCAGGCCACGCTCCCGCAGTGTCATCTTTCAGCTGGGTCTCGGCACTCAGTGGCTGGCTGCAGTGTGTGGTAGAAGTCGGTCTCCTTGGCCACCTCCTTGCACCTCTCCATTCAGGGCGTTGGTGCGCTGGTTCTGCGGGCACCAGTGTGCACTGGATCCTCACCCTCTCCTAGTGGGGATTCAGCCTGCGACGGACCTTTTGTCGAAGGCCGCCCGTGCGTTGCGAAGGCAGGGACTTGTGCAGCTCCTTCTTCTCTCTTTGGTCACCGGGGAAGCTGGATGGGGAGTTTTTTACCTTCTCGTTCAACTGCAGGACAGTGAGGGGCTGGGGTGGGGATGGCGCCTTCCCTGTGGTGCCCAGACTGCTGAGGGAGCTGCTGCTCCCTGAGCCTGAGTACATGGTGGCCAGGACGCTATAGGTGGAGCACTTGTAGGTGGAGGCCTCAGCGTGCTGCGAGGTCCCACGACGCTGTTTAAGTAGAGAATGGGCAGCAGGTGAGTCTTCTCCAGGTCCTGGTACTTCCGCAGGTCCTGGAACTGGTCCCACTCCTTGGCTAAGAGCAGCCTGCACAGGGCTCCGCCTTGGCGCCTCCCGAGCAGACGCCTCCCTGGCTCCCCAAGGCCGGCGGGCAGGTGCCTGGGAGGGCTGGAGGCCCCCGGGAGGCGAGTGGCGCTCGGAAGCGGCTGCCTTCCGGGCTGTGGAGTGCAGCAGCCTCGTGGACTGCAGTGGCAGCTGGGCTGGAAGCCGAGGCGGAGGTGGGGATGGCGGCTATGGTGCTCTGGGCGGCCGGGATGTAGGCGGGCATGCTGCCCAGCCCAGCGAAAAAACGCATTTTGAAAGCTGGGCTCTTCGCTGCCCCCAAATAATTATACAACGCATGGAGGACAGTGCACAGGGCTGTGTTCACCAGGCCCCAGATGGCTCCACCGGGCTCAGCGGCCGCTTCTGCCCCGTGTGCCCCGTCCGGGTTCACCAAGGCCTCTCAGCCATCGCCTGCTATGCCATAGCCCAAGCCCCCTGCCGCCCTGTTTCTTACTTGAATACCCATCTGATGACAGTTGTTAATCTCTGTGGCGCTGCTAAGTTATCACGTCTTCAGCCATATTTTTTTCAATATACAATTTTTTAATTTATTTCATCTTATTATGGGAGATACAGAATTTCAGGTTACATACGTTGCCCATGTACCGCCTGTCCCCCCCAAGTCAAAGCTCCAGGAGTGTCCGTTCCCCAGACAGTGAGCGTTGCACCCATCATGTAGGTATATATCCCTCCCCTCCCCACCCCCTCTTCCCAAGTCAGCATCTTCAAGTGTGACCATTCCCCAAACGGTGTGCAATGCACTCATTATGTAGGAATACACTCATCCCCTCCCCCCACCCCCACCTCAGTCTGATATCCGATTGGTATAGTTCCCTGATGTGTATTTAGGTGATGATCAGGGAAACCAATTTTCTGGTGAGTACATCTGATGCTTGTTTTTCCATTCTTGGGATACTTCACTTAATATAATGGGTTCCAACTCTCTCCAGGAGAACCATAGAGATGTCATATCTTCTTTATTTCTTATACCTGAGTAATATTCCATGGTATACATATACCACAGTTTACTAATCCATTCATGTATTGATGGGCATTTGGGTTGTTTCCACATCTTTGCAATTGTGAGTTGTGCTGCTATAAACATTCGGGTACATGTGTCTTTGTTACAGAATGACCTTTTTTCCTTTGGGTATATGCCCAATAATGGGATTGCTGGATCTAATGGCAGGTCTACTTGAATCTGTTTAAGATATCTCCATAATGCTTTCTATAGGGGTTGCACTAGTTTGCAGTCCCACCAGCAGTGTATGAGTGTTCCTGTCTCTCCACATCCACGCAAACTTGTGTTGTTTTGGGATTTTTTGATAAAGGCCATTCTCACTGGGGTTAAGTGATATCTCGTTGTGGTTTTGATTTGCATTTCCCTGATGATTAGGGATGTTGAGCATTTTTTCATATGTTTGTTAGCCATTCTTATATCTTCTTTTGAGAAATTTCTATTCCTGTCATTTGCCCACTTTTTGATAGGGTTGTTTGATTTTTTCTTGCTGATTTTCCTGAGTTCTAAATAGATTCTTGTTATCAGTCCTTTATCTGATGTGTAGTATGCAAAAATTTTTTCCCATTCTGTAGGTGGTCTGTTTATTCTCATGACTGTTTCTTTGGCTGTCCAGAAGCTTTTTAATTGGATCATGTGCCATTCATTTATTTTTGTTGCTGCTGTGATTGCCTTAGGGGTCTTCTTCATAAATTCTTTGCCTAGGCCAATATCTGTAAGAGTTTTTCCTACGTTTTCTTCTAGAATTCTAATCATTTCACACCTAAGGTTTAAGTCTGTTATCCACCGTGATTTGATTTTTGTGAGAGGTGAAAGCTGTGGGTCCTGTTTCAGTCTTCTACATGTGGCTAACCAATTCTCCCAGCACCATTTATTGAATGGGGATTCTTGTCCCCAGAGTATGTTCTTTCCTGCTTTGTCAAAAATTAAGTGTCTATATAAGGATGGTTTTATATTTGGATTTTCTGTTTTGTTCCACTGGTCTGTGTCCCTGCACTTGTGCCAGTATCAGGCCATATTATTTTTAACAATTTTTCTTGGGAATATGACATGTATATAGAAAAGTGCATGCAAACTAATTGGCTAGTTTAATAAATTTATACAATCACCAAGTTAAGAAATAGAATAGTGCAAACATCTTAAAACAACCCCACAGTAAAAAAAAATAATAAATCTGAAAACAGTAATTTCATAGAGAAAATTAATGAAATCAAAAGCTAGTTCTTTGAAAAGATCTGTGAAATTGATACATTTCTAGCCAGACTGACTAAGAAAAAAAGAGAATGGACATGTATAAAAATTAAAGGAGGACCATCACTACTGATCTTGTGGACACTAAAAACATATATATTATGAACAACTTCATCCTTAGCAAATTGATAATCTATTAATAGATAAAAATGAATCAATTTCTTTTAAGGTACAATCAGCCAAAATTCATACAAGAAGAAATAGATAATTAGAATGTACCTATATCTATTAAATAAATAAAATCAATAATTATTAACCTTTTAAAACAGAAAGCACCAGAACCAGATAGGTTATCTGATGTATTCTATCAAACATTTAAGGAATAAATTATACCAATACTTTATAATCTCTTCCAGAACTCATTCTATGATGCCAGCATTATCCTAACACCAAAATCAGAGAAAAACTTTACAAGAAAGGAAAACTACAAAAGGGCAATATTTCTCATATATGTAGGTGCAAAAATCTTTAAGAAAACTTTGCAATTCAAATCTAACAATGCATAAAAAGAATTATAAGTCATGAATAAATGGATTTGTTCCAGATATACAAGGCTGGTTCAGTATTGGAAAATCAATTAATGTAATTCATCACACCATCAGGCTAAATAAGAAAAATCACACAGTAACACTAATAGATGCAGAAAAATCCTTTGACAATATAAAACACCCATTCATGAAAAAACTCTTATCAAATTAGGAATAGAGGTAAAATTTCCTCAATTTGATAAAGAACATCTACAAAAATCCTTTAGCTAACATCATACTAAATGGTAAGAAACTATATGGTTTCCCACTAATATCCAGAACAAGGAAGTTTATGCCCTTTTACCACTCCTATTCAACATTGCCCTGGAAGTCCTAGCTAATGTTAATACAAAAAAATCTGAAAAAGAGAGAGCGCGGAATCCTAACCACTAGACCACCAGGGACTTGTTGAAGATTAGAAAAAGAAATAAAAGATATATAGATTTTGTAGAAAGAAAAAAAACCTGTCATTTCCCAGATGATTGATTGGCTATATAGAAAATTCCAAAGAATTGATAGAAAAAAAAAAAAAAAACTTTTGGAACTAATAAGTGATTATAGCAAGGCTGCAGGGTACAAGATTAACATAAAAAATTAATTCATTACCTGTGTACCAGCAATGAACAATTAGAGTTTGAAATGAAAACAATGCCATTTACATAAGCACTAAAAATTTAAATACTTGGTATAAATCAACAAAATATGTCAAGATCTATATAAGAAACACTACAAAACTCTGAGAAAAAGAAATCAAAGAACTAAACAAAAGATATATTTCATGTTCATGGATAGGATTATTTAACATTGTTAAAATGTCAATTCTTAGCAAATTGTTCTAGAGTACAACACAATCTCAATCAAAACCACAGCAAGTTATTTTGTGTATATCGACAAATTGATTCTAAAGTTTATATGGAGAGGCAAAAAAGCCAGGATAGAAAACACATATTGAAGAGGAACAAAGATGTCTGACAACACTGAATGCGAAGACTTACTATAAAACTACAATAATTAAGACAGTGTGGTGTTGGCAAAAGAATAGACAAATAAATCAGTGGGAGAGAATAGAAGGCCCAGAAATAGACCTAAATAACTATAGTCAACTGATCTTCCACAGAGGAGCAAAGGCAATTCAATAGAGAAAGGATAGACTTTTCAAAATGTAATACTGGAACAACTGGACATCCACATGCAAAAAAAATGTGGACAAACACTTTATACCCTTCAAAAATGAACTCAAGATAGATGATAGAAATAAATATAAAACAAATAAAACTATAAATCCTAGAAGATAACATGAGGGAAAATCTAGATGATCTTGGATTCTCAATAACATCTTAAATGCAGCATAAATGGCACTATTCATTACAGAAAAAAAATAAGTTGGACATAACTAAAATTAAAAACTTCTAGCAACCCAAGTGTCCATCAACATATGAATGGATAAACAAGATGTGGTGCAATATACAGATACAATGGAATTTTACTCAGCCTTTAAAAGAAATAAAATTCTGACACATTCTACAATATAGATGAACGTTGGAAGCATTATGCTAAGTGAAATAAGGCACAAAAAAAGGCAATTATTACATGATTTCACTTATGTAGAACAAATTAATAGAGACAGAAAGTAGATTAGTGGTTGGTTACCAGAGGCTATAATAAGGAGTGAATGGGAATTATTGTTTAATGGGACCAAGTTTCCATTTGAAAAGATAAAAAATGCCCAGGAGATTGATGGTGATAATATTTGTACAACTATGTAAATGCACTTAAAATACACTGAAGAATGGTTAAAATAATAAATTTTTTATCATTCAAGAATTTTAAAGGTAAAAATATGATTTAGTTTTTTTTTAACGAGCATATCCAAGTGTTTTAATTTTTTATTTGTTTTCTTTTGCTGGAATTGGAAACAGAAACATACAGAGATAAAACTACAATTTCAAGGATCTACAATGACTTGGTGGTAGATCATTTTGGATTATTGTCACCATAGAGCAAAAAAAAAAAGGTAACTGGGTAATGCATTTTTGAAGAAGAAACATTAGTGAGTTTGTGACAATTTGGCACCTAAGGGACTTTAAACAATATCAGTTGCCTTGGTGATTTGACGGAACTAAGGGTCCTCTCCCTTAGCTTTCTGGGCTCAAGACATTATATTTTAAATGATACCACCTCAATAGTGATGCACACAGCTTTCAGATCAGATAGTAGGAAAGACACCATTTTTATAAACCAGTCCTTTCATAGTTCAATTTTCTTTTCTAATTCCACTTCAGGAAAAAAGAAGAATTAATCAACAAAGAAAACAAACTATTGAAATCAGACCAAATGCTCTGGTAGGAATGATGTGAGTCTTCTATCACAGCCAGGATCAGCTATGGGCTTCACATGGGGCAGCTAAGAGGACAGTAATCAAAATATCACATTTTTGTATCGGTGATTATTGACTGAAAAAGATGATTTAGGAAAAGCAATAAAGTTTGATAATATACTATTATGCAATTAAAAATAAAAAATTTCTGAGGAAATAATGCTTGACATGCCAGCATTACATCCTGAACTAAAAATTGTAGTTACATCTCCTCAAGTTATTAAATATAGGAGGTAACGACTAACGGTGCTTCTTTAGTGGATATTTCGATTTACGCTACGATAATAAAGATCATATTTCTCTAGGGAATGTCACTGAAATTTAACGCTGCTTGTAATGTATATGCAAAACCAGAATTAATTATATATACTTTTGTTAAAGTTTCAAGGAGTAACTGGAGACTTGAATTAAGATTGACACAAACATTATTAGGAACTAGTTAAATTATAGGAGAACAACCATTTTAATAACATTTTAAAAGTTAGTTTTTAGTAACTAGTTAGATAGTTATGATAGTGATTATTTGATAACTAATCATAATAATAGTGATATAAAATGCATACCATAAATTAAAATATATTGGTGTCTCAGTAAAGGAAGATGACTTTAATTCTAAACTAATGCTGTAGGCCGGGCGCGGTGGCTCACGCCTGTAATCCTAGCACTCTGGGAGGCCGAGGTGGGCGGATCGTTTGAGCTCAGGAGTTCGAGACCAGCCTGAGCAAGAGCGAGACCCCATCTCTACCAAAAATAGAAAGAAATTATATGGACAGCTAAAAAATATATATAGAAAAAAAAAATTAGCCGGGCATGGTGGTGCATGCCTGTAGTCCCAACTACTCGGGAGGCTGAGACAGGAGGATAGCTTGAGCTCAGGAGTTTGAGGTTGCTGTGAGCTAGGCTGACGCCACGGCACTCACTCTAGCCTGGGCAACAGAGTGAGACTCTGTCTCAAAAAAATAAATAAATAAATAAATAATAAACTAATGCTGTATAACAAAATGTTACTTTCCTTTTCTCTTTTACATTTTCTCAATGTAGCATGATTTATTTCATTTCTCCAATATACAAGCTTTTAACTTTCATAGAAACCAGAAATATAATTTTTATGCATTTCTGCAATACATTTTAAAAATTTTATCAAAACAGATGAAATTTTGAGCAATTTTAACACAAAACCTTTTATATGTACCAGTATTCATGTTTGGTGTACAGTAATATAATTAAAATCAGTTAAAGTATTTTTTTTTAGAAAACTGACATTTAAAAATATAATGTTTAAATTGTTTTATTGTTTCCTTTAAAATTAACTTATCCCCTGCACCCTGGCCTCTCAGAAGAAGATTGGCCTCCTGCAACACTCTACTGAAACAAATTATTGCTCAGCTCTTTAGACAATCAATCTTGGTCAACTGCAAGATTTAGATCCAAGGTCTTTGGTATATCCTGGAAGGACTGTTGCTTTCCCAACAATGATTGTTGATGTGGAGAATTTTATTACTGACTTAGTCTATCCAAAGTGCTTGTATTTCAGCCCCTCCATCAAAGGAGGGATAGGTGCTACCATCAACCATAAAAACTAAGCTGGCAGTGAGTTACAGTATGGCACAGCAGCTCATAATCTTACCAAGGGAGGAGCAGGGGTGTCCCTTGTTATGTATCTTAAAATCTCCTCAACTCCGCAGTCTGACATCCAGCCCTACCAGATTACTGTGAGCAACTTGGAATGTAATAGCCAGTGGGGAGGGGGTGCATTCACCCGAGGCTCATCCTGTTGCCCCAGTGGTGGCTGCCTCAGCAGCAGGCATTGCCTCTCCTCATGTCTCATGTGTTCAATAGTCTCCACCAGTCATCTTTTGGTTCACCAGGATTTTGTACTATTTATTTATCAAGCAAAACATGAGAGAGAATATAGAAGGTTAAAATACTGCAATTGTGCTGAAAGACATTCTCTTGAAAAAAGTTAAAAATGCTGACTTTTCTTATCTCATTTGCATCTAGCTATGACCTAAGAAACAATCCTTATCAATGAGATGCATCGGGATATCTTGGGACCCTCTGAAAGATTTTACTTCCTCAGCTAAAGGACCAGATGTCTTCACTGAATGCTTATCACTTCACTCTGATCTTCAAGATGAATGTTTTGTCTGCAGACAAGAACATGTTATCATGAGGAAAAGGCAAGGGAAATCATTCATTCTGACTTTATTGAACTAGAAAACTAATTCAAGGATTCACCTTCCTTTGAGTTTCTTGTTGGGGGGATGGGAAATTAGTCCTCTATAAGTCCCTGTTGGTTGTGTTTTCTACATTTTGCTCCTAAATTTTATCCTAAGTGTTTAATGTTGTATAATTTGGTTGCCTTTCAAGTAGATTAGGAGTTTAATATTTGTTCTCAAAATTTATATTTTACTTCTTTGTCAGTTTCTTTTGCAAGAAACATTTTAATGTCAAATTATTAAGATGTCAACAAATTTTATATTAATTCTAAAAACTAACTTTATATGTATATGCACATACACTGCATATACATAGTTTAACATATATATACACTCCTATACAAACATATTGAAATATGTATATGTTTTATTGTGAAATTTATCAGAAAAACAAAACACCAAAGAAAAATTTTAGATGGTTTGAGCCAAAGTAAAATTATAAAACAAAATCAATTTTATTTTTAAAGAGATCAAGAAGCTAACACTTCACAACTGCTAGTTAGAGCATTTGCAAATATATTTCAATTGTATAAAGCAGTTATATAAGCCAATTTTTCTGCAGGGTGCTTATAGACATTAACTCATTAGAAGTGGATCCACTGGACTCTCTCAGGCAATTGTTATTTTTCTAAGCAGTCCATTTTTCTTATTCTGTGTATGAGTTTATAAAGAATTTATATGTCGACATTTTATACTTTTATGGCATTTAAAATTTTGCTCTGCTCAACAGCAATTTCAGATAGTGCTAAACTGAGCTGTCATATGAATGGTAAGATATTTGATATTTCTTGCAAAATATATCTTAAAAACAAATAGTAAGTCATACTTTCCTATTTTGTACAAAAACAAATATGACCCTTCTTAATTAACTTATTCAGAAGAAGGTTCTGTGCTAGTAGTTTTTTCATAAGGACTAACAGCACAGTAGTGCCCAAGTACATATTTCTCTGTAACCCAAACTCATTAATTCACAAATATTTATTGAGCCCTAAATGCTTATCAAATACTGTGTCTGCCTTCAAAACCTCTATAGTCTGTTGGAGGGTAGAAAAAAGAAAATCGGCTATTGCAGTATAGCATATGTTCTAGCAGGATAGAAGATGTTGTGATAATACGTATCAGAGACACTGAACCCAGTTTTAAAAATGGAAAAATGTTTAAGCCAACCCTACAAGAAGTAAGAGTTAAGTAGATGAAAATGTACAAAAGGGATGAGTAGACACTGAGCTGAGAGAGAAACACGGCATAACTCATTCTAGTCCCTGCATGTTATTTAGTTGAATATATTGCATAGAGGGAGAGAAGATGTTATAGATGAAAAAAGAGTAAAAGACAATTTATAGAGGGCTTGTGTATTATGCTAAGTGATTGGATTGTATTTGTAGGGCAATGGAGAACTATTAAAAGTTTTATGAAGGGGAATGATAGGACCAGAGTTGCATTTTGAAACACCGCTCTGGTTAAGGGCAAAGATTAGATTTTAGTGATGTGGGATTTGAAGACAATAGACTGGAGGTAGGGGTGCCAGTTAACAAGTTGTAACATTTTCCAGTGATAGGCAGTGGTCACCTAAGCTAAGCATATGTCAAAATAAAGATCTGTGCATGGATTTTCAAGTTAAGGAGAAAGATAAATACCTCAAGACTAATTTTCTCCATGATATAGATCACAAGTTAAAGACAAACGGGGGTGTAGACTAGACAGGCTGAACAACAGATGCATCAGAAAATGGAGAGATAGGCCGGGCGCGGTGGCTCACGCCTGTAATCCTAGCACTCTGGGAGGCCGAGGTGGGCAGATCGTTTGAGCTCAGGAGTTCGAGACCAGCCTGAGCAAGAGCAAGACCCCGTCTCTACTAAAAATAGAAAGAAATTCTATGGACAGCTAAAAATATATATAGAAAAAATTAGCCGGGCATGGTGGTGCATGCCTGTAGTCCCAGCTACTCGGGAGGCTGAGACAGGAGGATCCCTTGAGCGCAGGAGTTTGAGGTTGCTGTGAGCTAGGCTGATGCCACGGCACTCACTCTAGCCTGGGCAACAGAGTGAGACTCTGTCATAAAAAAAAAAAAAAAAAGTTAATAAAAAAGAAAATGGAGAGATAATTGAGAAGCCTGGATGGTCCCAATCTGTGCCATATGATGGGGTTCTTCACATGGGATTTTCTAACACCTTTGTCCCTAAATACTTATATTAATATGTTCTTTTGCTTTTGTTTGTTTGTTTATGCTTTGTTTTAGATACCTGTCAATTTGAAGACCTACCCCATGTCAGGCATGTAGACATTCATGTACATTTTGTCACCTAATATAGTGAAAAACTCAATGTTGTCAGTTATTTTTTTATGAAAGTGCAGCAGAGACCTGTCCAAATATGTATATTTACCAATTGCCAGAGGAGGAACTTATATGAAATTTTCTGATTCTAAATTCCTTGGATTTATGAAAACTTTGCCTGGTAAGATAAAAGTTACCTTTTCATATATATGTATTTTTTTTTTTTTAGCCAAGATGCAATGTAGAAAAACAGAATAAATTTATACCTGATCTTGGAGAACTCCACTTTTCAGGTTTATCAATATTCTTTATTGTATAACATGTTGAACAATTTTTCATTAGGTGAGAAAACTGTGGGGGCATCTCCAAAATACATAAATTAAAAAAATTGGAAATATCTGTGATAAGTTAGACAGCAGCATATGGTACATCAAATTTTCAAATGAATTAAGCAAACATTGTTATAATTATATTTGGGTATCTTTTTAATTCTATAATTTAATTTTCAAATATGTTACCAATATCATCAGTTGAAATTTGGAACAATAAGAAAGAAATTACAAGACTATTTTCTTTTCTGTTTCTATAAAATAATAAAAACTATTTCACATTCTTTTTTTCTCTTTCTCTGTGTGAAAAACTTTATTGTGATTTTGCTTTATTGGTGTGGTATGGAATTGAACATGCACTAAAGGTGGTAGACATTTCTTTGACCCAAATTTTCTTTCTAATGTAGACAAGCACACAATTTCACACATAGTGAAAGTTATATTTAGTGGAGATGCGTTTGGGTGGGATTTTTACCCATGCTCAGGGACTGGGTATTTAAAAATCAACTAGATATTTAAAAATCAGCTGTGTCAAAACATCACATGTTTCCCATAAATATATACAACTATTTTGTACCCCTAATAATTTTTTAAAAAAAAACCAACAAACAAAACCTGGGCAAAAGATCCCTTACTTATTAGAATCATAATGATCATCCAGGTCCATTATGCTCATGACAAGGTCCATTAGCAGTAATTTACCATCTGACTTACCCAGTAGATAATTTTTGTTTTGGCTCTTGTCCTGTTAGTGTTGGAAAATGTTAGAAAGGGAATGGGTGGAGAGAAAAAGTCATAGAAGGCGAATCGCTGTCTTGACAAAGTTGTGGTTTCATAATCCTAAATGTGGGCAACTGCTGTAGGATGGCACTTGAAATCTTTCTTCTCTTTGCATCTACTTGGTATGAGCTGTAGTTAAGATAATTAAGGATTGTAGTAAGACTTTAGCATAGCATCTTTTCACTGGCCAATTTCTTCCACCCTCTAAATCTGATTTGTTGGCCTGGAAAAGAAAGTTATTGTGATTTTAATTTGGGTTCTAGGGCTGATATGTAGCCAGTAGAGCAGATGAGGGCTGTTGCTAAACATGAAGTTAGTGGGCTGTCTCTAACATGGTATGATTTTAGGCCATGGTACCAAAAACAAGTGCCATGGCTCACGCCTGTAATCCTAGCACTCTGGGAGGCCAAGGCAAGTGGATTGTTTGAGCTCAGGAGTTTGAGACCAGCCTGAGCAAGAGTGAGACCCTGCCTCTACTAAAAATAGAAAGAAATTATATGGACAGCTAAAAAAATCTATCTATATATATATAGAAAAATTAGACGGGCATGGTGGCGCATGCCTGTAGTCCCAGCTACGTGGAAGGTTGAGGCAGGAGGATTGCTTGAGCCCAGGAGTTTGAGGTTGCTGTGAGCTAGGCTGACGCCATGGCACTCTAGCCTGGGCAACAGAGTGAGACTCTGACTCAAAAATAAAAAAAAAATAAAAATAAAATATCTTAAGATATGAACAAAACATTATATAGGCATTACTGGCAAACATTTGTATATTTTATGAAGTTTTCATCTAAGAATAAGTTTCAGTGCCCAGATTATTCCATTTTCATGAAATATGGTAATCTATGATCTTTTTGGCTGCCAGTCAAAAGTTATAATCCAACCCAAGTTGATAAAAGTTCACATTAAACATAAAAACTGAGAAACAATTACTGTGAAGAAATCAAAATTAGAACTCTTTAAAAATATGCTCAATCTATTCAATATTTTATGAGTACTTAATTTTTTCATGTGTATAAAAGGTAAGATTAATTTTTTGCATAAAAATTGGTCAATATACGTAAAAATATTTTAAATATTCAAGAATTGCTAAATCTTTCAATTCTTGCCTCTGCAGTCCCATAATCCCATATTGATGCATAGAAATCTTTGGTTTAAAAAAAAAACTACCTTTTATGAGATACTTTTTAATGTACTACAATTTAGATTACTTTAAGAAAGAATGTATGTTCTTATTCATTTAAAATATGATTAAGTATTTACTATGTGTGTTGCTTTATTGCATTTTGTGGCTACCTAAGTGAAAGGTCATATATTTGAAAAGGTCAATCTTGTGTGACAGACTTAAGAAAAAGAAATGGTCAATACTATGATATTTAAGTAAAATGATTAAAATCTTAATGTGTGCTTAGGAAATAATAATCTAAATATTTTACAAATATTTGCTGAATTATTCCTCAAAATAAACTTAGGGAATGGATATTCATGTCATTATTTTAAGATAGAGTCTGAGAAATAGTTTCAATAACTTGCCCAAGAACACAGAGAGAGAACCTAATGGAATGAGGATTTAAACTCCAGTTGATGAAGTCAACACTGTAGAGCCTAATCTCTTAATTAACACAATGCAAGGAATGACACAGGCAAGCATCAGATACCCATAATCACATATGAAGGGATGCATCAAACACTGGGCATCAGAGATCCCTTTTAGAGACTGACACAGAAGCTGTGGTTGAAATGACAACTAAATAATAAAGAGAAGAGAGAAAGTCGTTACAGGCTAGATGGTATGCTACCATTGCCATTTGACTGTTGACTTCATATAATTACCAAAATATATCATTCCGGTATCATCTTTATAGGCTTAGTTTACTCCCTTATTTTGCCAAATAAGGTTTCAGGTGAATTAATATTCAAAAATCACATGTAAAATAGGACAGTCATATGAAAAGTATGCATAGAATTTCAAAGGCCTCATAACAGAAGCATCAAGATACTAAATAACAAATTTAGATGTAACATAAACAAACTACAATTTGGCATTAAATAAGCATATGTAACATTGATATGCAATGGACTATATTGTTTCAATGGTAAATTTTACTTTTAAAGAGTATCAATTTCACCCATTACATTAATATGAAGATTTCTTGCTTATGAATTATATTAACAAATCCATGAATACATTAGATTCTCTAGGTTTTCTGTCAGTCTTTGCATTAGGCACTGTTTTTTTTTTTTTATTTCAGGATATTATGGGGGTACAAACATTTTGGTTACATGTTATGACTCTGCCACATCCCAACCATGATTTGAGATGTGCCCTTCCCTGCTACAATGCTCACTGCATCCATTAATTGTGAGTTTATTCACCCCCAAACTCCCTACCCCCAAAGAATATTACTACCGTGTGAGCACCTTAGTGTTGATCAGTGTCAGTTTGATGGTGAGTACATGTGGTGCCTATTCTTCCATTCTTGTGATACCTCACTTTGGAGGTAGGCACTGGTTTTGTAGTGCTTACTTTCTTTTATCATTAAGTGCAAGACCTATTTCAAAGTTCCCTTTCCTCTACCCTAATTGTAGAGGAATGTAGTCTAAGAGAGCAACATGCATTTGCATCAGAGTTATAAAACTTATCACAAAAGAGCCATTGTCCGTGATTAAGCACAAAGTTCAGCCAGCACATTTCAAAGAATTCCAGAGTATAACTTTTATAAACAATACTGTAATAAAGTCATGTCACTTTAGAGTAAAAAATAACCACTTGCCAACCAAGGAAAATAACATTGTTTTCAAATAGGTCCAAATATAATGGAAATGAACAGCCTTATTCATATGATGTAGTAGATGGGCTTACATATGCAGAACTTGATCAATCAAAACTAACAGAAGAGTTAGAACCCATAACAGAGAAAAACAGAAAACATTTCCTTAAACATATTTTGTAAAGGGCTTTTACTATTTGTTTAGTGAAAAATGTGGATTGTTTTATCAGACCTTCATGATCATGTGTTATTTAATTTGATAAATAGTGCATGTTTATACATTTAAATTGTGGCTATATGTCTCCTTATGTAATATTTATAAATTTCATAAACTTTTCTATTTTTCTCCAAGTAATTTTAATACATAATATTTTATTTAATAGCATCTAACTGTCTCTTCAAGACTCTGAAGATCAAATTAGGCAAACCAAGATCAGCAATGTTTCTTTCTTTTTTGAGACAGAGTCTCACTCTGTTGCCCGGGCTAAAGTGCCATGGTGTCAGCCTAGCTCACAGCAACCTCAAACTCCCAGGCTCAAGCAATCCTCCTGCCTCAGCCTCCGAAGTAACTGGGACTACAGGCAATATATATATTTTTTTAGTTGCCCAGCTAATTTCTTTCTATTTTTTAGTAGAGGCGGGATCTCGCTCTTGCTCAGGTTGGTCTCAAACTTCTGAGCTCAAACGATCTGCCTGCCTTGGCCTCTCAGAGAGCTAGGATTACAGGCATGAGCCACCATGCCCAGCCAGCAATGTTTCTTAACTGATTTTTAACAAAATGTATTTGTCTATTTATGAATTTATATATATACATACCTATCTTTATTTATCTATCTATATGTATATCAAAGTTTAAATAATGCAAAATGCAATGAAGGTGTGATTGGCAATAGAAAGAGAAGTGGTACATTTTTTTTTTAACCCCATAAGGTTTTCCATATATTTTATTTATTTTATAATAATAATGATGACGATGGCTAACATTTACTGAGCACTTATTATGTGCCAGAGTGTCTTTAAAGAGTTTTACAATACTAATTTAATATTTATAACACTATAAGGCAATTGCTATTAATATTAATATCCCCATTTTACAAATGAGTGAACTAATCCATAGAAAAGTGAATTACCTTGCCCCAGGGCCAAGCCTCTTTACATTCATTCATTCATTCATTCATTTGGAAATATTAAGGAGATACAAAATTTTTGTTACATTTATAGCTTTGGTACTGCTTGTGTCAGGGCTATAAGTGTACCTGTCACTCAAATAATGTTCATTGTACCCATTAAGTAGGTTTTTGCCCCTTCCCCTGCTTGATTTCCAGTGACTTTTACCTCCCTCTGTGCACATGTATGCCCATCCATTAGTTCCAATTTATTTGAGAGTTAATGTGGTGTTTGTTTTTCCATTCTTTAGATACTTCACTTAGGATAATGGTCTCCAGTTCCATCTAAATTGCTACAGAAGGCATTAATTCACCCTTTTTATGGCTGAATAGTACTCCATGGTATACATACTGCACATTTTGTTAATCCACTCACGCATTGAAGGGCACTTGGGTTGATTCCACATCTTTGCAATTGCAAATTGTGCTGCAATAAAAATTTGAGTGCAGGTGTACTTTTTTTTTAATAAAATGACTTATTTTCCTTTGGATAGTTACCCAGTAGTAGCATTACTAGATAGAATGATAGGTCTATTGTAATTCTTTGAGAAATCTCCATGTTGTTTTCCATAGAGGTTGTACTAATTTGCAGTTCCACCAACAGCATATAAGCATTCCTTTCTCTCTGCATCCATGCCAGCATCTATTTTTTGTGGTGGGGCTTTTTAATAAAAAACATTTTTAACAGGGGTGATATCGCATTGTGGTTTTAATTTGCAATTCCCTGATTGGTGATGTTGAGCATTTTTTTCATATGTTTGTTGGCCTTTTGTCTACCTTCTTTTGAAAAACTTCTGTTCATGTATTTTGCTCAATTTTAATGAAGTTATTGTATTTTTTTACCCTATAAGTTTTTTCATATATTTTCCATATAACTCACATGATTTGAATGTCTTTTTGTATACTTTCAGAAAAAAGAGACATTTATCATTGGGTTATATTACATCGATAATGCAAGTAAGTTCTTAGCACTGTAATTTTTTATATAATAATTTTACATAATAAAATCTACAAATCAAAAGTATGTAATTCAGTAACTTTTGAGAAATTTATATACTCATGTAGCTATCAATCTAATAAAGGTATAGAATCTATGCATCACCCCAGAAAATTCTCTTTTGTCTCATTCCAGATAATCCTTCACCCCTACTAAAAAAATATTGAAATATCATTCTTTTTTTTTTTTGGAGAAAGAGTCTCACTCTGTTGCCCGGGGTAGAGTGCCATGGCGTCAGCCTTGCTCACAGCAACCTCAAACTCCTGGGCTCAAGCAATCCTACTGCCTCAGCCTCCCAAGTAGCTGGGAATACAGCATGTGCCACCATGTCTGGCTAATTTTTTCTATATATTTTTAGTTGGTCCGCTAATTTTTTTCTATTTTTATTAGAGACAGGGTCTCGCTCTTGCTTAGGCTGGTATCGAACTCCTGACCTCGAGTGATCCACCCGCCTCAGCCTCCCAGAGTGCTAGGATTACAGGCATGAGCCACTGCGCCTGGCCAAAATATCATTCTTATTTCAATCTAAATTAATTTGTTTGTTCTTGAAACATGTATATATATATATATGTGTATGTGTATATACTGTTAAATGAAATTTATGATGGGCCATCACTATGGACTAGATTCCTATACTAGGCCCCAACAGACCAGACTAAATCAGAATGAAGTCACTCATCAAATTGACATGGTCCAGTTTAAACAAACAAACAAACAGAAATTCATAGCAACCAAGCAGAAGGGGCCCAGTTTACCTTAGAGAGCATGATGAAGAAGTATCCTCTGTTTTACTCTTATAAGGAAAGAAACTTTGAAATGACCAATCTGTGTTTTCTTTGTTTCTTCTCTTTTTAAAGCCAATTTCTGCCTAAAACCCAACCTCCACTTCTTAGCTCATTGGAACACCCATTCTACATTATATTACAGCATGAGATATTGCTCAATTCTATAATCACTAACAAAAGCCAAGCATCTTTAAGTTTGTGATAATCTTGTCTTTTGACTGTATCTATGTATCTGTCTTTGAAGCAATGAACACATGAAAGGTACACACACAATATGTGCTTTTTAACATCCAGTTCCTTTTGTGAAATGCAATCTTAGAAGATATGTGCATATTGTGTGTGTCTATTGATTATTCTTTTTTGCAGAGTAGTATTCCATTGTATGACTGTTCCATAGTATTTATCTCTTCTCTTATTAAAGTACATTTGAATGGTTTACAAGTTTGACTGTTAAAAGACAAACTGTGGCACATTAAAATATTAAAGAGTTTACTTGAGCATTCACAATTTATCAATCAGGTTGCCCCAGACGTCAAGTGGTAATGGGTTCAAACAAAGAGGCAAGAGGAATGCTTTATAAGGTGAACATAAAATCAAAACAAAGAAAATATTTGATTGGTTAAAGCGGTTCAGTTGCATTATTTGGGAAAGCCCCAAGTTAGAGGTTTGCTGGTGATTTTGTATAATCCTAGAATGTGACCATTTATACTGAGCTGGGTTCTAGTTTGCTTACATAGGAACTCATGGTGTTATAGAGTGATGAGGTCACAGCCCACCTTGCTTAGAAGCCAATAACTATGACACCTGCTTTTGAGAAAAGTCAAGCTTTATTGTAAGGATGACCATTGAGGAACTAGGAGGCACAGCTCAAATCTGGCTCCTCAAGTTGGGGGTCTGGGACAAGTTTTAACAAGGGATAGTATTAGGAATTTTGGCTTGGCAGGGCCTGATTGCAGGGCTTCAAATTTGACCATTTATAGTAAGGAATGTTGAGGCAGACATTTTAGCACAAGATGTTCCTGGTCAACAGACTCCTCACTTCTGAAGGGGTTCCAGAGTTCAAGGTTCAGTCATGTTCTGGTCTTCTTTGTTCTGTGGGGAGGAAACATTGGTTGTGGGTGTCATTAGAGGCCAAAGCTTTCTCTGTTGCACATGCCCAGGCAACATGACTTGCAGTTTTGGCTCTGGTATACCTACACCATAAGTTGACATTCCATTATCAAAAGAGCAGGGCCAGTTTGAGTTGGTCCTGCAGTTACAAAGGCACTGTAGCCACCTCAGCCTAATGGCCTTCCAATTATTATTTCTTTAAAGAAAAATTCTCCCCTTTAGGATAGCCTCTCATTTGTTCTTAGGATGAACTCATAGTTTTATAATAAATCTTAAGCATCCAGTTGAGATAATATAAACATATTTTACTAGTAAACCAAGGTAGAATAAATGCTGTGTATCTGCATTATATTTAATGCTGACAACTCTGAAGAATGCCTGTTTTAATTAAACTACCAAACTTAAACCAGCTTTTATTGACCAAAGATTACTCAGACCAGGCAAACTTGAGAAATATTGGAGTTACTTTCTGTTTTTCTAAGAGTTTTATAAATATTTAATTTATATAAACACTTACTTTTCCTTAAAATAATTAAATAAAGCTCTATTAAATTTAATCTTAGCAATATTATCCATAGGTAAAAAATATTGTGCATACAAGGGCTGTCTGGAGCCATGTAATATGTTCTCATTATATTAACAATGGCTGTATACTTTCCAGACAGCCCTCATACGTACATACATACATAGACATACATGAACACACCAACAGGAACAGGTCTTAGAGTTTTCATTCTAAATTTTTAGCCACATTCGAGGTGGAGTAATAAAGAACTCAGCAATTTATAAAAGAATATTTGCAACTGAATCATGTTTCTGGCAGATGGAGGAAGATGAAATTACCTGCCCAGATGGCAAAAGCTTTTCAATAGTATTTGTGGAAAAGACTTTTACAATTTTTTATTTGCTCAATTTCCAAATTGTTCTATTTTTCTGATGAGACATCTCCTCTCAAATTTGCATACCAAAGAGATATCTCTCAGGTCCTAGAGGGGACAGCATGGAAAATTTACATCTCAAACTCACAGAGCATAAACTTCAAGCTTAAATGTAGTCATTTGTAAAAAGAAAACAAAAGGTATAGGGAAGGGCCCTGTTAATATAAGAAGACTAAAAAAAATACCTTAAACAAATGTTAAGTTTTGTGATGTAGATGTAAGTCAACACTTCCTCCATTTCTTGGTGATTTACTCCTCCTCTTTTCCTGGTGTAGAGAGTGGACCCTTACAAAAGTAGATTGTGTCTGCCATGTTCAGGATTTCTTGATTTCCAGTGGGCCCTATTGGTGTATAAATTTGTTTAGGTTAAAACCTCCCCATGGTAGTCACTGTAATTCTGTTGTCTTTGGTAATGTTCACCCATTTTTCTAAAAAACACAGGGTCTGGGTATTCCCAATTAGAATCCTAGACTCCTTGGATTCAGATGAAGCCATTATTCCCTGTCTCCCCAAAACCTTACCTACCTGAGGCCTCTTCATGGACACAGTCCAGTTTCTATTGAACTAGTCCAGCTCTGAAACTAATCCAGATTTTTTAAATGCTCAAATAGAAGCAAAGAGTTCTGGCAAAAAGTTGTGGAGCTTGGGTCCAAGAGCATCCTACTGGCAGGGACTTTCAGATGTGCAGTCAGAAAGCAGTGAACACAAGGGCCTCAATAGGTAGCCTTGGAGGTCCCACATTGCTCCCAGGGGTCGTCATCAGGGTTTTCTTTTGAGTACCTCTCTGACATCCAAACTGCTCAAAATTACAATAAGACACATTATAATATTAAAGGGTTTACTTGAGCATTCAGTGATTCATGATTGGACAGCTCCAAACTACAAGAAGTTTGGGAGTTCCAAAAAAGGAACATGGCAGGGGGAGGGAGGATTTTATAAGGTGAATGTGGAAGCAAGGCAAGAAAATATTTGATTGGTTAATTAGGGCAATTGCTTGTGTGAAATTTCCTAGTTAGAGTTTAGTTGGTAGTTTTTGGTTTGTTAAGCTTAGTGGAAAGTTCCTAGTTAGGATTTAGTTCATAGTTTCTGATGTCCTAGAATATGACCATTTACACTGAATTGCATTTCAGTTTGCTTATACAAGAACCTAGGGCATTGAATCCACCACAGACTAATGGCCTCCAATGAATTTATTTATTTTTATCATGACCAATATGAACAAAGTCTCCATATACATTATCATACAAGTCTTTTGGAAATATGTTTTGACTTTATGTGAGCCTATAACTAGGCTCCTTATATTGGAGGTCAAACTGCTAGATAGTTTTCCAGCATGGTAGTTGTACATTGTACCCTCCACCAGCAATGTATGAGAGCTCTCATTATTCCTCATCATCACCTGTATTTTGTGTTGCAAATATGTTTAATTTTAACCCTTCTAGTGGCATGTAGCTAGCTCTATTATCATTTTAAAATCTGAAACTCACTAAAGACTGACGAAGTTCAACACGTTCTTAGGTGTTTATTGATAATTGATATATGTTCTTTTATGAGGGGTATCTTTATATTGCTAATAGGAAAAAAACAAACTCCATAAAATAATTTAAAGAGGTTTATTCCAAGACAACTCTGTGTGACTGAGCCTCAAGAGGTCCTGAGAAAATGTGTCTGAGGTGGCCAGGCATCCGGGTTACAGCTTGGCTTTATACAAGACAGATACTGCAGGTAAAATCCTAAATCAATACATAGAAGGTGTGCATTGCTTTGGTAGGCGGTGCAGCTTACAGGTTATAGGTAGGTTCAAATATTCTTTGATTTGTAATTGGTTAAAGAAATAAAGCTTTGTCTGAAGGCTTGAAATGTTTTAATTTAACATAAGCAAGTTCCTTAATCGGAGACCAGCCATACTATACTGATTCAAGTGATCTGTTAAAGAAATTTATGGCTTACAGGCAATTTTAATCTTTGCCCTGCATGGTCTTAGGTTCTTTTAATAATTCAGTGTCTTATGATCTGAGGAGTGTTTTATGTCCCTTCCCTTCATGGCCAGGAAATCAGTTCTAAGTTATTTCTGTGGTCCCTTTGGCCAAGAGTGGGTCTGTTCAGTTGGGAGGGGAGCTTAAGATTGTATTTTAGTTCACAATATCTTTGGCCAAAATGTTTTTGTTTGTATCTATATCAAAATTTGTAAAAATTTTCTCTGTATGCTAGACAAAGTTATTTTGTCAAACATAATGTGCCACAAATATTTTCCCTTTTTTTGTGGACAGTCTGTTCTTCCTCCAGTGGTGCGATACCAGAGAAAATCTGGTAAAACAGAGGATTTTAATAGGATACAATGTTTCAAAACACAATAACTAAACACTTAGGATACAATTATACATCACATGGAGTACAAGGAAACAAGAAAATCACGACCTGAAAATCATGACCAACAGATGTGTACCCTGACATAACACAAGCGTTTGATTTATGTGACAAGGATCTTAAAATAGCTATTACAAAATTGATTCAAGGATCAATTACAAACACAGTGGAAATAAATGAGAATAAGAAATCCTCAAAAAAGAAATTTTAAAAATCTCAAGAACAAAATACAAGATAGAAAGGTTAAATGAAAATTTCAGAATTGGTCTGGTATGGTAGTTCACACCTGTAGTCTACTCACAGCTACTGACTTGGGAGGCTGAGGCAAGAGGATTGCTTGAGCCCAGGGGTTTGAGGTTGCAGTGAGCTAAGATGATGCCACTGCACTCTAGCCATGGTGACAGAGCAAGACTCAAAAAAAATCAGAAGTGTAAAATGCAACACCCAAAATTTTAACAACACTTAATATATATGTATTTATATATACATATATATATAAAAACATTATATGGGCTAAACAACTAAATAGAGAGCATAAAGGAAATAATCAGGGAACATGAAGATAGAACAATAGACATTAACCCACCTAAAAAGAGAGAAACAGAAAATAGACTTTTAAAAATGAACAGAGACTCAGAGGTCTATAGAACTAAAACAAAAGATCTAATATCCATATTATCAGAGTTCCGAAAAGAGAGTTAAAAATAGGGAAGGCAAAAAAAAAAAAAAAAAAAAAAAAAAATAGGGAAGGCTGAAAAAGTAAAAAGTGATCAAAGAAAGAATGACTATGGACTTCTCAAGTTTAGTAAAAAAAAAAATACACACATATACACAGACACACACATATATATATGCACACACCAATAGATTCCATAAGCTACCCACAAAACTAGAGGAAAAACCCAGACTTATCCATACCACAACACATCACAATTAAACTTCTGATAAACTAAAAACAAAATAAAATCTTGAAAGCAGCAAGAACAACAAAAAAGGCACCTTACATAAGGAGAAAAATCAAATGACAGCTTTCATGGAAACCATGAAAACTATGGAAATCATGGAAACAAAAAGGAATTGGCAAAACATTTTCAAGCGTAGAAAGAACAGAACTGTCAACCCAGAATTTTGTATCCAGAGAACATATTCTTCAAGAATGAAGAAAAAATAAAGACATCTTGAATAAAGAAAAACGGAGAAGTTACCATGAGCTGGTCTAACTAAAGAAATAACTTTAAAAAGTTCTTGGAACAGAAAAAAAACAAAAAGAGACAACCATGAAATATTAGGAGGGAATAAAACATGTAAAATAATAGACTTTCCTTCTTCCCATGAATTTTCTAAATTATGTTTAACATTTAAAAATAAATTATAACATTATTCAATGTAGTACTCAATGCATATAGAGGAAATGCTTAACATTATTTTATTATAAATAAAAAAGGGTAAAAGACTTAAAGGGAGATAAAGTTTCTTTACTTTGCTCATACTTGTAAATATCAACACTGGTGGACTATGATAAGTTATGTATGTATAGTGTAATACCTGGACACATCACTAAAAATGTCTATACAAAGAGATTTAGTCCAACACATTATAGATGATTCAAATTGGAATTACAATACAAAAACAAGTTAAACAAGTAGGCAGGAAAGGCAGGAAAAGAAAACAGGCAACAAACATAAAACTAACATAAGTGACAGTCATATGCCCTAAATTATTGCTAATTACATTAAATTTAAGTTTAAATGCATTAATCAAATCATAAAGATTGGCAGAATGGACTTAAAAAGTGATCCAACTAGATGTGTCTACAATAAACTCAGTTCAAACATAAAAACATGCACAGGCTAAAAGTCAATGCTAAAAAAAGATACACATGCAAACATTAATCAAAAGAAAACAAGAGGGGATAGATTAATATCAGATAAACCAGACTTTAGAGCAAAGCAAATAACTAGAGTCAGAGAGAGATGTCACATCCATATGATCAATTCACTAAGCCTACATCACAGTCTTTCATGTATATGTATCAAAAACAGAGCTGCAAAATATGTGAAGCGAAAACTTCTAGAACTATTGGAGAAATAGACAAATCAACAATCATAGTTGGGGTACCAAAAACCATCTCCCAACATGGATAAGACAACCACACAGAGAAAATCAGCAAGGAAAAGACGTGCTAGACAACAGGATTTTTTTGGGTTGAATCATATACCCCTTAAAATATGTTGAAGTCCTACAGTACCTGTGAATGTGACCTTAATAGGAAATAGGTTCTTTGTAGATGATAAATTAAAATAAAGTCATTCGGGTGGGCCCTAATTTAATATGATGGTGTCCTTATAAAAAAGGAAAATCTAGACATAGAGACAGACACAGGGAGAATCCCACATATAGAGAAGTGATACATTTTAAGTCAAGGAAAACTAAATATTTTCAGCAAACCACCAGAAGGAGGAATAGCGACATGGAAGAGATTTTTCCCTCAAAGACTTGAAAAAGAATCAATCCTGTCCTACACCTTGATCTCAGACGTGTAGCCTCTAGAACTGCAAAACAATGCATTGCTGTAGGGTGAGCCACCCAGTTTGTGGTACTTTGTTATGGCAGCTCTAGAAAACAAATACAAGCATCAAAGACATTGATTTAATTGAAATTTATAGATAACTCGACCTACCAATAGAATGTACTTTCTTTTCAAGTGTCTAACAAATACCAAATATGATAAATCCATTAAAAACTGAACACATTTAAAAGAAGTCAAATCACATAGAGTGTATTCTAAGATCACAGTAAAATCAATCTAGAAATTAATAACAAAGAGATAACATGAAAAATCTTCAAATATTTCGAAAAATCTCCAAACTAAACAACATATGACTAGATAATCACTGAATCAAAGACAATGACTCAAGTGAAATTTAAAAATAAATAAAATTGAATATAAATGAAAACACAAGATTTTGAAATCTGTGAGACATGGCTAAAGCAGTGTAGAAAGAAAAATGTATTGTACAGGTACACTCATGCGCTGGAGAATGACATTTTGGTCAACAATGGACCAAAAATATGATTAAAACAGAGCAGAAAAATTCTTCTCACGTAGAGACATGGTAGTGCAATCCATTATTCGTGTGGTTGTGTTGATGCTTGTGTATACACCTAAGGTGCTGCCAGTCATATAAAAGTATCCCACATATGTACAGTACATAATATTTGGAAATACATATGGTTTATGTATTTATTATACTATCATTTTATTATTACTTTAGAGTTACTCTTCCTATGTAATACTCATTATAAAATTCAACCGTAAAACTACACCTGGAAGGTCCTTCAGAAGGTGTTACAAGAGAAGACATTGCTATCACAGAAGAGGGCAGTTCTAGGCATGTTAGTGCCCGGGAAGGCTTTCCAGTAGAACAGAAGTGGAGGTGAAAGATAGTAATAGTGATGATCCTGACCCTATGTAGGCCTAGGCTAATGTGTGGGTTTTATCTTAGTCTTTGACAAAAAAGTTTAAAGAATAATAAAAAGATATAAAACAAAACAAAGATTATAGAATAAGGATATAAAGAAAGAAACTATTATTATACGGCTATACAGTCTGTATTTTAAGCTAAGTGTTATTAAAACAAAGTCAAAAGGTTAAAAAATTTTAAAAGTTTATAAAGTAAAGCTACAGTAAGGTAAGGCTAACTTATTATTGAAGGAAAAAACAACTTTTAAAAATAAATTAAGGGGCATAGCCTAAGTGTACTTAAGTGGTATATCCTAAGTTTGATAAAGTCTACAATAGTTTACAGTAACGTCCTAGGCCTTCACATTCACTCACCACTCATTCACTGACTCACCCAGAGCAACTTCCAGTCCTGCAAGCTCCATTCATAGCAAGTGTCCTATATATGTGTACCATTTTTAATCTTTTTTATTGCATTTTTACTGTATCTTTTTATGTTTAGATATGTTTAGATACAGAATAAAAGCCATATAGCTACAACCAACTGATTTTCAACAAAGCAGACAAAAACACTGAGAAACGATGCCCTATTCAATAAATGGTGCTGGGAAACTTGGAGAACCATATGCAGAAAAATGAAACTGAACTACCTTCCCTCATCATGTACAAAAATTAACTCAAGATGACTTAAAGACTTAATTGTGAGATCTGATATCATAAAAGTTGTTTCTTTGAAAAGATCAACAAAATTTACTAACTTTTCCCTAGATTGATGAGAGAGAGAGAGAACTCAAAGATTCAAATTAGTACTATAACAAATGAAAGAGGAGATATTACTACTAATTTTACAGACATGAAAATGATTAGATTGCAGAGCTACGGTCCCTGACCCCCAGGCGGCAGCCCAGAACCGGTGTGTGGCCTGTTAAGAACCGTGCCACGCATCATAGCCTGAGCTCCACGGTCCCTGGCTTTCTGTGGAAAAATTGTCTTCCATGAAGAGATTAAATCAGTAATCAAAAATCTCCCAGCAAGAATCCAGGACCAAATGGATTCACCAGTGAATTGCACCAAATATTTAAAGAAGAATCAATGCCAAACCTCAAACTTCTGAAAATTGAGTAGGAGGGACCACTTCCAAACTCACTTTATGAGGCCAGCATTACCACAGCCAGTATCTTTATTGAACACAGATGCAAAAATCCTCAATAAAAGACTAGCAGACCAAATTCAAAATCACACTAAAAAATCCATACACTATAACAAAGTGGGATCTATCCCAGAGATGCAAAGATGATTTCACAAATGCAAATCAATAAATGTGACAGAACACATCAACAGAAGGAATAAAAATTATATAATTTTTATAGATATGGAAAATCATTTGACAAACTCATCTGACACCTAAAAAAATTAAAGTGCTTGGTTTTTTGTTCTAATCACATCTTAACTGCCCTGTTGTGAATATTTTGTTCATAAATACAAAAAGTTTATTGGCTTTCCTTTTTGCTGAAGAATGAAACTTCGTAATAACAATAATAAATAACAAAACAAAATAAGAACAAATAGAAAAACGAGGTGTGGGACTGCTCCCAGCACAGAGTTCGAGTTCAAGTGCTCCGTCCTGTCTGCTGTCTGCCTATGTCATCTCCCCAATCCCAGTGCCCCCAGCAGGGGCGAGGGCGACCTCCAATATTTACGAGGCACTGATGACCCTTGGCTGGATCCATGATTTCATCAAGGAAGGAAAAATGATAATTGGGATTTCTGTTATTACTTCTGCATTTTATAATGAAAACTTTTTGTAATAATTTTGGTTACACTAATGAAATTCATATTACAGAGGCAGTATATGTATTCCTCCAGTGGTGAATAATGTTATTTATGGGAAGAGAGATTGTTAGGAAATGAGAAGTTTCTTCAAATCTGGATGTTTCAATATGCTTCAATTATTATATTTTTTGATGCTCAAAGTGTCCAAATTTTACCCAGTGGAACTATTTCAGGTACTCTTGCTTCCTTTTCACTTGACCTCATTACTCTTTTATATCTCTCTTGCTTTCTGAAGAAGAATATGTTTTAGGACTATTGTTAGCATTTCTTTAGAAATCATAGTTAATTTACCTGAGAATTATATCTAAAGACAACTTTTGGGAAATTCTGGTTCTCACTGCTACTAGTTAGCATGGCTTTTATGTTTTTTGCAACAGAGATTTAATAACTATGCTTTTTCTAGAAAGAGAAAAATAAACTATAATTTTATATTTGTAATTCAAATTAAAATTATAGAATTTTTACTTAAATTAGTTGTTTATATCTATTTAAAATATTTTATCTTTTCCTGAAAATCCTGTTTTTGATAATATCAGTATAATTACCAATTTGTCTTATGTGTCTCAAAATAATACCGGTAGTAGTACAAAACAAAACTACTTAATGTAGTTTGATATATCTTTGCCATTATCATGTCGTTAGAAAATATTTCACTACTCTATGTTTAAAGATACTATGTTTGAAATATTTTCTCTCGGTAGTTATTCCATCAACTTTTCCATTTCAGGTAAATTTTCAAATGTAGGACAAAAATGTGATTGTAACATTGGAGTATTACCTTATAAATGACTGCACATTCTGTGGTTATGTTCCATTTTGTTTTTTGATATTTTCATTTATCTTTTATCACTTTATTTTGATCAATTTAAAATTGCCTGTTGTTCACTTCATTTAGTTCTGATTTGATTTTATTAATTTCACTCCTTCTGCTGAGTTTGGGGTCAGTCTGTTCTTCTTTCTCCAGCTCTTTGAGTCTATTCATTAGGTTGTCTATTTGTAAATTTTCTGTCTTTTTGATAGAGGCATTTATGGAAATAAACTTTCCTCTCAGGACTGCTTTAGCTGTGTCCCACAGATTTTGATAACTTGTGTCTCCTTTGTCATTTAATTCAAAGAATCTTTTGATTTCCATCTTGATTTCCTCATTTATGAAATGATCGTTCAGGAGAAGATTGTTTAGCTTCCATGACTTTGAGTAGAAACAAGAATTTCTGTTAGGGTTGATTTCTACTTTTCCACTGTGATTTGAGAATATGCATAGTATAACTGAAGCCAGCATAACTCTAATACCAAAACCTGGAAAGGATGCAATAAAAATATAAAACCACCGACTAATATCCCTCATTAATATAGATGGAAAAATTCTCAATAAAATCCTAGCAAATCCAATCCAGGTGATTATCAACGAAATAATCCATCATGACCAAGTGGGCTTCATCCCAGAGATGTAGGGACGGTTCAACTTACATAAATCTATAAAGGTAATACACCACATAAATAGAAGCAAAAACAAAGACCATATGATCCTCTCCATAGATGCAGAAAAAGCATTTGAAAAAATTCAACACCCTTTTATGATCAGAATGCTTAACAAAATAGGCATAGACAGAGCCTCCCTAAAAATAATACAAGCCATATATGAAAAATTCACAGCCAACATCATTCTGAATGGGGAAAATTTGAAAGCCTTCTGATTCAGCACTGGAACCAGACAAGGTTTCCCACTGTCCCCACTGCTATTCAGCATAGTGCTGGAAGTCCCTGTAATAGCAATCAGGCAAGAGAGCAGAATGAAGGGTGTCCAAATGGGGACAGAAGAGATCAAACTCTAACTCCTTGCAGATTATATGATATTATATCTAGAAAACCCAAAGGATTCAACCAAGAGACTCATGGAACTGATAAATTAATTCAGTAGAGTGTCAGGATACAAAATCAATACACACAAATCAGAGGCATTCATATATGCCAATAACAGTCAACAGAGAACCAAATCAAAGACTCAGTACCCTTTACAATAGCAACAAAGAAAGTAAAAAACATAGGAATACATTTAACTAAGGAGGTAAAAGACCTCTACAGGGAGAACAATCAAACACTGAGGAAGGAAATTGCAGAACATGGAAATAGGTGAAAAACCATACCATGCTCATAGATCAGAAGAATCAACACTGTTAAAATGTCGATACTACCCAAAGTGATCTACAGATTCAATGTAATCCCTATTAAATTACCAACATCATTTTTCACAGATATAGAAAAAATAATTTTATGCTTTGTATGGAACCAGAGGAGACCTCATTTGGCAGAAGCAATTTTAAGCAATAAGAACAAAATGGGAGGTATTAATTTACCAGACTTCAAACTATACAACCAAGCTGTGGTTATTAAAACAGCTTGGTATTGGCACAAATACAGGTACACAGACCAGTGGAACAGAATCAAGAATCCAGATATAAAACCATCCTCATATAGCCTTGTAATCTTTGACAAAGCAGACAAAAACATACTCTGGGGAAAAGAATCCTTATTCAATAAATGCTGCTGGGAAACCTGGATAGCCACATGTAGAAGACTGAAACAGGACCCACCATTTTACCTCTCACAAAAATCAAATCACGGTGGATAACAGACTTAAACCTTAAGTGTGAAACGATTAGAATTCTAGAAGAAAATGTGGGAAAGACTCTTATAGACATTGGCCTAGGCAAAGAATTTATGAAGAAGACCACGAAGGCAATCACAGCAACAAGAAAAATAAATAAATGGGACCTGATTAAATTAAAAAGCTTCTGCACAGCCAGAAAAACCGTCATGAGCGTAAATAGACAAATTACAGAATGGAAAAAAAGTTTTTGCATGCTACACATCTGACAAAGGACTGATAACTAGAATCTATTTAGAACTCAGGTAAATCAGCAAATCAAACAACCTATCAAAAAGTGGGCAAAGGACATGAACAGAGATTTTTCAAAAGAAGACAGAAGAATGGCCAACAAACACATGAAACAAATCCATAACCTCTCTAATCATCAGGGAAATGCAAATCAAAACCACACTGAGATATCACTTAACTCCAGTGAGAATGGTCTTTATCAAAAAGTCCCATAACAAATGCTGGCGTGGATGCCGAGAGACAGGAACACTCATACAGTGCTGGTGGGACTTCAAACTAGTGCAATCTCTGTGGAAAGCAAAATGGAGATACCTTAAACAGACACAAGTAGATCTACCATTTGATCCAGGAATCCCATTACTGGGCATTTACCCAAAAGAACAAAAGAAATTCTACAACAAAGATATCTGCACCCGAATGTTTATACCAGCACAATTCACAATTGCGAAGATGTGGAAAAAACCCAAGTGCCCATCCATCAATACATGAGTGGATTAATAAAATGTGGTATATGTATACCATGAAGTACTACTCTGCTATAAGAAACAATGGTGATATAGTACCTCTTGTATTTTCTTGGAAAGAGTTGGAACCCATTCCACTAAGTAAAGTATCACAAGAATGGAAAAATAAGCACCACATGTACTCACCATCAAATTGGTTTCAATGATCATCACCTAAGAGCACATTTAAGAATAACATTAATCGGGTGTCGGACAGATGTGGGTGGGGGAGGGGATGGGTGTATACATACATAATGAGTGTGACACTCACTGTCTAGGGGATGGACACGTTTGAAGCTCTGACTCGGTGGGGGGGGGGGTAAGGGCAATATACGTAACCTAAACTTTTTTACCCCCACAATATGCTGAAATAAGAATAAAAAAATAAAAATTAAAAAAAATATATGCTGAGACAGTCAATGATAAGTGTTCTTCACCACAAAGGTGATAACTATGAGAATTAAAGCATCTGTCAATTAGCTAGAATAAGCATTAGACAATGGGTGTGTGTATGTATATATATTTCAAAACATCACATTTTACATGAGAAATACATATATACGCACACTATCTGGGGAACAGACACGCCTGGAGCTCTGACTTGGGGAGAAAGGTGGTACATGGGCAACATATGTAACCTGCAATTCTGTATCCCCCATAACAATAAGATGAAAAAAAAAAACAAATAAAAAAAAATCAATAAAAATCTTTGAAGTACAGATTGTTCTAAATGCTGAGCCTGGATCTTTGTCATGAGCTTAACTGAACACTATCAAAAATATATAGCTTTACTGCTGTTTTTGTTATTCTATTTGTCAGTCATAAACAAGGGAACTCTGATATTTACCAGCAGATTCAGAATCCAGCACAGAATATGAAAAGTGCTTTAATGCTATTATTTTAAGCTAAGGACAACTGGACTTCTTGGTGTTGATGATTATGGTATGGAAGACACTAAAGAGATATGTAGTGCTCAGTGTCCCACCTCTGGCCACTGTCAGCACAGAAAAGAAGATTGCATGGCAAATCACTGATGAAGTTTTCAATCAAAAAGCTGCCATGATCCGAGATCCCTCTAGAGAGAATGACCAAATTGTTGGCCAAAGTTAGATGACTGAAAATGAAAACTGTGTACTATGTACTGTACGAACTGAAATAAAGTCATGTAAAATAAATTCTCTAACATTGAAATATCAGGTAAAGAAAGATGATTCCAAATTTTAAATCCACATAAATCATTCTATTAAATTCTAAAAATACACTGAAAATACACACCCATAAGTAGATTCTAGGTGGATACATATGTTGTACTATAAGTAATTGATAGAAAATTAAATTCAAACTTCTTCCTTTACCTAAACTCTCTATTAAAAGATGGCCAAGTTCTGATGTTTCTTTATATAGTGCTTACCATATGCATCACACACTTATTAATGCTTTTCTTATTTAATTGTTTTCATATTTATGACATTATATGTTGGGATCTAATAACATCTTGCTTTTACAAAGCAAACAATACTGAGTTCTTGATTTAATCCTCTGGCATTCAGAATTGTTTATCTTTCTTTGTACTTTAAGGCTCTTACTTTTAGCTTAGGACACTGAATCTCTCTAATCTTAAGTAATCAGAATGCTGCATGTATAACCTATAAATGGCCTCAAACTTTCTAGTTAAATTATTTTTTCACCAAGTTAAAAAATTCTGCACTTCTCATCAGAATTTCTAAAGTACTGTGTGAACTGGCAGGGGGTGAGTACAACAGTGAGAAAGTTGTAGCCCAAGTATAGGCAGAAAGAAGAATGGCTTAGATACATTTGTAGAAGGGAATGAAGATAAAAAGATAGCAAAAAAACTGGAGAAAATTATGAAATCAAGGAAGCAGACTTTCCACTTATAAATTCGAAGCGTTGGTTGTTCTGTAGGTCTCTTCTCTCCACATGCAAAATCAGTGCCATTTTTTCACCCTGGACATTTTCAATCTCTTACCTAGAGCCACAAACTCATTCCCACAGAAATACTTATTGCTAATTATAAAGCATCTATTACATACATTACACTGTCCTGTATTTGTTCCTTCTATTTAAATATTAAAACAATCCCATAATTTATAAATCCTTCTTAGTGTTTACCTGAACAAATTAGCTGACACCGTCAATAAATCAATTAGGTCAATGACCAAAAGAAAAAGAAACAGTGACCAAAAGTACTTTCAATACACTCCCCAAATTAGAAGGGAAATATAGGATGTACTAAGTAAATAAAATGAAATTGATACACTGTGGAATTACTCATACCTTCAGATTATTTCATGAGCACTATTAAATTTTATAAAAATCATTCTTATAATTGAAGAGCATGTCATATAAAGAATACTTAATGAACTTTGAAATAATAAAATTATACATCGGGCCTAGCATGAGTAATAAGCATGTAAGAACAGAGCACTGGCATGGGCAGGTTCTGAACTAGAAGCTTTAGGGTTTTAAACAAATTAATTCAACATAAAGCAAAAAAAAAAAATTGCTTTTAGAATCTTTGAAGTTTCTAATTTGCTAGTAAATTCTCAACACTTTTGAAATTACCTATTTTTTCCAATATTTCTTCTTTTCTTTTCAAAATAGGTATACATCCACATTCACACAAACATAATTACTTACTCTGTAAATCTATTACAACTAAAGTTCATCTTAACCATGATGTATTTGTATGTTGGATTCCATGTAAATAAAAAATGTGTTTATTTGTGCTTCACTGGCTAAAGAGGTTGCATGTTGAAAGAAAAATGTAGAATAAAATGGAACAAGTAGTCATTCAGTGTTCAGAAATGGATGGCTTTTCATTAAATGGACAATCTTTATTATAAGCATTACAGTAACAATGTAATTGCAAAAATAATAAAAAATAATAAAACTTTTGGGAACATTATTCTTCGAAGTATTAGAAAGTTAAAGCCACTGAAAAAAAGGATCACAAATGACGTCATTTTAGTTTGTAACCAATTGTACCTTTTTACAATCCATTACCTCCAACTCTGAGTAACATCAGACAAGTTAATGTTAGTGGGAAAATAACACTTCATTCAATCTACAACATGTTTGACACAATAGAAACCTTTTTTAACTTAATAAAACAAATTAAGTTTACATGTAATCTAAAAATATTTCAAAATTCACTCTATTTCATCATCGTAATTTGCAATTAGTAAAACAATTTATTTCTAATATTGTAATTGTTTCATTCTGATTATAATGAGAAGAATATTAGTCTGTATACCTACATTATACATCACTTAAAATACTGTTTGTTAAAAGTCAACCGCAAAGCACCTCTCCATTTCATACATGTTACATTTCAGTGATTTCAATTTTCCATGGAAAAGTACATGAATGATGCCTACTTAAGACAGAAAGACTTCTAATAACTGTGATGTAGCTACCATTAACCACACACATTCACATACTTACTAGGAATGATTTCATAACATCTACTGCTTTGAGAGTTGAATCACATCAATATTTGCTTGTCAAAAATGCAAAAAATTATACTTTGCTACATTTTCACCCCACCCTGACCAGAAAATATATAAGTATAACTCTCAAAAAATCTCTCTCTTTTTTCAAACTGACAAAAAAATAATCTAACTATTTTAACTGGATTATTCTCTATAATCAACAACCTGGTTTAAAGAAATAGGTGAATGTGTTAGTGCCTTAGTGCATTGTACTGTGAATCCTCTGATATCTATTTATACTTGATTTTTGATTGAATCTGTTCCAAAATTTATTATATATGTAAAGTAGTTTTAAGTATCAATTCTGTGTTCTTCTCTAAGGCATACCTTTTCCATAAATCTTTTTTCACATTCATTAAATTTGTAAGGTTTCTATCTATTAAAAATTTTCTGATGTTGAGCAATGCTTGAGAAAATATTGGAGGGTTTCTTTCAGTGTAAGTTCTCTCATGTCCAATAAGATCTGTGATAGAAGTAAAGGTATGTTCAGTGCTCTACATTATTATTGTTTACTTTCAGAATAAGTACTGTTGTGCATTTTAAGGCTAATGCTTTGGGAAAGCACTTCCAGAGTCATTACATTTATCTCACTTTTATGTAGTATGATGTCTTTGATGTTGAGTAAGATGTGAGCAGTTATTGAAGGCTTTGCCACATTCTTCACATTTGTAGGGCTTCTCTACTGTATGAATTCTTTTATATAGAGTAAGGTATGGGTTCCGGCTAATGGTTTTGCCACATTCTTCATATCTGTAGGATTGCACTCCAGTATGACTTTTCTTTATGTACCATAAGGTGTGAGCACTGGGTAAAGGCTTAGACACATTCTTCACATTTGTATGGTTTCCCTTCACTATGACTTAACACACAGTAAGGATTGAGGACTGGGTAAAGGCTTTACCACGTTCTTTACATTTGCATGGTTTCCCTCCTGTATTAATTCTTTTATGTAGAATGAGGTCTGTGCACTGGGTACAGGCTTTTCCACATTCTTCACATTTGTAGGGTTTCTCTCCACTATAAATTCTTTTATGTAGATTGAGGTCTGTGCACCGGCTAAAGGCTTTGGCACATTCTTCACATTTCTATGGTTTCTCTCCTGTATGAATTCTTTTATGTAGAGTAAGGTGTGAGCACTGGGTAAAGGCTTTGCCACATTCTTCACATTTGTATGGTTTCTCTCCTGTATGAATTCTTTTATGTAGAGTAAGGTCTCTGTACCGGCTAAAGGCTTTGGCACATTCTTCACATTTCTATGGTTTCTCTCCTGTATGAATTCTTTTATGTAGAGTAAGGTGTGAGCACTGGGTAAAGGTTTTGCCACATTCTTCACATTTGTAGGGTTTCTCTCCTGTATGAATTCTTTTATGTTCAGTAAGGTGTGAGCACTGGGTAAAGGCTTTGCTACATTGTTCACATTTGTATGGTTTCTCTCCTGTATGAATTCTTTTATGTAGAGTAAGGTGTGAGCACTGGGTAAAGGCTTTGCCACATTCTTCACATTTGTATGGTTTCTCTCCTGTATGAATTCTTTTATGTAGAGTAAGGTCTCTGTACCGGCTAAAGGCTTTGCCACATTCTTCACATTTGTATGGTTTCTCTCCTGTATGAATTCTTTTATGTAGAGTAAGGTCTGTGCCCCGGGTAAAGGCTTTGCCGCATTCTTCACATTTGAATGGTTTCTCTCCTGTATGAATTCTTTTATGTTCAATAAGACTTGAGCACTGGGTAAAGGCTTTGCCACATTCTTCACATTTGTATGGTTTCTCTCCTGTATGAATTCTTTTATGTAGAGTAAGGTCTGTGCCCCGGCTAAAGGCTTTGCCACATTCTTCACACTTGTAGGGTTTCTCTCCTGTATGAATTCTTTTATGTTCAATAAGACTTGAGCACTGGGTAAAGGCTTTGCCACATTCTTCACATTTGTATGGTTTCTCTCCTGTATGAATTCTTTTATGTTCAGTAAGATGTGAGCAGTGGGTAAAGACTTTGCCACATTCTTCACATTTGTGTGGTATCTCTCCAGTATGAATTCTCTTATGTGTAGTAAGTTTTGAGTACCAGTTAAAGGCTTTTCCACATTCTTCACACTTGTAGGGTTTCTCTCCTGTATGAATTTTCCTATGTCCAGAAACGTTTGAGATGTGGTTAATAGTTTTCCCACATCTATTATGCCTGAAAATTCCCTCTCCTGTAGGTCTTTTTTTATGTCTATTTAGATTTGAAAATTTGGTAAAGACTTTTATACATCTGAATATTTTCCTATGGGTAGTTGACAAACATTGGGTAAGACCATCGTAATACACTTTCTGCCCCTTACACTCATTCACACACTCCCAGTCTTCTCTTAAGTATATATTTTCAAGGCCACCGGTTTCATATAGTCTCCTTATTGATTTCTGAAATGAGTCTTTTATGCCCTGCTCTGGCACCAGGTCTCGGGTGCAATGAGAAGACAGTTCTGAAAGAAATGAAAATAACAAAGTATCTCACTAACTAGACTCAGGTGAATATACTTCACAATTTGAATATATAAAACTATACCAGGCACATTAGCAAGAAAGCACAATAGAATACCATGGTCTTACTTCCATGATAGATGTATGACCTTAAAAATATACTTACAAACATGACTTTTTGAGAAATCATAACTGCTAAGAGTTCATAGCACCCCATATGAGAATGACACCAAGAACCAAATGGAAGTGGAAGGGAAGTTTGTTACATTTATCTAGCAAAGCCCTTCCTCACCGCTGATATAGAGGAATCACATTAGTAGTAAAATCCGATCTCCTGGACTCCCTTTCAAAAGAGAATGAAACTATTGGCACATATGTCCATACATCTCATTTTTTATGGCCTTTCCACAAGCTGGTTTCTGTCCTCTATGATAACTACATAACTCTCTGGGAAAGGTGTGTACATATCAAAAATAAAATTCTGCAGTATTATAATGATGGTACAAAAACATTTATTTATGCTATAAAATTTGAAAGACAAAATTGACAAAGAGCATTACCATATGTTAATTGATATACAATGTAAAAATACATAATTATTGACATCAATATCATAAGGTTGGGGGCAAACATAAAGATTAAGAATTTTTGTATGCAACTGAAGTTGAGTACTTATCAGTTCAATGTATTTTGCAACTTCAAAGGACTTTAGGTAATTCTCACTGTGAACATCAGGAAAATGTTTATAGAGATACACAAAGGAAGATGGACAAAGAAACAAAATATGTCCCTAAATATTAGTGGCACATAATGAAGAAGAAACAAAGAAAAAATAGTGACAAAAGTTATATAAAACAATTAATATTAGGGAAATTATAAGTCCTTCCCTTTGAGAAAATTATATAAATATTTATGTACTAGTATTTCCAGTCAGAAGACACAGTTAAATAAAGGGATTAAAAAATCCAACTATATTCTCTCTAAAGAGACTTTACTTCATATCTTGTGAAAACAATAGACTAAAATTGGCAGAATATAACAAGATATACCATGAAAACTTTAAGCAAATAACAGCAGTGGAGTTCAAAATTATATTAGGCATATTATATTTGAAGTGAAAAATGTTACAGTTTATAAAATATACTTCAGGCCAAAACTGTCACAAGAGACACCAAGGACATTTAATATAAAAAGAGGTCATTCACTGAGAACCCATGAAAATAAGACATATATATGATATCTATCTTTATCTCACATCAAGGTTCGCAAATATATAAAGAAAATATTGACACAATTGAAGCAAGAAATGGACAGCAAAATAATAGGATACATTGATATTCCACTTTAAATAATAATAAAGCCAGTCAAATTAATAATAAGAAAACAGAAGATTTGAAAACACCGCAGAGCAATTAGACCTAACAGATATATAGAGAACACTCTACAGAATAATAATAGAACATACAAGCTTCTTGATACCTCATAAAACATTCTTCCAAAAAACTACCTGTTTGGCCACAAAGCAAGTCTTAACCAATTTTAGAAAACTGAAATTTTACACACTTTAATTTCTGACCAGAATGGAATGAAACTGTAAATAAATAACAGAAGAAATACAGAAAAATTCACAAATATATTAAAATAACACACTTTTGAACACGTTCTTGTTCAAGAGAAGAAGACTTAATGCTGTGAAGATGTCGATAGTGGTCTACAGATTCAATGCAATTCCTTTCAAATTCTCAATTTAATTTTTTCAAAAAGAGAAACAGCAAACCCAAAAATAATATGGAATCTCAAGAGACCACACAGATCTGAACAATCATCAAAAAGTGAAAAAACGCTATTGGTACCATACTTCCCCATTTTAAAACATTGAAAATCTACAGTAGTCAATGAAGTTTTCTACTGGCAGAAAGACAGAAAACTGGACCAATGAATCAGAAAGAAACACAAATATAAACTCTTGCATAGGTTGTAAAATTAAAAGGTATCTTCACACTCATATTTATTTCATCATTATTCACAAAGGCCAGCAGATGAAAGAAAACAAAATTGCCCTTACCAAATGAAAGGATAAATACAATTTGAAATTTAGAAATAGTGGATTATTTCTGAGCTTTAATAAAACAAATAATCTAGTAACACGCACAGTAGAGATAAATCTTGATGACATTATGCTTAATGATGGGATGGGGGTATAACTACATGACGAATGCAATGCACACTATCTGGGGAATGGACATGCTTGAAGCTCTGACTTGGGAGTATGGGCGGGACATGGGCAATATATATAACCTGAACTTTTGTACCCCCATAATAAGCTGAAATAAAAAAAAATTATTATTTCCCCAAACTCATAGTAACAATTTATTATATTTTTATATATTTGTATTATAAATTTACATTAACAAAGTGAAATAAAAATTTATAGAATTCAAAAACAAAAGTGAGTGGTGTTGTGGGCAGCTTCTCTAATTGAGATGCAGGCACCAGATGTATTTATTTACCATGGGAACCAGTACTTATGCAAATTGATTCTCCCTGGTTCAGCAAAATCCAATATGGCAGTTCTCCAGGGGAGGTTTGGTGGGGGAACATTGATAGACCACTGTTTTCCTTTTCTCCTCCACACCCTCCCAATGGACATGAACTTTCATTCCCTGCCTGATTTTGAAACTGGGACCCTTCCCAAATGCTTCTCATCCTGTTGACTGTGTGTCAGCAGACAGATGCACCAAGTGCCTTTCAATGGGAAGATCACAAGCTGAGCCAGGTGAAAAAGCACCCATAGCACTGAGAGCTGGGCATCTCAGCACAGAGAATTCCAGCATCAGCTATGGTGGCGAGAAGGGGCCATGGTCTTCCTGTAACACTCTCAGGAAGAGTGAGTGCCAGGCTACCCTCCTCCTCTCTGAGTTGCAGCACCAGATACACTTTCCAAGGCAGGCTTGGCTGGTAGTTTGCACCCCATTGCTGAAGGAGTGCTCAGTCACTCAGTGGAGCTTTTGCTGGAAGTGTGCTACCCGATGCCCAAGGCAGGCTTAGTCACTCAGTGCAAGCTGCTTTGGCAGTTGCTATGGGGTGAGTGTGGTCACACAGCTATGAGAACCTTAAGCCAAAATTACTTCCTGGGATGCCTGGAGTGTATCAGGTGCAGATGAGGGGGTGTCCAGGTGCAGTGATGCTGGCCCTCTTGTAGCTCATAGTACACTACCATGGGATGAGAGACATGCATCGTATTGCAAGCCTGAGGCACCTGGGTGGGGGAGGTCAAAATCCCTTACTTTTTCCCTGGGCTCCAGAAGTCCTGTGATTTTGTTTGTGCCAGTTCCTACCTTTTATCCTCCTCTCTTCTCAGCTGCTCAGTACCTGCTGTTAGTGTCCCAGACTCCACTTGTTTCAGACTGTATGGTCTACTGCTTACCAGGAATCATCCTCTACTCCCCTCTGTTAAATTATCAACTGTTCTACTTGAATGCTCTGACAAGCCTTGATTCTCATCAGCCATCTTGAAGTCTCCTTACATGATTATTTCTCTCACACAAATATAATATACATTCAGCAATAAAGAACTGCTGAAATTATAATTTTTATGACTACTCACCCAGTAAAGATGAAAGAATTATAGACCACAAACCAAGAAAACAAATAAGTAAGTTTGAAACAAACTTGACATAATTATTACTCACACAGGCAAGCAAACACATAGAGAATTATTTTAGCACTGGATAAATTGCTAATTCATATTTAAATATTAAATCATACTATGTTAAAGTGACCAGAGTTGAATATTGTCACACAAAATTACAATGTATAAGTAAAAACAAAGATAAAATTAACTGTACTTATCACAAGATTTCAGGGAATGCAGAGGATTCACAAAACCTATCCCACAGCAACAAAAAACATAAATCTCCAGGAACCAATGCTTATGAAATGGAGATATTTGGAGTACCTGAAAAACCTTAGAAATAATCATCTGAAACATCCCCTACAAGAAAAACAAAACACAGACAACAAAATCTGCAAAATGATGCCTGAAGAAACTGAGATATTAACAGACATAAAACCTATAACAAGAACCCAACACAAATTTTAGAGCTGAAGAATATAATAACTGAGATGAAAAATTCACTAGAGAAGCACAGAAGCACACTTAATGAAGCAGAAGAATCAGAAAGTTGAAGACATTTCATTTATAAATATTGAGTCATGGAAGCAAAATTTTAAAAGGGACACAACTGAAGGTGGAGTATGGAACGTATTGGACACAGTCAGGTAGACCAATATATCTAAGAAAGATTCCTAGAAGAAGAATATAGTGGGAAAATGGCAGAAAGA
Source organism: Eulemur rufifrons (assembly GCF_041146395.1). NCBI lineage: Eukaryota > Metazoa > Chordata > Mammalia > Primates > Lemuridae > Eulemur > Eulemur rufifrons. Next base: position 11,214,224 of record NC_091012.1, on the reverse strand, counting down.
TTATTTGGAGAATAAGGCAGCTGAGAATTTTCTAAATGCCAGAGTGATAACAAAAAAAAAAAAAAAAAAAAAGTACTACCAACTAAGAGGGCTTCCTCTGGGAAATATTTTTTTTCAAAAACAAGAGAAAAATTAAAGATTTTCCAAGCTAAGCAAAAGTCAATGCTGTTCATCACCGTGGGAGTAGGCCAGAAGAAATGTAAAGGGGGTCCACTGTGATGAAAAATAAAATTATGTTGGGTAGCATTATAAACAGTTAAAAACATAAAGCTTTGTGTTAAAGATAAATGTATAAACAGATATAGAATTCTATTTGATCATGATGGTTCATAAACCCTCATAATAAATCTATAGAATTAAAGAAAAACTGAAAGCATAAATGTGCAAAAATCTATTCTCACATATACAATATAAAAGGTATAATTTGTGACATTAATAAGAACATGTGGCACTTTAAGACATGTAGGTTTTTAATTTAATTTAATTGAAACTGTTACGAGATTAAGATATGTTGTTATAACACAGAGATTATTTAGTCTCCATTTCCTAATGTGGTCACAAACAGAATGCCTGTAGAAGGTATGCAAAAGCAAATGGGAAAGCAATCAAAGCATGTCACTTCAAAATCAAGGAAATAAAAATAAAGAGAATAAGACAGGCAATGAGGAACAATGTATATACAGGGCACATGGGCAAGAATTAAAAAATTTCAATGGTAAATTCATATCCTTTAGAAGTTACTTTAAATATAAGTGGTTTAAACTCTCTAATGAAAAATAAGATGACTTTCGGGAGACTCGAAGATGGCGGAATGGTGGTGACCTCCTGGATTTGTGCTCCCGGAGTGGAAGGCATGGGTCTCGGACTGCCACAACGCTAGAGGTTCACTGCCCCACAAGAACGGCGGTGTGAACCCACGGAGAATCAGCGTGGGACAGAGAGAGAGCAAGAAAGGACTGAGGTGATTGAGAAATAAATCATGAATATCTGGAGAGGGTGGGAAGGTTAATAGAGAAGGGAGCGCAGGACTGCTGTACCCACCTCACCAGAGAGTGGGGTGGGTTCAGCCCCACAGGAAAGCATCTTGCTCCCCCTCTGACCTCCACACCCACTCAATTGGGGATCTGCCTGAAGTCGGTGCAGAATCGCCGCGGGAGAAGTGGGGCTCTGCAGAGAGGAGACATTAGCGGGAGGCATTTTGGACCCTGGAGCGCTGTGCACAGCCGAGGTGCCTAGCAACTGTCTCCTATACGCGGGCAGCAGGGCTGCTTCAGTCCGGCTCTAGCAGACGCCGAACTGTGTCGTTTAGGCGGGCGGCTGGATTCTCCCGGTCCCGGCTCCTCTGGCCTCTGCCGGTCCCTGAGCGTTCAACCCCAGAGACAGTGATCTGCAGACGGGCGGCTGCCATTGTCGGGTTTCACAGCCTAAACGCTGCGGAGCGATTGGGTACCGGGCAGCTCCCTGGGCACCTCCCTTCCCTAGTCCACGGACCCCCACTACGAGCTCCACCTTTGTGTGAACACTGAGTGGTTCCCCAGTTGCGAGAGAGTGGAGCATGGACCTTGCAGACATTGGGGCAGGGCGGACCATTGCCTGCGGGAACTGCAGCGGCTGGGGCACTGGGCAAACGAAGGTGCCACTCCATTCCCCCTATCCACTGTCTTTCGTGCAGAGAGAGACGGAAACCACCTTGGGAGAGGAAGAGGAGCAGCCCCCCCAGCAGGGGTAGCAAAATCCTGAACAACATGCGAAGGGCTCCCCCTAGTGACAGAGGACGCAGCTTATCTGGTGCTCATGGCGTGCCCCTATCCAGACTAAAGCTGAAAGAAGGGATCTTAAGGACTCATCCAGATGGGAAGGGCTCAGTGAAAGAACTCTGGGACTATAAAGAATCAAGCTGAAACCTTGCCCTCAAAGAGGATTACTAGTTCTCCACCAATTAACACAAACCAGATTCCAAATAGCAACATGGCACAGGAAGAATTTCAAACATGGATCATAAATACGCTGAACATTATGAAAGAAAAAATGGATAATCAACACAAAGAAACCACAAAAAAGATCCAGGACTTGGAAGAAAAATTCACCAAAGAAATTGAAATACTGAAGAAAAATCAAACTGAATTCCTGGAAATGAAGAATTTATTCAAGGAGCTACAAAATACAGTCGAAAGTCTCAAGAGCAGGGTAGATCAAACAGAAGAAAGAATCTCAGAGATTGAAGATAACACTTTGCAATTAAATAAGACAGTCACAGAGTTAGAGCAAAGAAACAAGAGAAAAGACCAGAGTCTACAAGAAATGTGGGATTATGTGAAGAAGCCTAATGTGAGAGTTATCGGCATTCCTGAGGGTGAAGAAGACAATAAGCAAGGGTTGAATAAACTATTTGAAGATATAATTGAGGAAAATTTCCCAGGCCTTGCCAAATCTCTAAATATACAGGTTCAAGAAGCTCAAAGAACCCCCGGGAGATTCATACCAAATAGGAAGACACCACGTCATGTAGTTATCAGACTGACCAAAATATCCACTAAAGAGGCCCTTCTTCGAGCTGTAAGGAGAAAGAAACATGTAACATACAAAGGAAAGTCCATCTGAATCACGCCAGATTTCTCAACTGAAACCTTACAAGCAAGAAGAGATTGGGGCCCCATTCTCACTCTTCTGAAACAGAATAATGCCCAGCCTAGAATCCTGTACCCAGCTAAGCTCAGTTTTATATATGAAGGTGAAATTAAGACATTCTCAGATAAACAAAAACTCAGGGAATTCACCAAGACAAGACCAGCTCTCCAAGAAGTACTCAAAACAGAGTTACACATGGTCCAGCACAAGAAGGACCCTCGAATGTAACACTAATCAAGAGATAAATATAAAAACTCAGTTATCATAATGGCTCAAGAGAGAAAACAGATCAATGAAATTCAACCCAACATGTGGAACAGCAATCTGTCTCACTTATCGTTCTCTCATTAAATGTGAATGGATTGCATTCCCCACTCAAGAGACATAGACTGGCCCAATGGATAAAAAAATATAATCCAAGTATCCTCTGTCTTCAGGAAACTCATCTAACCTGCAAGGATGCATTTAGACTGAAAATAAAAGGGTGGAAATCAATATTCCAAGTAAATGGAACCCAAAAGAAAGCTGATGTGGCAGTTCTAATCTCTGATAACATGGTTTTTAAATCAACAAAAGTAAAGAAAGACAAACATGGTCACTATATACTGGTGAAGGGTACAATTAAACAAGAAGACATAACTATACTTAATATATATACACCCAATCTAGGTGCACCCAGATTCATAAATCAAACCCTACTTGATTTGAACCAAATGATAGATAACAATACTGTAATAGATGGAGACTTTAACATCCCACTGACAGTACAGGACAGATCCTCTAAACAGAAAATAAACAAAGACATAATGGACTTAAATAGAATTCTAGAACAAATGGGCCTGACTGACATCTACAGGACATTCTACCCAAAAACCACTGAATATACTTTCTTCTCATCAGCTCATGGGACATTCTCCAAGATTGACCATATCTTAGGACATAAAGCATGTCTTAAAAAATTTAAAAATATAGAAATTATACCATGCATCTTCTCAGATCACAGTGGAATAAAAGTAAAAATGAACCCTAACAGAAATCCTCACTTCTACTCAAAGTCATGGAAGCTAAATAACCTTCTCCTGAACACTTATTTTATAAACGAAGAAATCAAGTCAGAAATCAAAAGATTCTTTGAAGTAAATGACAAAGGAAATACAATGTATCAAAATCGGTGGGACACAGCTAAAGCAGTCCTGAGAGGAAAATTTATTTCCATAATGCCTATACCAATAAGACAGAAAACTTACAAGTAGACAATCTAATGAATAGACTCAAAGAGCTGGAGAAGGAAGAACAGACCGATCCCAAACCAAGCAGAAGGAGAGAAATTATTAAGATTAAATCAGAACTAAATGAAAAGGATAACAATCAAACCATAAGGGAGATTAATAAAACCAAAAGATAGTTCTTTGAAAAAATAAACAAAATTGACACACCTCTGGCTAGACTAACCAAGAGCAGAAAAGAAAAAATCTCTTATAACCTCCATCGGGAACACGAAAGGAGTAATCACGACTGATGCCACAGAGATACTTGATATCATCTATGAATTCTACAAAAATCTTTATGCACACAAATTAGAAAACCTGGAGGAAATGGACAAATTCTGAGAAACACACAGCCTTCCCAGGCTCAACCAGGAAGAAATAGAATTCCTGAATAGACCGATATCTAGATCTGAAATCGAAACAGCAATAAAAAACCTTCCCAAAAAGAAAAGCCCTGGACCAGATGGGTTCACACCTGAATTCTACCATACCTACAAAGAAGAACTGGTGCCAATCCTACATAAACTATTCTCCAATATAGAGAAGGATGGGATTCTCCCCAACACTTTTTACCAAGCCAACATAATCCTGATACCAAAACCAGGAAAGGATGCAACTAAAACAGAACTATAGACCAATTTCTCTTATGAATATAGATATAAAAATTCTGAATAAAATCCTAGCAAATCGAATCCAAGTGCTTATCAAAAAAATAATCCATCACGACCAAGTGGGCTTCATCCCAGAGATGCAGGGAAGGTTTAACATACGAAAATCTATGAATGTAATTCATAACATAAATAGAAGCAAAAATAAAGATCATATGATACTCTCAATAGATGCAGAAAAAGCATTCGACAAAATTCAACACCCTTTTATGATAAGAACACTTAACAAAATAGGCATAGACAGGGCCTATCTAAAAATGATACAAGCCATATATGACAAACCCACAGCCAACATCATACTGAATGGGGAAAAACTGAAAGCATTCCCACATCGAACTGGAACCAGACAAGGCTGCCCACTGTCCCCATTACTTTTCAACATAGTATTGGAAGTCCTTGCGAGAGCTATCAGGCAATAGAGCAGAATCAAGGGAGTCCAAATAGGGACAGAAGAGATCAAACTCTCACTCTTCGTTGATGATATGATGTTATATCTAGAAAATCCCAAGGTTTCAACCAAGACTCCTGGAATTGATCAATGAATTCAGTAAAGTCTCAGGATACAAAATCAATACACACAAATCAGAGGTATTCATATTCACCAATAACAGTCAAACGGAGAACCAAATTAAGGACTCAATACCCTTCAAAATAGCAACAAAGAAAATAAAATATCTAGGAATATATTTAACTAAGGAGGTAAAGGACCTCTATAGGGAAAACTATGAAACACTGAGGAAGGAAATCGCAGAACATGTAAATAGGTGGAAAACCATACCATGCTCATGGATCGGTAGAATCAACATTGTTAAAATGTCTATACTGCTCAAAGTTATCTACAGACTCAATGCAATCCCTATTAAATTACCAACATCTTTTTTCACAGACACAGAAAAAATAATTTTATGCTTTGTATGGCACCAGAGAAGACCCCGTTTAGGAAAAGCAATCTTAAACAACAAAAACAAAATGGGAGGTATTAATTTGCCAGACTTCAAACTATACTACAAGGCTGTGGTTCTTAAAACAGCCTGGTACTGGCACAAGTGCAGGGACACAGACCAGTGGAACAGAACTAAAATCCAAATATAAAACCATCCTCGTATAGCCATCTAATCTTTGACAAAGCAGACAAAAACATACTCTGGGGAAAAGATTCCTTATTTAATAAATGGTGCTGGGAAAACTGGATATCCACATGTAGAAGACTAAAACAGGACACACAGCTCTCACCCCTCACAAAAATCAAATCACGGTGGTTAACAGACTTAAACCTTAGGTCAGAAACTATTAGAATTCTAGAAGAAAACGTAGGAAAGACTCTTACAGACATTGGCCTAGGCAAAGAATTTATTAAGACCCCTAAGGCAATCACAGCAGCAACAAAAATAAATAAATGAGACCTGATCAAATTAAAAAGCTTCTGCACAGCCAAAGAAACAGTCAGGAGAGTAAACAGACAACCTACAGAATGGGAAAAAATTTTTGCATACTACACATCAGATAAAGGACTGATAACAAGAATCTATTTAGAACTCAGGAAAATCAGTAAGAAAAAATCGAACAACCCTATCAAAAAGTGGACAAAGGACATGAATAGAAATTTTTCAAAAGAAGATATAAAAATGGCTAACAAACATATGAAAAAATGTTCAACATCTCTAATCATCAGGGAAATGCAAATCAAAATCACAATGAGATATCACTTAACTCCAGTGAGAACGGCCTTTATCAAAAAGTCCCAAAACTATACATGTTGGCGGGGGTGTGGAGAGATAGGTACACTCATACACTGCAGGTGGGACTGTAAACTAGTGCAGCCCCTGTGGAAAGCAATGTGGAGATACCTTAAACAGATTCAAGTAGACGTACCATTCGATCCAGCAATCCCATTATTGGGCATCTACCCAGAAGAACAAAAGTCATTCTATAAAAAAGACACCTGCACCCGAATGTTTATAGCAGCACAATTCACAATCACAAAGATGTGAAAACAACCCAAATGCCCATCAATTCATGACTGGATTAGCAAAATGTGGTATATGTATACCATGGAATATTACTCAGCTATTAGAAATAATGCCAATATGGCATCTCTTTGGTTCTCCTGGAGAGAGCTGGAACCCATTCTATTAAGTGAAGTATCCCAAGAATGGAAAAATAAGCACCACATGTACTCACCAGCAAACTGGTTTCCCTGAGTGCACATTTGGGAATAACACCAATTGGGTATCAGACAGAGGTCAGGGCTTGGTGGAAGGGATGGATGTATACCTACTTGTTGAGTGTGATGTGCACTGCCTGGGGAATGGACACGCTTGAAGTTCTGACTGGGGGGGATGGGGTGGGGGAGGGGAGGTGTGCACATCTACATGATGAGTGTGATGTGCACTGTCTAGGGATTGGACACAACTGAAGCTCAGACTCGGGGGGATAGGGAGGCATGGGCAATGTATATAGCCTGATCTTTTGTACCTCCATAATGATCTGAAAAACAAACAAAAAATAAAAATAAAAATAAAAGTTAAAAAAAAGGAGAAAAAAAGGAAAATAAGATGACTTTATAAATAAAAAACAAACAGCACTCTACAATATGCCACCTACAAAAGCCTTCCTTTAGCTCTGAAATGTCAAATTGGTTAAAAGTAATTGTAAAAAAAAATGTATGTAAATAATTAGAGGAGGATATTGTGGCCATAATTAAAGGAAATACTCCTTAAGTCAAAAACCATCAGAAGAGACAAAGACTGTTATAACATACTGATAAAATGGGTCATTTAACAGAAATCTATAGCACAGGATACACATAGATATATACATGCAATGCACTTATTTTATCATAGATATTTTTAAATATATATTATATACATCAGGACTTCTAAATATATTAAGCAAATAGGAACAGAAGTGTGGACAGAAGTGTTGCAAGAAACACCTAGCAACACACTAATTATAGGAGACCGCAAGACCTCACTTTCAAATGAATGGAAAAATTTGATAGAAGATCAATAAGAAACAGATAATGGGAAAAACATTATAGATCAGTTAGATGTGAAAGACATTTAAAGAGGTCTTCAGTGAAACGTAGCAGAATACACAATAGTTTCAATCAGACATGACAAATGCTGTTAGGACACTTAAGTTTTATCAACTGGAAGAAGTCTAAAAACATACAACATATGTTTTTTGGCAAAAATGAAGTGGACCTAGAAATCAAAAGCAAAAGATAAACTGGCTAATACAAAAATATGTCAAAATTAAACACACTCTTAAATGTATTCATGTTCAATGGTCAGATGATTTAAAATTGTTGAGATGTCAACAGTATACACAGTGATATACAAATTTAATGCAATGTCTATAACGTTCCAATCATACTTGATCTTGAGATATATAAAAGAGTTGGAACCCATTCTACTAAGTGAAGTATCCCAAGAATGGAAAAATAAGCACCACATGTACTCACCAGCAAATTGGTTTCCCTGATCATCGCCTAAGTGCACATTTGGGAATAACACCAATTGTGTGTCATGCAGATACGGGGGGAGGGGGGAGGGGGGAGGGGGGAGGAGGGAGGGGATGGGTGTATACCTACATAATGAATGCGATTCGCACTGTCTGGGGAATGGACACGTTTGAAGCTCTGGCTCGAGGGAGTGGGGGGCATGGGCAATATAAATAACCTAAAATTTTGTACCCCCATGGTAAGCTGAAATTAAAAGAAGGAAATATATGTATAAAATTCTTAGAAGAAAATAAAAGGGAAAGATCATGATATTGGTCCTGGCACTGTTTTAGTAGATGTAACACCAAATGCATAAGCAATAAAAATGAAGAAAAGAAAAATGGGATTCCATCAAACTTCAAAATGTCTGCACAAAGAAAAGAATTCAGTGGAGTAAAAATGCCTCCTACAAAATGGGTAAAAATAGATGCAAATCACAAATTGCATAGCAGTTAATATCATGAATATACAAACAATGACTAAAATTCAACAACAAAAAGTGAATAGCTTGATAGAAAAATGGACAGTAGATTGATCTCGCATTTCTGCAAAGAAGAAATACAAAGGGACAAACAGAATTTGAAAGTATCCTTAAAATTGTTAATCTTTTGAGAAATGCAAAGCAAAGTCACAATGAGATATCACCTCACATCCATTATATTGAGAACTTTTAAAAAAATAAATACATATACAAATACAAACATACATACATATGGTGAGAATGTAGAGAAATTGAAATGCTGTCATGTTATTCTGAAACTTTGATTCTAAAATTATAAAAAAATGAAATAGAACAGATCAGAAATAAAAAATATATAAGGAGACAAAACTCAGCAATATGGTGGGAGGGGAAGGATCCACTTGTATTTTTCCAAACAACAACAAAACGTTACTGGCCATCCACAGAAAATTACACTTATCTGAATTTGGGGACTTAAATAGAAGGTCATTAAACCCTAGTGGAGCCATAGATCTTGGAGGGTCATTTTGAATATTCAGGTTCTCATTCAGGTGCTAAAAGTAAGGACCCATTGTCCTGACTACAGACTACATCATGGGTCAACCAACTTGGATACACACAGTCTCTAAGTGTTCCCTGTGACAAAGTTACAGTGGTGCTGTTCATCCAGAGACTTTGGGAGAGACACATCTATCTGTAGCCATGGAGGCAGACCTGAATAATTTGGTCTTACTGTCATCTGAAAAGCAGACCTGTGACTCTGCTACAGCTGTCTCAACTACAGTCCATGGCCAGTTCTTTCAGTATACAGATCCACACAGAGACCTGAAGGGAAACTTCCAAGGTACTCATTGGGAGCCGCACCCATCCACACATCTGGTATCAGCCCCACCACATGCAGACTCAACTGCACAATCATACTGTAGTATGTTTGAGTAGAGATCAAAATCCTGAAGGCAACCAGCTTACCCAGAAACAAGAGAGGATTGAAAACCGCCCAGCCCTTCAGAACTGGCCCACCAAATGCAGACTCCACTGCAGAGCAAGGGGCAGCCTTGTGACCTGGCTAAAGCAACTCTTCATTGAAAACCCACTGGACATACCTTTAGTCCAAGTACCCAAAAGGAAACATCTTTACCTTCCAAATCCACTTTATAAAAACTAGAAAAGGTATTTAATCCTTCACATGCACAGATACCAATATAAGGAAAATGTGCAACCACTCTTAATGCTTCTATTTTATGATATTACTACAAGACCTAAGCAGAAAAACTAGGCAAGAACGTCACAAGAATCCACTCAAATTAGACAGGAAAAAGTAAAAATAACACTTTTACTTTACTAATGCCACACTGTTTTCAGATGGCATTATCTTATGTGTCAAAAACCATAAAGAAGATAGGAAAAAAACCTTTATGAAGTAATAAAACCACTCAGTTAAGTCACGGGATATAAAATTTACATTCAAACATCAGTTGTTTTTCTATATACTAACAAACTCTCCAATAAAAAAGGAAAACACTCTCATTTACAATAACATCAAGAGAATAGTATGCTAAGAAATAAATTTAACCAAAGTAGTAAAAAAAAAAAAACAACAACCTTTACACTGAGTACTATAAGATATTAATAAAAGAAGTTGAAGATGACATGAGTAAATAGAAAGATATTATACAAAACCATGTATGGATTCAATGCACTCCCTATCAAAATTCCAGGGGCATTACTCACAGTATTAACAAACAAATCCTAACATTTGTGTGATATCTCATGTACCTTTGATGAGCCAGAACAATACTGAGAAAGAAGAAAAAAAGGTTCTGGCATCACGCTTTCTGATTTCAAACTATATTTCGATGTGATAGTAATAAAAATACAATATGCACATAAAACCAACACAAAAAAACAATGGAACAGAATGGAGAGCTCAGAAATAAACCGAAGTATATAAGGTCAACTAACCTTTACCTAAGGCACTAGCAATGTTCAATGCAGAAAGTATGGTCTCTTCAATGCTTGGTGCTGGAAAACTGGATACCCACAAACAAATGAATAAAAGTAGACTATTTTTTTTCTTACATGATATTCAAAAACTAACTCCAGATGTAATAAAGATTTAAATGGGAGACATAAAATTCTTTTATGAAGGTAACATGAAGAATAACTCAGCATCACCAAAACATCATGCAAACACAAATCAAAATTATCATAAGGTATCACCTCACAACTGTTAAAATGGCTAATGTCCAAAAGAAGAGACATAATAAGTGCGGGCAAAGTGTGCAGAAAAGCAATCCCTGTACACTGTTATTGATTTGTAAACAGGTAGTGTCATCATAGAGATTTGTTTAAAAATGTAAATAATAGAACTGCCTTATCATTCATCAATTCTACTTCTGAGTATAATCAAAGATGTAAAATGAGTATCTCAAGAAAATTCTGAACCCCCGTGTATACTGCAGCTTTACTTACAATGTATACAATAAATATATACAGTTATGCAATTCTTATTTGTGGAAAAATTCACCAGTTAAACATGCACACACAAATATATATGCACACATACACACATATATGTGAATGACAATTTCCTGATAGTACTAAATAGGGGAAAATTATGGAATATAAGCATCAAAATACAATGTATCAATTGGGAGTATAAATATATTCAGTAATTTGAAGCACTCAAAGGGAGAGTATATTTAAGGATTCTATGAGGTGAGTAGGGAAAATAAACTATAATACAGTTTGACAATTTGGGTACAATAAAGTTGAAATTTTACTCTTATTTTATACTAGAAAAACGGATATACATAAAAAAGAAAAAAGGATATTTCAAAGTGAAATAATGTTAGATGTTCTTAGGTTTAGGAAGAGGCTATGCATTTGTATAAAATTAATGAGTCTGAATTTCTATAGGATTGCCTCTGAAACCTTAGAATTGGAAATCATGATGTAGAAAATATGAAAAATCTGTCCCTAGTGTTTCTAGAATTACTGAAGCAAATCACAATATCTCCACTATTCCTTTTTACACATTTCAAAAATGAAGCAAGAAAAGGAACTTCAAAAATGGAGCTGGGCATGGTGGATCACAACTATAATCCCAGCAATTTGGGAAGCCAAGGAAGGTCGATCAGTTCAGATCAAGATCTTGAAACCAGCCCCAGCACCATAAAGAGACTTCATTTTAACAAATAATAATAATAATAGGAATAAATCAGCTGGCCATGGTGGCTCATGCCCATAGTCCTAGGTACTTGGAAAATTGAGGTAGCAGGATCCCTGGAGCCCAGAAGTTTCAGTTTGCAGAGAGCTATGATCAACCACTGTATTCCAGATGGGGCAGCAGAGCAAAATGCTGTCAAAAATGCTTTAATGTAGAGGTCTTCAAAATATGTACAGATAATCCCATATCTCCCCGAACAATAGAAGTGTTTACAGATAATGTAGTCCCTTATAAGCCATGACAAGAAGTTTGGCTCTCACTGAATTCTAAGGAAGATCACTACAGATGTACAGTTCTTAGAGAGTTTAAGAGCATGGGACAGAAGATGTCCTTCTGTAAGAGAAAGAGAAACATACACAGGCTTCTCAAAAAACATTTCCAAAAGAGGGAGTATTGCAAACCACTTTTTAATATCTGCCTTTCTCCTTGAGCTTTGGCTCTTTAACATTTGTTATCTGCTTTACTGAATCTCACCTACCTGTATATTTAGCTGTTGTTTCCTCTTTATTCATAATCCAGGGCTCTATCCCTTGCTCCAGACATGTGATCAGCTCTGGCTTTGAGACAGCAAGACCTGTTTTATTAGAAAGAATACACATGACTTTTGCTGAAGACTCTCCAATTACTAATCTTTAAAGTACTATACTTATAGACAGAATATTATAGAAGATTCTAGAAAATTGTTTTCCAAAATATGGTTTTCTCACAGACCCTGTAGAACGATAAGAAATTATTTCAAATTTATGGCTCCAGAGCACCAATTCCCACTAGCATCAAATAAAAAATAAGTGGTGGAAATTGTGTTCTAAGGTGCAGGCAACAATTATATACCCTGATTTCTAGAGGAACCATTAATCTAGAGTGAAGTATACAGATCAGCTGAAGAAAGGAAAAGGTTCATGATAAGATGAGACATCTAGTGATTTTATTTTCTACGCCAAAATCCTTCAAATTTTCCTTAAAAGCAGGGATATAAAATTCTTTCATGTAAAGTAGAAATTTCCAAGAAACAATCTAAAAAAATAAAATAATGCCCTTAGTATGGAATAGGAATTGTGTATTGAAGTGATCCTCACCAAGGGAGACCAGGTTTCCGTAGTTCTCTAACATCACATCCCTATACAAATTGCGCTGAGCATTGTCAAGGCATGCCCACTCCTCTGGAGAGAATTCTATAGCCACATCCTTGAATGTCACCAGTTCCTGAAAAAAGACACATATTTCCCAAGTTGCCAAGGAGAGAATTCTTAATTTGACTACAAGGAAAATGGAAGTTATGAGAACTGTTTCTGACATATGGGTGACTGGAATTATCCAATAAGATATTTTTTAGCATAGTGATATTCTTGAACATATTCTCTAATTCTCAGGAATGAAAATCGTATAACGTGTGAAATTAGTGTGCATATGATATTGTTTTGCATGATAAAGTATTTAATATAACATTAAGGGCCTCAACACTGCAATATAAATTTGTGCTATATTTACATCATATGAAATAAATTGTGCATATTCTCACACAGAGAAACAGTGAGTTAGAAGGTATCACCCAATTTTCACGTGTATAGTAATGAACTGGAGATCTTGTTAAAATACAGATTCTCATTCAGGAGATCTCGGGTGGGGTCTGAGTCTCTGCATTTCACAGAATATAACCAGTGAAGCCAGTGCTTCTGACCTAAGGAGAGTATTTTGTCAACATCCAGTAAGTGGTAGACTTTCAATTTATCTCACTTCATTTGACCAGAAGACAAAAATAAGAGTCTTCATTTTTCAAAGCAAGCTATAAAAAGAAAGGGGAGCTTCCAGTGTAAATGTGATAGTTCATGCACATCAGTCAGTAAATTTCCAAAAGACATTTAATCATAAAGAAAAAAAACAATTAACTTTACTTTGGATGAATCTGTCAGAGAGCACCTTAACCAAGTGAATGAAGTTAACATCAACCGTAGTGGGACAAATTGGTATTAGGCACCATTGCACAGAGGATAAAAAAAATCACTGCTGGGATGGTAGTGCCCAAAAATATGTAACCATAAAGAATCATCTGTTTTATGCAAAGTTCAAGTTATAGATATTTCTCATGTTTTTTAATCTTTAATAATGTATGTAAATACTTTTGCATTTTATAGAGCAAGTCTCCTATTTTTTATTTTTCCATAATTTTCTTGTTATCCTAGGCAATCAATGCTATCCTCTTTCTGCATTTTCCAAATGCTATTTCACATAGAGCTGATGAAAACATCCAGATCAAACCTTGAAAGTACATGTTCCCCTTCTTCACTCAAATACAAACACCCTATCACATCCCCAATAGGAATATCAGATATCCACACTATTGTAGGTTGAATTGTCACAATGGGAACATTTTTAATATTACATATCACACATTTATTATGAAACTTGTTTATTTTATTAAGAAGCTTGTGTGGAGAGAATGTAGAGCAGGTTTTATTATATAGGGAGGAAGGATTTTCCAGTGCTCCTTGACTATCATAAGAAGAAATGAAAAAAATGTAGTGGGAAAAAACTCATTAGGCATAAACATCAGAAGTAAAGAAATAAAGGTTTACAAGTTCTAAAAATTCAAGTTCTGCATGACATTCCAGGAGGAACAGTGGACACAGCCCCCTAACCTGGGACACACTTACCTGAAAAACAGCCATTTCCTCTTCTCCTTCTCCTACTCTGAAATTTCTTTTCAGGTGAGATTGTGTAGAACAATCAAAATTACATCTTGAGACTATTCCCTGAAAGGAGTCAGCACAATTTCTTCACCTGTTTACACAGCATCCACAAGCAGGAGGACCACAAAATGCAGAAAAGGCTACACACACTGGTTCTTAGTCACAGGAAACAGTCAGGTATGATGTCTCCTCATGGAGACTAAAATGTGAGGTTCTCCTGTCTTTCCCTTGGTGACCTCCCCCTGCCACACATGCCAGGACTTTCTGCTACAGCAGTGGGAATCTGGACCACACTGATCTGCCCCTATGAAACCCAAAGCAGCAGGCCCTGTGACTTCTCTCTGGAACAAAGTCTAAACTCAATCTCATGAATGTATTTGGGAGTTCTAATGCTTGACCCTAGTATCAAATGAGAATTATTTGGAGCACAATTAAAACCACATGGATGTTCCCACCCAGCCCCATAGACAGGTGATGGTGTTTCTTTTAAGCTAGCCAGGTGATCCTAATTGAAAGCCTAGGCTGAGAGGCAATTACTTAAAAATTGTCTCTGAACCATCAATGTGAATATAAATCATGTGGTATTGTGGGCCTCACTCTAAGAAAAGTGGTCTGCTGGTGTGGAAGGTGGACATTAATTGGCTTCTTTGTCAAGTCCCCTTTTAGTGCTGATGTTGCTCAACCTAGATCCATTATTAGGAGCACTCAGCTAGAGACAGCAAGCACAGCATACAGAATGTCTTATGCCCAACACTCATCACAACACAGATACTTATTTTCCAAAGTGAAGACCAGCATAATGCAATGTCTACTGAGCATGTACTGTGTGCTCAGAACGATGGTATGCTGCACCATGAAGAAGCCTTTACATTGTGTGACTTAATCCTTAAAATACCAGAAAAGGTGAGTAATAAGTGTCCAATAATTTCCACAAAAATTTAGTTGTGATGCCAGCTTTTCTATTCTTCTCCCACAACTATAATAGGACACTACACAAGACTTAGAAAATTCTTTAATCCCACCCTCAAAAGTCCTTTCAAAGTCAATTTACAAAGTCTGTGTTGATCTCATACACTGCAGAAAATGTCTCCCTTGAGTTTTTTGTACATCCTTAATCCAAAATCTGCCCCTGTCTTTTGAATTGCAGATTGAGGGCAGGTCTAGGTTGGATCAAATTTGCTGTGCATTCTCTGGTGTTACAGTGAGGTAAGGAAAACAGGAGGAAAGATTCCCTTACGGAACCTTCTCTAATGGATCCTGAAAAACCTCAGGCCTTAGATTCAGAATTCAGAGCTGCAGATTTATCCCTCCAGAGAGGCATGAATTCAGTAGCACCCACGGCACATTCCCTGGCATTTGGGCAAGAGGACAAGGCAGAAGGGTTTTTTTTTTGGGTTCAAACCAGTGCACACTATCTTGTTCTGGCTTGTGTCATGGCCCCATGGTCTCTGAATCCATTTCAGTTCTGAAGATGTCAGGTGCATTTAATGAAAGGCTAGTACTACTGATTATTATCCCGTGAGAGTGTTTTCATAGGAATCTGGTCTAAGTATTCTCTTGATGAGACAGCAGACCCCAAACAGGCAGAGAGAACTTACTGTGTTCAGATGAGGGGACAGTGAAGGTCTGTGCTGCACAGTTGTGAGTTTGTGACTGGAAGCTAAAGAAGGATCTAGTCTTCAAAGCACCTCCAGTGTAAATCCTGGGGGGCACATTTTATTTTCATGTTATATTTTTTTAATTCTGGAAAGTGTTCAGGAAATATTTTTGAACATAATCTCCAACACAGAAAACCTCTCCACAAAGTTAAAAGAGAAATAAAAAACCCTTTTATTACTGAATTAAACCATATGTGATGTACATAATGCCAATCCACTGAGAGATTTCAAAGACATACATAAAGTCATTACTTTACATTACAAAGCAAATCCTACCTTTTACATACATGTTCTCTAGATAAATAATTAGTTTTGAAGTAAGAAGACTTGACAGCACAATTTGTCATACAGAGAAATTTACTTGGTAATTAGCGAGACTCTCTTTTTTGCTAATTGGTTTTATTCAAATAAAAAACACACATCTCAAGTGTATGTAGGAGGAGATAATTTTGCAACTTAAAGCTAGGTGCTCACTGTAGTTAGCATCTCATCTTCATGTGGAAATTGTGTGATAGGGCACTATCTTCTTTGATATTTCATTTCAAAGAGATGTATTTCAGGTTCCAAAAAAGCATTTTTTTATTTCAGCCTATTTTGGGGGCACAAATGATTAGGTTATGTATATTTCCCTATACTATTTGCTCCAATGGCTGTATTGAGAAAATAGATGTTTAAGAGTCAGAAGGGAGGAGGTTGATTGGGGTTGAGGGATCAAATCTTATCTACTGGGTGCAATGTATATTACTTGAATGAAGGATACACTAAAAGTACTGAATTCAACACTACATAATTCATCCATTTATCAAAAAAAAAAAACCTGTTACCTGCTAAATTTATTGAAATACAAATATATTACACAGTTTTTATAATCACAGCCTTGTAGTATAGTTTGAAGTCTGGCAAATTAATACCTCCCATTTTGTTTTTGTTGCTTAAAATTGCTTTTGCTGAATGGGGTCTTCTCTGGTTCCATACAAAGTGTAAAATTATTTTTTCTATATCTGTGAAAAATGATGTTGGTAATTTAATACGGATTGCATTGAATCTGTAGATAACTTTGGGCAGTATAGACATTTTAACAATGTTGATTCTACCAATCCATATTGGCACAAGTGCAGGGACACAGACCAGTAGAATAGAACAGAAAATCCAAATATAAAACTATCCTCATATAGCCATCTAATCTTTGATAAAGCAGACAAAAACATACTCTGGGGAAAAGATTCCTTATTTAAAAAATGGTGTTGGGAAAACTGGATAGCCACACGTAGAAGACTAAAACAGGACACACAGCTTTCACTTCTCACAAAAATCAAATCACAGTGGATAACAGACTTAAATCTTAGGTCAGAAACTATTAGAATTCTAGAAGATACATAGGAAAGACTCTTACAGACATTGGCCTAGGCAAAGAATTTATGAAGCACACCCGTAAGGCAATCACAGCAACAACAAAAATAAATAAACGGGACCTGATTAAATTAAAAAAGCTTCTGCACAGCCAAAGAAACAGTCACGAGAGTAAACAGACAACCTACAGAATGGGAAAAAATTTTTGCATACTACACATCAGATAAAGGACTGATAACAAGAATCTATTTAGAACTCAGGAAAATCAGTAAGAAAAAAATCGAACAACCCTATCAAAAAGTGGGCAAAGGACATGAATAGAAATTTTTCAAAGAAGATATAAAAATGGCTAACAAACATATGAAAAAATGTTCAACATCTCTAATCATCAGGGAAATGCAAATCAAAACCACAATGAGATATCACTTCAGTGAGAATGGCCTTTATCAAAAAGCCCCAAAACTATACATGTTGGCGGGGGTGTGGAGAGATAGGTACACTCATACACTGCTGGTGGGACTGTAAACTAGTGCAGCCCCTGTGGAAGGCAATGTGGAGATACCTTAAACAGATTCAAGTAGACCTACCATTCGATCCAGCAATCCCATTATTGGGCATATACCCAAAGGAAAAAAGGTCATTCTATAACAAAGAAACATGTACCCGAATGTTTATAACAGCACAATTCACAATTGCAAAGATGTGGAAACAACCCAAATGCCCATCAATTCATGACTGGATTAGCAAAATGTGGTATACGTATACCATGGAATATTACTCAGCTATTAGAAATAATGGCGATATGGCATGTCTTTGGTTCTCTTGGAGAGAGTTGGAACCCATTCTATTAAGTGAAGTATCCCAAGAATGGAAAAATAAGCACCACATGTACTCACCAGCAAACTGGTTTCCCTGATCATCACCTAAGTGCACATTTGGGAATGACACCAATTGGGTATCGAACAGAGGTGGGGGCTGGGGGGAAAGGATGGTTGTATATGTACTTGATGAGTGCGATGCACACTGCCTGGGGAATGGACACGCTTGAAGTTCTGACTGGGGGGATGGGGGTGGGGGGAGGGGATGGGTGCATACCTACAGGATGAATGCGATGTGTGCTGTCTAGGGAATTGACATGCTTGAAGCTCAGACTTGGGGGGATGGGGTGGCATGGTCAATATATGTAACCTGAACTTTTGTACCCCCATAATGAGATGAAATAAAAAAAATAAAAAATAAATAAAAATTCATCATAGATAACAAAATAAAAAAAAAAACAAATAAATTAGACAGTCCTAATGTATACTCACAGCAACAATATAGAAGTGTTTCCTTTTCTCCACATCCTCACCGGCACTTAGTATTCATCATATTCAGAATAGGCATTCTCACAGGTGTGAGTTACTAGCTCATTGTGGTTATAATTTGCATTTCCCTGTTGATAAGATAGGTTGAGAATTTGTCATATACCTGTTGAACATTCATTTCTCTCTTTTGAGAAATGTTAATTAGCTTTAACATATCTTTCCACAAAGTATACATAAAGTCAACACATTGTGTCCTACATATACATATACCATTATTTGTCAATGAAAAACAAAAATATAGCAAAATAAATAACAATGCCAAATAAGATGATTGCATAGGAGTAAGGAAAGTGTATTTGATCTAGTACACATATAAAACACATTCCCAATATATTATATTTGAGTACAAATACACAAATGAATTAAAGGAAGAAAATGACCAATTTACATAGCAACTTTCAACACAGGATTCTTTCTTTTTGTCTCTTCTTTTTTCCTCAAACTATCTTTCTCTATACTTAAATGCATATGAATATGTCTCTCTACATATGGTAAATCCCACCATTTCAATGTATATGCTTTCATTGTTTTAGATTTGGATTTTCATTGGAAACTTAAAAATGTCATATTCTCGATTTTCTGAGAACTCCCCTGAGGGATCCAAAGACATCCTTGTTTCTCAGACTGTAGGTGAGAGGGTTGAGCATTTGTGTTAGGATCCTGTAGAACACAGAGACCACCTCTCCTGGACAGGGGAGTGAGATTTTGGTAGAAGGTACTTGGTAATGGCAGCCACATAGAATAGAGACAAGAAGGGCATGTGAGAGGAGTAAGTGGCCAAGGTTCCCATGTGCCCCAGTCTTGAGGCTGTCACCAGTAGAGTGCACAGTGTACTTCCATAGGAGGCTGTAATGGCTAAGATAGGAGAGAGGAGAAAAATAACACCACTGACAAAAAAACCCTTTTGATAGAGGGAATTGTCAGCACAACTAGTTTCAAAACAGCTCGGAACTCAGAAACGAAATGACAGCTTTCCCTGGAGGTGAAGTAACAAAAAGTCAGAGTGTAGAGCACATGGATCAAGGCATTGAGCACTGCACTCAACCAACATGCAAGCACCAGACACACATAGAAATCATGGGGAATGTAGATGAGGCAATGCAATGGGTGACAGATGGCCACGTAGAGGTCCTAAGCCAGGATGGCCAACATCAGACACTTTCCTGCCAACAGGGTCATGAAGAGGAATAGCTGAATGCCATAGTCAGTGAAAGAGATGTGATTATTCCTAGAGAGAAAGTTGAGGGCCATCTGGGAGCGAACAATGGAAATCTAGAACAAGTACATCAGAGATGGCTGGATGAGAAAAAAAAAATGAGGCAGTGGAGAAGTGGGTAGGTGTGAATGAGGAGGACGACCATGGTGTTACCAAAAAGGACCAGAAGCTCCAGCATGGTGACAACAAAGAGAAGCCAGGGAGCCTGGGGGCCGTGAAACAGGTCCAAGAGGATGAAATCAGCCCTGAATTCTGGTTGTTTGGCCATGTCATTCTCTCATTCCTTATTTGTTAAATTTGGAGACAGTTTCAAAAAGCATTACATTCACCATCTGTACATAATTACACCAAATTAAATCACAAACCACTTTCCAGCACCTCAAATTCATTTTGCCCTGCTCTTCATCTTTTAGTTTCAGTAAATAAATTCATTTGCCTTTCACCAGAATTTACTAAGGAATCTTCAGAGAGTTCTAGAATATGACACTTGACACATTGGAAGAGAGGGCATAATCACTGTTTAATTTGAACATGTACTTTTGACATATTTTTTCCTTTATTAAAGTTCTAGAAATTGAAATCGTCTCACAATCACAGTAAACATCCTTTTTGGTTAGTAATAAATGCATGAATTAATTATATGGATTAATTCCTGTGTGTTTACTCAGTTTATCAATAAATTATATGAAGCAAGTGTGGAAAAAGTTAACTAAAAATCTAGAATCAGAATAAGGGCACATCAGTCATCAGTTAAATACCTCATATATAGTCCAATTACCTCCAGAATTCTGACATGTTTCAAAATGAAAAAAAAAAAAAAAAAAAAAAAAACTATTGTCTTCTAAGGATACATTATAAAAACATGAGAAGAAATGTCTTGAAACTTCTTATATTGTGCTATAAAGCATACCATAACATTTATAAAAGTAGATATCACACTATGTTTTGACTATAATGGAATCAAAGTAGAAATCAACAACATAAAGATAGAGAAAGAATCCCCAAATATTAAGGAATAAACAATACTTTTCCCCAATATTATTGAGGCATAATTTAGAAGTAAAATCATATGTATTTCACTTATACAACTTGATAATTTGACGTACATAGACATTGTGAAATATTCACCCAAATATACCTGATTAACACATCAATCACTTACAGTGATACAATATTTTTGTTCTTATGACATTTACGATTTTTCTTCTTAGCAACTGATAAGCATACAATACAATATTGCTATCTATACACATTTTGTTGTTTAGAACTTATCTTACATAACTGAAACTTTGTATCAGTTCACTAACATCTCATTTCCCCCTTTCTCCAGCTCATAGAAGCCACAAGTCTACCATCTGTTTCTACATGTTTGACATTTTATATTTCCACATATAAGTGAGATCAGGCAGTATTTATCTTCCTGTGTCTGGCTTATTTCATTTACCATAATGTCTTCCAGGTTAATCTACATTGTCACAAATGGCAGAATTTCCTTCTTTTTGAGGCTGAATATCTCATTGTATATCTGTACCACATTTTCTCTATCCATTCCTCCATCAATCCACATATAGGTTATTTCATATCTTGACTATTTTGAAAAATGGTATAAAGAAATGGGACTGCAGATATTCCCTTGTCATACTGATTTCATTTCTTTCTGATATGTACCCAAAAGTAGGATTCCTGTATCATAGAGTAGTCCAATTTTTAATTTTTTGAGAAACCTGCATAGTGATTTCATAGTGGCTATACCATTTGCCTTTCCACCAACATTGTTTAAGGGTTCTCTTTTCTCCATATACTTCCCAACTTATATTATGTTTCTTCTTTCTGATAACAGTCATTCCAATGTGTGTGAGATAATAACCCATTGTGGCTCAGTTTGCATTTTCTTGATAATTAGTGAAATTGAGCATCTTTTTGTGTACCTGTCAACACAATCCTCAAAAATTCATGGACCAAAGCAGAAATCTCAAGAGGGATCTTTAAAAAAATTGAGCTAAATGTTAACACCAATTATCTAATTTTGTAGTAACACAGAGAAAGAAGAAGGGATGGAAATTTATAGCATTAAATTCATCTATTTGTAAAGAAAATCTGAAATCAATAAACTGATTTTCCACCTTAGGAAAATAGAGGAAGTAGAACAATTTAAGTATAAAGCAAGTAGAAGAAAAGTTATATTTAAATAAAAAAAAAGAAATCAGCCAGGCATAGTGCCTCATTCCTGTATTACTACCACTCTGGAAGGCCAGGACAGTTGGATGGCTTGAGCTCAGGTGTCTGAGACCAGGCTGAGAAAGAGCAAAACACCATCTCTATTAAAATAGGAAAATCTGCCAGTGGTATGCACTTGTAGTCCCAGCTACTTGGGAGGTTGAAGTAAGACAATTGCTTGAGCCCAGGAGTTTGAGGTTGTAGTGAGCTGTGATGATAGCACTGCACTCTACCCAGGGTGACAGAGTTAGTCATTAAAAAAAAAATACAAATCAATGACATTGAAAACATGAAAGCATTTGAAAAAATCTGAAAAATTAAAACTGGTTATTTGGAAAGATCAATAAATTCATACAACTTTAGCCAAGCTATCCCCTGAACAATGAGAGACATCACAAATTATCACATTGAGATTAAAAGGATAATAAAGAACACTACAAATGAATCTAGGGCCATGAATTTAATATCTTAGAGGAAACTGGCAAATTTCTTGAAAGACATACCAGGTGAATCCATATTTACAATTGTTATCTCATCTTGATGAGTTGACCCCTTTGTCTTTACTCTATAGAATGCCTGCATCCTCCTCTTCCTCCTCTTGAACTTCCTCCTTATCATTATTTTTTCTTTTTATTCTTCAAAATCATTCATAATGAGTGTCAGACTGCCTCAGTGATTCTCAAAATTTATATATTGCTTTCCTATGCATGCTAAAACAAATTGCCACAATGTCAGGATTTAAAACACAGAAATTTGTTTTGTCATGGTTCTGGCATCAGAAGTGCACAACTAGTATCTCAAGGTTGAAATAAAGGTGTCAGCGTGGCTGTGCTCCCTCCAGAAGATCTAGAGAAGAATCAGGTCTTACCTGTTCCTGCACTGATGACTGTCAGAGTCCCTCTCCTTTTGCCTGCATCACTCCAATCTCTGCCTCTGTGGTCACATAACCTTCTCTTTTGTCTAACTCAAAATTTCCTTTACATTTTCAGGAGTAAAGGACATGCCATCCAAAAAATATGCCAAATTGGCATAATGATTATTTTGAGATGAAAATATGGAGAAATTGTTGTTTTGGAAAGGGCTATCAGTTTAACACTTCCTTCATGCTGCAAGTCAAAAAGTGGTACCATCCATATAACACCCTGAGAAAATAGGTCTTATCATCAGAGACTGGGACTTGAGGGCAGCAATAAACCTGAAAAAATATCCTTAATGAAGTAACCATTGTCTTCTACTGTTTTCACACCCTCACATACATCTCCTAGTGACTCACCTAGAAATGTATTTTCCCTTGCCAGAGTTTCTTTGCCCTGTCATTTCTTCTCAAATTTATCATTCTTTGTCTAAAAAGAATAAAAGGATCTTGCTTTGGCCACTTCCTCCAAGAACATTTTCTTGTGAAGATCTCCATGTATGTGCAAAACTAATAACATTTATATGATTTTCTCTTGTTAATCTGCCTGGTATCAATTTAGTTTCCAGAATCAGCCAAACAACCCACATAAGAGATAGTGGGGGAGAGATAGGAGTGATTTCTGACATAACTAAACATCCCTCTTGTAAGGCAAGAGGTAATGGTATTTAGGGACCGTGCCCATAATCCATGGTAATCTCACCTCAAGATCTTTAACTTAATCACATCTGCAAAGACTTTACCCTATAAGGTAAGAGTCACAGGGTTCAGAAATTAGGACTTGCTATTTTTGGGAACCATTTCTCAGCCTATGATGGTTCACATCTGCTTCAGAGAAAGACCACATTCCTTGTTTCAGTCTTAGATTTTTCAGTGAAGATCGATTATTCAGTAAGTTTTCAGTCAGTATTTGTTAAAATGTTTTCTGCACTGCACTATTTTCTCACTTACCATCAGAGTTTAACGCAAAAAAATTATCTTATTATTGTTCCAGAAGACCCTCCATGGGACCATAAAGCTTTTTTCCTTAGTTTTTGAATGTTTTCATTTTCTTTTTAGATTGGATGATTACTATTGATCTATCTTTTTTAATGGATGTATCACATTTTATTGATTTGCTCATAAGTCAATGGACATTTGGCTCATTTTCAATTTTTGGCTGTTAAGAACAATGCTGCTATGAACATTGGTGTACAAGTTTTGGATATTTATTCTTTTTCATATACCTAGAAGTGCAATTGCTACATCATATGGTAACTGAACATTAAACCTTTTGGTGAACACCACACTGTCTTCCAATGGAGCTGCACCAATTTACATTCCCATCAGAAATGCATAAGGGCTCTAGTTTCTCCACAACCTCTCCACCACTGGTTATAGTTCATCTATTTCATTTTAGCCTATTTGTCTTCGGCATCAGTTAATCTTTCTTGTGCCAGTTGAAAACTACTGTCCAGGTGCTACAGTATTTTTTTAATTTTAGATTATTATATTTCTAAACTCCAGGATTTCTATTTGGTTATTTTTGATAAATTCATTTTCTTGACATTTTCTCTTTGGGGAAATGTTCTCAAATGTTCCTTTACCTTTTAGACTCAATTCCCTTTATTACCAGAAGTCCCAAAACAACTAATGCTGGTGTGGATGTGGAGAGATAGGAACACTCTTACACTGCTCTTGGGACTGCAAATTAGTACACCCCCTGTGGAAAGTAATTTGGAGATAGCTCTAAGAACTAAAAATAGAAATACGATTTCATCCAGCAATCCCACTACTAAGCATCTACCCAAAGGGGAAAAAAAAGACATTCTATAATGAAGACACATGCACTGGAATGTTTATGGCAGCACAATTCACAATCGCAAAGTTGTGGAAACAACCCAAGTGCTCATCAACACATGAGTGGATTAATGAAATTTGGTGTATGTATACCATGGATTGCTACTCAACTACAAAAAACAATGATGATCTTGCACCTCTTATATTACCCTGGATAGAGCTGGAGACCCTCCTTCAAAGTGAAGTATCACAAGAATGGAAAAACAAGCACCACATGTACTCGCCATCAAATTGGTACTAACAGATCAACACTAAGGTGCTCACATGGAAGTAATATTCATTGGGTGCCAGTTAGGTGAAAGGAGGGTGATGGTGTTGAGTAAACTCACAACTAATGGTTGTGGAGCGCACTGTATGGGGGAAGGGCACACTTGTAGTTCTGGCTTGGGAGAGTCAAAGCCATTATATGTAACCAAAATGAATGTACTCCCATAATATTCTGAAATTGAAAATAAAATAAAATAAAATACACATGTGCCTAACACTCATACAGAAACCCTCAGCAAAGACTGAGAAATTTGTGGGTTTCAGGTATTTAAGAAAATCATTTTCAATCAATAAGTGACCACTAACTAACCAGGCAGAAAGTTCACAGATCATACATAATAAAGAATACAGAGTTTACAGAACTAGTTGAGAAAAATTAATAAAGAAAAAGAAGTATAGCGTGCAGCCACAGATGGCAGCAAACTGAGAGTGTTGGTGGAGTTGATTTCCACAGTTGCCACCTTATGTTATTTGAGATGTGCAGTTTTAAACTGAAATTTTGTGTCCTACAAAGATATAGAAATGTATGACTCATACAAAAATTTAAGCGAATAGAGACTGTCCCTGAGGAAACCCTGATCATTATCTATCCTTAAATTCACAGACTTTTCCATCTCTTGTTTCCATTTCGATATTGAGTTGAACTGCAATGAAAGTTTTCTATTAAATTTTGGTTACTGTATTTTAGGGATCTAAAATTTTTATTTCATTTTTCTTTCAGTCTTCTTCTTCTTTTTAAGAGCCTGGGGTTTTTCACAGGAAATGAGACAACTTGACTTTAAATACAGACTGCACACATATGATCAATACTAAAAAATCTAATCAGAATAGGATTTGCCACTTTGCTTAGATTCAAGATCCAAAGGCAGAAGTGTACTAAAATATACAGAGGGCTTACCTTCTAATAAACAAAATGACAACTGGAACTTACCTGGATCAAGCAATTACAATAGCTCATGTTTTGTCAAGGGCAAACAACTTTTCCCATCTTCAATTTCATGAGACATTTTTTAAAATGTCATGTTTACAGTTGTGGATCTAAGATTTGTATTTTCTAGTAGAGAAACCAGAGGTCACAGAACTTATAAAAGAGTGGACTGTGATCCAAGGATGGCAGGCTGTATATATTTAAAAAAAAAAAAAAAACAAGAACAAGCAATAGCAAATTAATGAGCTACAGCCCTAAATAAAATCAAACTCGAAAGTGCCCGGCAAAATGAATGCAATGTGCTTTTTATGTTTTTGCTGTAGCATTGACTTTATTACACAGATGCCAAGATATAAAATATAAAAATAAAATGCAATTACATTACATGGATGGAAAAATATTGATACTTACAATGTAGCAGTAATTTTTTTGACTTTAGTTCAATAAAAGGTAGCTGGATTCTACCATGGGTATATTTCATTTTAACTACTGTCTTTGACAAGAGCTGGTCTCTCAATATGACCATGTTTAATGTTCCCTTCCTACAAATCTACAGACAAGTAAGGCCAGAATGACATTACTTCACTTCTTAATGTATTTTTCAACATCATCCCTTTACAAGATCATCTATTTACATTTTATTTTTGTTTCTAAATAATTGTCTCTTGATTTAATAAATCACAGCTTTCTGAAAGCACGCAGGAAGTATACTGCAATTCCAGGAATCTATAAAATGTCTGTGAAAATTAAATATCTTTGGTATCCAAAGCATCAGATTTATACAACTCTGGCTATTTAATAAAAGAGTATATTTAGGCAAAAAGAAAAATTGGACACACCCCTCAATAGTGCATCCTAGCCTCTGATATGAGAGAATCCAACACAGCCACGCTAGAAGATTTCTTCTCTACCCCAAGAGGGACAATAATAAGATGTTGCACAGAGAGGACATTCAGCCCATGAAGACATCATGATTTTTATCTTCATGAGTAAGTCATGATAATCCAACTCAATCCACTAATATTTAATAATTTGCTTATGAAGTTTGAAATTCATAAAATCCACAATTATGCCACTGTATATATTTTAGAATGGATAACATTCTGTCTATTATCCATTCCATAATCTGAAGAAATAAAACATGCTTTTTGACAAAGTCATTGAGCTAAAACTCTTGTAATAAACTGTAAATTCTGTCAAATAAATGATTTTGCTGTTACTATTTTATTTTTGACAGAACAGATTGATTAATTATTTAAGAATCCTGGGTAAAAGATGTACAGTTTTAATATTAAGTTTTGTGAACAGGGATCAGAAAAGTGCAGAATGGGATATTATAGACAGTGTTCTAGATGTTCTATGATTAATCAATGAGTTCCTGATGAGAAAAAATGGGACATATATGTGCCTACTACTAACATTGCAAAAAAGATCAATGTAATATAAAGTAAAGATGTCACAATTTTATCACCCTTTTGAACAAGAGATTCTGAAAACAGAAGAAAACAATATTTTAAAATTCTCCTGCTTTCTGAAGCCATAATGAAGAAAAACAAAAAAAGAAAATATTTGTTCCCCAGGGTACCAAATTTTCTCACTCTTACACTAGTCAATTTTCAGGTTCAATTCTCCTTTAAATAACATTGCAGATATTCTATTTGTATGATAATTTAATTTCTTTAAATCTTAACCACACATGTATCCATGGATATATCTTAAGGAATTTTTCCAGGTAATCATTATTGTAGATTTATAAATTCTTTAATTAGTGGCAAATTATGTCACTACTCTAATATGGAAATATTGGCTATGATTTTAATAAGGCAAATAATTGAACATCACATCTGAGAGAAATATAATTACCTTCAACTCATTTTATTTGACAAATTTAGTTAATCTTCAGATTAGTCTAAATGCTAAAGCATGATGAGCAATTAGATCCATACAAAACTGATCTTATTTTTTAAAATTATTTCACCTAAAAATAAAAAATAAAAGTATCATCTATATCCATTGAAATATTAAGAAATAATGATATCACGAGCATGGTATATTTTTCCATCTATTTGCAAGTTCTGCTATTTCTTTTCTCAGTGGTTCATAGTTTTCCTTATAGAGGTCCTTTACCTCCTTAGTTAGGTATATACCTAGATATTTTTTTTTCTTTGTTGCTATTTTGAAGGGTATTGAGTCTTTAATTTGGTTTTCCGATTCACTGTTATTGGCATATATAAATGCCTCTGATTTGTGTATATTAATTTTGTAGCCAGAGACTTTGCTATATTCGTCAATCAATTCCAGGAGTCTCATGGTTGAATCCTGGGGGTTTTCCAGATATAGCATCATATCATCAGCAAAAAGTGAGAGTTTGATCTCTTCCTTCCCTATTTGGACTCCCTTGATTCTGCTCTCTTGCCTTATAGCTCTCGCAAGGACTTCCAATACTATGTTGAAAAGTAATGGGGACAGTGGGCAGCCCTGTCTGGTTCCAGTTCTAAGTGGGAGTGCTTTCAATTTTTCCCCGTTCAGAATGATGTTGGCTGTGGGTTTGTCATATATGGCTCATATCATTTTTAGGTAGGATCCATCTACGCCTATTTTGTTAAGCATTTTTATCATAAAAGGATGTTGAATTTTGTCAAATGCTTTTTCTGCATCTAATGAGGGTATCATATGGTTTTTGTTTTTGCTTCTATTTATGTGGTGAATTACATTTATAGATTTCCGTATGTTGAACCACCCCTGCATCTCTGGGATGAATCCCACTTTGTCATGGTGGATTATTTTTTTGATAAGTACTTGGATTCAATTTGCTAGTATTTTATTGAAAATTTTTGCATCTATATTCATGAGAGGAATTGGTCTGTAGTTCTCTATTTTTGTTGCATCCTTTCCTGGTTTTGGTATCAATGTTAGATTGGCTTGGTAGAACGTGTTGGGGAGAATTCCATCCTTCTCAATATTGGAGAATAGTTTATGTACGATGGGCACCAGTTCTTCTTTGTATGTATGGTAAAATTCAGGTGTGAACCCATCTGGACCAGGGCTTTTCTTTTTGGGAAGGTTTTTTATTGCTGTTTCGATTTCAGTTTTTGATATTGGTCTATTCAGGTACTCTATTTCTTCATGGTTGAGCCTGGGAAGACTATGTGTTTCTAAAAATTTGTCCATTTCCTCCGCATTCTCCAGTTTGTGTGCATGAAGATTTTTGTAGAATTCATAGATGATATTTTGTATCTCTGTAGCATCGGTTGTGATTTCTCCTTTCATGTTCCTAATGGAGATTTTACTTTTGTGCTCTTGGTTAGTCTAGCCAGAGGTGTGTCTATTTTGTTTATCTTTTCAAAGAACCAACTGTTTGTTTTATTAATTTCCCTTATAGTTTCTTTGTTGTCCTTTTCATTTAATTCTGATTTGATCTTAGTAATTTCTCGCCTTCTGCTGTGTTTGGGGTCGTTCTGTTCTTCTTTCTCAAGCTCTTTGAGTCTATTCGTTAGGTTGTCTATTTGCAGGTTTTCTGTCTTTTTGATATAGTCATTTATGGATATGAATTTCCCTCTCAGGACTGCTTTAGCTGTGTCCCATAGATTTTGATAAGTTGTATCTCCATTGTCATTTAATTCAAAGAAACTTTTGATTTCCATCTTGATTTCTTCCTTTATAGAATAATTATTCAGGAGAAAGTTATTTAGCTTTCATGACTTTGAGTAAGAGTGAGTGTTTCTGTTTGTGTTCATTGTTACTTTTATTCCGCTGTGATCTGAGAAGATGCATGGTATAATTTCTATTTTTTTGAATTTTTTAAGATATGCTTTATGTCCTAGGACATGGTCAATCTTAGAGAATGTCCCGTGAGCTGATGAGAAGAATGTATATTCTGTGGACTTTGGGTGGAATGTCCTATAGATGTCAGCCATGCCCATTTGTGCTAGCATTCTATTTAGATCCATTATGTCTTTGTTTATTTTCTGTTTAGAGGATCTGTCCTGTACTGTCAGTGGGATGTTAAAGTCTCCAGCTATTACAGTATTGTTATCTACCATTTGGTTCAGATCTAGTAGGGTTTGCTTTATGAATCTAGGTGCACCTAGGTTGGGTGCATATATATTGAGTATAGTCATGGCTTCTTGTGAATTGTGCCCTTGAACAGTATGTAGTAGCCATCTTTGTCTTTTATTATTTTTTTTGGTTTGAAAGCTAAGTTATTGGAAATTAAGATTGCCACACCAGCTTTCTTTTGGTTACCGTTTGCTTGAAATACCGATTTCCATCCTTTTATTTTCAGTCTAAATGCATCTTTGCACGTTAGGTGGGTTTCTTGAAGACAGCAGATACTTGGATTGTGTTTTTTTATCCATTGGGCCAGTCTATGTCTCTTGAGCAGGGAATTCAAGCCATTCACATTTATTGAGAAAACTGATAAGTGAGACGGTTTTTTGTTCAGCTTGTTGGGTAGCACTTCATTGCGATGTTTTCTCTCCTGAGCCATTGTGGTATCTGGAATTTGATCTTTAGTTCTTGAGTAGTTTTACATTCGTGGATCTTTCTTGTGCTGATCCGTGTGTAACTCTCTTTTGAGTACTTCTTGGAGGGCTGGTCTTGTCTTGGTGAATTCCCTCAACCTTTGTTTATCTGAGAATGTCTTGATTTCTCCTTCGTATAGAAAACTTAGCTTAGCTGGGTACAAGATTCTAGGCTGGGCATTATTCTGTTTCAGAAGCATGAAAATGGGACCCCAACCTCTTCTTGCTTGTAAGGTTTCAGCTGAGAAATCTGGTGTAATTCTGATGGGTTTTCCTCTGTAAGTTACTTGTTTCTTTCTCCTTACAGCTCGGAGAAGGGACTCTTTAGTGGATATTTTGGTCAGCCTGATGACTATGTGGCGTGGTGTTTTCCTATTTGCTATGAATCTCCCAGGGGTCCTTTGAGCTTCTTGAATCTGTATGTCTAGAGTATTGGCAAGGCCTGGAAAATTTTCCTCGATTATGTCTTCAAATAGCTTGTCCAACCATTCCTTATTATCTTCTTCACCCTCAGGAATGCCAATAACTCTCAAGTTAGGTTTCTTCACATAATCCCACATTTCTTGAAGACTCAGGTCATTTCTCTTACTTCTTTGATCTATCTCTCTGACTGACTTATTTAGTTGGAAGGAGTTATCTTCAATTTCTGAGATTCTTTCCTCTGTTTGATCTACCCTGCTCTTGAGACTTTCCACAGTGTTTTGTAGCTCTCTGAGTGAATTCTTCACTTCTAGGAGTTCAGTTTGGTTTTTCTTCAATATTTCAATTTCTTTAGTGAATTTTTCCTCCAAATCCTGTATTTTTTTGTGGTTTCCTTGTATTGGTTATCCATTCATTCTTGTATATTGTTCAGCTTGTTTATGATCCACAATTGGAATTCTTCCTGGGACATGTTGGTGTCTTGAGTCTGGTTTGTGTCAAATGTTTGAGAGCTGGTATTTCTCTTTGGGGATGAGCTTTCCGTTTGATTCTTTGTGCTTCTTGTGTTTTTTTGCTGGGCTCTTCCCATCTAGATTTATCGTTGGATCTTTTCTTATAGATTTAGTCTGGTTAACAGCACTCTTTGTGCTCTATTCTTAAGCTGTGAAGCAGTCTAGGTATGTTGCTTCTTTTGGCAAGAGGAGGAGACTGTTGTGTATTGTTTAGAGATTTTTCTATTTCACTTGGGGGACTGCTTCTGATGGGTCCAATCCCAGAGGATTGGAGTGATCCAAGACGGCTTTGGCAAGTTAGGACACTGTGTTGTGGTCTTTCAGAAGGCAGGCAGTGTCCACACTAGTAGTAGACCGAAATTATCTTTGTTTGTTTGTTTGTTTCCCTTTGGTTCTTCCTCTATAGGGGAGGTTTCTGTCTCTATCCGCAGGAAAGATACTAGCTATGGGGAGTGGACGGTGCCCTCGCTCGCTCAGCACCCCAGTTGCTCTAGCTCCCACGGGCAAAAGTCTGCCTTGGCCCAATGTCCCCAGGGATCATGTTCCACACTCTCGCTACTGGAGAAGTATTCGGTGTTTACACGTGGGCAGGGCCCCTATATAAGGTCCGTGGACCAGGGGAGGGGGCCGTCCAGGGAGCCTCTTGGCTCCCTATTGCTCTGCAATGACTTGGCTTTGGTCCCCAAGATGGCGATTGTGCGCTCGCAGATCGCCGGCGCTGGGGGTGACTGCTATGGATCCGGTATGTACCAGAGCCAGGGGCCTGGCCCGTTCTGAAGCTCACCATGGGTCTCCAGTTAGAAGGTGAAAAGAGAGAAGAAAGAAAAAAAAAGAAAACAAAAGAAAAGAAAAGAAAAGAAGAGGAAAGAAAGAAAAGAAAGAGAAGAAAAAGAAAGAGAAAAGAAAAAAAGAAGAAAAAAAAAATACAGAAAACCAAACCAAAAACACCAAAAACACAAACAAAAAAGAACAAAAACAAAACTACACAGCACCACACGACACCGCAAAGCGAAAAGATACACAAGTCTGAAGTATATACTTCGGTGATTCAAAGTTTTTTGTTTTTATGCCTTAGCACAGATCCGCCCCTTCTCGCCTGCTCGGCTGGG
Organism: Eulemur rufifrons; assembly: GCF_041146395.1. Lineage (NCBI taxonomy): Eukaryota > Metazoa > Chordata > Mammalia > Primates > Lemuridae > Eulemur > Eulemur rufifrons. The sequence goes on along the minus strand of NC_091012.1, from coordinate 11,181,460 downwards.
TCCCCAGCGGCAATTCAAAGTTTTTGTTTTTATGCCTTAGTGCAGCTCCAACCCTTCACGCCCGCCCGGCTGAGTCCCGAGCGGCGATTTAAATTTTTTGTTTTTACGCCTTAGCGCAGCTCCACCCCTTCACTCCCACTCGGCTGGGTCCCGAGCGGTTTCGGAGTCTATTTCAAGATGGCATCTGTGCGCCCGCAGTGCTCCTGGGGTGGTGGGGATCTAGCCTCCGCGTTCAAAAAGGCGCGGCAGCCAGAGGCCCGGAGGGCAAAGGTGCCCACCGAGGCTGTCCGGCTCGTGAGCCACCGCAAAAAAAAAAAACCAGAAAAAATTCACCAAGAATAAAATATATAGTTCGGCAAGTCTATTATTTTTTTTTTTTCCCCTTAGCGCAGCTCCGCCCCTTCATGCCGAGCGCGGCCCCGGCGGAGATTCCCCCAGGGTCCAAGCTGTTCATCCTTTATTGCTACCCAGCGTGCTCATGCATATCCCGCACTCCTGGCGTTGGTTCAAAGACCAGCAGAGGGCGCCGGGCAGAGAGAGCCCCTCGGCACTTTATGGCTCCCGAGCGGTTTCGCCCTCACTTTCAGGATGGCGCCTGCAGAGCTCTGGGGCTGGAGGGGACCGGCTCCCCTGCAGGCAGAGACCGCCACTGCCCGGGGGCTGGCCAGCAAGGACGCTCACTGGGGGGCACCGGCTGGAGAACCGCCGAAAAAAGCAGCACGGAGGCACAACGTTATTCGCTGTCCGGGTTCTTTTGTGTTTTTCCGCCCTGGCATAGGACTGTCCCTCCTCACCAAGTGCTGTCTCAGCTGAGAGCCCCCAGGTTCTAAGGTATTTTCCCGAAAAAGCCTCCTGTCTGCAATGCCCCACGTATCCCTCGGTGATTCTACACTGGCCTGAGGGAGGTCTCTAATCAATTGGGAGCAGAGGTCATTGAGGAGAGCAAGCCGCTTTCCCAAGAGGCTGCACCCGCGCCACCTGCGGGCAGGTGTAGCTGACCCGTGCTCCACTGGCTACTGTCTGTGAGCGTTCCGCAGAATCCCGCGATCCTAATTTTCGTTCACCTCAGACTTCACTCGCTCTGTTTGTCCCACATTGATTTTCCGTGGATTCAGACCACGGTTCCTGTGTGGGAGCGGTCTTCTAGCGTTGTGGCAGGTCCGGATCCACGTCTTCCTCACTGGGAGCACAGATCCAGGCAGTCACCACCACTCCGCCATCTTGAGTTCTTCTCCCATGGATTGATTTATGACTTTAACTGTAATTCCTGTCTCCCCACAATCTATAAATCCAACCTGTAGCCCAGGAACAGCAAGCCCATTTGCTCAAGGCTTCTTGGACATGTCTCTGGGCCATCGTCCTCAAATTTGGCTGAAAATAAACATCTTTGCATTCTTCTACAGAGTTTTTCTTCTTTGCCGTTGACCATGATGACAACTCTCTCATCTATTTGTCCATTTTCAGTGTCACTACTGTTTGAAATCATGGAAAATAGAAACACCACCTCATATTTTTTTGTCCTAGGCCTTTTTAACAACACAAGAGTCTGCCAATTTTCCTTTGTGATGGTTCTAACAATTGTTTTCACTGCCCTATTGGGCAATGTCCTTATACTTCTCCTAATTTACCAGGACCAATGTCTCCACACACCCAAATGCTTTCTATTGAGCGAACTCTCCCATCATGGATGTGTTGCTGGTTTCCACCACTGTGCCCAGAATGGCTGCTGACTGGTTGACTTCAAATCAGTTCATCTCACCACTGGATGTGGGTTGCGGATCTTCCTCACACTGGGTGGTGGAGAGTGCTTCCTCTTAGCAGCCCAGTCCTCTTCTGAGACTTGCTACAGCCAGACTGACTGCCTCCCCAAAGCCCTCTGGCCAAGTCATTTCTGCCTACACATCTCTGCTCTGAGCATTACTTCTCTCTGACACACCACATTAGTCAGTGTTCTCCAGAACAAGAAAACCAATAGGATATACATCTTGGTAAATAAATAAATAAATAAATAATAATCCCTTTCTCCATATGTGTACATATAGGGAAAATTTTTATGAGAATTTATTCAAGTGATTACAGATACCAAGAAGTCCCAGAATATGTCCTAAGAGGTATGCAATCTGGGGGAACCAGTAAATCCAGTGGTGTAATCCAGTCCATGTCTAAAGGTTGTGAACCAGGGAATATGATGCTACAAGTGAATAGCCCAAGGCCAAAGGCCAGAGAAACCAGAGGGGCTGCTGTTGGAAGTCCCAGAATCCAGGTCCTGAGAGGTTGACTCTCCAGTGTCCAAATGTAGGGAAGATAGATGGGGCAGCTTAAGAGAAGACAGACAAAATTCAGTCTTTCTCCACATTGTTTTTCTATTTGGGCCCTTATCACATTGGATCATGCCTGCCTTATTTGGTGAGGGTAGATCTTTACTCCTCCTAATTCAAATGCTAATCTCTTTAATAAACATCCTCATAGACACACTCAGACATAATGTTTTCTAGCTATTTCAGCATACCTTAACACAGTGAAGGTGATACAAAATTACCTGTTAAAGTCTATAACTTGTCAACTTGGTACCCACATGCATCTTCTTAAATCACACTAATCTATAAGTAAAGACAATAACAAGGTCATTATTCCATGTATCATGATTCAACCATCTTAGGTACAGCTGAAAACCCACTTGTCTCTTCCCCAGAGGAAGAGGTAAAGTTGTTGAGTGATGTTTATTCTTGTCCTGGCAACTAGTAGCTTAAATATTATACTATAATATAAAATTAACAATACTTAAATACTGATGTGAAATCAATACATCCTAGGCTCTGTAAAATTTACGTATGTATACATACATACAAATGTTATTTATAACAACACAAAAAAATACTCATGACAATTATACTTCTGTCTGCAACTGGTACCAATTATACCTGTTATCTATAAGTACTTTACTCTCACTGCTGATTTTGTGTACCTTGTACTTTCAGCAAGAATCTTCGTTGATCACGGTCCTTTTTACAGTAGGGAAAATCAATCTTTCATTCCAGAAGGGACTGGGTCATATGTAGGCCTGCCTGGACTGGGTTGTTTTATTTTCATACTGACCTTAATCACAGTGCATAGCAAAACTTTTGTTTAAAAGCCCAAAGGTATCTTCTGTGTTACAGACATATGCTTCCTTACCTCCAGTGTAGAGTAGCAGTCCACTTTCTCCATGATAGTGAGCATCAGACATGCCAGCCAGCATGATAACTCCTTTCTTTACCTGTTGATCCAGAGGCGTGAGGTGGATTCCAAATGCCCAATTGCTGTCTTAAACCCTAGTTCAAGGGACTCATAGTGTGTCTTTGTGAGATTATTCCTCCCTGTAGAATTAATACTTTTATGATGGAAGAGTATAAAATAGTGATAATACAAAGCAAAAATTTTTCTAGTGATTCACTAGGAGTAATAGGGAGTGGTGTCATTCCTTTTTCCATCCCTTGTTTTCTGGACCCATGAACCTGGGCACAAGAGAAACAGGATCATACATTAGACATGGATTCAGGGGACAAGCATCTTTCTGAAGAACCTTGCCCCAGCCATGCAAATATTTGTAACTTAGGTGGTTCTGTAAAGAGTCTTTAAAATGCCATTCCACAATTCTCTCAAACCACATACTTCATGGTGGTCAAAACATGGAAAGATCATGAATTCAATGGCATGCCATCTTGCTTCATTTCTGTGGCTGTGGATTCCATTCCCTGGTCAGAAACAGTGCTGTATGGAATATCATAATAGCAGATAAAGCATTCTGTGAGTCCACAGAGGGTAGTTTGGGCAGAAGCATTGTGTGCAGAGAAGGCAAATCCATATACAGAGTAAGTGCCCCCTCTTTCGGGACATAATATTGGGTCTATGACTGAACTGGTTGAATTTAATCAACATTAAACCAGGGAGGTGGCTGATCACCCTGAGGAATAATGCCATATTAGAGACCTACTATTGATCTCTGCTACTGGAAGACTGTGATTTCAGGGGTGGTCAGAGCCAGCTTGACCTGGTGCACAGAAGTGCACCTTGTGAATCCCAAATATAACCTTCATTCCTACCACCATGGCCATTTTGTTCAAGATGCTGGTATACAATGATGAGTTGGTTGGGGAGAGACGCCAACAGGAATCCAAAGAATGAGACATTCTATCCCCTTGACTCTTAATCCTCCTCTGATGTAACCGTTAGGTGGGCATTAACATGGAAAACACCTATTTTCACAGTTTTCATGTACAGATATGTCTATCCACATTTTTTCCAAATTTGTCACCAATTTTCTAATTATGATTTTTCTAAGTCCTTGACCCTATAGCCAAAACTTTTGACACAACCTATAAACTGTTATGCAATTGCATGCCTGGACATATCTTATTTTTTTCCAAAAAAAAAAAAACCTGAACACCCAGTGTCAGTGCTCAAATTTTGGCCCACTATGAGGAAAAATATTCACCGCTGTCATTCAGGGATGCCCCAGAGAGCCGCTATAGTCCTAAGCTATCTCCGTTTGGATAGTGCCTGCATACATTGCAGAACTATCTTAAAGAAGACATAAGTCTTCTTTTCCTCTGTTAACTGACCATAGGCAACTACCCATGAGCCACAGAGGCATAAAAAGACAGAGACAAGGCAGTATAGCAGAAGTGGGGACGATGAGTATTTGAACCACTTCTTCGTGTAACTTATTTGTGTCTTCAGGGCATAATGAGTCCAAATCATATATATACTACTTCCATTTGAGAATAGAATGTTGCTGTGCATGCCCAACTTCATGGCTTATGGGTAAGGTTAGATCCAGCTCATAATGGGTGGTTCAGGTTTCATGAAAACTTGGTGGCACATGGTAGAGCATTCAGTTTCTACTAATGCCCAGTAGTAGGCCAAGAGCTTCTTCTAGAAGAGGAGTAATTATGTGCGGAACATTGTAGAGATTATTTTAATAAAATCCTAAAGGCTTTAGCTATTGTTTACCTATGGGGGCCTGCAAAAGTTGTGAAAAGTATCTTTAGCTGTCATTGATAGTTTAAAAACTATAGGACATATTGGAAAATACTACCCAAGTGATAAAGCAGTTTGCATGGCAGCCTGGGTATTTTGCAGAGCCTTCTCATCTGAGGCCCCCCACACACAAAACTAGAAGTAGTTTAAGTCACTTGGTAAATCAGCTGGTGTTACACACCCAAATAAAGTGTATATTGTGTCAAAAATCCAAAGTGGCCCTGTAGTTGTTGTGCCTCTATTCTAGTTGTAGGATTGCCCAGATGCAACCAATTATTCCTCATCTCAGAAGGCCTTTTGTGCACTGGCCCCCTGGAAATATCAATTAGATATAAGGTCCCTGATTTTTAGTGAGATTTATTCTCAACCTCCTGTTACATAAATATCTTAACACTAAGGCTAGGGTGGTTCTATTTCTTTCACACTAGGCACAATGAGAATAATGTCATCAAGGTAATGGTCCAGTGTGATATCTATGTGGAAGGGAATTATGATCAAGAAATCTGTGAACTAAATTATGACATAGGGCTTGAGCATTGATATACACCTTAGGTAGGATAGTGAAAGTGTATTGTTGCCCTTGTGAGACAAAAGTAAGCTCTTTCTGGTGGTTCTTATTGAACGATATTAAAATGAATACATTTGCAAGACATATAGCTGTATACCAGGTATAGGATATATGTTAGTTTGTTTTGGTAATAAAGCTGCACCTGATACAGTAGTTGCAACTAGAGTCACCATTTGGATAAGCCTAGGTTAATCTACTGCCATTCTTCAAATTCATCTGATTTCTGCACAGGCCAAATAAGACAGTTTAATAAAGATCTTCTGTATACAGCCTCACCTTTACTTTTAAAGTCCTTGATACCTTGGATAATGACACTAATCCCTTCAATGCATCCAGAAATGCCATATTGCTTTTGGTTCACTATTTATCTAAGTAGAGGTAGTTCCAGTGTTATCCACTTGGACTTTTCCACCATAGAAACCTGCATTCAACAGGTCACAGGACAAATGTGGGGATTCTGCCAAATGCTGTATCTGCTCCAATTAAGCATTCTGGAACTGGGGAAATAACCACAGGTTGGGTTCAGGGACACAATATCCCCACTCTGAAAGGGTCCTTAGCTTAAACTCTATTAAGTATTTGTCCTCCATAAGAAGACTACAGTAATGTTTGGTATCCTAATACTATCATTCGTTCATAACTGTGCAGTAGTCCCTGAAAGATCTGCTTGTTTATTTTCCCCAATGCACAGTCATCCTGGCAAAACGAGGTAGACCCCTTTAGGGAAGCATGTAAAAAAATAACCACATCTGTTTTTGACAATGCAGTGGGGTGTTTTCTTAAAGAAAACTGGCCTCCGCATCAAAGGGATAGGGGTCTGTAAACTGCTCCAGTCTGGGAAATGTTTGAGGGGCCATGACTCTATTTTTGATTTGAGTTAGACTTTTGTTTACTCAACCTAGCAATTTTCTTACACAAAGTAAGACTTTCTGAATTCCTGAAAGAGTCTCAACCTAGGTTCTTGTCATGACCATTGAAATTCTATTGTAGATCTCTATCCACCAGTTCTCAGTCTCAGAAATCCATGAATCTGCAGGATTAGTGCAGATTGTGGGTGCCCTGGAGAACACCCTACATTCTGCAACTCCTGCCATCCTAATATCCAAATGGTGTCACCATTCCCCATCAGAATTCTAAGGCATTGAAGATAAAAACAGTTCTTTGGACAGTCCACAGGCAGGTTGACCATTTCAAACATCTCCTATTCTCCCCCTTTTTGCCTGAGATAGGGAACAAAGCATGATCTGCTTCCTATGGACCATGTTATGTTGTGCAAGGAAGGGGGTTGAGCAAGGGAAAATGAAAGGCCATAAAATTTCCTACCATGCTGAATGTGGCTTTTTCTTGATTGGATTTTTGTTGCCTTTTATAGATTTTTTTTCTAGTTTTCAGAGCATCTTCTCAGATCACAGCAGAATAAAAGTAATAATGAACCCTAACAGAAACTCTCATTCCTACTCAAAGTCATGGAAGCTAAACAACCTTCTCCTCAACGATTATTCTATAAAGGAAGAAATCAAGACGGAAATCGAAAGTTTCTTTGAATTAAACGACAATGGAGACACAACTTATCAAAATCTATGGGACACAGCTAAAGCAGTCCTGAGAGGAAAATTGATATCCATAAATGCCTATATCAAAAAGACAGAAAACTTACAAATAGACAACCTAATGAATAGACTCAAAGAGCTGGAGAAAGAAGAACAGACTGACCCCAAACCCAGCAGAAGGTGAGAAATTACTAAGATCAAATCAGAATTAAATGAAAAGGACAACAAAAAAAACATAAGGGAAATTAATAAAACAAAGTTGGTTCTTTGAAAAGATAAACAAAATAGACACACCTCTGGGTAGACTAACTAAGAGCAGAAAAGAAAAATCTCTAATAACCTCCATTAGGAACATGAAAGGAGAAATCACAACCAATGCCACAGAGATACACGATATCATCTATGAATTCTACAAGAATCTTTATGCACACAAACTGGAAAATGTGGTGGAAATGGACAAATTTTTAGAAACACATAGTCTTCCCAGGCTCAACCAGGAAGAAATATAATTCCTGAATAGACCAATATTAAGAACTGAAATTGAAACAGCAATAAAAAACCTTCCCAAAAAGAAAAGCCCTGGTCCAGATGGGTTCACACCTGAATTTTACCACACATACAAGGAAGAACTGGTGCCCATCCTACATAAACTATTCTCCAACATCGAGAAGGATGGAATTCTCCCCAACACGTTTTCCCAAGCCAACATAACATTGATACCAAAACCAGAAAAGGATGCAACAAAAAAAATAGAACTACAGACCAATTTCTCATATGAATATAGATGCAAAAATTCTCAATAACATCCTAGCAAATCAAATCCGAGTGCTTATCAAAAAAATAATCCATCACGACCAAGTGGGCTTCATCCCAGAGATGCAGGGGTGGTTCAACATACGTAAATCCATAAATGTAATTCACCACATAAATAGAAGCAAAAATAAAAACCATATGATCCTCTCAATAGATGCAGAAAAAGCATTTGACAAAATTCAACACCCTTTTATGATAAGAACGCTTAACAAAATAGGCATAGATGGAACCTAACTAAAAATGATACAAGCCGTATATGACAGAGCTTCTTATAAGGTTGTTTTAGATACTCAGTCATAGCCATTTTTTCTTTCTCTTTGCTTGAATGTTCCTGTGTGAAAATAAAGCCTGGAGCTAACTAGCCTACTGTCTTGACAGAGTCATTCTCAAAGTTCTTTATATTGTCATGATGATGCATTACATTTTCCTAACAATCAGTGAGATGGAGCAGTGTGTACTTTACAAATTAATATCATTTTTTTTTCATTTTTGTGAAGAAAAAGAGAGTGCTGTCCATTAATATGCCTTACAAGCTTCTGGTTTTAGTTCACCTTTGTATCTTTTAAACATTTTTTTTTATTATGTGTATTCCATTCTTATCAGTCTGTTTGTGCATTCTTTTTTATATATAGTTTTATCTCTGTATTCTGTACTTCAGTTAATTTTGCTAATTTGTGCTTACCTGGGGTTTTGTTTATAATTTGTAGTTTTTGAGATATCTAGATTTGCAAAGTGGTTATTAAAAAGTAGAAAACATAAACTAGAAGAATGGTGCTTTGGGATAATACACAAATGGTGTATTCCCTAGTGTCCTCTATTTAAGCATGAATAAATCATTATACATGCCATATTTATCACTCATTTATTTTTTTTGAGACCGATAATATTCAGTATTCAAAGTAAATTAGAAAACTATTCCATTTAACCTGTATTCCATCAAGATGGAAGGCTAAACTACCCTCCTCTTTTGCCTCAAGATTTTAGTAATAACAAATACTATATGACATGTTAAGTCAATAATCATATAAATAAGTGGAAATTTTATTAATCAGAACATTTAATATTTACTAAGAAAATTCAATATGTTAGACAGTATTCCAAAGATGATTTCACATGTATCATAATATATAAGTTCCAGGGTATAATACAAAGATTCATGAAATAAAGAAAAATTGAAACATTTATAATGATATTAGGCAATATTAATATCATCAAAATTTCAACTGTTTTGGCATATAACTAAATTAACAGAAAGAGAGTTAATATAACAGCTGTATTATTAAGGTTTAATAGTTATGCAGATAAGGAATGGACACCATCTTGAACCAGAAATCAGATGATACACAATTATTTCAAATGCAAGAAAAAATTATTAAAAATGCCATTTTCTGGACTAAAAATTCCATTAACATCCTGAGAACAAAAATCCCACATGTCGTATTTTGTAGGCAATAGGAAATAACACTAGAAAATATCAGTTGTAGGGTAACCAGCAAGTAAGATCTAACCACAAGCAAATTTCAGTTAATATCCTCTTCTAAAATTTTTGAATTAAGTGGAAAAGCCAAACTGATAGTACTTTTTAAGTATCCAGGAAATGCTAATGTGGAAGTGTGATGCCTGAAATAAACAGACCTGAACTCAATTCACTCATTCTATCAGTTACAAGACTATTGTTACAGAAAAATAGTCAGTATGTAAATATACACATATTTTTCACAAAAGTCAAGGATTGATGCATCACAAATTTGTTCAAATCATAAGAAATGATTCAATATGAAAGAAAAATAATCATTGATTACAAATTTCATTATCCTTTGGAAAAGGAGGATGGGGTGATAGAACAAATCAAGAAACTCAGAATTTTTCATAACATTCAGTTTTCAGCCACAAAATATCTTTGCATATTATTCCACCTGAGTGTACATGGTGCATATTGTGCATTACGAAATATTACATATTTTTATTTTTTTCTTCACTTTTAACTTTTTTATTTTCTATTTTACTTAAAACATGCTGGACATGTATATTTTTAAAATCCTTGCAATAAACACAGCAAAAGATAACTAAGAAATTACAAGGATTCCTATAATGCCCAACAATTTGAAACTACAATATGGCAGTACGGGTGCTAGCAGTGTTTAGATGTTTTAAATATATGATTCCACACAAGTTAATAACAAGAGATGGCAAAATGTGCTACTTAATTAATGTAACTAATGGCAGAAGAATCTACTTTTCAGGCATTCATGGTTCTAATTAGCCTGTTAAAAATTGCTGTAATTTTTGCTACATAATTTTTAAAATGTTGATTATCCTTTTTTGGAACTGAGAAGCACCAAACCCTCACTGTCACATAATATTGACCACAAGCCTCTGGCTACACAAGATAACTGGGTAATATACCCATAACAGCATTGAAGTTGATGAGATAATAAGGTCCACCCAGTACATTACCATAAAGAAATCCACCAGCGGCAGGATGATGTGGGTGGCTCTTTTCTCTGGGAAGATTCTTGGGGAGAGGCTAGTGCTCTGAGGGTATTGGGATCACCTCTGGTACCTAAGAAGAGAATCAACATATACACAAGTTGAAAGCACCATAAATCCTACAAGAAAGGCATCCCTGTATATTGTCAGAGTGACATGACCCTGATGATGTAGCTCATGGGAGAAAGGGAAGAATTTTGTGAGAATCATCAGATTGGTCTAGCTCACATAGAAAGATACCACAGTACAGATGAAAAGTTTACTCCTGAAAGACAAATTGAGAAGGCATAAAAAGAAGAACACATTTAAAAAGGTATTTTGTGAATATGTTTATACCTAGCAAGCCAGGAGGTGCTGGGTCTGGCGGTTATCCAAGAGCACACTCAGGATACAGATGGAGAGACCCCTCATCACCCTTCTTGTGTTAAAAACGCCTTGCTCTGAAGTCATTCTGAAAATGCAAGGACTCAAACAGTTCCATAGATGTCACAAAATGTCAATGAGGAGTATCACTATGTGAACAGGGGCCAAATGACTGGTTATGATATTGGTGCTCTTAGGCCTGTGTGGAATAAGCCATATGAATACATGCAAGAAAAAAAGCATTTGCTAAGATTACAATACCAGTTTGGTAAAAATTATTTTTAATTTCAACATTAAGTAGAAAGTTTTCTCAGATTAATAGTAAAGAAGTAACACATTTTGTACCTAAACAACAAAACAATAAAACTCACATTGATTTTTTTATAAGGAAATTCATTACAACTAGTATCATTTTTATTTAATTCAGTTATCTTCAAGAAAGCCTGAGTACCTCATACAAATTTTTATGTAATCAGCCTCTCTGCATTATTTTCTAAATTATATAATTATATTATAAACCTAGTGCAAAGTCAAGCATAACAAAGCCTGTGTAAGTGTCCATTATCTCTGCCCCTACAGTGACTGGCCTCCTTGGAAACATTTACTAATATTCTACTTTGTTCAGTAAAAATTTAGCATATAAATTTACTCAACGGTGAATTTATGTAAATGGAAAAAGAATCATCAAATCTCACAATGGGAAGCCTAGATTTCTTATGTTTGTTACATCTCTTCTGAGTTTTTAACATTCTGACTTATTGCTTACTCCTTATTTCCTGTGTGGAGATACAATGGAGTCTTGCCAACAGATTTTACAAAATCATTGATTCTGACAGAAAGGAAACAGAATTTCATTAGCATTAAGATGACTTTTTAAAAAAGCTTTTCATAAGATGTGACAATATTCCTGAGTGAGTCTCCACTACCTGGTGTAATGAATTGTCACACACTTAGAATCTTAAAGCAACATGTATCTATTACATATCATTTCTGGAAGACAAAAGAAATAAGTGGATGTTATTAGCCTAAATTAAGTTGTCAGCAGGGTGAGATTTAGCTCCATAGGCTCTAGATGTGAAACTATTGTCTTGTTTATTTTTTCTCTCTGAGCTTCTCCAGGGAACCTGAAGTCCTTGGCTCTTGTCTGCCTACCAATTGCAAAGACAGCAGTGGCTGGTCACATTGTTCTCACTTTGCCTCATTCTGAAGCTGAATCTTTTGCCTCCTGGTTACCCCTTTAAAGACGCTGGTGATTACATTGAACCCTTCCAGATAACCCTGTGTAATCTCCTTATCTTAAAGTCAGCTGATTAGCAACCTTAATTTAATCTGCAACCTTAATTCTCCTCTGTCACACAGGCTAACACAATTACACAAGCCAGGGATTAGGATGTGGTCACCTTTGTTGTGTCATTATACTGCCAAAATTTCCTTTCAACCTCCAAATTTTTTTGCTCTTTCCCAGTTTACTTTCTATTTCATATAATAATTACATAAGCTTTCTAAACTTACAAGGAAATCACTCACATCTTTGTCTCAAGACATATGGAGAATAATCCACATAATTATTCACATTATGATATATGGAAAGTGGCATCAAAATAATCACATGGTGCTCCTTCCTAGAGGATTTGCTACATATGGCAAATTTTACTATTACCTTTTCAGGTGAGATTCTATGGATATAAACACTTTTTCCTATCCAGATTTTAGAAAACTCATTTATGTGAATCCAAATATTGGCTAATTCACACTTGCCTTTAGATTCATCTTCTGAGGTTAATGAATGTTTATGGTTAAAGGGAAATTACAGATCTGCCTGCTCAAAATATAAATTTGAAAGAAATGCAGAAATTTCCTTCTGCAGGTGTTGTTCTTGGCTCATATTTAGAAATTCATAGCTGAGGCAGAACATTGCTCTTGAATAGCCAGATATATATAAAATTGTAGGGAGAATTTGCACAGTTGATTTAGTGCTTTCTACTCTTTCTACCAAAGCTGAATATATGAAAAGAATGCATATATCAAAACAGCAAAAACCGACAATCTAATACTTCCTACAAATATATATCTGTACCTTCAGGACAGTCAGGCATGTTTGGCCCAGTGGTAGCACCAAGACAATATTGTCTTAAAGACATAGTGGTCTCCACTTTTTAAGAATAATATTCTAGTACCAATGAAATAATATTTGGAAATTGACCATTAATTTATGTATAATTAATTTATAACTATACATCTGAACCATATTGTTAATATATACTACATATTGGAAGCCATGTAAAAGGAAGGTAAAATCATTTGACAAGTATACATAGATAAATAATTTATTATTTTCTTATGTGTTTTGAAGGGATTGTTGACCTGCTGCCATAGGCAGTTTCCCTCTCCGAAGCTGAGTATGGCATAATTCACTGAACAAAGCAGAAGAGGCTCCCTGGGCTCCATTATACTTGGGGAGACAGACACTCACAGTAGACATCATTAGCAGGTCATGCCCATAGTATGATAGATATAATGTTCTCTTGGCTTCCTCTATGTATGGATGCATCTTCCCATATTCTGACTAGAACGACACAGCCCAGGACAAAATTCTACATCCCTTCATGATACACACTCTCAACAATTTAGGTATAGGATAACTTCACCTGACCCAATAAAGGTCATATATGACAAATGCACAGCTAATATCACAATAAATGGAAAACATCTGTAAACTTTAGCTATATATGGATTATAACTAGCATGCCCAGTTTCAGACTCTTATTCTACAAAGTACTATATATTCAAACCAGAGAAATTAGAGAACAAAATGAAAGGAATCCAGATGGGAAAGGAAATACTTAAATTCTCCCTGTTTACAATTAAGATAATCTTATTTACAGAAAACACTAAAGATGCCAGCAAAATACTGTTGGAAATAATAAATTCAGTAAACATACAGGATTCAAAATCAACATGAAAAGTTAGTAGCATTTATATATACTAACAATGAACTATCTGAAAAGGAAACCAAGAAAGCATTCCCATATACAATAACTACAAAACAATTATTGAAAATAAATTTTACCCAAAGTGTGGACAATCTGTACATTCCTGTAAGAACTTTAAGAAGTTAAAATAAGTGGAAAGATATCCCTTGGTCATGTATTTGCATAACTAATATTGTTAAAGTGTGTATACCACACAAAATGATCTACAGTTTCAATGCAATCCCTATCAAAATACCCATGACATCTTTCACAAAAATTTCTAAAAAAATTCTAAGATCTGTAAGGTATCACAAAAGACCCTGCATGACCTAAGCAACTGAAAATAAGAACCAATCTTAGGCATCACATTATATGAATTTAAAATACATTGCAAAGGTATAATAACAACATAGTATAATACAGCCACAAATACTGACACATAGGCCAATGGAGAAAGTACAGACCTCCAAATTAAATCTATACATTTGCAGTTAACTGATTTTAGACAAAGGTGACAAGGACATATAATGGATCAAGGACAATATCTTCCCTAATTGGTGTTGGGATAATTAAATATCCACATGAGGAACAATGAAATGAGGCCCTCATTTAACCCCATATGTAAAAAATGAACTAAAATGCATTAAAGACTTAAATGTAAGATCTGAAACATTGAAACTACTATGAGAAAACACAGGAAAGCCCCATCACATCCGTCTGAACAATGAGTTTTCGACTTAACATAAAAAACTCAGGCAATGCAAAAACAAACAACAAACAAACAAAAAATCAAATATGATTATTTCAAATAAAAAGCTTCTGTACATCTCTAGACATAATGGAATGATGAAAGAACAAACAGATGGGGAAAAAAAGCCATTTAAAGTTATAAATCTGGTGGTTGAATGGGCAAAATATACAAGGAACTCAAACAAGTGTACAAGAAAAAAACAAATAACTATTTAAAAGGGGCAATATTTCACAAAAATCTACTGAAACTAAAAACAAATTCAGTAAATTCATCTCCAGTTAAAAAAATCATTACCTCCACTTCACCATCACAGGAATCCCAAATGAGAGGTATTAATTTGCCAGACTTCAGACTATACTACAAGGCTGTGGTTATTAAAACTGCTTGGTTTTGGCACAAGTGCAGAAACACAGACCAGTGGAACAGAACAGAAAATCCAAATATAAAACCATCCTCATATAGCCATCTAATCTTTGACAAAGCAGAAAAAACATACTCTGGGGAAAAGAATCCTTACTCAATAAATGGTGCTGGGAAAACTGGATAGCCACATGTACAAGACTCAAACAGGACCCACAGCTTTCACCTCTCACAAAAATCAAATCACGGTGGATAACAGACTTAAATATTAAGGGGCAAAACTATTAGAATTCTAGAAGAAAATGTAGGAAAGACTCTTACACACACTGGCCTAGGCAAAGAATTTATGAAGAAGACCCCTAAGGCAATCACAGCAACAACAAAAATAATTCAATGGGACCTGATTAAATTAAAAAGCTTCTGCACAGCCAAAGACACAGTCAGGAGAATAAACAGACATCCTACAGAATGGGAAAAAAAATTTGCATACTACACATCAGATAAAGGACTGATAACAAGAATCTATTTAGAACTCAGGAAAATCAGTAAGAAAAAATTGAACAATCCTATCAAAAAGTGGGCAAAGGACATGAATAGAAATTTTTCTAAAGAAGATATAAAAATGGCTAACAAACATATGAAAAAGTGTTCAACATCTCTAATCATAAGGGAAATGCAAATCAAAACCACAATGAGATATCACGTAACTCCAGTGAGAATGGCCTTTATCAAAAAGTCCCAAAACTATACATGTTGGCGTGGGTGTGGAGAGACAGGAACACTCGTACACTGCTGGTGGGACCGTAAACTAGTGCAACCCCTGTGGAAAGCAAGGTGGAGATACCTTGAACAGATTCAAGTAGACCTACCATTCGATCCAGCAATCCCATTATTGGGCATCTAACCAGAAGAACAAAAGTCATTCTATAAAAAAGACACCTGCCCCCGAATGTTTATAGCAGCACAATTCACAATTGCAAAGATGTGGAAACAACCCAAATGCCCATCAATTCATGAATGGATTAGCAAAATGTGGTATATGTATACCATGGAATATTACTCAGCTATTAGAAATAATGCCAATATGGCATCTCTTTGGTTCTCCTGGAGAGAGCTGGAACCCATTCTATTAAGTGAAGTATCCCAAGAATGGAAAAATAAGCACCACATGTACTCACATGAAAACTGGTTTCCCTGAATGCACATTTGGGAATAACACCAATTCTGTATCGAACAGAGGTTGGGGCTGGGTGGAAGGGATGGATGTATACCTACTTGTTGAGTGTGATGTGCACTGCCTGGGGAATGGACACGCTTGAAGTTCTGACTGCGGGGGATGGGGTGGGGGGAGGGGATGGGTGCACACCTACATGATGAGTGCTATGTGCACTGTCTAGGGAATGGACACAATTGAAGCTCAGACTCAGGGGGATGGGGAGGCATGGGCAATGTATATAGCCTGATCTTTTGTACCCCCATAATGAGCTGAAAAACAAAAAAAAAAAAAACAAAAAATAAATAAATAAATAAATAAAATAAAATAAAAAAAGAATCTATTTAGAACTCAGGAAAATCAGCAAGAAAAAATCAAACAACCCTGTGAAAAAGTAGGCAAATGACATGAATAGAAATTTCTCAAAAGAAGATATAAGAATGGCTAACAAACATATGAAAGAATGCTCAACATCCCTAATCATCAGGGAAATGCAAATCGAAACCACAATGAGATATCACTTAACCCCAGTGAGAATGGCCTTTATCTAGAAGTCCCAAAACAACACATGTTGATGTGGATGTGGAGAGATAGGAACACTCATACACTGCTGGTGGGACTGCAAACTAGTGCAACCCCTATGGAAAGCATTATGGAGATACCTTAAACAGATTCAAGTAGACCTACCATTTGATCCAGCAATCCCATTATTGGGCACATATCCAAAGGAAAAAAGGTCATTCTATAACAAAGACACCTGTACCCGAATGTTTATAGCAGCACAATTCACAATTGCAAAGATGTGGAAACAACCCAAATGCCCATCAACACATGAATGGATTAGTAAACTGTGGTATATGTATACCATGGAATATTACTCAGCTATAAGAAATAACGGAGATACGACATCTCTATAGTTCTCCTGGAGAGAGTTTGAACCCATTACATTAAGTGAGGTATCCCAAGAATGGAAAAACAAGCATCACATGTACTCACCAGAAAATTGGTTTCCCTGATCATCACCTAAATACACATCTGGGAACGATACCAATCGGATATCAGACTGAGGTGGGGGGAGGGGGGAGGGGATGGATGTATGCCTACATAATGAGTGCAGTGCCCACCGTTTGGGGAATGGTCACGCTTGAAGGTGCTGACTCGGGAAGGGGGGGTGGGGAGGGGAGGGATATATACCTACATGATGGGTGCAACGCACACTGTCTGGGGAACGGGCACGCCTGGAACTTTGACTTGGGGGGACAGGCGGTACATGGGCAACGTATGTAACCGGAAATTCTGTATCCCCCATAATAAGATGAAATAAAAAAAAAGAATTAGAACAAAGAGAGCCTTAGTCTGAGCAAATCAATGAAAATCATCCAAACATATGGGTTTGCTCTCTTAGTGTAGTTTAAAATTGGTAAATATAAGGAGGGTTTATGTGGAAGTATTATGATCTACTTACAGTGTATTGTTATTTATGATAGTTTGGGTGTGATTACTTTTTAAAGAAAGTAATTGATTTCAATATCCCTATTATTTATCCAATTAATATTTTCTGCAAATTATTTATCCAAGTAATATTTAAACAAGCATCACGTATTTTCTACAGCATTGAGGATTCAGTAGTCAAGAAATTTGTCAAAGCTATCATGGAACTTGCATTGGAGTGGGATAAGCAGACAGTAAATGAACAAATAAATTTACATTAATTTCAGATTATAATGCATATGATGAAAGAAATAAAACAGGTAGTGTGAGAGACACTGTCATGATAGAAGGTGGCAGATAACATTAAATAGGGTGTCCAGAGAAAGCCTTTCTCAAGGGTGTATTTGAGCAGAGACTTGGATGACAAGAAGGAGCTCAATATACAGAGTTCTAGGACTTAGCCTTGCCCTTTAACTTTCCTCAGCCTTTTCCACCTTTCAGGGATAGCAAGTTATAGTTAATTGTGAAAAAAAAAGAAAAGGAAAAAAAAACCTAGGAAAATTTTTTCAAGTCTTAAGAATATTGTCCTGACCAGTTTTGAATAAAAGTGAGGGAGAAGAGATTGTGGTAACAACCACCAGCTACGATATCCACCAGACAGAAACAAGAAGTATTGTTAAAATCCTTCATGATCACAAAATTCTCATTCTCAATGATAGCCTTTCCTACACTCACCTTGCTGAAAGGTACCACATCCCTGAAACAGGTCAGAGCTAAACATTAGCAGCTGATGTTGGGATAATGACTAGGAACATCAAAATAGTTGGTGAAGATTACCCAGGTTGGTCCGAGGACTCTTTTGGTGCCCGCATCCTGGTTGGCTCTTTCACTAAAAATATGATAACATTTAAAGGAGGTGCAAGAATAAGTAATGTGGAGTTTTATCACAGTGGTCAAGAAGGCTTCAGGGATAGCACAGATCCAAGATACGCTGTAACGTTTATTAACCTAGGGCAGATTCAAGAACATGGAGCATCTTATATTCGAGGCTGTGCCTTTCACTATAGCTTCTCCCCAGCAATTGGTGTGTTTGGGACAAATGGACTGGACATAGATGACAACATCATTTACTTTACAGTGGGGGAAGGCATGAGAATATGGGGGGATGCAAACCGGATCCCAGGAAATTTGGTTGCACTTTCAGTTTGGCCAGGAACCTATCAGAACAGAAAAGATTTAAGTTCAACTCTCTGGCATGCAGCAATTGAGGTTGTGAGAACAAATTTATAATTATGCAAAATTATAATTTATAATCATACTTTCTGTAGAAATTGCAAATGTCAAAATATTATTGAAAGCGGGGTCTTTCTTCTCTGGTTCCATGCAAAGTGTAGGATTGTTTTTTCTATATGTGTGAAGAGTGATGTTGGTGGTTTGCTGGGGATTGCATTGGGTCTGTGGATCACTTTGGGTAGTGTAGACATTTTAGCAGGGTTGATTCTTCCAATCCACGAGCGTGGTATGGTTTTCCACCTATTTGCATGCTCTGCGGTTTCCTTCCTCAGTGTTTCATAGTTCTTCCTGTGGAGGTCCTTTGCCTCCTTGGTTGGGTATATTCCCAGGGTATTTTGTTTTCTTTGTTGCTATTTTGAAGGGTATTGAGTCCTTGATTTGGTTCTCCATTTGGCTGTTGTTGGCATATATGAATGCTATTTCTTCCTTGGATAGATATTGCTGAAATTTAAAAAAAAAGAGCTAAATAAAGGAGTGAATGAACTTTTAAAAAGATGTGAGCTCCAGTAATAATTGTTTTTTTTTTCTTTGTGTTGCCATCTAATAGTTCTTTTATTTCCTTTTTTCTCTAACATTATTTATCACTTTGAAGTTCTGGTTCAGGGTCTCTACTGCTAATCGACTGAGTGTTTTGCGCATGTTACTACCTAACTCTGGATTCAGTCTCCACCCTCATATGAAAAATTAGAATGATAGACAAATCTCTAAATCCCTTTCCCATGTAAAATTGTTACGATTCTATGTGCAAGCTTATTTACACTTCTCCCATATTGCTAATTGGAACCTTCTTGTTTCCATGAAGTTTCTTCAATTACTATGGCTGTTTGTTTAGATGTAAAGTGCAATTACAAGCAAGAAAATAGAAAGTACAGAGGAAAGACTTGGAGAGAAACTAATCAGCTTCCTTTTGTTTTTATTTACCTATACCATAGGATCAAAAAGGAATTAAATATGGTTCTCTTTGAAAGATGGGATAAGGATTGAGTTTTTGTGTAACTATTGTTATTTTAAGATAAAATATGAAAGCTGAAGTTTAGTATATATTGATGAGGTAAAAATGTTCTCTTATCATATATTTATAGATATTAAAGTGTAATCAAATGTCAATTCCAAATCTTTAAAGTTATGTATAGCTTTTGAAAGAAAAAGGTACTTAATTTACATTTATGATTTCCATTTGACTGTTTTTTTATCATAATCTTTTAAAATGAAGGTGTGTAATATGAAAAAAATATATGTCCTTTTTTACAGTTACATACAAATAAATTATGAAACTATTTTAGCTGAATTGTTCTCTATAATCAACAACCAGATTTAGAGTAATGTGAGAAATTGTTAGTGTCTTAGTGCATTATACTTTGAATACTCTGATATTGACTTAGACTTGATTTTTTTTTTTTTTTGAGACAGAGTCTCACTCTGTTGCCCGGGCTAGAGTGAGTGCCGTGGCATCAGCCTAGCTCACAGCAACCTCAAACTCCTGGGCTTAAGCGATCCTACTGCCTCAGCCTCCCGAGTAGCTGGGACCACAGACATGCGCCACCATGCCCGGCTAATTTTTTGTATATATATTTTAGTTGTCCATATAATTTCTTTCTATTTTTAGTAGAGACGGGGTCTCACTCTTGCTCAGGCTGGTCTTGAACTCCTGACCTCGAGCGATCCACCCGCCTCGGCCTCCCAGAGTGCTAGGATTACAGGCGTGAGCCACCGCGCCCGGCCTAGACTTGATTTTTGATTAATGTTTTTCAAATTTACTATATATGTAAGTTACTATGTATCAAAACTTTATTGTTTTCTAAGGTATATGTTTTGCAGAAATATTTCTCCACATTTATTATAGTTTTGCAGGGTTTTTATATAATAAAAATTTTCTGATGTTGAATAATCTTTGAGGAAATATTGAAAGATTCCTTTTCAGTGTATATTCTCCCATGTCCAATGAGACCTGTGATATAAGTAAAAGTATTTTTACAACTCTACTTCTGTATTTCTTTTAATATAATTGTTCTCATGCATTTTAATGCTTATACTTTGAGACATCAGTTTCCATAATCATTACATTTACCCACTTTTATCTAGTATGACTTCTTTGATATTGTTTAAGAGGTGACCAGTTATAAACGACTTTGCCACATTTTTCACATTTTTAGGATTTTTGTCTGGTATGAATTCTTTTATATAGAGTAAGGTGTATGTACCAGGTAAAGACTTTACTACAGTCTTCTCCTTTGTATTGTTTCTCTCCAGTACGAATTCTCCTATGTCTATTAAGGTTTGAGCACCAGTTAAATGCTTAGCCACATTCTTCATATTTGTAGGGTTTCTCCCCAGCATGGATTCTCTTATGTCTAGTATGGACTGAGCACTGGCAAAAGGCTTTGCCACATTCTTCACATTTGTATGGTTTCTTTCCAGTATGAATTCCTTTATGTTGAGCAAGGTGTGAGAACTGGGTAAATTCTGGCCCACGTTCTTCACATTTGTAGGATTTCTCTAAAGTATGAATTCTCTTATGTATAGAAAGGTTTGAACTGTGGTTAAAGTTTTGCCACATTCGTTACATTTGAAATTTATCTCTACAATATGTCTTACCTTATGTCTATTTAGATTTTAAGATTTACAAAAGACTGTCATATATTTGTTACATTGAAAGATTTGCCTATGAATAGTTGACAAACATTGGGTAAGTCCATCATAACATACTTTTTGCCTCTTACACTCACTCACACTTTCCCTGTCTTTCCTTAAGTATAATGGTTGAAGGCCACATCTTCCATATATTCTCTTTATTAGTTTTTGCGATGAATCTTTTATGGCCTGCTCTGGGAAAAGGTCTTGGGTGTAATGGGAAGGCAGTTTTGAAAGAAATGAAAATAACAAATTATCTCACTAACTAGACTGAGGTGAACAAACTTCACAAATTGAATATATAAAATTATACCAACCAGTCTAGAAAGAAAGTACAGTAGAATACGACAGTTCTTACTTTCATTATAGATGTATAAACTTAAAAATATACTTATAGAAAAGACTTTCTGAGAACTGATAATTGGTTAATAGTTTATAGCACCCCAGATAAGCACACCGCCAAGAACCTCATAGAAGTGCAATGAAACTTTGTTACGTTTCCCCACCAAAGCTCTTACTCCTCCCTGATACAGCATGATGTCTGTTTCAAAATCTCGTTTCATGGATTCTCTTTCAAAACGGAATCAATCTATTGGCACATATGTCCAAACATCTTCTTCTTGGGGTCTTTGCAAAGACTGGTATCTTCTATGACAAATACGTAACTTCCTGGGAAAGATACGTGCATGTCAAAAATAAAATCCTGTAGTATTATAATGATGGTACATAAAACAATTTAATTATGTATGAAATTTAAAAGAAAAAATCATAAAATAATCATTTCCATCTGTTAATAGATATACAGTATAAAATATATAATTATTGACATTAGTGACATAAAGTTATGGGCAGATGTAAAGAGAAAGAATTTTGGTATTCAACTGAAGTTAACTTGTTACCAGTTTAACATATGCTGTATCTTCAAAACTTATAGGTTATTCTCAGATTAAACATAAAGAAAATATTTATAGAGATACATGAAAGAAAGGGAGAAAATAACCAAAGCATATCATTAAAAAGCAATGGGACACAAAGCAGGACAAAAGGAGAGGGAAAGAAAGACAAAATAGTGATAATAGTTAAATAAAACAATTAATCCTAGGGAAATAGTAAGTCCTTTCCTTTGTGAACATTATGTAAATATTTATGCACTAGCATTCCCAGCCAAGACAAAATTGAATACAGGGATTAAAAAGTATATTCTGTCTACAAGAGATGTATCTTTATATCTACTGAAAACAATAGACTACAGTTGACAAGATACAAAAAGACATACCGAGAAAATGTTAACCATATGAGAAAAATAGAGGTCAAAATTATCTTAGGCACATTACATTTTAATTGAGAATGTTATATTTTATAAAATAAAATTCAAGTCAAAATTGTCACAAGAGACAACGAAGGACATTAAATAATAAAAGAGTCATTCACTGGGAACCTATGAAAATAATACATATATATTATATATAGTTTTTCTAATATCAAGTTTCCCAAATATATAATGAAACCATTGACAGAATTTAAGAAATAAACAGCCATATACTAATAGTAGGATAGTTCCATATTTCTCTTTCAATTATAATAAAGCCAGTCAAATTATTAATAAGAAAAAAGAGAATATGAAAATAGTATAAAGCAATTAGACTTGACAGATGTATAGAGAACACTCCACAGAGCAACAGTAGAATATACAATCTTTTTTATATTTCAGCATATCATGGCAGTACAAAAGTTTAGGTTACATATATTGCCCTTGCCCCCCCCCCCCGAATCAGAGCTTCAACTGTGTCCATCCCCTAGACAGTGTGCATCGCACTCATTATGTATGCATACACCCATCCCCTCCTCCCCCACATTTGCCTGACACCCACTTAATGTTATTCCTACATGTGCCCTTAGGTGATGATCAGTGAAACCAATTTGATGGTGAGTACATGTGGTGCCTATTTTTCCATTCTTGGGATAGTTCACATAGTAGATTGGATATAGGCTCTATCCAGGAAAATACAAGAGGTGCTATACACCATTGTTTCTTATACCTGAGTAGTACTCCATGGTATACATATATGACATTTTATTAATCCACTCATGGATGGATGGGCACCTGGGTTGTTTCCACATCTTTGCAATTGTGAATTGTGCTGCTATAAACATTCAAATGCAGGTTTCTTTGTTACAGAATGTCTTTTGTTCTTTTGGGTAGATGCCCAGTAATGGGATTGCTGGATCGAATGGTAGATCTTCTTTTATCTTTTTAAGTTATCTCCATAGTGTTTTCCACAGAGGTTTCACTAGTTTGCAGTCCCACCAGCAGTGTATGAGTGTTCCTATCTTTCTGCATCCACACCAACATTTACCTTTTTGGGACTTTTTGATAAAGGACATTCTCACTGGAGATAAGTGATATCTCAGTGTGGTTTTGATTTGCATTTCCCTGATGATTTGAGATGTTGAGCATTTTTTCATATGCTTGTTGGCCATTGTTCTGTCTTCATTTGAAAAGATTCTGTTCATGTCCTTTGCCCACATTTTGACAGGGTTGTTTGATTTTTTTCTTGCTCATTTTCCTGAGTTCTAAATAGATTCTAGTTATCAGCCCTTTATCCGATGTGTAGGATGCAAAAATTTTCTCCCATTCTGCAGGTTGTCTGTTTGCTCTCATGACAGTTCTTCAGGCTGTGCAGAAGCTTTTTAATTTGACTAGGTGTGATTTATTTTCATTGGTGGTGTAATTCCTTTTGGGGTCTTCTTCATAAATTCTTTGCCTACTCCAATGACTATAAGAATTTTTACAATATTTTCTTCTAGAATTCTAATAGTTTCACACCTTAGGTTTAAGTCTGTTACTCACCATCAGTTGATTTTTGTGAGAGGTGAAAGGTGTGGTTCCTGTTTCAGTCTTCTACATGTGGCTATCCAGTTTTCACAGCACCATTTATTGAATAACGATTCTTTTCTCCAGTGTATGTTTTTGTCTGCTTTGTCAAAGTTTAGATGGCTATATGAGGATGGTTTTATATCTGGATTGTCAGTTCTGTTCCCCTGGTCTATGTCCCTGTTCTT
This sequence comes from Eulemur rufifrons, assembly GCF_041146395.1. Taxonomy (NCBI): domain Eukaryota; kingdom Metazoa; phylum Chordata; class Mammalia; order Primates; family Lemuridae; genus Eulemur; species Eulemur rufifrons. The sequence goes on along the minus strand of NC_091012.1, from coordinate 11,156,943 downwards.
GTGCCAACACCAAGCTGATTTAATAACCACAGTCTTGTAGTATAGTTTGAATTCTGGTAAATTAATACCTCCCATTTTGTTCTTATTGCCTAAAATTGCTTTTGCTAAATGGGGTCTTCTCTGGTTCCATAAGGAGTGTAAAATTATTTTTTATATATATGTGAAAAATGATGTTGGCAACTTAATAGGGATTCCATTCAATCTGTAGATTCCTTTGGTTAGTATAGACATTTAAAAAATGTTGATTGTTCTGATCCATGAGCATGGTATGGTTTTCCACCTGTTTACGTGCTCTGCTATGTCTTTCCTCAGTGTTTCATAGTTCTCCCTGTAGAAGTCTTCTACCTCCTTAGTTAAATATATTCCTAGGTACTTTATTTTCTTTGTTGCTATTGTGAAGCTTATTGAGTCTTTGATTTGTTTCTCAGTTTGACTGTTATTGGCATATATGAGTGCCTCTGATTTGTGTGTATAGATTTTGTATCCTGAGACTTTACTGAATTCATTTATCAATTCCAGGAGTCTTTTTGTTGAGTCCTTGGAGTTTTCTAGATATAATATCATATCCTCAGCAAAGAGTGAGAGTTTGTTCTCTTCTGTCCCCATTTGGACACCCTTGGTTCTGTTCTCTGTCCTGATTGCTCTGACAAGGACTTCCAGCACTATGGTGGATAGCACTGGGGACTGTGGGCAACCTTGTCTGGTTCCAGTTCTAAGTAGGAATGCTTTCAATTTTTCCCTATTCAATATAATGCCGACTGTGTGTTTGTCATATATGGTTTGCATCATTTTTAGGTAGGCCCCATCTATGCCTATTTTGTTAAGCGTTCCTATCATAAAAGGGTGTTGAATTTTACCCAGTGCTTTTTCTGCATCTATTGAGAGGATAATATTTTGCTTCTATATATGTGGTGAATTACATTTCTGCATCTACCCAAAAGAACAACAGACATGCCATAAAAAAGACATCTGCACTCGAATGTTTATAGCAGCACAATTCACAATTGCAAAGTTGTGGGAACATCTCAAGTGACCATCAATACATTAGTGGATTAATAAAATGTTGTATATGTATACCATGGAGTACAACTTGGCCACAAAAATCAATGGCTATATAGCACCTCTTGTATTTTCCTGGAAAGAGCTGGAACCCATTCTACTAAGTGAAGTATCCCAAGAATGGAAAAATAAGCACCACATGTCCTCACCATCAAATTGGTTTCACTGATCATCACCTAAGAGCACATTTGGGAATAACACTAATGGGGTGTCAGGCAGATGTGGGGGGAGGGGAGGGGATGGGTGTATACCTACATAATGAGTGCAATGGGCACCATCTAGGGGATGGACATGCTTGAGGCTCTGATTCTGGGTGAGGGGACAAGGGCAATATATGTAACCTAAACTTTTGTACCCCCATAATATGCTGAAATAAAAAAAATAAAAAATTAAAAATAAGAATTTATGTAATCTAAACTTAAAAAAAAAAGTACAAAGGTGTTCCATATTGCCTATATCAGCAGAATCCAGCTCAAAATTATTCTCACTATATGAGTCTGGTACAGACTGGTTTATGTACATTAAACCATTGCAAATTTCTCCACATAACCTCAAACTGATCCAAATAATTTAAAATAAATCCAAACTGTCTTTTTAGGCAATTAATATCTGACCTTAAAGTTGACACAATTATTCACTTTTTACCGATGAAGAAAGGTTCAGAGAGGCAATATAGAATAGATGAAAGAAAAGAGATTACTGAAAGTTTTGGCATCAAAATTCATAGCTCAATCACATATGATGAACATGACTTAACCTCTCTAAACCTCATCTTTAACGTGGTTAAAATAACAGTATCTAATTAAATTATTATGAAGACTTTGGTATTATATAGAGAGCATTTAATCCAATGCCTAAGCATTCAATACCAGAAGCACTCAATAGATATTTGCTAATAGTATTATTATTCATTCCATTATTCAGTACAGGACAGGCTATACCATGGTAACATATAACTATCAAATATCCATGGCTTTATACAAGAAAGCTTTGTGTCTTGATTATATTTCAGGCCCACATAAGTCAGAGATATTTTCTTGGCATCTCTCTTTCAGTGCAAACTTGGGGTTTTTTGCTGGTTCCTTCTTCTGATTCTGCCCTCTCAGAGCTTTTCGGCTTCCAACCACACAGATGGAAGAACTGTGTGGAGAATTCATACCGTCCCTTCACTGCCTTGCATTCCCTTTGGAAGGAAGTTCATCACACCATCCCAAAATAAATCAGAAGAGGCCTGGGAAGTGCCCAGGAAGAGGAACATATGGGATGGTCACTGTCTCTGTCCCCTCCACACTGAGGTGCACGCTGAGGGAAGCAACAGGGGTATCATTTGGGCAAAGATTGTGATCCAGCCTAATGAACACTGCCTCCTACTCAGTTCCAGAAAATTGTTTTAATGTGGAAATGGGGCCAATCATCTAATCTTTCAAGAGAAGCTGATTTTTTTAAATTTCAGCTTATTATGGGGGTACAAAAGTTCAGGTTATGTATATTGCCCATGCCTCCCCCATCACCCGAGTCAGATCTTCAAGCGTGTCCATTCCCCAGACTGTGTGCATCGCACTATTATGTAGGTATACACCCATCCCCTCCCCCTCCCCCCCACATCTGTCTGATTCCCAGTTGGTGTTATTGCAAAATGTGCATTTATGTGATGATCAGGGAAACCAATTTGCTGGTGAGTATATGTGGTGCTTATTTTTCCATTCTTTGGATACTTCACTTAATAGAATGGGTTTCAAGTCTCTCCAGGAGAACAAATGAGATTCTATATCACCATTATTTCTTATAGCTGAGTAATACTCCATGGTATATATATACCACATTTTACTAATCCACTCATGTAGTGATGAGCATTTGGGTTGTTTTCACATCTTTGCAATTGTGAATTGTGCTGCTATAAACATTCGGGTGCAGGTATCTTTGTCATAGAATGTCTTCTGTTCTTTTGGGTAGATGCCCAATAATGGGATTGCTGGATTGAATGGTAGGTCTACTTGAATGTGTTTAAGGTATCTCCATATTGCTTTCCACGGAGGTTGCACTATTTTGCAGTCCCACCAGCAGTGTATGAATGTTTCTGTCTCTCCGCATCCACACCAACATGTATTGTTTTGGGACTTTTTGATAAAGGTCATTCTCACTGGAGTTACGTGATATCTCACTGTGGTTTTGATTTGCATTTCCCTGATGATTAGAGATGTTGAACATTTTTTCATATGTTTGTTAGCCATTCTTATATCTTCTTTTGAAAAATTTCTATTCATGTCCTTTGCCCACTTTTTGATAGGGTTGTTAGATTTTTTTCTTATCAGTCCTTTAGCTGATGTGCAGCATGCGAAAATTTTTTCCCATTCTGTAGGCTGTTTACTCTCATGACTGTTTCTTTGGCCGTGCAGAAGGTTTTTAATTTAATCAGGTCCCATTAAATATTGACAGGCAATTCTGTTAGAGAAAGAGAGAGAGAGAGAGAGAGAAACAGTGTGCTGACCAGATTCAATAGAATTTATGAGTTAAATACAAAGTCCCAATTCTGATTCAGTTTCATTCTTCCATTAGACAAACAGGGAAGCTAAATCCCAATAAAAGGTTATTGGCAAAAAAGTCAGTAAAAACTGAGAAACCCAGAATCAGGGCACAAACCCTTTACAGTGCTTTGTGTTCAAACACAGTTACATCAAGTCCATGATTTTCCCACCTTTCCTGTGTTCCCAGGCTCAGCAGTCTCACTGGGAGCAGAGCCTTTCTTGGTGGTGACATAGATGAGAAACATGGTGGGTGCAGACAAAGGGAGTGAGGAATCCCAGGGTCATTACATATGTATTAGTGATTTGTGTAGCCTTTTTGACTTACGAAGTGCCGATTCCTAGCTCTGGATTATTTTCTACTATGTTGCCTGTCTTGCTGATTTGCAGGAGTTCTGTATGTATTTTGGACAAGTCCCCTTGAAGACCTTGTATGTGTTTCAAAGATTTTTAAGGCCTTGAAGTTAAGGTCACCTGAGCACTTTCACCGCAGGGGAAAGAAACCATGGGGAGCAGAGAATTCACCCAAACAGTGAATGCTTCCAACTGTCACCTTCACTGCCCCTCCTCCTCCCAAGGCCCCTCAAAAAATGCGGTTGTGACACAGGAACACCTGAAGTACACTCAGTCACGAGTCCTATTTGTCCTTCAGAATTAAGACACTTCACAGCATTCAGAGGAGCTGGAGGGGTTCCATATTAAAAGCAGTAAAAATAAAAACCCTCACTAATTTGGTGTCTGGGAGAAATAGAGCTGTAACCATGACCAGGGCCTCCTGCCCCCACATCCCACCTGCCCAAAACCTCTCTCTTCCTGGTAGTCCAGCCTAGACATGACTGGTGACTGGAATTTTTAAGTAAACTTTTGGTGAGAAAGTAAAAAAAAAAAAAAATGATTCAGTAACCCTTCCCACCTCACCCTTTTCTCTGCCCCCCAAACACTTGCTCCCCCATCTCCCAGCCTCCACTTACCTTGATGAGTAGATCCTGGCTCAGCATGTTGTCTGTCTTTAGGAGGTTTTAAAAATTTCTGGAGCTTTTTCTGTGGAGATGGAAAAGAAAGGAGCATAAATTTGGGAACAAAGGGGAGGTGTGTACGTTCAAATTCTTTTTATTTAAGAACTTCAAAAATACCAAACTGCCTGGGTGAGCATTTTCACTGGATTCCTCTGAGTCTCAAGGGCTCCACAGCACTGGGGAAGGAGCTGTCATGCTGGTCCCCTTGGCTCCAGCCCCATTTCAACTGAGCAGCTGTTTATACAGTTCAGATGTGAGTTGGGCAAGGAGTTCCATTTCCTGTGTAGTACACATTTGAATGTCTCCAGTTGGCAACAGCCCATGCCTGATAGTTAACAAAACTAAGTGCTGAGTTGAAAATCCTGGCCTAAGGTCCATGGGGGAACTTAGAGATCTGCCCCATCAGCGCAACCCTGCCTCCAGTGTCCCTGGCTTTCTGTCGCCACCTAGGGTCATTGACGGGAATGGCCAGACTAGTGGGAGGTCCCTGGTCCACCCTCGTGCTCCTGTGGAGAGAGTGCTATCCATCTGTAAACCTGTCCCCAAGTCTTTTTGAGATGATATATCAGGGTGCTCTCCAGAACAGAGAGGATGAAGTGGGCTGAGGAGAAGTTCCAGAAATGAGATGCTCTTGGGGAGAGAAGAAAATAAAGCATGGGGAGGGGGACTTGGAGCCCTGCCTGCCCCACCTTCAGGCCCCTCTGCTGACATCTCCCATCCTGGATCAGACAGAGGCCCAGGGAGCCACAGGAGGGCACACCTGGGACCCCATGAGCAACAGTCACAGGGAGGAGGATTTTACTTCCACCCAAGGAAGGAACCCAGGGAGGAAATGAGCATCCAGCACTGAGCCATGGGTGTCAAGGCCAGTGTGCCCCTGACAGGAAGGGCCTATGAACTGTACAATCCTGAGAGATGATCAAGGAGAAGGGGCAGTTCCCTCATCTCCAGAGAGGGAATTCCCTGGCCCCTTTCATGGCTTACCGCGGTCATCCTGACCCAATTCCCCACCACTCTGGCCCTGTCCTGGCCCATCATACTGTGGTCCCTAAGACAGATGGTGATGACACAGTTGACCATACTATAGAAGTGGGTGAGGGTGGCACAGATGGTGGGTGCCAGGTGCTCCTTGTCCTTCTGGATGTCCTCCAGATGGAGCCCAGGCATCCATAGGGCACCACCTTCCTGAACAGCTCCTGGGGAGGAGGAGAGAGTCACATGGGCACAGGACAGCCCAGCTCGGAGTTCAGAGTCACCCAGAGTCCCAGATGAACTCGTCCTTCCTTCTTTCCCCTCTCCACATAAAATTCTCCAGAAAATATAAAAATCTCAGGAAAGTCAACACACTGAGCAAGAATCTGCTCATCAAAGTAACACGAAGGCCGGGAGGTGGGGCAAGTGCTGTGGGTGGAGAAAAGGGTGAGGTAGGAAGAGGTACTGGGCCAGGTATGGCTTTTAAAAAACATTTATCACTGACAGTTTACTTGAAAAATTCCAGTCATGTCTAGTCTGAACTAACGGAAGAGAGATGTGTGTGTCCATGGACAGGTGGGCTGGGGGCAGGAGGCCCTGGTCATGGGGTGTGGTGGTAGCAGCTGTGCTGTTCAGCTGTGGAGTTAGCAGGGCTCTGGCTCCCACACTGGTCCATATGCTGATGGAGCTTCCTCCAGGCTCTTGGGTGGATGGCAGGTCAGGCTTCCTTCCTTCCCCAAACTAGCGCAGCCATTCCTCAGGAACCAGGCCCCTGCTGCTCCTGTCTGCCCCGCACCTTCATGGGGAGGGGCTCTCTGCCTACACCAGATGTGGGGATAGCAGAGAAGGTTCACAGGCCAGGGGGGCAGATGGGCTGCCCAGCTTTGTGTCCCTATAGGCATAGGTGGGACAGACATGTGTTTTCTGTGGGTCTTCGCTATGCCCTTTGCAGACACTGCTCATCAGTGTCAGAATCACAGTCATAGGATTCTCAGTGCACTACCCAGTTAGCAGGGGCATGAGCTACAAGTGGTTTCTGAGAAGGAACCAGGGGACTCATGAATTCCCAGTGGATGCTTCCTGACCAGACCTCAGAATCTTCCATGTAAATGAGGAAGAAAACTGTCCCACCCAGCACCTTAGGCAGACCCTGCTTTATCAGTCAGGCATGGCACCTTGAGTGACTATTTCCTAAATGGATGGAGAAGCAGTTCTGTGTAAACTTTCCTCAGTAAGGTCATGAAGCTGTTGGTGTGTCCTCAAATGCAGCTTGTGGGTCAAAGATTACAGTGGGCCTGGGGCAGATGGGAGCCAGTCAGTCAGGCCTCCCAAGGCACCTGGTACCCCTCCTACCATGGATGGTCCTGGTTGGGGACATGGACAAGATAGAGAGCCCACAGGTGGGACCCTGGTCAGTGGTGGTGTTGGGTGTGGGTTGCAGGCAGCTGGGATGGGGCCCCCAGGTAGAGGGAGGAACCAGCCTTTCCTAGGGGGCCCTGGGCAAGTCACTGCCCTCCTTGGGCCTCTGTTTCCTCATCTGGAAAATATAGGGGTGATGAGCGTGTTGCGCATGCCTCACAGCCTCATGATGACATTCAAGGGAGGACAGGAATGTGAGGGTGCTTGTGCCTGGCTCTTCCACAGAGGGATGGTGGTGAGAACAATGACGACAGCTACATGACACTGAGTCCTCAGGAGACCCTGTGAGGTAAGTGTGGTTCCCATGCCACTCTCCAGATGAGGAACTGTCTCAGGGCGGCCAGGCTGCATGCCCAAGGTGACACAGTGAGTGAGTGTTGCAGTTGGGAGTGCATCTAGAATGAGAGCTCATGGAGTGATCATAGCATTGCACCAGCTGACTCAGGCCAGGTATCCAGGGCCCAAAGCCGGGGGGGGCTGTGGTGTAACTCGGTGAGGGGAGGATGGTCTCACTGACCTTGTCCCTGACCGTAGCAGGTGGCCACCCTGGAGAGGAACCCCCAGGAACCCTAGATGAAGCAGCAAAGGCTGAAGAAGGTGAGTGGGCTTGTGGCTGCAGGGAGTCAGAGGACAGGGTTCTGTCTCCCAGCTGGAGGCCTCCACATCAAGAGAGCAGGGACTTTCCTGCCCTAGCTCTTCCCTCTTGCAGCCGCGGTGCCTGAAATGCCTCCATCAGAGAGATCAGAGCGAGGGCCTGGAAGAATATGGCAGTTTTGAGGCTGGGGGCACAGGTCTCAGGCTGGGGAGGGCAGGTCTGGGATTGAGGACAGATGTGGGGATGGGACAGCAGGTGTGGGGTTCCCAGGTGGAGTGGTGTAGAATTTCAGGTGCCTGGGTGGTGTGGAGGGAAGGTCTGGCATTCCAATGGGAGCAAGGGGGGTGGTCAGAGGTTCCGAGGGTGGGGTCGGGGAGCGGGAAGCTGTCTGTGGTCTGGAGCCAGGCATGTCATGTATTCCAGGGGCTGGGGACTGGTGCTCACCCAGAGACTTACCTGCTGGCAGGCTCCCCACACCCATACCCCAGATGCTTGGCATCCTGCATAGTTCTGGATACTGGAAGTCCAAGATCAAGGTTCCAGCAGGATTGGTTTCCTTAGGGACCATGAGGGAAGGATCTGCTCCAGGCCTCTGTCCCTGGCTTGTAGATGGCATCCTCTCCCATGTCTTCTTGTGATCTTCCCCCTATGTGCTTCTGTCCAAATTTACTCTTATTCTCGGAATACCTCTCATATTGAATTATGGCACACCCTAATTATCTCATTTTAAATTTATTACCTCTGTCAAGACCCTATCTCCTAATATGGTAACATTCTGAGGTACTGGGAGTTAGGACTTCAATATATGAATTTTTGGGGGTGCAACTTAGCTCATAACATCCCCTATCTCCCCAACCATTCCTTAGAAAATAGTGCCCCTAATAACTGACACATTTATTAATTTAGTTTCTTAAAGTTTCTCTACTTAAACATCAACTCCAAAGGGCCAAATTCTTTATTTTGTTAACTGATGTATCTCCTGTGGCTAGCTCCCTGCCTGGAGACACAAAAATATTCATGAATTAGTGATGCATACTATCAAGCCATTGCAAATTACTCTGTAAAAAAAAAAAAAAAAGCAATGGCAGAGAAAGATGTTCAAGGTATAGTGTTAAGTGAAGAAAGCAACTTACAAAAAAACTCATAGGTAGGATAGTTTCATTTTAAAATTATGTACAAATAATTTATTTTTATTAAAATAAAACAGAGAAAGATGCAACAAAATGCTAATAGTAAGTAGCTCTTGGAATGTGATTTTGATTTATTTTTCTCCTGTTTATGTTTCTTTTCTAACTTCTCTACAGTGAATATATGTTACTTCTGTAAGAGGCAAAATGTAATAAAAATTAATAACACTTAGATTTTTTCTCATAGCTTTAATTGACTGTTAAGAAAAAAATATTATTATTTTTTCTTTTGAGACAAGGTCTCACTCTGTTGCCTGAGTTAGAGAGCAGTGGCCTCATAATAACTCACTGCAAACTTGAACTCCTAGGCTCAAGCAATCCTCCTGCCTCAGCCTCCCAAGTAGCTGGGACTAAAGGCATGTGCCACCATATCTGGATATTCTTTTCCATGCTTTGTAGAGTCAGGGTCTTTCTATGTTGCTCAGGCTAGTTTGAACTCCTGGCCTCAAGTGATCCTCCCACCTTGGCCTCATAAAGTGATAACATTACATTTATGATCTGCCATGCCATGCCATATGTTTCTTTTTCAGTGGGGAGTGCTGGGAAGCACAGTGAGTAGTCAATCTCTTGAAGCCCGGTGGCTGGAAACATGGCCTATGGAATATGTCTAGTCTGGGTTCAAGCTCTCACTTGACACTTTCTAGATTTTTGTTCCCAGGCATGTCTGTTACTCATACTGTCCTAGTATTTCATCTGTAAAATGGTGTAATATTGGTACTCACAGGACATGGGGCTGTCTCCAGTCTCTGGACCATCCTGGAATTTCATTCTTTTGATCACATTGATTTGGAAATGTCAAGACGCCAAGGTTCAGAGATATGTCCCAGGTTCTGTTCCCCCTTTATTCTCTTTCAAAGGCAAGCCAAGCAATATCCAAATACCCCTCACATTGGCTGGACACAGGGCCTTGACTAAGGTGAGATAAAGAGCCACTTGCCACAGGCACCAAATTTAAGGGTCACCAAAAACACTCAGTAATCATAATTTATATGTTGATGCAATATTTTTAAAAATAAAAATGATGTAAAAAATCAAAATAAAAAGTATGAACAAGAATCAACAATTTTAATAAAGACTGGATAAATATTACTTATTTTTCCTTTGCCTCAGGTGCCGGTATGGTCAGCAAAGCACGACTTCTAGCCCACTGCCTGAAGGCAGTTGACCATTAGTTATATAAATCCTTATTAAATGTTTTTTAATTATAATTAATTGTCCAAATTATCTTAAGACTCAGAAGCAGCATTGCTCACTCTGTGATTGGCCTTCAGTCAAGGCCTTGTTAGGATGTCAGTAAGTAATGTATTCCTATGACCCTGTTTATTCCTTTTCCCTGTACAGACACCTAATCACAGTTGCTACCCACTTACAGATCTCTTACCTCATTAAGGACCCTGAGAGAAAGGTTTCTCCGTATTCTCATATAGAAACATAAAATGCCAGCAAAGCATGATTCCTACCAAAAAGAGCACTAAGCAGAGTTGGCAGATGTTGCAGACTTTTCCCCAGACACTTCTGGGGAAAGACACACATATCTTGGCATGCTTTGCTTAAAAAAAAAAAGTAGCAATAGCAAAGAGTCCTTTTATTCAATCTACTTCCTTAGAGAAAGAACAATCCTGACATGGTGGGGTTAGGCAGGTCTTTCATCTCAGTGGAGGGCTTCCCGAGAGATATTCATATTACCATATCCTGGGGGTTCTGTTGGTTTTATAGTTTATGCATGTAAAGCAACTCAAAGTACACATCCACATGGCAGTTGCTAATTAAAAGTAACAATGAAAATCACATTTAAAATCCTATTTTATGTAATGGTTTCATTTTACATAAGACTCTTCATTTGCTGAAATCATAGATTCTAAGTTGCTCTGTCAAAGTGATCCCTAGAAAAATGTGATGTTCTAGGTGTGTGAATTTTGGAAATTTTCCATATTACTTGTTAGGGTGTGAGCTAGTGAATTTGGGTTTAAGAAAGATTTCTCCAAACAAAGTTTAAGACAGAAAGAGGAAAAAAAGTTTATTTTACTTTTTCCAGACAGGAAAAAGGGCCAACAGGAAAGAGGAAGAGGGAGAGTGTGTTGGCATAGAAGACCAGTTACTCAGACTTTTTACTTAGGAGTTGTAAAGAGAGTGAAGATGATTTATTGCTGTAGACAAATTAACAGGGTACTATGAATTGCTGCATCTGCTGCTTCTCTTTACTTAGTGGCAGGCAGATTAGAGAAGTGGCCACCTTTCCTTTGGAGACAGATTTATTGCTTGATTGTGATCTTGTCATTGATTCTGCCCTTGAGATATAGTTTAGGGCAGAAACTGAGGCCTGTGCCTAGCACATCTGCTGTCCACTCAGGAACTCCTTGAGGCTATAAGAAAACACATTCTAAAAGGCAGTGAGCTGGTGAATGTAAAGAGAAAGATTTATATTTCCTTTCTATCTGCTTGGATCCTTTCAGATGTTGTGAAGATGGAACCCCATGGTGTTCCTGTCAGGAAGGAGAGAGGAGAGAGGAGAGAGAAAGAGAGAAAGAGAGAAAGCATGAGTGTGTACAAGTGCTCATATGATTTTTTATAGCCCTTACTATGGGTTAAATATTTTTTCTGTTATTTCACTAACAAGGCCATCCTTTCATTACTCTTCGTAGTTTGATTAATGTGTGTGTCATTTTTTAAAAAAAGTAAGTTGAATATATTATATATGACTATGTATATTAAAAATATAAGTGGACATCAGAAAATAGATTTAACTTGTGGAAAATTTGTTTCTGGAAGCATCTGCAGAAATTTGCATTCTTTCTACTTTCTAAAAAACCCAGAGGCCAAGGGGGAAAAGGGTTCTTTTGATGTCAGATAGTGCATAAGACTTAGATTTCATTACAGTAGTGTTAGCTTAACCCATTATAAGGTGATGATCTGGTTACACTTCATAACAGGGATGAAACTGGTTTTGAGGTTTTGAGTTTTTTTCCTTCAGTTGAAGGAATGCTGCTCACCACACCTTCCCTACTTCCCCCATGTTTTTAGATTGATGGGTTCACTAGAGAAGTGAAACACATTGGGTATTATACTGCCGTGTTCTGACTACTCTGAGACCACTATGCTATGAAGGATGTCTGACCAGTTCTAGATATGCCAGCCTTCAGTGGCTAGGTGCCTGACATGCAAGTCATCGGGGACTTCCAGTCTCAGGCAATGTGATAAGGAGAAGAGCAGAAAAACCCAGCTGACAGCTAGAACTGATGCTCTAGACATATGGCCGCAGGTGGGCAGTCTCAGCCAGGGCCAATCACCAGATCCACTCCAGCTGAGGCCCCAGTCATCCTGGAGAGGGATGAACAGTACCTACTGTGGCCTAATTTCCTGACCCAAACTCATCACCATTACAAAATGGTGGTTGTTTTAATAAAACAAAAATGCTACAGAAGAACAGAAAGCAGAAGCAGAGGCATAAATGAAAGTAGAAAATACTGAAAAATAAGGAATCATTGTAAACTGTTGAAAAATTGTGATTGTTGGTACTCTCAATTCAACTTGTTTATTCATTTACTCAAGAAGAATGTATTAAGACTGCTACAACAAGCTAGACACTATACTTAGTGTAGGGGATACAAAAAAATAAACGCAATAGCTCTGTCCTAAGGGAGTACCTACTTTTATGGGGGTGTGAGACAAGTAAAAAGTTACCATATAATGTGATAAATGTTGCTCTTAGTAAGAGTTTGAAGCAGGAACTGATTGCATTGAAGATATAGAACCTCACAGCCTTGCAGGAATCAGAGAAGCATTGCAGAGGAGGCTCTGCTTGTGATAAGGCTCAAAGAATAAGTAGAGGTTTATCAGATGGCCAAGCTGAGCAACTACTGAAGTTCCAATTCTTTGGATTTTTGAGCTAATGCTAAGGCAGCCAAGATGAGGGCAAGCCTGGTTTGGACACCATGGCTTCAGTTGCTCTTGTGGTCTCCAAGTTGTTCTTTACCTCTCCTGGGAAAAGCATTGGTTATATTGATTACAAAATCAGAATTTTTTATAGAAGTATTCTCTTTCATTTGTGTGGAGCTACTGGAGAGAAACAGCTTGTGTGGTGTGTGGCATTACGCAACCCAGGTTCATCACATGAGCACCCTACAGAAGCCAAATCTGCTCAGCTGAGGAGCTGAAGCCCTAGTCCCAATAAAATGTAATCTAAGTTGGTGAGCTTTTATTTTTTTGGTGTTCTTTCTGTACACAATTGTCTCTTTATTGTTAGAGACAAGGTCTCACTCTGTCACTCTGGCTGCAGTGCAGTGGCATAGTCATAGCTCACTGCAGCCTCAAATTCCTGGGCTCAAGTGATCCTCTGTCTCTTCCTCCCAAGTAGCTGGGACTACAGACATGTGCCACCATGCCCAGCTAAATTTTTTTCTTTTTTGTAGAGTTGGGGTTTCATTATATTACCCAGGCTGGTGTCAAACTCCTGGCCTCAAGCAACCCTCCATCCTCAGCCCCCCAAAATGCTGGGATTATAGGCATGAGCCACCACACCTGACCAAACCTGTCTCTTCAGACAAGTTTTCTTGGCCCTACATCCATCATGATTGCTTTCCTAATCTCTTCTGACAGAAAAATTCTAGAAGTAATTCAGGATGGACTCCATACTAGCAATGGGTTGAGAAAAATTTTAGATTTCCTACAGCACCTAGAAAAATGGAACTGGAAGCAAATAAGCCATTATAAAGCAGAGAACAGTAAAGGGCCAGAAAGTCAAAAAAGAAGCTCCCAGTCTCTCTTAAAACTGCAGTTCCTTCCTTGAACTTGCCTCACAAAATGTCCTGTTTGGAACTGAAATCACAGTGGACATTTGGGGCCAGAACTGACCTGTCCAATGAGCAGAATCTGCCCTTGTGATATGGCAACTGACACCCTTTTGATGTATTTTTCGGAGCATCATTTCAAATAAATTAGTATTCTCATCTCAACTGACTCACTTGGCAGCAACAAATCCACACACTGAGAACAGAGAAGGCTGGAGAATATTTAAATAGTGGAAAGAAACAGTTAGAAGAGAAATTAGGCAGTTTATTAAAATACAAGTACCAGCACCATCAAATGCTCAATTTACTGAAAAAACTAGGTTATGCTTTTTTGAAGTTGGGAATGAGAGAAATCAAGTTGCTCCACAGCAAATCAGTTACAACAGTAATTTTAAACACTTTTGTTAACAGATGCCTTTGAGAATATGATAATAACTATAGACTCTCTGCCCAGAAAAAAATGTACATATAACTTACACACAAATCCTATTGTATTAAAACAACTAGTATGATAACAAAATGGAATTCATTTGGTAACAGCACACACACAATAAATCGTATAATCCTGATCTCTTGGCCACCATAAAATCTTTCTTTCATCTGACATAAAGTTTCATTTTATAGAATGAAGTTTAAGGTTCTCTCCACTTTTTTAGTCCTCTTAGCTTAAGAAAAGATCATTAAAAACTCCTTGTATGTTTTCTATATGTGTTTGTAAATGGCTATGAAATTTTATTGTGATTATTCTTGGTTTAAGCTAAAACTTCCCTGATATTTTCTTACAGATTGTGGCACAGAGTGCTAGTTGTCATACTTGTGCATTAGTCACCTTAGCTATGTGACTCTATTTTTTGAGCCTCCCTTCCAGCTAGGTATGGCCATGTATCTTAGCTTTAAGCTGATGATTTGTAAGCCCTGTGTTATGTGGACTTCTGAAAAATCTTCCTTCTTCATCCCTTCCTCCCCCTTGCTGAGGAGATACATAGCTTCTGATCAATAGAGTTCCTAGGCCCATAAAGCTGGTGATGTTGGGCAACACTGTCTGTTGACTCTCTTACTAGAACATAATTTTCATGAGAACAGGAACCTTGCAGATCTTGGTCAAACAACATCCCCAGCACTTAAAAAGTGTGTCACATGTGCTATGGGCTCAGGTATTGAATGGTTACTGGATGAATGGATGAATGAAGGAGTTTACTCCAGACCCATATAAACAAGATCTCAGCTTCTTTCAAAGAATCAAACTCTTGCTTAGGCCAGGCACAGAGTCTTGTGCCTGTAACTGTAATACACTGGGAGTGGACATGGGAGGATTGCTTAAGGCCAGGAGTTTGAGAACAGCCTGGATAACACAGTGAGACCCTGCATCTACCAAAAAAAATAGAAAAATTAGCTGGGTATGGTGTCCCATACCTGTAGTCCCAGTTTTTTGGGAGGCTGAGGCAAAAAGATTGCTTGAGCCCAGGAGTTTGACACTGCAATGAGCTATGATAATGCCACTGCACTCTAGCCTGGGCAAGAGAGTGAGACCCTCTCTCTCAAAAAAAAAAAAGAAAAAGAAAAAGAAAAAGAAAAAGAAAAAAAGAAAGAAAGGAAAAGAAAACACTTGTTTAATACAAATCACATTACTCTTCTTTTCTTCCTCTTTGCTCTCCCAGACTTGCCACTGTAATAGGATAGGTGCTTATTTTCTTAATGCTCTCCAATATTCCATTCTAACAACATGTTTTTAACTCAATTTTTATAAAAAGGCTTCCCAATATCTTCCTGCTTAGTCAGTTTAAAATTCTTCAATTTTCCAGGTCATGTAATATCTATTTTTGTGTGTGTTTATTGTTAAATGCAGACACTATTTTGTAACTTAAAATAGGCATCATCTCAAGTCTACAAGAACTATCCAAAATAGTATGTAATGACATTCCAAGGACTTCAGACATTATTATTAATATTATCACAGAATGCAGTCACTAAATCCTAAGCATTTACTACACTAGATATTAGTTACTGAGACTGAACTTTGTTGAATCTTTTCCCATTCCACTGTGGTCTCCCACATTTCAACATATCACTGATTTTTGTTTTTAAATTTTACTTAAATATTTCAAATAGAATAGAATAAGAATAAATACTAATCATTCCTGCTTCCCTGACTTTTTCATTCTGTTGTATTTAAAAGGTAACACTCCTTCTGGCTCTTTTTGTGGTCTCGTATGTGTTTATAAGGTTTGTAAATATTCACTTTTTGCCATTACATATAATTTTCTTATTTTTTTTACTCTTCTCCTGATGTTGTTGCTACTTCTTTTAACTATTTGGGGTAAAATTAGTCCCATCTTCCACTTTTATGATATATCTATTTATACTTGAGCTCCTTGATTTTTGTGGAAATTTCTTTTCCATTGACCCACCTTTGAGGAAAGATATCTGTTTGGGTTCTTTTTTAGGTGTATTGAGGTCTTGTGAAGTGTAGACTTCTCTATTTATCAATCCCTTTTTCACAGAGTAGTTTTTTAAGTAGAAATCTATTAAAATAGAGAAACATAAAGGTCATTGAGAGAGCTCTTCCTAAACCCCTCCTCTACCAGGAATGTCTTTATAGTCACATGGGTCTTTTCTCCCTCCTTACTCTTGTATTTGTCCAAAGATAATGTATCCCTACTTCGGATGGCATCCACTTCTACTTTCTTGGGGACCTTGTGCTATTAATTCTTTTTTTTTTTTTTTGGCTGTTTGAATTATGAATTTATTTACAACTTGCCTAGGTTATAATAAATGATTACTGTTCTATTATACAAACATAACAGTAAATGTTTCTTTTAAATACAAAGACTGCAAATGAATACATGAAAAAATTACACACATGTACAATATTTATAATTTATAAATGCAAAGTTAAGACCTCTGTAAGTTATTGCACTTGTGCATTTTACAAAGATTTTTATGTCATACATACAAAATTATTTTTTTAATTTACTAACTCATCAACTATGATAAAGTTGAATATTGTTAACTTGAAATTCTTTCTCTTTCCAATAGAGAGCCTATCAAAACTTTGAATGCAGATTTGTTGACTCTACAAATCAGTTCTTACGAGCATTGTATTTTTGATAGCACATAAACTCTATTACACTCCAGCAGCTTTTGGTCAACAAGGAGATCATCACCTGCAAACTCTTAGATGCCGTATCTAGATATAGATATAGAATCACTTTTATTCATATGTTCATGTAAAGAAAGTCACCTGTCTTCTCAGAAAGAATCAAGATGCTGAATTTGTACAAATTTTGGTAAACACAGTGTTTTGGGCAAGCACGTAATTTCAGATAGGTAGGGGCATTGTGTAGAAATACCTCTGTGGATAAATCTATTGTACTTTCAATTTGCACACTAAATGAACACATAGCATATACACCATATAACACATCAGATGGAAAATAATGTTTCCATATGTCATCTATACAGGCTATTTCAGATACAGCATAGGAATGGATATTAAAGTGACTAAAGAAAAAAATAAAGACTGTAATGCCCATGGTATAATGATATTTTAGTTGGGCTTAAGTATTAGATAATACACTTTTAAAACTTAACTTACAATAGAAATAAAACCTTTCCACTTAAACTTCTGCCAATATACAGTACTATAAAAACATTGATTGAAAACTGAACTGTGTAAACCAACTTCCTATTTGGCAAACTCTGGACTCAGCTGTGTCTGTCTTGGTCCTTAGGTGACGTTACTCACCCCCCACAGAGCCATGCCCTGTGTGATTGCAGTTGCAGTTTTCTCACACCTGCAGGAAAGAGCAGGTACACTATATCCGACTTAAAAAGCACTGCTTTCCATTGTTGAGGGAAGAAGAGAAAAATCAAGTGAAGATAGTAATGCTTCTTGGGATTTTAAATGTGTTTCTTGGGAAACATTGACATGTCTTTCTTTTTGTTCTATCTTCTTAATTTGGAACGAGCACACCACTGAAACTTTTTTCTTTCTTTTTTGCTATTTTTATCCATCACATAAAATGCATCCAATGCTTCAGATAACCAAAATATCCAGTTTAAAAAAAGATTTAAAAAGTGTGTACTGCATTGGATTTCACATATTTAAACTTAATATAAATGTATAAAGAAGTCAGCAAAAGGTGTATCAGGATAACTGCTTATGCTCATGTAAAAATGTAACAGCCATGGGCTGGCAAGTCTCCTCTAACTTTAAGATTTTTTTTCACCCTTGGCTCTTACCCTTTCACATAAACTATGCTCAATTTTTTATCTTGAAAAGAAACTTCCTTACTCATACATTTCCCTTTAACTAATACTACAACTCTCTTCTCAGTCAAATGTTTGGGAAAACAAACCCTCAGTTTCTGTCTTCACTTTCTTACCTCTAGTTCACTTCTTTCCCCATTGCCTGCCATCCACTCACTCACACACATCCCCAGTCACTGAATTGCCATAGGCAATGGCATCTGTAACCTTCCTCTCCTCCTGGTGACATTTGACTGTGTTCTTTAGGGTATTACATATCGAGTGCCTATTGAGCAAGCACTGTGCTAGGTGCTGCCATTACAGGAATGAGAAGAGCAGATGTCATCCCCATTGTGATGGGACTCACTTGATCAGGTTTCACTGCTCAGTTTTGCAGGCTTCACTTAATGCCTCTTAACTTTGCCTATTCTCCAAGTCTCTTTCCTTTCCAACCCCCATTATTATACACAACTTCTCATGGTAATCGCTTCTATACCCATGGCTTCAATCACTTTCTATATGCTCTGATGACAACACAATTTTAAATTGTTTTTTATTTAACAACATTATTTTATACAAAATACCTCATTTGATAAAACAATAGATATGAAGTTATTCTGTGAAAGTAATCACTTAAAAATATGACAATCAACTGGGTGTGGCTCATGCCTGTAACCCTAACAATTTGGGTGCCTTAGATGGGAACATTGCTTGAGGCCAGGAGTTCAAAACCAGCCTGAGAAACATAACAAGATCTTGTCTCTAAACACACACACACAAAATAGCAGGATATTGTGGCACATACCTGTAGTCTACGCTACTCAGGAGGTTGGGGAAGGTGAGTCACTTAAGTCCAGAAATTTGAGGTTACAGTAAGCTATTGTGATGCCACTGCACTCTAGCCTAGACAATGGAATGAGACCCTATGTCACAAAAACTGTGAGATGCTTAACATATAAATTTAAGGAAATTTTTCCCAATTACTCAAAATGTTTGATTTATTATGTAATTTTTGAAAACATAAGTTGGGATGTCACAAAATGGATTTAGCCTACAGAGGTTTCAACCAGAGAATGCCATTTTAGTGTGCCTTTTAGAGTCAAAAACTATCTCCTTCCACAAACCTATTCCTCTTCCTGCATTTTCTGTCTAGGAGAAAGGCACTGCCATCTACCCAGTCCCCAAAACTAAAGCCTTAGCTGCCGCTTTTGCCACCTACTCCTACTTTTCTTCCACACCAATCTTCCTACAGTATTTCCTAAATGACCACAAATCCTTTCCCTCCACTTCAGTCACTGATACCGCCTTTAGTTTAAATCCTCACTCCTTTCCTAGATGAACATAAAGTCTGTTGTCCTGTTGCTTCTTTCAATCCCTCCTTACTGTGCAAGTGACCTCACTACAAACACATGTGCTAGTGCCTCTTCAACCTTACAGGGTTCAATACCTCTCATTTTCAAGGATAAAATTAAAACTACCCCAGCATTTAATTGGGGGTCAGAAACATCTAGGTTTGCATCCCAGATTCAAGCACTGTTCAGCAGTGTGACCTCAGATGACAGAACTCTCTAAGCCTTTGTTTTCTCATCTGCCTGAACTCACTGATGGTTGCGACTGTTTCATACCCACAGTGCCTGGCACATAGAAGGGGCTTAATGCATCCAGTTAAATGAAGGGAAAGCATTTTAAAGTTCACATCAAAAAGTTCTTCTCCTTTTTAAAAAGTATACTTGACTTTTTCCTTTAGTTTCTAATAATCAGGGTCAGGCGCTTGTAGGAATCCAGATTGTCTGGGGTCAAATCCTTGTCTCACCACCAGAGCAGTCATGTGACCTTGGGGAAGGTACTGCCTTCTGCATGTCAATTTCTTCTGTATTAACAAAACCTAACACGTCATTGTTTGGGGGGTTAAATGAGTATACCACAGCTGGAATAGTATAGGGCACATAGTGCCTGCCAAATGTTAACTATTCATCTTCATGGAATCAGAACTGTGGTACCCCACAGTGTGATTTCCAATTTTGTATGAGGGAATTGTGTTTTATGTGTTGTTGTTAGTAAAAGAAGGAAAATCTGGAAACTGCTGCCTTGGAAGAAAGAAACAAAGGTGAGAAAAGGAAGTTGGTGAGTCCCAGCAATTCAGACCTGGGAGGGATGAATCTGATCCCTATTTTATGGACAGTGAAGTGGAGGGTGATGTATCCTCAGGTCTCACTCAAGACACACAGTAGCAATCTTTATTGAGAGTAGGACCAGTTCCCTGGGGATTGTTATGGTCATGTGACAGGTAAAAACTAATACTTCTGAGAATACAAGAGAACATTTAGTTACAAGAACAAATTTGGGTATAAATTTGGTGAGCAAATGAAAGCTGTTGGACTCTGAAAAACTGAGTTGTTAATGGAACCAGCTCTTTACTGACAGGGGCTTTCTATAGGGTCCATTGATGAGGATGGCTTTGAGGAACAAATGCCCACTGTGCTTCCCACGGGACTGGAAAGTTCCCAGTAGCCAGGAATGAAAACTGGAGTCCGGTGCTCACCGTCAGAGGGGTGGGGCAGGGAAGGGCAGGACATTGTGAGTCATGTGCGTGGGCTCTGAGGTAGGCATGTTGGGGGGTGGGACTCTGCGTGTGATTGGTTCCTTGTAACCAAGTAACCACAGGACACATTCTGGTTGGCAAGAGCCTGCCAGGGCAATTGGCCTTCAGTCAGGAGGTGGTGACAGAAGAGGAGGAGGTCGGACTGAGCTCTCTTCTAGCAGTGGCTGTGCCATTCAGTATTTTTTGGATATTTACCACTTTTAAATAAGCCCAGCTTGTCACTGCCGTAGCGCACAAGTCAGCTCGGGGGAGGCAGCCACTGCCCTGGTTTGGGGGTGTGGCAGAGGCTGGAACCCTGCCCAGAGCAGGGCTGCAGGGTCAGCAGGCTGCCGAGAGAGAGAGAGGAGTCGGGGTCAAGCAAAGGTACAGGCAAAAGGCAACAAGGGGAAACAGCAGAGGCAGCCCCTGGGGAACATGCTGAGCTGTTGTGTGTCCCCCAATACCAGCCCCACATTGGGCTGGCGTATCCATGCAATTGAGATGGACTATGAGTCTGAGATCTACCTGGCGGCAGCCAGGGACATGGTGGCAGTGGCTTCTGCACCTGCTGCCATGGAGCCTGCTGAACTGGATTCTGGAGGTGGTTAGGGCCCCCACCTGCAGCACATCAGCGACAAAGGGATGCCCAAAGGTAGGGAGGTGGCACACCTCAGACACATCTGTGGCCTCTGCCTCCCCCAGGGTTCCCTGGGAGGCATCCACTATCTCAGGCTCCTTCCTACCTGGAGCTGCTTTTCCAGGGGTGGGTACCAGGGATGAAGGCTGGCTCTGCCTCATGTCCCCACCCCTTAACTTTTCCCCACCTTGTCTGGCCAGTTTCTTTCCTTCCTCCTGACCCAAATTACCAGTTGCTGCTCCTTCTTTCCATTCCCCCAACCCCACATGGGAGCCTGCAGCCCACACCTCCTTTGGTCTGTAGCTCTCTTCATCATCCCATAGGAACTGATAAATCTTTTTGGTATATTCTCGCTCATTTCTCGATGAACATTCAACTACCCCCATTTATGGAGTATTCTTCCCATTCTCTGTCCTTCCCCATCCAAAGTGAAGGAGCCAGGGAAGGGCCTCATTGTTCCTTCCTCCCAGTCATTAAGGTAGCTGATACTCAGGATAGTTCACACCCAAATATTTGAGGATTTCTTATTTAAATTCAAAATAGAAGTTGCCATAGGAGACTCTATATGGTATTCTTAATACAGGTTTTCTGTTGCCTTGATGAAAGCTTTCTTTTTCCCTTCCAACTATAATTCAAACACAAAGAAAGAAATTTGGGGGCTGCTTAAAATAACTGAAAAGTGTGAAATGTTATTGCCAGAGCTGCAGAATTTTTTTTATATGAAGTAGTTTACCCATGGATTTGTGATTTCTTTAAAATTCTAACTTTGACACAGATATATCTTCAGTGACTTAAGACTTCATTTTCCTGCTCTAAAGGAGGGGTGGTGTAAAGGTTTGGGAGTTAAAATGCCAGACCCTGCCTGTAAAAGACTGTTTCCATGGCTCCCCTCCTCTGGCCCCCAGTCGAATTCTGTTCAAAGATAAGAATGTTGAGGTAAAAGTTCTTAAGACTATAAAACACTGGGAGGAGGGAGATGGGAGGAGGAAAAGGAAGAAATATTTGAGTTTGTTTTTTTACTTTTTTTTAAATTTCAGCATATTATGGGGTACAAAAGTTAAGGTTATGTATATTGCCCATGTCACCCCCACCCCCTCCCCCGAGTCAGAGCTTCAAGCAGGTCCATTCCCCCGACAGTGCACATCACACTCATTATATAGGTATACACCCATCCCCTCCCCGCCCCCACATCTGCCCGACACCCAATTAGTGTTATTCCCAAATGTGTACTTGAGTTTTTACTTCTAGAATTTTGAAAAGAGATGAACCTAGGTAAAAATAATTTAGGATAACAAGGTGGTTTGTGAATAAAAACTAAGTGCTTTGAAATAGAAAACATTGTATCACAAAGATGTTTACATGTGGCTGGCTTATTTTTTCATTTAAATGCCAGTGGCTTCATTGCTATAGAGGAAAAGCCTTAGAGCTCTTCTATTGAAACTTTGGTTAGACTCTTAATTCACTTAAAAGTTAGAATAATTAGGCCTCATGACATGAGGGATGTGCCTTTGCAATTGGGAAGTGCTGTACTCACTTTTCTGAATATTCAAAAACTGCAAAAGAATGAACAAATATATTATGTGAATTAATTGATTGTACCTTTATACACAAAGCATGTAAGTACTTGTGAAAATTTTTGCTCTGCTTGGTGGTTTGAAATAAGCCTGTGAGTGGTTTTACAAAACAGTTAGTAGATGGGTAGCATAGGATGAGAGTCCAAAATGGTCTCTTTACATCATTCTTTAGGATGTACAACACATTTTCATGTACATCTTCTTTGGCCCTTCCAAATACAAATAAAGCCTGTGTATATTCTCTCTATATTTCTGATGAAGAAACAAGGACTTAAAGATCTGAAATGACTGTGTAAGACAGCTACTGAACTACACAAAAGTTCTAAGTCCTCAGACTGACATGGAGGTGGCAGATATGCCAAATTTGGTTCTTAAAAAAATTTAAAAGCTGAGGAATGCATAGTATTAATATTTTACCCAGCTATTTTAAAAAAAAATTTTTAGAGATAGATTTTGCTATCTTGCTCCACCTGGCCATGAACTCCTAGCCTCAAGCAATCCTCCCTCTACAGCCTCGAAAAGTCATGGGATTACAGGTATGAACCACCATGCCTGGCTTGCATTGTTAGAAAGTACTTAAGTGTATAGCAATGGACTTGTAAAATAAACTGGTACATCCACACAAAGGAGTTCTATGAGCTATAAAAATAATAATATCTCTCTTTACTGCTATGGAGTCATCACTAGGATGTTATATGAAAAAGCAAGGGGGAGAACATACATTAACTTACATGAAAGAAAGCAGGGGAAATATGTGTTTGTTTATTTAAAAAAAAAAAAACCCTGAAAGGAATTTTTTTGTGTGTGTGTGTGACTGTTTTTCTCTCAACTTTAGTAGATGGCCAAAGTGAATATTTGTCCAAGATATTGTTTTGGTATGGGTTTTCCAATGAATGTCAAATATTTACTTTTTGCTTTTGAGTTAGTGAAACCTTTGTTTTTTAGTTTATTGTGCATTATATAGTATATATATTGCTCTTGCATTTCATTCACTCCTCACAATGTTTTGATTTAGGTAGTGGAGAAATTATACCTGTTTTATATATGAGAAGACAGGCTTTGAGAAGTATAAATTGAGTTTCCAAGATTTTAAATAAGACTTGGTAGATCAAGAATGTAATTTCCAGACACATTGAATATAGGAACAAAATTAATAGAATCACTTATATGGGCCTCTTTGGATATTACATTTTTTCTCACCCTTTTTTAGTGTACTAAAGTAATTAAGCTTTAGGGTTAAAACAGTAACATTAGATAATAAATGAAACAGAGGTACCAGTAACACAGAAATTTTCTTAAAAGTCTAAGAAATGGAGTTAAGTGCTCTTAAGGAATATATGAAGGAAGAAAGGCATACTACAGTATATGAATTGTCACAGCTGAGTCACAGTCACTAAAATAAATTGAGGATTAAAAAGTTAAGGCAAGACTTAGAGTTGATGCGGAGACAGATAAAAAATTGAGAGACTTAAAATATTTGTGTTATGGGCCATAAAACTAATACAATGTGCAGTATAGGGATGACAGAGCAGGTCAGTAAATGCAATGAGCCTTTACATAAATGGGTGCCCAGCAGTTGGCCCAGAAACTGCTTCTATTTCATTGGGATATACTGCAATCAATGTTGAAATCAATCTCTTTCTCTGAAATGTACTGGTTCTTTGATTAATTTCTTGGTCACTGCCCTCTCCCTTTAATGTTTTGCAAGGAAACTTATTTCTTGATAGTTTACAATTGTATAATTTTAACACTGTTAGCCTTTAATAATGCATTTCATTTATTCTAACTTACATATATTTTTACATTTTAACATCTGTGCAATTGAGATGGATCTTATAACTAGTAGAATCTTAGAGGAAAAGCAGTATTCAACATTAGTGAGGTGTCTTATGGACTTTTTCCTCTGAGGGATGTTTACCTTAATTAATTAGTTTATTGTTTCCTCTCATGACAACTTTTATTATCCCATATGATGGTAAAGTTTGTCTTATGGAAATTCAATAATCTGTTTTGTAGTCTCACTTAAATAGGAGATTATCCCACTTTGGTGACCTGCAGGCATAGGTAGGATCAAAATTTTTTAGAAGCCGTTCTATGACCTGCTCCAGAAGATAATTTTGATGAATCCCCAAATTAACCATTCTGTGGGAAGAAAAACATGAGAGTTTAGCTTTGGATATTGAGGCCAAAATTAAAAACCTCACTTTCTGTTATGACAATGTTCCTGTAGATTAGAAAATTAAACTTTTTATGCAGCCCTCTTAAATCTGCCATGAAGAATATCCCAGATACATCACAGATAAATAAATGAGTTCATTTATTGAATGGAGTTAAAAAATTAGCCTTTGATTATCTAAAGAATGCTTGCCAAAAACCATCCTGTTTATTTTAGTATATTTGATATATTGAGCTGGTGTCTGACAGTAATTGGCCACAGCATCACTTGCTACTTGAGACTGATCCTGAAATGTGCTAGTCATATCAGCATAGAGGAGGGTGAGAGTGTTCCTATTTGATAAGTACAAGGAGGAGGTCATGTATATGATTCATCTACTAGTTGCATCAGATTATTCAGGTACAAGTTAAAAAAAAAAAAAAAGAAGTTGCATAGCCTAGTTTTAGTCTACATGTATGGAAAGATTCAACCATGGTGCATTTCCCAGTAGAATTTTTATATTGTTGCCACCATATTTCTTCATATTTATTACTACACACTTCTTTCAAGACTGCTAAAAGTGATTAAAATTAACGTGTACCTATTTTTTAGACAGAATCTCACTCTATCTTCCAGGCTGGAGTGCAGTGTTGTAATCATAGCTCACTGCAGCCTTGAACTTATGGGCTCAGATGATCCTCTTGTATCAGCCTCCAAAAGTGCTGGATTACAGGCATGAGCCCGTATGCCTGTAATCACAATGTGTAGCTGTTTTTAAAAGCATCTTTTTCATTCTTCTAAATTATCACGTCTTTTTCCTCTACAGATTGAAGTTTGGAATCAAATCCAGCTGGCCATCCAAGGGCAGGAGCAATTTTTCTGAGCAAATCTAAAATGGATGGTAAGACAATATTTTTTTCCTCCAAGAAAAGACTAAAAACTGTTTCTGTTTTATGGAATGCCTTATAGAAAGTATTTAGAAGAACTCATAATTACTTTAAAATTTTCAACTTTTCATTTGTTCACCTGTCATTTTGACATTTGATACACTTGCCTCTAGTTGTCACTGTTTCACTGAGAACATCTAGACTTTCTGTTTATACAATTTGCCACCTCTTTATGAACACAATAGGCCCCATGATTTAGAAGTGGTCATAGATTTATCCCCATCTCTCCATATTTCTTTACCCTTCTTGCCCTGCTCCAAAGAACACACTTTACAGATGAACGATCGGATTTAGCCTGCAGTTCGTTTTTTTTTTTTTTTTTGCTCATTAACTTTTCTTTTTTTTTTATTAATAACAATTTAATTTTACAGAATCAAAGAGTCTAACAGTATATCTTGTTAGATACAGTATGTCCTCATAATGTATACATTATTTCTTGTACAATGATATGAAATAATATGGGAAATATTCATGATAAATTATTAAGTGAACAATGCAAGTTAAAAACAACAGTTTCATATTTTTTTTCCCCACCCCCCCTTTCCCGAGTCAGCACCTTCAAGTGTTACCACTCCCCAAATGGTGCGCAATGCACTCATTGTGTAGGCATACCCCCATCCCCTCCCCCACCCCCAACAAGCATCACATGTACTCACCAGAAAATTGGTTTCCCTGATCATCACCTAAATACAAATCTGGGAACGACACCAATTGCAGTTCAGTTTTTATTTGAGCAAATGAAAAAAAACTCAGTTGTTTACATGTGGGGATTGAAACTATGATTTTGGCCCCTTTTAATATAGTGATCTAACCAGATGGTCCTGTCACATCCACATCTGTCCTGCTCAGAAATTTAAGCTATTCGAAACCTTTTCATCCTAATGTAATATAAACATGCGCTGAGGTATTTCCCACAGGTTGGCCTCAGCAAGTGAAACTACTGCCAATTTTCCAATCCTGCTTGTTTTAGGATGAGAATCAGAACCCTAGGATTGTTCTGCACTCCTGCTTATTTACCTTAATGTTATGTTAAATCTTAGTTTATTTGCTAAAAAGCCATCTACAACCAGGTTTTTCAGTTGATCTCAACAGCAAGAATACAAGAAGTGAGGGTTGTATTACATAAGAATATTAGAAGTCTGCCTCTCCCAGGGGTCATAGGAGCTGCAGCGGCTCTAAAACAGAGGGAACTGGCTCCGGCCTCCTCCGCTTTGGCCCCAGGCCCGGCTCCCACAGCGCCGCCCATTGGTGCCGCCCCACCGCAGAGAACAAGACCAGCCCCGCCGGGCCAGCAGGGAGACCCGGGGCTGGAGCCACGGCTGGGGGCACGGGGCCCTTGGCTGCACGGGCGGGACCAGCCCAGCGGGGCGGCTCAGGTGTGGGCGGGTGGCCTGCGGTTTACCTACTGCGGAGCGCGGTGGCGGAGATGGGAAGCCTGCGGTGTCCAGCCCACCTCTGCTGGACTTCTTAATGCAGCGGGAGGATTACTCGCCCAGGGTCCCTGATGCAGTGACTGGTTACTACCTGAACCCTGCTGGCTTTGAGGCTTCAGACCCACACATAATTCGGCTCATCTCCCTAGCTGCCCAGAAATTCATCCCAGATATTGCCAGCGATGCCCTACAGCACTGCAAAATGAAGGACACAGCCTCCGGCAGCTCCCGGAGCAAGAGCAAGGACCACAAGTCCACTCTAACCACAGAGGACCTGGCCCTGCCCTCAGCGAGTATGGCATCGATGTGAAGAAGCCCCACTACTTCACCTGAGCCACCTGACCTAAATGTGCTTGTCTATCCCATGTCCCCACACCAGCCTGTTTTCATAATAAACTGGATTGTGACAAAAAAAAAAAAAAAAAAAGGAATGCAGCACAATAAAAAATAGGGGTTTCTTTTTTTCCCCTATCCTTCAGAAATGAAGAAATTGGGTGTCGGCCTATAATGCATTTCCATAGTTTGTGCGTACTTTGCCTGTCTTGAACCAATCATTTCTGGTTAGGATCGCTGTATTTCTCCATTTCTTGCAGAGCCATGAGCTTCTCTCATGTAGAGTGTGTGGAAACAGAAGAAAACTATCCCATCTCCCCTGTCTCTTCAGTGGTGAGAAATGTGTGCCTAACATGCCATCCAGCCTCAGAGGAGGAGGCAGTGTGGGAAACAAAGTGCAGCCAAAGTCCCTCTTGGAGCATTTACTCTTCTGACCTTTGGTACAACAAAATTATTTTGTGTTCTGTAGGTACCATGTTCAATGCAGTTAGCACACTCATTTTAAAATTTCAATGTCAGCTAGGTTACTTTCCAGTTATGTAAAGATCAATTTATTTTTCAGTGACATATTAGGTCACCAATAAGGATGCTTCCAGGGATTCAGATGCATCTATGGATTGGTTCCTGAACAGAAACTGGTTCTTAAGAGCTGTCCTCTGGTAGATACTGGTAATTAAAGTAAGCTGTGTGTCAATGTAGAATTAGAAGATACTGCTGGGTAGAGGTTCAAATACGCAACAGGTTTACTTTTTGATTAGCTAAATTTCTCATCTGGCCTAATTTGTTTTGCTCTTTTCTACATGGGGATTCTTTCATTTGTATGCAATAGATTTTCATTTATTTCTTTTTTATTTTAAGACAGGATCTTCCTCTGTGTAACCCAGGCTAGAGTGCAGTGGTGTCATCATAGCTCATTGCAACCTCAAATTCCTGGGCTTGAGCAATCCTCCTGCATCAGCCTCCCAAGTAGCTGGGACTACAGGCATGCCTGGCTAATTTTTCTGATTTTTTGTAGGGATGGGGTCTCCCTGTTGCTCAGGCTGGTCCCAAACTCCTGGCCTCAAGTGATTCTGCTGCCTCGGCCTCCTTAGCAAAGTGCTAGGAGTACAGGTGTGAGCCACTGCACCTGGCCTGCATATAATAGAATATCTGTTAAATCAAAAAGTAAAACTAACATTTTAGATTTTACTTTATGACATTCATCTTGTGAGGTGATTTAAATTATAAAGTTTGCAGAAAATTATTTTTAAAAGAATGGAATTTTATCTGATTTTGTATATTGGTAATTCATCAGATAATGAGCACCTACTTTTATTCTATGACATTTGTATCAGAATTAATCAATTTAGTTATAATTTTGAGGGCAAGAAAAGAGGAAGGGCAACCATTTAAAGCATGTAAGTAAACAGTTGAAAAATTAAGACATTAATAGTTTGAATTAAAAGTATGTCTGTCATGATTCCTTAAAAATATAAAGAGGACCACATACTGTTAGTGTGGGACTCTTTTTTGTGGATTTTCTAAATCTCTTCTATTTTCCTAAGTAACAAATTTATGTGGAAAAGCCTTTGACTGAGTGGTGCCAATTTTTAAAGGCTTTCTAACATTTCAGCTAAATTTCAATAACTTGGTTGTGGTATAAAGATCTGCCTTAAACATTTTTGCCTTAATCATTTAAACTTATTTTTTAATCAAAGTAATAGTGATAATAGCTAAGTTCATTTTTAGCCCTCTCTGCTGACTTCCTGTCATAGCAGGTAAAAGCTGAGCTTCCTCACTCCACCATGACCTTATTTCCCTCCCTCCATTTCCTTGACATGTATCACATTTTGTATTAAATGAGTAATTAATATTTGCATTATGACTATGCAAATATTGTTTGTTGCAGAGTCATACAGTTTTCTTGCTGTTCTTCTTCTGCACACCCTTCATTCTTTCTCTTAAATATTTCTGAAATCTGAGCACCTCACTTCTCCCAGACAATCCCCTTTTCTTAGCCTACATTAGCTCACACAACCAAATAAGTGGTCACCGGCTGGTCTCACTGCTTTCACATCCTTCTATTTCTTGTGGAATTAATTTCCTGACTATATTTATTTGCCTGTTTTCTAACAGCTATTAATCCCCCAAATTTTGTGACATTTGTCACATGCCCATCTAAATATTTTCCGTCTACTAAAATACATCTGTTTCATTTTTCTCTTGGAGACAACTCCTCTCAGCCTTTTGTCATTCTCCTCCAGTATGGACTGCTTTTGTTTTGCTAGTCCCGCTTTGTTAGCCTGTTTTTCTGGGACATCTCTTTGAAGTCCTCTGGGATCTCACATAATGGCTCTCTTGTGTCAGATCCCCTATGCCATAGGTTCTGTGTTTCCCATGTCTTGTTATACTCCTTGAGGGTCTTTTGTTGTTTTGTTTTTGAGATAGGATCTTTCTCTGTTGCCAAGGCTAGAGTGCAGTGTCATCATCCTAACTCACTCCACCCTCAACCCCCTGGGCTCAAGCAATCTTCCTGTCTCAGCCTCCCAGGTAGCTGGGACTACAGGCATATGACACCACACCTGGCTAATTTTTTTTTTTTTTTGCAGAGATGGAGTCTTTCTGTGTTGATCAAGCTGGTCTCAAGCTTCTTTACTCAAGCAATTCTCCTACCTTGGCTTCTCAAAGTACAGGAATTAGAGGATTGAGCCACCTCACCTAGTCATAATCCCTAGTTTTACTGGAGCACATTCCCCCAGGAAAAGGCACATGGGCAGACATTCTTGGAGATCTAGCCTGTCTGAAAATCCCTCCCATTTGATAGAACATAAAATTCTAGCTTGAAATTAAATTTCATCATCTGAAGACATTTCTCTATTGTGTTCTCAATTTAGTGTTGTCCTTGAATCTGTTGCCATTGTGTGATACATTATATGTAACCAATTTGTCATCTTTACCCCTTTCCTTCTCTGAAAGAATTTTAGTGCATTCTCTATATCTGGGATTAATGCAATTTTGTAATATGGTTTGGGGGATTTTTTTCATTTTATTGGGTCCACTAAGTTTGCAGACCATCTCTTCTAGAGAGTTTTGTTTCCTTACTATTTTTTCTGTTCCTTCTTTTTTCTTATATCCTTATTCAAATGTTGGGCCTCTTTGACCAATATTTCTGCATTGATCTTTAATTATCCCTCCACTGCTTTCCAGTTTGTTTTTTTGTTCTACTTCCTGGGGATTCTTTGACTGTATACTCTAACACTTCTATTAAAAGTCTTTGCGCACTGCCTGGGGAATGGACACGCTTGAAGTTCTGACTGGGGGGGATGGGGTGGGAGGAGGGGATGGGTGCACACCTACATGATGAGTGTGATATGCACTGTCTAGGGAATGGACACAATTGAAGCTCAGACTCGGGGAGATGGGGAGGCATGGGCAATGTATATAGCCTGATCTTTTGTGCCCCCATAATGAGCTGAAAAACAAACAAAAAAATAAAAAATAAATTAATTAATTAAAAAAAAGTTTTGTTTTTTTGAGAGCATTTTAAGAAATTTTTTAAAGTTTTTATTTTCTACTGAATTTTTACCACTTCTATAAATTCCTTTTTCCTGTTGTTTTGATCTCTCTTGTTGGAGCCTTCTCTCAAATGTGTGGTGGTGGTCTCTATATTTTTCTAATTGGAAACACCATGCAGGAGCAGGACTTTTGTTACCTGATGGCTTTCACTGTGAGGATTTGAAGGACAAGCCGGCTTTTTTTTTTTTTCAGCTTATGATGGGGGTACAAAAGTTCAGGTTATATATATTGCCCATGTCCTGCCCATCCCCCCGAGTCAGAACATTCAAGCGTGTCCATTCCCGTCAGTGCGCAATGCACTCATCACGTAGGTATTAGCTGAGAGTCTTTTCTCTGGGACAGTTCAGTCTCTTCAGAGAAAGAGCTCTTCATTTTCTACCCGGGAAGTGCAAACTTGGCTACTTGTACATTTTTCAGTGAATGGACTTTTCCCATTTTCCAAATTTCAGCCCTAGTATCTCTGAGACTGGTACCTCTGAGCCCAGAAACACTCAGGTTTATAGCTCCAGGAATACACATCTAAATTCCATATAAGATGGGGGCACAGGTGGAGGAGGGGCTCTAAGCACAGATTTTGAACTGACTTTGTTGGCTTTTGTTTTGTTTCACCTACCTCCCACAGTGCCATGTGCCTTCTGAATTCTGAGACTGCCTTGAGTTCAATGAGGCTGTTCCAGTCACTCTCTGGGTGCATCATAGTTGTGCTTCCATACCAGTTACCACTCCTTTGTCATCTTTTTATCTTTCAATATGAAAAATAATCTGCTATCAATCCTTTTTCCTGGTCTTGTATACAACCTTTATTTGATGCCTTTAATTCTAATGAATTTCAGGAGGGAGAGGAAATAAATTCATGGTCTACCCATTAAACCCAAATTTAGAAGCTATACCTAAAGTATAAATCTATACTATCAGCAGGGTGTTAAAGTCTCCAGCTACTATAGTATTGTTATCTATCATTTGGTTCAGATCAAGTAGGGTTTGCTTTATGAATCTGGGTGCACCTAAATTGGGTGCATATATATTAAGTATAGTTATGTCTTCTTGCTGAATTGTACCCTTCACCAGTATATAGTAACTATCTTTGTTTTTCATTACTTTTTTTAATTTAAAAACTAAGTTATTGGAGATTAAAACCGCCACACCAGCTTTCTTTTGGCTTCCATTTGCTTGAAATATCGATTTTCACCCTTTTGTTTTCAGTCTAAATGCATCTTTGCATGTACATATACACTATATAATGCTGAAGGATATAGTTCAATAAGAAGACATAACTATACTTAATATGTATGCACCCAACTTAGGTGCACACAGATTCATAAAGCAAACCCTACTTGATCTAAACCAAATGATAAACAGCAACACCACAATAGCTGGAGACTTCAAAACCCAGCTGACAGTACAGGACAGACCCTCAAAACAGAAAATAAACAAAGAAATAATGGACTTAAATACAATACTAGAACAAATGGGTCTGACTGACATCTACAGGAAATTCTACTCAAAATCCACTGAATATATATTCTTCTCATCAGCTCATGGGACATTCTCTAAGATTGACCATATCCTAGGACATAAAGCATGTCTTAAAAAATTCTAAAAAATAGAAATTATACCATGAATCTTCCCAGATCACAGAGGAATAAAGGTAGACATTAACCCTAACAGAAATTCTCATTTCTACTCAAAGTCATGGAAGTTAAACAACCTTCTCCTGAATGATTATTTTATAAATGAAGAAATCAAAATGGAAATCAAAAGATTCTTTGAATTAAATGACAAAGGAGACACAACTTATCAAAATCAGTGGGACATAGCTAAACCAGTCCTGAGAGGAAAATTCATTTCCATAAATGCCTATATCAAAAAGACAGAAAACTTATAAATAGATAACCTAATGAATAGACTCAAAGAGCTGGAGAAAGAAGAACAGACCGGCCCCAAACCCAGCAGAAGGAGAGAAGTTATTAAGATCAAATCAGAACAAAATGAAAAGGACAACAAAAAAACCATAAGGGAGATTAATAAAACAAAAAGTTTGTTCTTTGAAAAGACAAACAAAATAGACACACCTCTGGCTAGACAACTCAAGAGCAACAACCCTATCAAAAAGTGGGCAAAGGACATAAATAGAAATTTTTCAAAAGAAGATATAAGAATGGCTAACACACATATGAAAAAATGCTCAGCCTCTCTAATCATCAGGGAAATGCAAATCAAAACCACAAGGAGATATCACTTAATCCAGTGAGAACAGCCTTTATCAAAAAGTCCCAAAACAATACATGTTGGCATGGATACAGAGAAACAGGAACACTCGTGCACTGCTGGTGGGACTGCAAACTAGTGCAACCCCTGTGGAAAACAATATGGAGATACCTTAAACAGATTCAAGTAGACCTACCATTCGATCCAGCAATCTGATTACTCGGCATCTACCCCAAAGAACAAAAGACATTCTATGACAAAGATACCTGCACCCGAAGGTTTATAGTAGCACAATTCACAATTGCAAAGATGTGGAAACAACCCAAATGCCCATCAATTCATGAGTGGATCAGTAAAATGTGGTACATGTATACCATGGAGTATTACTCAGCTATAAGAAATAACGGTGATATACAATGTGTTTTGTTCTCCTGCAGGGAGTTGGAACCCTTTTCTATTAAGTGAAGTATCCCAAGAATGGAAAAATAAGCACCACATGTACTCACCAGCAAATTGGTTTCCCTGATCATCACCTAAGTGCACATTTGGGAATAACACTAATTGAGTATCGGACAGAGGTGGTGGGTGGGGGGAGGGGATGGGTGTATACCTACTTGATGAGTGCGATGCGCACTGTCTGGGGAATGGACACACTTGAAGCTCTGACTCAGGGGGATGGGGAGCATGGGCAATATATATAACCTGAACTTTTGTACCCCCATAATAAGCTGAAATAAAAAAAAGAAAAAGAAAAAAAAAGAAAGTATAAATCTAAATTTAAATTCAATATAAGTAATAATATTAGTTCAGGCAATTTTTAGTTATTCCTATAATAATCATATTACACTTTTCTACTAAGCCCTCATTTAGTAATTGAATTTCAACTCTTCACCCTGCCATATGGTCCCATCACTGTGCAACATACATGGAGCTGTTTTCAAGAGTGCACAGTGTTAGATATCGTTAAGTGAATGAGAAGTCATCAAATCTTTAAAAAAAAAAATGCAAAGTCTGTCTTATAAATAAAGGAAGAGAAAAAGTTTAGTTCACTTTTATTTTTTTAATTGGTTTAAAGTCAGAGAGAGTAGGCACAATGGAAAAAGTCAGTGGGTGGGACAGGATTTCAGCAGGTACTCGATCTTTTATGGTAAGGTTTGGATTGTGACTACTAGGTATTATTTTCTAGTCTTTGCTATTCAACTTTTTAAATCCATTAAGCACCCTCTTTCCTTTCCTGTTAAAGACTATAAAATTCTATATTTTGGTATTTGTGCTGACTGAAGAAAAATGCAATTCTCTGTCCCTGTCTATTTTGTGACTACCTGAAACAATATCTATGAACACTGAATTGTTGGTAGAGTTTTTGCTGTTTAATTTTTTTAAGTCTTTTTTAATTCTTTTTTCAGCATATTGTGGGGGTACAAAAGTTTAGGTTATGTATATTGCCCTTGCACCCCCCACCCGGAATCAGAGCTTCAAACGTGTCCTTCCCCTCCCCGGACAGTGCGCACTGCACACATTATGTGTGCATACACCCATCCCCTCCCCCATCCACATCTGCCTAAATTTGTTTTTAGTATTTGCATTCTATATCCTTAAGTTTGTTAGTATAGATTGTTGCAATTGTAAGATGACAATGGTAAAGCTTTAGCCATAAAGGGCAATTGTCAAGTTTTAAAGCAGGATGAGGAGAATATTACCTGTTAGAAGCTATAATTGCTTTGCTCGGAAACTTAATTCTGCCACCCTCTAATCTCAAGAGACAAAGAGATGCTCTTGATATTGAAACGTTTGAGTAGCTGAAACTACACACACTTGCTGTATGTCTCTTGCTGTGTACTTGTTAGCAGAGAGTTTTTACATGTATCTTTTTCTGATCATCTTGAAATTTGGGAATGGCCTGGTTGTGGGAAAAAAATCAAGCAAGTAGAAATGGCCATTTTCCTGGAATGAATAATTCCTCTGTCTTCAAGCCAGAGTTTAGAGTAAGGCTGGACTGATGGGGAAGTGTTTAATATTTCTTTGGCTGGATCTAGCCAATAGAATATAAGTTGCTGATTCACTAAAAGCCACATCTAATTCAAAGTTTTAAAGGTTTTAGCATTAATATTTTCAGGGACAAACCATGTACACTCATGACAGAAAATCTTAAGGGAAAAATATTGGAGAAATCATCATGTCAAGTTCTACAATCTAGTCTGCATTTTGGTCCAATTTCTCTCTGTTCTGTTTATTCTCATGTATATGTTTTTCATAACAACTAACTTTTGTTATGGTGTAGGGTATGCCATATAGCACCTAAGAGTAGTGACCTTAAAAGATACTTTCTACCACTTGGAATGAAAGTATTTGAATGAGTTAGTATTCATTTTTCATGTTGAATTTGTTTCTTGAGATTATAAAAGTATACATATTAACACAGAGAGTTAATGTGTACATAGTAACTGAATAGGTTAAGAAACACAAAAGAGTTAGATAGAATTAAAACATTTCTATCTTAAAGGAGAATTCGGCCCTCCAAATAGTAATACTTCTCAAAAATATAAGTCTGGGACTTTTTATTAATAAGGAATAAGTGATTTTGCAGTAGAAACAACTGAAACAAACGAAAGGGTGTTAGATGGTGTGGATATTTCTTATTGTCGGTTACTGGCAAGTTTTAAATGCTGTGTACTTTTAAATGCAACAAGTAGATCTTCTCCCTGCCCTGTCTCTCATGTATTTGTGGGGGCTACTGATAGGAGAATGTGACAACATGTTAAAAACTATCATATTAATAGGAGGAAAGAAGGCTCATCTGAATTAGTTTTTTTAAATGCATTAAAATCATTGGTACTGTGTGGTTTTAAAGAATGCTGCTGTTTCTTCCAACTATTCAGTCACTGATATTGTTTTGCTAATTTCATTTTTTAAGGAAGAGAGCTGTCTTAACATTGTTTAGGATATTTCATTATTTGACTGTTGCATTCTGTGCAACTAAGTGGATACTTATAAAGTGTTTTAAATATAGTTTATTTTCTACAGGGCTCAAAAAGTTTATTCTAACCTCTGATATCATTACAGATAAATTCTCACTAATTTGTGTCTGTAGCAAGATTTATCTTCCAAATTGTAACTGATTTAAATAATAATTTGTCAAACACTTGTTCGCACTAATTTGTCCCAAATTCTGTGCTCAGCAGCTGGAGGTAGAAGGAGTAAGAGTCCCACTTACCATGCAGAAGCTTGGTTTTTTATGAGGGAGCTGTCCTGCAAGCAACTGTTACCATGTAACAAGTGGTGAAATAAACAAAGGGAAGAGTTTTGTGGTGTGGAGGCTGGCAAAGGTATCCTGGAAGGTAGGTGGGTCCAGTTTGCTGGGAAAGGAGGAAGGAAAAGGCATTCCAGCCAGAGAGCAGCAAGAGTGAGGCAGGAAAGTGCCATGACGTATGTCAAATAGCTCATAGAATAAAATTAATAAAATTTTGAAATGAGTGGAAGCTCTTCTCTAAAGTTCTAATTTGAGTAATATAATGGCAATCTTATTTAAACATGAAGTGAAAGTTAAACTAAAAAAGTTGTTTTTGTCCTTCATTCTTTGGCTATGAGAGTCTTAAAGTAATAATTTTATCTTCCATTAAGATAACAGCCCCAGGGAGACCTACAGTCCCCTCATTTGTTGGTGATTGAGCAACCCTGGCACAAAGGGCCTGTGTCTCTAAAACATTTCTTTCATCACACTGTCTCCTGAACTAATACATTTAGTGTGAGCAAATTAGTAAACTTTATGTTAGGCTTTAATTTACTGCAATAAATTTCTCTTATCCCAATATCATTGAAGGCATTACATTTTAGTGTAATAAATAAATACTAAAAATCTCAGTTTTTTATTGCTTAAGAAAAAAACACTGAAATCTTTTTTTTTTATTTCAGCATATTATGGGGGTACAAAAGTTTACGCTATGTATATTGCCCATGCCCCCCCCCCACCCCTGAGTCAGGGCTTCAAGTGTGTCCATTCCCCTGGACAGTGCGCATCGCACTCATTATGTAGGTATACACCCATCCCCTCCCCTAACCCCATATCTGCCTGACACCCAATTGGTGTTATTCCCAAATGTGCACTTAGGTGATTATCAGGGAAAACAATTTTCTGGTGAGTACATGTGGTGCTTATTTTTCCATTCTTGGGATACTTCACTTAGTAGAATGGGTTCCAACTCTATCCAGGAGAACATAAGAGATTTTATATCACCGTTATTTCTTATAGCTGAGTAATACTCCATGGTATACATGTACCACATTTTACTAATCCACTCATGTAGTGATGGGCATTTGGGTTGTGCCCACATCTATGCGATTGTGAATTGTGCTGCTATAAACATTTGGGTGAAGGTGTCTTTTTTATAGAATGTCTTTTGTTCTTTTGAGTACATGCCCAATAATGCGATTGCTGGATCAAATAGTAGATCTACTTGAATCTGTTTAAGGTATCTCCATATTGCTTTCCACAGAGATTGCACTAGTTTTCAGTCCCACCAGCAGTGTATGAGTGTTCCTGTCTTTCCGCATTCACGCCAACATTTATTGTTTGGGGACTTTTTGATAAAGGCCATTCTCACTGGAGTTAAGTGATATCTCATTGTGGTTTTGATTTGCATTTCCCTGATGATTAGAGATGTTAAGCATTTTTTCATATGTTTGTTGGCCATTCTTCAATCTTCTTTTGAAAAAATTGTGTTCATGTCCTTTGCCCACTTTTTGATAGGGCTGTTTGATTTTTTTTTTGCTGATTTTCCTGAGTTCTGAATAGATGCTAGTTATCAGTCCTTTGTCGGATGTGTAGCATGCGAATATTTTTTTCCCATTCTGTAGATTGTCTGTTTGCTCTCGTGACTGTCTCTTTGGCTGTGCAGAAGCTTTTTAATTTAATCAGGTCCCATTTATTTTTGTTGTTGCTTTGATTGCCTTTTGGGTCTTCCTCATAAATTCCTTGCCTAGGCCAATATCTATAAGAGTATTTCCCACATTTTCTTCTAGAATTCCAATAGTTTCACTCCTAAGGTTTAAGTCTGTTATCCACCGTGATTTGATTTTTGTGAGAGGTGAAAGCTATGGGTCCTGTTTCAGTCTTCTACATATGGCTATCCAGTTTTCCCAGCACCATTTATTGAATAAGGATTCTTTTCCACAAGTATGTTTTTGTCTGCTTTGTCAAAGCTTAGATGGCTACATGAGGATGGTTTTATATCTGGATTTTCTGTTCTGTTCCACTGGTCTGTGTCCCTGCACTTATGCCTGAACTTTTATGTTAAACTTTTAAAATTATTTATAAATGTAACTCAAAATAGATTCTTGCTGGATTTGACTATAGGTATTATATCAAAGGTAGCATTTTATCACCCATTCTTCAAACATTGTCTGTGGAAGTTAAGAGCGTTCAATGGGTTTCCTATAGAGCCACACATAGATACCACACAGGTAGTTTATAAAGTATAAGAAATGTCTTTTTTTTTTTTTTTTAGACAGAGTCTCACTCTGTTGTCCGGGCTAGCGTGAGTGCCGTGGCATCAGTCTAGCTCACAGCAACCTCAAACTCCTGGGCTTAAGTGATCCTACTGCCTCAGCCTCCCGAGTAGCTGGGACTACAGGCATGCGCCACCATGCCCGGCTAATTTTTTGTATATATATATTTTAGTTGTCCATATAATTTCTTTCTATTTTTAGTAGAGACAGGGTCTCACTCTTGCTCAGGCTGGTCTTGAACTCCTGACCTCGAGCGATCCACCCGCCTCGGCCTCCCAGAGTGCTAGCATTACAGGCGTGAGCCACCGCGCCCGGCCAAGAAATGTCTTAATGCTTCATCACTTGACATTTTCTTTACTTTTTTATTGATACATAATAATTGTACATATTCATGGAGTACATGTTATATTTTGATACAAGCATATAACATATAATGATCAAATCAGGGTAATTGGGACATGATTCACCTGAAACATTTATCATTGCTTTCTGTTGCGAACATTTGAAGACTTGTAGCTATTTTGAAATATAATAAATTATTGTTAACTATAGTTGCCCTATTGCACTATTGAACACTAGAACTTTTTCCTTATATTTAACAGTATTATCCATTAACCAACACCTCTTCATTACTCCTTCCCACCACCCTTACCAAGACCATTCTATTCACTACACCATTCTATTCACTACCTCCATGAGATCAATTATTTTTAGGTCCCATATAGGAGTGTAAAAATGAAATATTTGTCTTTCTGTGCCTGGCTTATTTCACTTAAAATAATGTCCTCCAGATACATCCATGTTTCTGCAAATGACAAAATTTCCTTCTTTTCATGGCTAAATAACACTCCATTGTGTACATACACATCTTTCATAGCCATTCATCCCTTGATAAACACTTAAGCTGATTCCACATTTTAGCCATTGTGAATACTGCTGCAATAAACACCGAAGTGCAAATATCTCTGGTTACATTTTATGTCTTTGCCTCACCCAAGCGAGGTTTAGAGGCATGCCCTTCTGCTCTACAATACTCACCATGTTCATGCCCATTAGTTGTGAGTTTACCTCCCCTAACCCCCTACTCCCTGGAGAATATTACTACCATTATCACTTGACATTTTAACCAAAGAAAAAACCACACTTTTATAGGTTTAACTTACTGTGACATTTTCTTCTGTTTTTTTTTTTTTTTTCCCTTCAGGTATCTCCAGGGCAGCTTATTAGAAAGGGTAATCTGAACTTTTGTACCCCCATAATAAGCTGAAATTAAAAAAAAAAATAAATAAATAAATAAAAAATAAAAGTAAATTAAAAAAATAAAAAAAAAAGAAAGGACAGCTCATGCTCAATGGTGTTTCCAGAAAACAATGCAGTCAACCAGCCTAACCATAGAACAGTAAAATAGTGAGTACAACTAGGTTGCCAAGGGCAGATGACAGACCCCCTTATACTAAAAGCACCCCAGCCATCCTCAGTCATTTCAGCCATTTGGCTGTCCTTTTTCAGGGGTCAGTTTGAGAAATTGATATCAATTATATATTAATTTCAAGGGCCTAAGTATGAATTTTCAATTTCTGTTTTAATCTTAGACTGCGTAGAGGAAGGGAAAGCCAGTTACCAAATAAGCAATTCCAGAAAATGTGTAGCTCTTTATGTGATGCATTTACCTTACGATAATGTTGAGCATAATGAAAAGGAGAGGTGGTATTTATTGGAAGTTTCTGAAGAAAAAATATTTCTTTATGAGTTATCAGCCTGAAGTAATGCATACTACTTTGGAAACTATTCTTGGAAGAAGGAACAGCTTGTCTTACATTGGCAGCCAAATGTATCTGCATTGAAATATACCTAATCAAGCATGAGCACCTTTGAGGTACACAATCACAGATATACTTTGAAAATACCCTAAGATGAACCATTCAAGTTTATTGAAAAGGCATTAACAACAAAAATAAGCCCCATTGGGTTGTCCTTTGAACATTATTAACACGTTGGATTACAAGTGTTGATTTTCAGAACACAGTTTGGAAAATGCTACTTTAGAATATCAATGTCCTTATCCCCATTTTTACAGTTAAAAATATAACTAGCTTATAAACTTAATTTTGTTTCTAATGTACTAGTTTTTTGCTAATTAAATTTTGTGTAACTGCTACATTTAATTAAAAATTGCAAGTTTACACTCATAATAATGTCACTTTCCTCTTTCACTTATAACAATAGTCATGATCAAATTGTGTTTCAGATAAACCGGATCCTGACTCTGCCCAAAGTCGTGGGTTTTGGTACCTTATTAAGCAATCACTAAATGCTTCTGTTCAGACAAGGCCCTAAATCTATGAGTAAAACACCACTGTACTTTGGCTAGAGTCCCAGCGTTTTTTGAATTCAGATGATTCTGATGTTTCCATATGTAATACAAAAGTAGTTTCAAAGATTAACCTTGCTCACACAAGTACATTTTATGCTTTTTTCCTCCCTAACTTAGTCTAATTTTTAGAAGTCTCCCTTTGGAAGTACAGTAAGTTTTAATTTGCTGTCATTAAGTTTTAGAAATGATCATATGACATATTCACTGTTGGTGAAAGAAAGGTTTCTTGAGAAAATTAATAGGGAACATTGGCTTTTAGATTTTGAAAAACGTGTGAGGGGGTAGTATTGCTTGTTCTCAGTGGGAGAGGTGAGCCATTAGAATCACTTATGCAACATTTTTCAAAATACGTATCTGCAAATATGCATCTTCTCACCTCCACCTTCCCTCCATGTCTAGGCACTCACAAGCCCTTTAGGAAAATGGGAAAGAATGTGAGGCAGAATTACATGAACAAAAGCATCCCAGGTGATTCTGATCTCAACCCTAAAGCAATCATTCCCAAGCTTTTCTGTACATTGGCATCACCTGGGAACATTAAAATAATTCTGATGCCCAAGTCATATCCGATGCCAACTAAGTTACAATGCCTCGAGTTGAAAGTCAGGCTGTTTTTAAAGTTCTTCAGATAATTTCTGTGTGCAGTAAAGGAGGGACAATGCTGCTTACTTTGCATGTAGGAGGATGCACTGTTTCTATCGGTGGGACTTCGGGCAGGTCAGATT
This sequence comes from Eulemur rufifrons, assembly GCF_041146395.1. Classification (NCBI taxonomy): domain Eukaryota; kingdom Metazoa; phylum Chordata; class Mammalia; order Primates; family Lemuridae; genus Eulemur; species Eulemur rufifrons. The sequence goes on along the minus strand of NC_091012.1, from coordinate 11,115,111 downwards.
TAAGCCTTGGTTTCCTTACCTGTAAAATGAGTTGAGTTAAATGTCATGGGAGGTTGGGTGGTCCTTTCGATCTTATAACTTCAAATTCTGTGATTTTGAAATCAATTTGGAGACAAAACTGTTGGAAGCATTATATTAACAAAAGTGTCCATCTTATATGCTAATAATGTTACAGGCTTTTTAAAAAGTGCTAATAGTATATAGACCTACTTTTAAACATCTGATTTGCCTTCCCTCAATTATTCTGAGCCTCATTTTAGACATTGGAGACAAATGGAAACATATAACTTACCAAAGAGAACCCTTTGTTTTCTAACACACAACATCTGTGGATAACAGAAATACAGTAACAGAGTGAGTTGTCTCTGTTCATCAATATTTCATTTAAAATATTTGGGAAATAGCTACCCTTAATATTATCCTGTGCAGTATTATGCTGCACTGTTAACACTGCTTGTTTCGGGATAGCTATATCTGTCATTGATTTTGCACTTATATTTTCACACTTATATTTACTAACAAATTTTTCAATAATTATTGCAAAAGCGACATTAAATGATTTTATTTGGTATAAAGCTCTTTCATTATTTACTTTTAGAGCTAAAATGGAAAACAGGAAGGTAAGTGATAGTGAACTAAATCAACTGAAATTCAAGGCCTAACAAATTAAAGAAACAAAATTGCTATGTGACTTAATTTAAGCATGTGTACAAATAGATATAACTTTCACAGGATGAAAGATTCTATGGGTAGAAGAGCAAATGACAGGGAAAATAAGTAATAATTAATATATTACAATAATCAACAGAAACCTGTCTTCTAACAGCATATTGCCTAGCATGTTGGCTCTCCTATTTTTGCTAAAAGCCAAAGAATTAAAACAAACGGGAAAATGCCCACACAGTACTGTTCTAAAGTAGAGAATTGTAGAGCCCCTGGGAATGTCCCCCTACCACCTTTTAAAAATTGTCTTCAGACATAACAAATGATAAAATCTGTTGTTAAAAATATTGTTTTTCCTCCACAGTGTGACTTTAGTAATATATTACCACATAAATAACAGGTGAACTTTTTTAACCTGTCTTGTTTTTCCAGCTAATTACTTTGCATGATATCAAGTTTAGTAGTAGGTCATAACTATAGACATAGGCTGTAGTGTTCTTACTAGAGTACTGAAGCAAACCATTTGCAGCTTTTTTGGTCCTTAAGATTCTTTTAGCACTTAAATTATTGAGGATCACAAAGAGTATTTTTTCATGTCAATTATATTGGTATTTACTGTATTAGAAATTAAAATTGAGAATTAAAAAAATGTGCTTAGTTTAGTTTTCTCAACCTTGGGATCCTTGATATTTTGAGCTAGATAATTTGTTGTGGAATGTGTCCTGTATATTGTAGAATGTTTAGAAGCACCACTAGGGGCCAGCAGTAACTTCCCCCAGGTTGTGACAACACAAAATGTCCCCTGGGGGACAAAATCACCCATGACTGACAACCACATTGTTAACATAAATAATATTTTTCACAAAAATAACTTTTCTTCTGCAACAAAAAAATTGGTTAAAAGTGTGTTTTATTTACATTTTTGCAAATCTCTAGTGTCTGGCTTACTAGAAGACAGCTGGATTCTCATTCCTGTCTTTGCAATTTGTTTTGAAGAGACAATAAGATGATGACATAGCCTCATGCAAATATATAGTTGGGAAAAAGGTGTATTTTTAAAGCTTTCAGATAATTGTGGGTTTTTTTCTTAATAGTATAACAGAACTCCACATGTCTTAGTTCCTTAGTTACAATGGAGTTTTACATATCAATGCATTTGTGACATTAATACTCATTAATCTATATTGCATAATAAATGAATATTTTCCTCTCAGTTGGAGGAAAGATTTGCTTTTGTTATTATCGGCACCAATCTTATAAAAACATTAAGTATTGAAAAGCAGTCAGGTTCACAGTAGAAGGTATAAGTTTTCCTTCTACTGTAATCTTAGTACTATTTTTTTGCTTAGAAGTTTGAGTTTTATTATTGGCAACAAATGCTTATTATTTTCCTTGAAGCGTAAGTCTCACCTTGTTCATTTCAGAGAATAAAAGTCACTTGTACTTTCAAACAAAATGGTGTTCTCTGAAAAAAGTGGCTTGTTCAGCTCAGAATTTAATCACAAGCACTTTTGCTTAACACAGCCATGCTGCAGCATGCAGGAGTGCTTTAAGTGAACATTTCACTTATTCCGAATATTAAAAAGGTCAAGATTTAATAACATCATTAACTTTTACTAATTCATAAAGGACATTCTTAAATAAAACAGGCTTTTTTTTTTTCTGCAAGGCGGAGTGAAGAATAGAATGACTAGTGTAACTCGGTACCACTGCCTTGATTCATGCTGAGAAACCAACAGCTTTACCCATGTATACTTTTATACAGTCATTGCAAATGTCAGTGAATAAGCAGGCAATGTCTTGTCATTCTTATAAGAACAGTTTTGACCTTATGGGCCTCCTGGAAAAGGGTTTAGGGGATCTCCAGAAGTTGGCACACCACAATCGGAGAATCACTGGTTTAAGTGAGTGCTTTAAAATAATGCTCATATGTTAGTTTTATGAACTTTTAAAGTTCATCAAAGATGGTTCTCTTAAAATAAAAGAAGCATTTGAGTTTTTAACGCAGACTACTTAAAAGAAGTAAGAAATCCATGATAAGAAGATAATAGAACTAAAGTGAGGAAAAACCTGGGCTATCTGAATCTCATAATCAGATTCAATAAAGTTCTAAAGACTTTATTGCCCAACACCACTGCTTTGTAAAATGCTCTTGGTGTTCCAGTGCAAGGTTAGAGATGTGAAAATATATTTGGTTTATTACCATTACCTGTCAGGGAGGGTCAATACTTAAGGGCAACTCTGGCAGGTCACTGTAGAAGACTCCAGAGAGCAGGACTTGATGTGCTGAGTAAAAAGAGGTCAGGAACCCTCTGGAGGCCAGAAGCCAGGAGGAGAATTTGCAAAGCTGTTTGCTTTGTTGAAGGTTAGGCATCTCCCTCCACTCCCCCTCACTCCCAGCAGATATTTTACTAAGATAGTAACAATTCCTGGATTAACTTGTAAGTGAACATTTTTATTTTATAGAGATGCAAATAGATATTTTTCATGAGAAGTCACAGCCACTCACAGTATTACTTTTTTGAGGCTATATGTTTCTCTCCTAGAGTTGTGTGTTTATACCATACTAAAATCAAAATCATCAATCTTTAAGTCTTCTTCCCCGACTCATGCGGTATATAATCATCTTATAAAAGGAGTGCTGTAAAAAGGATATGCTAGAGTAAGAACTGACTTGTAGGTTCCTTTAATTATGGAGCCAAGTGAGTAAATGTACCATCCAAATTCAATAAAATGTATCTTTTTAAAAGATAATTTTCAATATCATTAAACAATATAAATATTTATCACTAGTCCTGACATGAATTACATCTATAAAAAGAATTAGAAAATAATTTATCTATTAAAATGAAGAAAACTAAAAATTCACTTTCTCAGGCACATAGTGGCCACTTTTGTGTGCTCAGTAGACACATGTGCCTAGTGACAATTGTACTGGACACTGCAGGCTTAGAGCCTGGTGTTTACAGGAAACTAAAAATGTTTTCTTGAAATTTTATTGCAGATAAGCATGACATATGATCAATATAAGACTTTGAGCCTAAAAATACCTTAAATTTCCATAGGTTCTGTCAGGAGGAAGTAGAAAGGAACATAAAAATTTTCTGAGCATGCTCAGTACCAATTTCTTGGGCATGTCTAATGCCAGTTTCCAATGAATGGTGATGAGCATTGAATCATTATAGTATTTAAGTTCTCAGTGTTTATATTTAAAAGCCTAAAAGACATGTCACCCAACCAAAATCATTCTACAGGATACAAGGGCAGAAATGTGAAAACTGATGTATTAAGAGTACTTAAATTTTTTTCTTCAATAGATTCTTATATTGCATCTTTTCTTCTTTCTGTGAGGAAATGTTCTGGAGGAATACTTCAAGCATGATCCTGAACACAAACTTATTTACACATATGTTCGTATTTTTTCAGTGACACAAAGCTAACAGCTCCAGGATCATCGATAGCTTTTGTAAGATATTTCTTATTTATAAAGCATCTTTAGAAATAAAAGTAGATTCCTGAAATTAACATCTGAATTTTAAGAAAAAAATCTACCAAAGGAAAGGAAATACATGCATACGAGTTTAATAATCATTATGGTTTAAGATGTTGCCATTGTTTTTCTCATCACAAAACAATTGCTAGTAAGTACAGCAAGATAAATACCACGGAGTATTACTCAGCTATAAGAAATAATGGTGATATAGAATCCATTTTGTTCTCCTGGAGAGAGTTGGAACCCATTCTATGTAGTGAAGTATCCCAAGAATGGAAAAATAATCACCACATGCACTCACCAGCAAATTGGTTTCCCTGATCATCACCTAAGTGCACATTTGGGAATAACACCAATTGGGTATCGGACAGAGGTGGGGGGTGGGGAGAGGGGATGGGTGTATGCCTACATGATGAGAGCAATGTGCACTGTCTGGGGAATGGACACACTTGAAGCTCTGACTCAGGGGGATGGGGGGGCAAGGGCAATATATATAACCTTAGCTTTTGTACCCCATAATAAGCTGAAATAAAAAAAATAAAAAGTACAGCAAGAGAGATTTCTGGATTCTCCCCCAACAACCTATTGCCCAAATGAACCTGCAGTGCACACACACACACACACACGCACACACAGCATGCTGCGGGGATGGCGAGCAGTAATAAAACCATCTGCTCCATAGGCAGAGACCGAGTAGAGTGTAGGTCTAAGCTGAGTCACAGACTATATTCCCCAGGCTATTCAGATGTGTGTTGTGACTGAGAACTCCTTCCTTAAAGTCTTTGTTCCTTGGATCATGGGTGTTAATCTTTTCCTGATGACTTCTTGTGCCTGCTCAGGAAGTTGCCCAGGAATATGGTACAAGTAGAACTTGGACAAAGACTTTGCTAGTTAGCTTGCTAAACTATAGCTGTGTCCTGACAGTTGCATCATTTATGCAGAATTCCTGTGTTAAGTCTTCATCATTTGGAATGACAAATCCTATTCAAGTACTTGGGATTGTTTTTCTCCTCCCCACAGCAAACCTGTAAAGAGAAGTCAAACTGCATGACCCAGAGGGACAGAATACTTAGGTCAGTGCCTAATCCTGTAGCATCCAGCAAGGGTTTAGGAGAGGAGGCTTCTGTTGTGCACTTGAATAGAAACCCCTCAGTGGGCACTGGATCAGACACAGGCCTTTCCATGAAGCTGGGTTGAGAGACGGGGAAGTTCATTGCAAACAGGGGAAGCTTGATGTGCCTATGAGATAGCAGAGGGGCCCTGTGTAGTCATCATTTAGATATATGAGGCTGGAGCAGGAATCTGAGCTAGCAGTAAGGAATGAAGTGTAAGAGTAGCTGTTTACATGTAGAGAAAGTCTATATAATAAAAGTGGACAGAGTATAGATTTCTAAGAACTATCATAATTTAAGGGACAAGTCCCCAGAGGGGCAGCTAGAGTGGGAGGAGGAAAACTAGGAAAGAATGACAAAAGGAGACAAGATAAGAGAGGCTATGGTCATAATGCTAATGCTGCCAAGAAGTTGCTAAGTGATGAGGTAGAGGAGAGCACAGGTGGAACAAAGTTCTTGCCTTTATGAGCTGATGATCTAGTGAGGAAGACATTAAGTATTTTTTCAGGTATACAAATATCCCAGGTGGTGGGAAATACCAAGAAGACAAAGCAGGGAACATGATACAGTGATTGGAGGTGCTCATTATCTTAGGTAGAATCATCAGAAAGAGCCTCTCTTGAGAGGCCACATTTGAACAGTGACCTGACCAAAGCGAGGAAGGTAAGGAGCTCCAGCATTACACTCAGTGGAAAAAGTGCCAAGAGTCTGAGACAAGAATGTGTTCCATGTGTGTTCAAGGAACAAACAGCAAGGTGGCCAGTGGGGTCTGAGTGAGGAATCAGGGAAAGAAGGAGGAGAGGAGGTCACATGGGCAATGCTGTAGCTCAGTGGTCCCCAAACGTTTTGGCACCAGGGACCATTTTCATGGAAGACCATTTTCCCATGGACTGTGGGGGTGGGGGCATGATGGTATTGGGATGATTCAAATGCATTACATTTATTGTGTACTTTATTTCTATTATTATTACATTGTAATATATAATGAAATAATTATACAATTCACTATAGGTTGGGAACTCCTGCCGTAGCTCACAGGGCCTTGTGGCTTTCAGGGCATGGGAAGAAGTTCGGTTTTTATTCCAGTTTGATGGGTAAATTTTGGTAGATCTTGAGCAGGGGAGTGCAGTGCCTTAATTTAAGAGGTTATGCTGACTGCTCAGGGGAGAGTAGACCATAGTTGGGAGTCAGAATGTAGGCAGAGAAGAGGGTTAGGAAGAAAGTCTGGTGATAAAACTGAGCAGTGACAAATGGTGGCTCAGAATGAAAAGCGGACAGACTCCTGATGGAGGAATTGCTCACAGGTTGGAGCAGGGTAACTCATGTAGGTATTTGCCCCAGCAACTAGTCAATGGCAATGCCCTTTCCATTATTAGGGAAGACTTGGAAAGTTGTGTGTTTGGAAAAAGCTCTGCTTTAGAAGTGTGAAGACACGAGGGACCTTGGCAAGAGGAGTCTCAGGAGAGTGACAGTGACAGGGGGCAGATGGAGTGGGTTAAGAAGAGACAGGAGATGAGAAGCTGGCACCAGAGCATGATTCTGTGAGCAAATGAGTGGAACATCTCGGGAGTTGTGGGGAATGGGATGGGGACAAAGGGTACATATTCATCTTGGGGAAAATCTCTGGCAGAGAGGGGGAAAGTCTTCAAAGAGAGGTAATTGTTGGAACAGTGATCTGCAGAAGTGGGATGGGATTGACTGCATTGATAGGAGAGTTAGCTTCAGTGAAAAAAAATACATCTCTGGGCTGTTTTCAACATGATCATGATGAATGACTGTTTTTGTGAGTTGAATTCAGTTTGCTAATATTTTGTTGTGAATTTTGGCACCTATGTTTATCAGGGACATTGGCCTGTCATTGTACTTGTTTTGTCTATGTCTAATTTTGGTATAAGGTAATACTAGCCTCATAGGATGAGTTGGAATGTATTCCTCTTCCTTGATTTTTTGAAATAGTTACAATAGGATAGTATTAATTTTTAAAAATCTTTTGTAGAATTCAGCAGTGAAGCCATCATGTTCTGGGCTTTTCTTTGATGGAAAATTTTTTATCACTGCTTCTACAAGTATATTAAATACTTGTTAAATAGACATTAAAATATATTTAATATATTATCATAAATACATGTATATTTTAATATATTAAATACATTTATTTAATCAATATAAAACATAAATATACCATTTGACCCAGCAATCCCATTACTGGGCATATATCCAAAGGAAAAAAGGTCATTCTGTAACAAAGACACATGTACCCGAATGTTTATAGCAGCACAATTCACAATAGCAAAGATGTGGAAACAACCCAAATGCCCATCAATACATGATTGGATTAGTAAGCTGTGGTATATGTATACCATGGAATATTACTCAGCTATAAGGAATAATGAAGATACGACATCTCTATGGTTCTCCTGGAAAGAGTTGGAACCCATTCTATTAAGTGAAGTATCCCAAGAATGGAAAAACAAGCATCACATGTACTCACCAGAAAATTGGTTTCCCTGAACATCACCTAAATACACATCTTGGAACGATACCAATCGGATATCAGACTGAGGTGGGGGGTAGGGGAGGGGATGGGTGTATGCCTACACAATGAGTGCATTGCGCACCGTTTGGGGAATGGTAACACTTGAAGGTGCTGACACGGGAAGGGGGGCTGGGGGGGAGGGACATATACCTACCTACATGATGGGTACAATGCGCACTACCTGGGGAACGGACACGCCTGGAGCTCTGACTTGGGGGGAAAGGTGGTACATGGGCAACGTATGTAACCTGCAATTCTGTATCCCCCATAACAAGAAGATGAAATAAAAAAAAAAAAAAAAGAAAAGAAAGGCAGGACACCCTTCAAGTTTCCCCCTCATCACAAGTGTCAGCTTCCCCTTTGATCCTCTCTCTACTATGCTGTGATGCAGCATGACAGCCCTCACCAGAAGCCAGGGCCATGCCTTTATACTTCTCAGCCTGTGGAACTGTGAGCTCAATAAACCTCTTTTATTCATAAAAAAAAAACAACATAAATATATATTTTTATTGCACCCTTGAACAATCCAATCTTTTTGAATGTACATGGAAATTTTACCAAAATTGAGCATATGATGAATGGCAGAGTAAGCCTTAAAAAATTCCAAATGATTTAAATTGATTAGAGTGTACTTTCTTTACCTTAATATAATTTACCACGAAAATCAGTAACAAAAATACTAGAAATGCCAAATTTCTTTGAACTTAAGCTAATTCTTTTAAAGCTGTTAATATATTACAGACAATATCATAATTTAAATAAGAAAATATGTGCATCAAGTAGTTCAAGAAACTCCAAGAGAATAAACACATATTCATACCAACGCACATGATCATCAAATTGTTGAAAGTCAGAATTTTGAAAGCAGCTAGACAGAAGATAATCATCCTATACAAATTATTCTCAATAAAATTAACAGCATATTTCTCATCAGAAACAAGGTCAGAAGGGATTGAATATCATTTGTAAAGTGCTGAAAGAAAAAAATATATATCAATATAGAATTTTATATCCAACAAAGCTATCCTTTTTCATAAATGAAAAAAAAGCTATTGAGATATTCAAAGATGGATAAAACTTAGGATGCTCTTTGCTAGTAGACCTGCCCTACAAGGAATGCTGAAGGGAGTCCTCTGACCAGAAATGAAAGGACACTAGACAGAAACTCAAAGTAATATGACGAACAGAGAAATAAACTGCAAGGTAAATATAATAGCTTATACTATTGAATTTTGGCTTATAACTAGTCTTTTTTTTTCATTTCCTATATTATTTAAAAGACAAACATGAATATTTATAAATTCATGTTAATAGGCACACCGTGAATGACAATGTCACTTGTGCGACAATAACCTAAGGTGGATGTGTAAGAAGCAGAGCTTTTGCATGCTACCAATGCTAAGTTGGTATCTAACCAACCTAGATTTTTTAAATCACATTTTGTCTTTATGTAACTAATAAACATTCCTAAAATTGCCTGAATTTACCATTATGAGCCATTTCATTCCACCAGGAATTTACAGGTATTTTTTTCCTCTCTTAAAAAAGTTAAATACCAAAATTACTACATTTAAATAAATAACATTATGATAATGACACTAAAAATTCAAAATACGGCTAACATCCTCTTTCTATTTGCACTGCTGCTCTGTCCTAACCCCTAGAACACTCTGGAAAGGTCTGGAAAGGAGAATGTTTTTTTCCTAAGGAGTCTGGGCTGAGGCTACGGGTGGGGGGAGGTTGGAACTTCTCATTATCTCACTTGTTTCCTTTCCTCTCCTTTTCAATTTTGGTAGGAGATGAGTCAGCCTTAGTTCTGAATTCAGTTCTGAAAGGTCAGGGAAGTCTCTTACTGCAAACCAGAAAACAACCTAAATGTTTCCAGTGCTTAATCACAGGGTGCTTGCTTAGACCCTAGAATTAACATTCAGCTCCCGCTCCATTGGCATGGCTGCTCCCGCCTGCAGTGGGGACAAGTGCAATATAACTGAGAAGACAGCTGGTCAGATGATGCCTTGAGCTGGCGACTAAACCTGCAATAACACACTATGGAGAAATCTGTGATCTTTGTTTGAAAATGCTTGTGATAAGAGACTGAGTTTCCCCCAAAATGTAGTGGTAATGGCTCTGTTGTTTTAAATACACAATACTTAGGAGACTGGCTTTACTTAGAATGGAAAATTTTGCCAGGGACAAAGTTAACACAAAGAAACAAACAACAAAAAACAGCAAGAAAGAGAACAGTTAAGTGCAGCTCGGATGAGACCGGGCAGTTCTTTCCCAGCACCAGCTTGTCCCTGAATTCTCACGGTCACATGCAGCCTCAGCATTAGTCTTCTGTCCTATGCACTGAAATGGAGGTGGATTAAATTCATCAAGCAACTGCTCTAACGTGGAAAATCTGCAAGTGTCATAAACTAGCTCCATCTGAACAAGATAAAGAAATCATTCCATAGGCTGAAAACAACAAAAACACAAAACTACTTTGTTTCTTTTCCCCAAATGAAATCCACAGGAAAGGTCCTGTATGATTTACAAAATTTCCAGAGTAGAAATGCAGTGATGTGAAATGTCACAGACCTCATTATTGTGTAAAGAAAGTGCAATTCGAAATATTCTAATTGCACATGTGAAAAACAAAATACTGTCTTGCCTGCCAGTACCAGCGGTGAGTACTGCGAGGGCCGTGGTGGGGGGCGGATGGGAGGGTGGTCCTGCCTGGTCTATGCAGGCGGCCGAGTCCCTGGAGGTCCGCTGGCACCTGCCCCTGACCCCTGAGCACGCTGCAATATCCTCACAGGGAGATGCCTGGTCCTCCAGGAAGGGCCATGGTTTTTCACTGGTAGTTAAAAGCTTCGCTCAAAGGCAGCAGCCCAGGGAGCGCTCAGCAGGAGAGACACTGTCTCAAGTACCAGGTTTTGTTGTGTGTGGTTTTTGTTCAAGTGTGACTTCTGTCTGTAAATTAAGGAGTTTTCAGGCCACCTGGGTTTTGTATTTTCAGTACTGAGAGGTGAAGTCCAAACGCAGGGCCTTTACCCACTGAGAGAGAGCACACTCCTAGTATTGGTGAGAGGCAATGTCCCCTTTTGGCACCACAACACTGATATTTTAAAGTAAGAAAAACTTTCCCAGTCGCTAGTTTTAGACACCCTTTTCCTCACAGCTGCCCATGACGTGTCCACACTCAGGGTGATGACAATGCTCTGGCCATCTTCTGTTTTGATTCGCTTCAGCCCTGGCTGCCCAGGCTGATGGCTGTCCTGGCAGATGCTGATGCGGGGGTCTCCAGCACGTGTAAAGGACTCCTCGTGGCATTGTTCACCTGGCAGTGGACCGCAGTGGGGATTGGTACCACAAGAGTCCCGTTTTGCGTTACAGTTTTTACTGGTAGCTGGTGTTGACCTAGAGGTGTCTGTTGTACTGATAATGAAGATCCTCATCAATCTAACACTAACCTATTACCTGGCTTCTGTAATCATGCTCACCTGTTGCATCAGTCACCTGAGACCCCACCCCTCGGACCACCCCAACCTAATAAAAGTGGAAAACACCCAGTATACAGATTCAGAACTTGGTGATAACTCCCATCTGAGCCCGCCATTAAATAAACCTTCATTCTCTGTGTGCAGCTTGGTTTGTCCTTGGAACCACACACTGTAACAGTTGCTATAACACTACTACAGTGACCATCTGGACAGAGGTGGTCTGTGACATCTGAATGATCTGGCTGGCAGCACCTAATGTGCCATGGCTAATTGCAGCAACAGGTTCTACTTTTACTTCCCTGTGATTTCTATTCTCTTGCAGCTGGGCACTAGCAAAGGCCAACACAGCTGTCTGAGTGACTATGGCTTGTCCTGAGACAGTGTAGGTGTTCGCTGGGGCCAGTCAAGCCACGCTGGTGACTGACACTGCTGGTATCTAGTGGAAGACGTGAACTGTCTGCACGAAGGGTGGCTGGAAGGTCACTAGGTCACCACCTTGCTGTGGTACTAGGGTGGCAGCAGTGTAGGCAGCAGTCTTAGCCACCTGTAGTAGCTGCCACTGAATGGTGATCAAGACCAGCTGGCTGGACAGAGGTGACTCTGGTGAGCTTTGGGCAACCCAGGCTTCTTGGATGATGGCAGGTCTGGGGTGTGAGTTGCCAGGCTCAGGCTCCCGATGGGCTGGCAAGGCTTCCCTCCACAGGCTCTCAGGGCTCTGGGGCCACTGCAGTGAGCAGACACTACTCCAGCAAGACTGGGAGAGGCTCCTAGAAGAGAGTGGTCACAGAGAGGTTCTAAAGCAAGGTACACTCCTAGGCTGCCTTTTCCTAAAAGCCTGCTCTGTTAATTTGCTTTCAGAGGCAGGATCTCTACCTTCCAGAATGAGCCTTTGCCTGGTTCTTCCTGGGAATGTGGTACTTGGATGAAATAACAATTCAGACAGAGATTGTCGGGAACTGAATTCTGCCACTCCTTGTCAGTCTTGTAGTATGGATAATTTTTAGTGATGTGCATATAAATTCCATTTAGGATGTGTTGTTTACCAGGAGCCATTTTAATTGCTTGTACTATTGTGCATAGGAATAAGGTGGCTTTGAATCATTCTTTGGGCTTCCTCCACCAGAAGCTTCCTTTTCATTTTCTGGGTGCGAGTTTTCAGCCACTAAATTGAGGTCAGAGGGCATCAATGGGCCCATTTTGAAACCTGAAGACTCCACTTCCTGGGGGCTGGATGGGCAGGAGTTGGCAGCACTGATAGTTCCCACTGTGGAGGGAAGAGGGATGATGAGGTGGGCCATGGTGTTTGGAATGTTGATGGTCAGAGGTGAGAGGTGCAGCTGCACAGCCTTCGCTGGGGACTCAGGCGCCTCTTGCTTCTTCCTCTTCTGGCCAGATAGGGAAGGGAAAGTTGGTTTGAAGTCTGTGCTTGAAAACCTGGTGCATGAAGCTTGGAAGCTGCAACAGCGGCACCCGGTGCCTCTGGAACACCTGTCCACAAACACGCTGTTCTGGCCAAGGCAATGCAACTAGAAATCACCACTTTAGGCCTGGGCTGTGCAGGCGGTGGGTCCCAGGCTGTCCAGTCATGGCCAGCACTGCCGCTTGGGGTTGTCAAGATCTGGAGGTGGCACTGGGAGATGAAGCTCGAGTGGCCCATGCTCACATCCACTGAGCCTTGTGATGAGATGCACTTGATGGTCGCCGAGTGCTTGGTAATTAGGTACTCAAACTGGCAGCCCTCCAGCTGCACCACTTCCCCACATCCTGGCCAGGACCACCACCCCTGGCCCCGCCGCCCATGACGGGGTGCTGCTGAAGCCACTGCCATCGGCCTGAGTGAGAGCCCACCGCCACTCACTGGGAGCTAGGAGCCAGAGCAGAGGCCTCTGGTTTGCCATGGGGAAAGCCAATTAGCAGTGGCTAGTGGCCTCAATCTCGATTTTGTAAATTTATAATGTTAAATTCAAGCACATATATACTACTAAGAAATTTCAACAGAATACAAATAAAGCCAATGAGAAGGAAATCAAAATAGTACCCTACAAAACTTTATTGAATGCAAAGAAGAAATTGATGGAGGGAATAAAGAAAAAAAAGGTAAGAGGTACACAGGAAACAAATAGTAAAATAGCATAGATAAGTTTCTCCTTATCAGTAATTAATTAAGTGTAAACATATGAAAGTCTACAATGAAAAGGAAGAAACTGAAGGAATATATTTTAAACAACAAACAACAAAATGATCCAAGTATGTGTTATCTACAAAAGCTATATTTTATATTCAAAGATATATATATATGTATATATGTTGAAAGTGAAAGGATAGAAAAACATATTCCATGCAACATTAGGTGTCTATGTTATTATCAGACAAAATAAACTCTAAGTCAAAACCTTTTATAAAAGATACAGGCCATTATTTATTGAAAAAACAATTGATTCATCAAAAAGATACAATTACAAACATTTATGCACCAGGCAACAGAACGCCAAAATATATGAGACAAGTATTGACAAAATGGAGAGGAGAAATCATTCTACAATACAGGTTGGAAACTTTAATACCCCATTTTCTTTAATGGATAGATGATCTGGACAGAAGATCAGTAAGGAAAGGAAGATTTGAAAAGTGCTATAAACCAGCCAAATAGAGGAGACATAAAGAAATTCCTCCACCGACCATAATGCACATTTCTATCAAGCGCAGATGGAAAATTCTCCAGGTTAGACCACATATTAGAGCAGAAAATAAGTGATAAGAAATGTAAAAAGATGGAAGTTATAACAAGTATCTTCTCTGATCACAATAGAATGAAGCCAGTCATCAAAAACAAAAGGAAAAATGCAAACTTTGTAAGTAGGAAATTAAACAGCACAGTCATAAGCAATCAATGAAACAAAGAAGATAATATAGAAGAAATTGGAAAATACTGAGAGGGAAATAAAAATGAAAACACAATATAACAGAACATAGATTCAGTGAATGCAGTGCTTAGAGGGATGGTTAAAGCAGTGAATGCCTATATGAAACAAGAACAAATGTCTTAAATAAACCTATATTACAATAGAAGGACTTAGAAAAATAAAGGCAAATGACACCCAAGCCTAATAGAACAAAGGACTAATAAATATTACAGAGAAGACAAATAAAATTGAGAGGAGAAAAACATTAGAGAAAATGAACAAAACTAAAAGTTAGTTCTCCGATAGGATTAACAAAATTGATAAATATGTAGGTACACTGACCAAGAATATAGAAGAGAGGATATGAATATTTACAATCATAAATGAAAGTGGAGACACTAATAAATACCTTACAGAAATAAAATGGATTATAGAAGAATGTTATCAGCAGTTGCACAAAGAGATAACCTGAATGAAATGAACAAACTTCTATAAACACATACATTACTGAAAGTGACTGATGATGAAACAGAAAATAGGAACAAACCTATAAAATATAAAGAGGCTGAATCAGAAAAAGAAATCAATCAAATATATTAAAGCAACTCCCAACAAAGAAAAACAGTACCAGATGGCTTTCCTGGTTAAGTCTACCAAATATTTCAGAATTTTTAAAAATACTCCTCAGACTCTTACAAAAAATAGAAGAGGTAAGGTCACTTCCAAATATATTCTGTGGAGCCAGAATTGCCCTGATCTGAAATACAGATAAAGACACCAAAAGAAAATTAGAGATCAATATTCCTTATGGTCATAGATGCAAAAGAGCCTGAACAAAATACTAGCTAATTGAATCAAACAGTATATTTAAAGGATAATACACAAAAAGCAAGTGGAATTATTTCAGGAATGCAAGATTAATTCAATATAAGAAAATAAATTAATTTAATCACACAATAATAGAATTGAGTAGGAAAACACACACAGCAAATCAGCAAATGCAGAAAAAACATTTAAATAACAACAAAATCTCTTAGCCAGTATGGTTGCACATACCTGTAGTCCCTGCTACTCAGGTGGCTGAGGCAGGAGGATTACTTGGGTCTAGGGGAGTTGAAGGCTGCAGTGCTCTCTACGTTGTGCCTGTGAAGCCACTGCACTCCAGCCAGGGCAACATAGTGAGAACTTCTCTCTAAAAATTAAAAAAAAAAAAAAAAACACTTTTTCTTTTTTTTTATTGACACCTGGCAAATCTACTTTGAATCCATTCTGTTATATGAAGAGGTGTGTGTATGTATATGTGTGTGTATATATACACATTTTTTATTATTATTATTATTATTTCAGCATATTGTGGGGGTAGAAAAGTTTAGGTTATGTATGTTGCCCTTGCCTCTCCCCCTCCCCGAGTCAGAGCTTCAAACGTGTCCATCCCCTAGACAGTGCACATCGCACTTATTATGTTTGTATACATCCATCCCCTCCCCCACCCACATCTGCCCGACACCGGATCGATGTTATTCCTGAATGTGTGCTTAGGTAATGATCAGTGAAACCAATTTGATGGTGAGTACATGTGGTGCTTATTTCTCCATTCTTGGAATACTTCACTTAGTAGAATGGGTTCCAACTCTATCCAGGAAAATACAAGAAGTGCTATATCACCATTGTTTCTTATCGCTGAGTAGTACTCCATGGTAGACAAAAAAAAACCGTTTTTGATCAAAGCAGTCAACAAACTAGAAATTGGAAAAAGAGCATTTATTAAAAAAATTAACAAGTCAGTGGGTAAAGGCTAAAATTTCTCCACACCAGCTAAGATTGGGAACAAGAGAAGGATGCTCACTTTTCTCCACTTTATTCAACATTGCACTAGAAGACATAATCAGGTAAATTAGGCAGGAAAAATAATAAAACCCATTCAAATTGAGAAAGAAAAAGTAAAATTCTTGCTATTTACATATGGCATGATACTGCCTTTAGAAAAACTCAAATAATCCATAAAAATTTATCAGAGCTAATGCACAATTCAGTAGAATTGGAGGACACAAAATTAGCACACAAAGATCCATGATGTTTCTGTATACCAGCAATAATCAACCTGAAGCAAAAATTAAGAAAACAATTCCACAGAATAAAAAGTACTCTCTAACTATGGAATAATTTTAATCAAAGAGGTGAAATAATTGAATACTGAAAAGTACAAAATATTTCTAAGAGTTAAAGAACAGCCTAACAAATGAAAATGCACCCAGTGTTCATGGATTAAAAAATTCAATTTTTAAGATGGCAACACTCCACAAAGTGATCTATATAGTCAATATACTCTCTATTTTAAAAACTGCCTGCCTGATCCTCTAAACAGAAAATAAACAAAGACATAATGGACCTCAATAGAAAGCTAGAACAAATGGGCATGGCTGACATCTATAGGACATTCTACCCAAAGTCCACAGAATATACATTCTTCTCATCAGCTCACGGGACATTCTCTAAGATTGACCATGTCCTAGGACATAAATCATGTCTTCAAAAATTCAAAAAAATAGAAATTATACCATGCATCTTCTCAGATCACAGCGGAATAAAAGTAACAATGATCACAAACAGAAACCCTCACTCTTACTCAAAGTCATGGAAGCTAAATAACTTTCTCCTGAATAATTATTCTATAAAAGAAGAAATCAAGATGGAAATCAAAAATTTCTTTGAATTAAATGACAATGGAGATACAACTTATCAAAATCTATGGGATGCAGCTAAAGCAGTCCTGAGAGGAAAATTCATATCCATAAATGCCTATATCAAAAAGACAGAAAACATGCAAATAGACAACCTAACGAATAGACTCAAAGAACTGGAGAAAGAAGAACAGAACGATCCCAAACCCAGCAGAAGGCGAGAAATTACTAAGATCAAATCAGAACTAAATGAAAAGGACAACAAAGAAACTATAAGGGAAATTAATAAAACAAAAAGTTGGTTCTTTGAAAAGATAAACAAAATAGACACACCTCTGGCTAGACTAACCAAGAGCACAAAAGTAAAATCTCTAATAACCTCCATTAGGAACATGAAAGGAGAAATCACAACCGATGCTACAGAGATACAAGATATCATCTATGAATTCTACAAAAATCTTTATGCACACAAACTGGAGAACGTGGAGGAAATGGACAAATTTTTAGAAACACATAGTCTTCCCAGGCTCAACCAGGAAGAAATAGAGTACCTGAACAGACCAATATCAAGAACTGAAATCGAAACAGCAATAAAAAACCTTCCCAAAAAGAAAAGCCCTGGTCCAGATGGGTTCACACCTGAATTTTACCATACATACAAAGAAGAACTGGTGCCCATCCTACATAAACTATTCTCCAATATTGAGAAGGATGGAGTTCTCCCTAACACGTTCTACCAAGCCAATATAACATTAATACCAAAACCTGGAAAGGACACAACAAAAATAGAGAACTACAGACCAATTTCCCTCATGAATATAGATGCAAAAATTCTCAATAAAATACTAGCAAATCGAATCCAAGTACTTATCAAAAAAGTAATCCACCACGACCAAGTGGGCTTCATCCCCGAGATGCAGGGGTGGTTCAACATACGTAAATCTATAAATGTAATTCACCACATAAATAGAAGCAAAAACAAAAACCATATGATACCCTCATTAGATGCAGAAAAAGCATTTGACAAAATTCAACACCCTTTTATGATAAAAACGCTTAACAAAATAGGCATTGATGGAACCTACCTAAAAATGATACAAGCCATATATGACAAACCCACAGCCAACATCATACTGAATGGGGAAAAACTGAAAGCACTCCCACTTAGAACTGGAACCAGACAGGGCTGCCTATTGTCTCCATTACTTTTCAACATAGTATTGGAAGTCCTTGCGAGAGCTATCAGGCAAGAGAGCAGAATCAAGGGAGTCCAAATAGGGAAGGAAGAGATCAAACTCTCACTTTTTGCTGATGATATGATGTTATATCTGGAAAACCCCCAGGATTCAACCAAGAGACTCCTGGAATTGATTAACGAATACAGCAAAGTCTCAGGCTACAAAATTAATATACACAAATCAGAAGCATTTATATATGCCAATAACAGTCAATCGGAAAACCAAATTAAAGACTCAATACCCTTCAAAATAGCAACAAAGAAAATAAAATATCTAGGTATATATCTAACTAAAGAGGTAAAGGACCTCTATAAGGAAAACTATGAAACACTGAGAAAAGAAATAGCAGAACTTGCAAATAGATGGAAAAATATACCATGCTCGTGGATCGGAAGAATCAACATTGTTAAAATGTCTATACTACCCAAAGTGATCTACAGATTCAATGCAATCCCTATTAAATTACCAACATCATTCTTTACAGACATAGAGAAAATAATTATACACTTTGTATGGAATCAAAGAAGACCCCGTATAGCAAAAGCAATTTTAAGCAACAAAAACAAAATGGGAGGTATTAATTTGCCAGACCTCAAACTATACTACAAGGCCGTGGTTCTTAAAACAGCCTGGTATTGGCACAAGTGTAGGGACACAGACCAGTGGAACACAACAGAAAATCCAAATATAGAACCATCCTCATATAGTCACCTAATTTTCGACAAAGCGGGAAAGAATATACTCTGGGGACAAGAATCCCTATTCAACAAATGGTGCTGGGAGAATTGGTTAGCCACTTGTAGAAGACTGAAACAGGACCCACAGCTTTCACCTCTCACAAAAATCAAATCACGGTGGATAACAGACTTAAACCTTAGGCGTGATACAATCAGAATTCTAGAAGAAAATGTAGGAAAGACTCTTACAGACATTGGCCTAGGCAAAGAATTTATGAAGAAGACCCCCAAGGCAATCACAGCAGCAACAAAAATAAATGAATGGGACATGATTAAATTAAAAAGCTTCTGCACAGCCAAAGAAACAGTCCAGAGAATAAACAGACCACCTACAGAATGGGAAAAAATTTTTGCATACTACACATCAGATAAAGGACTGATAACAAGAATCTATTTAGAACTCAGGAAAATCAGCAAGAAAAAATCAAGCAACCCTATCAAAAAGTGGGCAAAGGACATGAATAGAAATTTTTCAAAAGAAGATATAAAAATGGCTAACAAACATATGAAAAAGTGTTCAACATCTCTAATCATCAGGGAAATGCAAATCAAAACCACAATGAGATATCACTTAACCCCAGTGAGAATGGCCTTTATCAAAAAAACCCAAAACAACACATGTTGGCGTGGGTGTGGAGAGACAGGAACACTAATACACTGCTGGTGGGACTGCAAACTAGTGCAACCTCTGTGGAAAGCATTATGGAGGTATCTTAAACAGATTCAAGTAGACCTGCCATTTGACCCAGCAATCCCATTACTGGGCATATACCCAAAGGAAAAAAGGTCATTCTGTAACAAAGGCACGTGTACCCAAATGTTTATAGCAGCACAATTCACAATAGCAAAGATGTGGAAACAACCCAAATGCCCATCAATACATGATTGGATTAGTAAACTGTGGTATATGTATACCATGGAATATTACTCAGCTATAAGGATTGATGAAGATACAACATCTCTATGGTTCTCCTGGAGAGAGTTGGAACCCATTATATTAAGTGAAGTATCCCAAGAATGGAAAAACAAGCATCACATGTACTCACCAGAAAATTGGTTTCCTTGATCATCACCTAAATACAAATCTGGAAACGACACCAATCGGACATCAGACTGAGGTGGGGGGTGGGGGAGGGGATGGGGGTATGCCTACACAATGAGTGCATTGCACACCGTTTGGGGAGTGGTAACACTTGAAGGTGCTGACTCGGGAAAGGGGGGGTGGGGAAAAAAATATGAAACTATTGTTTTTAACTTGCACTGTTCACTTAATAATTTATCATGAACATTTCCCATATTATTTCATATCATTGTACAAGAAATAATGTATACATTATGAGGACATACTGTATCTAACAAGATATACTGTTAGACTCTTTGATTCTGTAAAATTAAATAAAAAAAAAAAGGAAAAAAAAAAAAAACTGCCTGTCTTTTCAGAAGTGGGAAAGCATATTCTCAAATTCATATGGAATTGTCCACCTAGTAGCCAAAAAAAAAAAAAAATACTGAAAAATAGAAGGAGAACTCACACTTTCCAGTTTTAAAATATATTACAAAACTGCAGAATCAAAACTGTGGTAATGGCAAATGAGTAGAAAAATAAATATATGGAATACAACTGAGAGTCCACAAATAAACCCATATAATTCTTGTCAATTGATTTTTTTATAGTCACACTTGCATTTGATTAAAGAAAATACAAAAATACTCACACATGGTTCCTGTATGAATTCTAATTAAGAAACATTACTTTCAGAATATTAATACTCGGTGATAATTTTCAGAAGACTCTAAGAGCTTCTTTACCATTTAAGGGGTACATAGGGTGCAGGTGTTTCCGTGAATGTATTCTTAAATAAGAGACTACACCACTCTAATTTGCCTAGCTGTAGCTCTGTTCCAGGTTACTGACTGCTAGTTCATGTTCCAGAGTTTCTTTGCCAACAGGTTACTTACAAAAGAGGCACCTCCAAAGTCTTAGAGTGAATTGGGAAAGGGCTGGTTAAATGAGGAAATAGGCTATCATTCCCCTGTAAAAGTTCATCATTTCCTTTCCCAATGCATCTTTTTATAGAGAACTTCTATTTTTTATCCTGTGTGCCTCCTCTGCCATCTCACACTCTGGCTCTACCTGCTGTATTTTGGCCACCTGCACCTCATTCATTTGTATCAGTTGTAAGATGGAAATTGGTTGATGGGGTTCTTCCTCATGTGTCTTTTTAAAGGCACCTTCCTGGGAGATTTTGCTCGTGTAGTTTTTATTGGAAGTTATTCTGACAGCTGAATAACAGGTGGAGCAGTCCCCTCACATACTGGGAAGCAAGGAACTCTTTCTCGTCATTGAACAGTTCTCTATAAGCAGCAGCAAATGATTGTGGGCTGCAGAGTGGGGCGGTATTCGGCCTCTTCTTCCCCTCATCCCTGACTCTGCAGGAAGTAGAGCTGCTCAAGGGCATCCTGTTGGCAATCTTCTTCTTCCCCAGGATGTGGGTACTCAGAAGTGGGCTGACACTGCGCTTCACTTTCTGTTTCCTTTCACAACCTGTAATTGATTTGGTGCCAGGCTTGATGTTCTCCAGCACTTCAGCTGTGTGGAAAACCGCCATGGCACGCTCCTTGCATTCAGCTAAGAGTTGCATGCGTGGCAAGCGCTGCCCAGGTGCGTCGCTTGAGGGCAGTATTTCCTATATCGCATCACTTTACTTACGTTCCAGCACATATTCGGAATTTTTTACTAAAGCAAGCAAGAGGCTCTTTTCCAATTCGGAGAGGTATTTGGCAGGTTTTATAATTTTGTCCTTTTGGATTTTTCACTATATTCCATCTGGACACTAGCTATGTGAGTCCCACTGCGGCGCAAAGAGGCAGCAGCAACATCCTGCCACCAGAGCAAGGGTCACAGCGGGTCCCCTAGGGAGCTTGAGCTAACAATTGATTGGAACAAGGGTGTAGATGCATTTCAGTGGGAGAGGGGAAGAGTTGTCAACAAATAGTGCTAGAAAAACTGGATATCAACCATGCAGAAAAAATGAAGCTGGATTCCTAGCACAAACCTGTACAAAATTGACTCAAAATGAATCATTTACGCTCATGCAAAGGTAAATGTATTTCTGTGTGTTCAACCCCACTTGTGTTTTAATTGGGTCCCCTATCACCTGTACTCTGACAAACATTTTTCTGTCTCAAGTGATCCTTGGGCATATTCCTGTCACTGGATGTTCAAGGCTTTGTTCCCAGAGGCTTTGCAGGTGATGGCATGGACATGCCATGTTTTATATAAAGCACAACATAATTGATCTTTTAAGACATCATAAGAATGGTACGTTTTTCATCTGAAGACATTCTTAAAAATGGCCATGTAGAAAATTTGTTTAAACCAGACCTTGACTTGGAGAAGCTGTGAAGAGAAACTTTGTTCTCTTCCCCAGGTTAAGAACATACATTACTCACCAGTAAATACTTTGTGGTTAGAGTCTCAATGCAATGTCACAGACTTATTTTATTCTGTGAAACAATTAACAACAATTAAAAAATTTCCTTAAGGGAGTAGGTCAAGCTAGTAAGGAAATAGTTAATTCTTTCAAGCAAATAGCAAGTAGGCAGAATTCTTATATTTTTATTTTTATATAAAAATAAATCATGGCTGACGATTGTTTTATGCTGCCTCTACTGATTAACAATTCTTATTTTTTAAAGAAAACTTTACTTAACATCAACTTGAAAAACACACAGAACTATGTATGTAGAAGTTCCAGAAAGACAAGAACACCAATATTAAAGCAAAAAAAAAATTGAAAAACAGTTTGTAGGTAGATACAGATATAATAAATAAAAATATTTTTATATTTTATAAAAATTTATTGAAATGTAATGAATCAATTTCACTTTTTAGTTTTGATCACTATCCTTTTGTCTTTTCAAATCATTTTAATATTTTTATACTAAAAGTTTATATTGTGGTTGTGTGGGCATGAAAGTGTGTACAATTTATAAATATTTGAAAACAATAGTGTACAACTTTTTCACACACATTTTGAATGTGAGTATGTAATGAAGTATACCTAAATATTTCTCAAAGGTTTATGGATAACAATGGTTAATATTTTTAATGTGGCAAATCTAATTTAGAAAATTGTTACAATCTTTAATCTCACAACTAAAATAATCCTTTTTAATTTTTCTAAAGAATATTGAATATTTTCTTATTTACAAATACCAATAACAACAACAGGAAAAGTGTAAACCTTCCACTCTTACCAGTTACAGAGGAAAACATTTTAAAAAATACCTTCGGATATTTGTGGCATTCAGGAATATGCTATCCTCTCCTTATTGCTATCTTTCTTTCATTTCTATTTAATCTTTGTTTTATTTTTAACTTCTCCTTACTGCTTGTACTAGGAAATTTTCAATAAATATCTTCAGGCAGCCTGAAGAATAGACTGAAGACAATCACTGTGCCTTACACGTAACAGGGTTTAAGTTCCATAAGTCTCTCTAAAATTATCATGGTCAAAATTTTAAGAATTTTCAAAAGTCAGTATATTTTTATTAAAAAATATACATGTTCATAAAGTAGTTATATTTTTATTTGTCAAAATTATTGGAGGTTCTATGTAAGAATTGGATGGTAATTTGCAAATTGGTTTTTACATATGACTTCAGTCTGTTGCTTTGTAAGCTAGAGTTTCCCTGTAAGAATGATACATGGAAAACAAAGTCAAATACATAAAAAAAGCAATTCCAAGTTGTAACTTGCTCATATAAGCAAAAAAATACATCAAGTATGTTTAATTAATTCAAACTAGCTAGTGGACAATTTACTAAGTTCTATTAGTGAAACAAAAAAGTGGTAGGTAGTACAGTGTAAAAAAAGGAAATGTCTCCACAGCTTTATGCTACCATCCAGGTTTTAAAGACATATCTGACCTTTCCATGTAATATTTTTGATAGAGTGAAAAGTCTTGCAGGTTCTTAAACATATTTGCTTTTCGTGTCACCCATTACTAACCAAAATTTTCACATTTATTTGTGTTCTTATGTATTGTAGTATTTTCCCCCTCAAAAAAACAAGCAATTAAAAACAGTAATAATTTCCTTCTTCCACTAAAACCTCACTGTCAGAACAGCTTTTAGATGGTTGTGTGTAATCAGTAAATATCTTTTGAAAAACTAAGACTTTAGCCTGTACTTCTCACAAGGGATATGAGTTTTATTATTTCAAACCTACATTCAATGTATTGATTTATGGAGATTGGGAAAGAACATACCTTATTTTGGACCTAGTCATTTGTAAATAATTAGGATAAGGAAGAATTTTAGTGGCCAATCAGTTACATTAAAATGCATTTCTTTATTAACTGTCACATGTATAGATATGTACTTGGTACTAAAAGTTAAAAAAATACAGTAAAAAATTCAAAAAATTTACACAAATGTGTGGGTGACAAACACATACAAAATTCCTATAATTCAATATAAAATTTAAATTTTAAACAAAATGTAGGTAGAAGAATAAATCTGAATTTATTAGGAAGGTTCAAAGCAAAAGCGGTATTTGAGTTGGATTTAAAGACTAGATAGATGGTAAGGGAAGAGCATGATATTACAGGCAAAGAAGGAAAGTGGCACAGTCAGAGACCAGTTTAGGTTTATTCTGAGAATGAGGAGTGTACTCAGATGAGGACTTCAGGTTTGTATAGAGAAGAATGAGAATTAGGGACAGAAAAATATATTGCATATAGATTTTGCAAGACAAAAAATATTCCAGTCTCGTGAAATGTAACTTATAAACAACTTGGGCTGTCTACTCACACATACAGCCTTGTGGAACACATGCACTTTCAGAGATGATCTGAAAGCTGATAAGAAAAGTGACTTTCCTGAGGGAGATGGTGGTTAATGTGAGAAGATGCTGAAGAGGAAAATGGTTGGATAAGGTGGGGGATATAACCATTTATGTCACTCATGGGATTTAACTGGTAAGAGCTCTTTCAAAAGTGGTATGATCAGTAGTGCCAAAAATCTATTATATTAATATTATTATGATATATAGATGATACCTTTAGGAAAAAGAAAATGTAATGAAAAGAATGGTCATGACTAAGAAAAACCATTTTACAGACAGAGGAATCTTAAACTTTATGCAGGTAAAAGCATGAAGTAAGAAACATTATGACAAGCAGAGCTTTAGGAAAACAAAATAGAACAAAAAAATAGAATCAGAATAAATCCATGCTAGAGGCTTTTAAGAATTTTGTAATAATCTGCTGGAAACAGCAAATAAATAAGTAAATGGAGTCTGGGCACGTGGCTAACACCTGTAATCCTAGCACTCTGGGAGGCCAAGGTGGGAGGATTCCTTGAGGTCAGGAGTTCGAGGCCAGCCTGAGCAAGAGCAAGACCCTGTCTCTACTAAAATTAGAAAAAAATAGCCAGGCAACTAAAAATAGAAACAAAAAATTAGCCAAGTGTGGTGCCCTTCGCCTGTAGTCCCTGCTCCTGGGGAGGCTGAGGCAGGAGGATTGCTTGAGCCCAGGAATTTGAGGTTGCTGTGAGCTAGGCTGATGCCACAGCACTGATTCTAGCCCGGGCAATAAAGCAAGACTCTGTCTCAAAAAAATTAAAAAAAAAGTAAGTGGAGATGACCTGGGCAGTGATGGACAGGGCAAGGGTCATGAAATATTAGTATTGAGAAGGATTCCAGTGGAATCATGGGAGGCAAATATGGAATTATGGAAAATGTTTTAAGCTATAAATAAGTCAGATTCAAGTTGAGGCACCAAAAACTGCAATGCCTGCAGCCAGCACTGGCCAACAGAAAGGGCCCGATTCTTCTCCATGACAACACCTGACCACACATCGCACAACTAACACTTCAAAAAGTTTGAATTAAGTGGGCTACAAAGTTTTTCTCATCTGCCATATTCACCTAACTTCTTGCCAATCGACTACCACCTCTTCAAGCCTCTCAACAACTTTTTGCAGGGAAAATGCTTCCACAACCAGCGGGATGCAGAAAATACTTTCCAAGAGTTTGTGGAATCCCAAAGCATGGCTTTTTACACTACAGGAAAAAACAAACTTATTCCTCACTGACAAAAACGTGTTGATTGTAATGGTTACTATTTTGATCAATAAATGTGTTATAATGATTAAAAATTCATGGTCCAAAACCACAATTATTTTTGCACCAAATCTAAGAAAAAGACTCCATCTAGTATATCAAAGGGCATGATGTCAGCAGGGACCAGATGTTCAGAGACTACACCCAACCAGATAAGAATGTAACCCTTTACTACCAGTCCTCCCCAGAGGACTGAAGAGTGATAAAAAGAGCAGGGCTTCACCAGCTAGGTGAGGTCATCTCTATAGACACCATCTTGCTGTCACTTGTGGTCAGCACCTGGCATTTTCTTTTGAAAGATGTTGATGATCATGCAGATCAGCCCAAGATACTCTTCTTGTCCATGTTGCTCTCCTTGGACTGGTTCATTAACTCCTTTTCATGTCCTCTTTCTTTTGATGTTAAATGTTACTTTGTTGGATATGAAAATTTTAATCTATAACATGTATATATTAAGTATACTACTATGTATGGTTTGCAATATTGACAGACTTGTGGATTCGCTTGCACCTGTGTACCAATGGCTCTGACTACTGAGAGAGCCAGTTGTACTAAAGTGAATTTTCTTTTTGGAAACTCCATGAAGCTCACAGCTTTTATGATTAAAATAGCATCAGTAAAAGTCTGGACTTGTGGAAAGACACAAACATACATGGAGCTGGTTCTGTCTGAACCTGTGCCACTCAAGACAATATGCTTTACCGATCTCATGCTTGCATGGTATGACATTGTCAAGTGTCATAAAGGTGTGGAAACTATTGATCTCAATATCTGCACATGTCTGAAGAAGATAAATGTTAAGGCATGACTGTTGCTGATAACAACAGACCACCCAATGAAGGCAACTGTTAGATCTCTGCTACATATCAATATCCAGGCTGAATGTGTTGTCCAACTCCTAATAAAATTTAACTGTTACTGAAATTTACTCCCTTACAGGCATTTTACACATATCAAGTAATTCAATCTTCATTAAAACAATAAATATCATAGGCTGAATATGATATAAGTCAGTGAATTACACTTCTGTAGGTCTTGCTCAGATAACTACTTGAAATACTTTATCCTTAGCAGTTTGATATATTATCAACTCAGGTGTGGTTATGCAAATCAAAAGACCAATAGTAGACCTATACACAAAAACCACTTGTGTAAGACAGAAATAAAAACTTTCAAGAAAAATATATGAAGTGGATTTTATCATTTTATGTTTCCTACTTTTTGTCTTTCTGCCTTCCCAGTCAACCAGAATTTCTAGTAAATGGTCAATTCCACCATGATTTCTCAGTTCCTCTTCGTGGGTTTTGCTAAAGGCTGGAAACTAAGGTACTTGCACTCCATGCTATTCCTATGAAGTACTTGGCAATCTGTTTGGGAATCTTTTCATCATCATTGTCACCCGTGTCAACCAGAACCTTCACAGGCCCTTGTATTCCTGAGGAATTTGTGCATTATGAATATGTGCTATATTTCTATCACTGCCTCCAATGCCTATGTTAACTCTGTCACTGAAAACAGGGCCTTCTCAGTGGATGGGTGTGCAACTCAGATCTTCTTGGACATTTGTTATGTGTATGTAGTTTCTTTTCCTCACCATTATGGCCCACAACCACTGTGTGGCCATCTGGCAGACCCTCCATTCCTCAGTCCTCATATGCCACCACTTTTGCCTCTGAATAACACTGGCTTCCATACTCTGTGGTCTCTTCTATGCAGGCATGCACACTGTCAACACCTTCCACTGGTCCTTCTGTGGTTCATCAATTCTCCTGTGATGTGCCCCCTCTGTTGAGGCTCTCTTGCTGTGACCCCTCCAGCAATGTGCTCTAACTTCTTGCCTCTGCCATAGGAGTTTGTGGTGGCTGCTCTACCTTAATGCCCATGTTATATATTTGCACATTTTCTAATGTGCTCAAATTTCTAACCAGACAGTGAAGAAAGGTCTTTTCTCACCCATGCCTCTTATATACAAACAGTGTCTGTCTTCCTCAGTTCTCTCATGTGTATGTATCTACAGGCTTGGGTAACTTCTGAAACAATTCAGGATATAATTCTTTCTGTATTTTATACTATATAGCTTCCATTCTTGAATCCTATAATAGTTGTATGAGAAGAAGAATAGAAAGGCTGACACCACATCTAAATTTTTCTGTACTCACCTTTTTAGTACTCACCTTTTCTGGTATTATAAGGATTAAGTCATGCAATGTAAAGGCTTCTTCCCAGTGCAGCATACCATACTTATGAGCACACAGTACATGCTCAGTAGACATTGCATTATGCTGGTCTTCACTTTGGAAAGTAAGTATCTGTGTTGTGATGACTGTTGGGCATAAGACACTCTGTATGCTGTGCTTGCTGTCTCTAGCTGAGTGCTACTAATAATGGATCTAGGTTGAGCAACATCAGCACTAAAACCAGACTTGACAAAGAAGCCAATTAATGTCCCCCTTCCACACCAGCAGATCACATTTCTTAGATTGAGGCCCACAATATGACATGATTTCTATTCACATTGATAGTTCAGAGACAATTTTTAAGTAATTGCCTCTCAGCCTAGGCTTTCAATTAGGATTACCTGGCTAGCTTGAAAGAAACACCATCACCTGTCTATTGGGCTGGGTGGGAACATCCATGTGGTTTTAATTGTGCCCCAAATAATTCTAATTTGATACCAGGCTTAAGAATTATAACTCCCAAATACATTCATGAGACTGAGTTTAGACTTTGTTCCAGAGAGAAGTCACAGGGCCTGCTGCTTTGGGTTTTGTAGGGGCAGATCAGTGTGGTCCAGGTTCCCACTGCTGTAGCAGAAAGTCCTGGCACATGTGGCAGGGGGAGGTCACCAAGGGAAAGACAGGAGAACCTCACATTTTAATCTCCATCAGGAGACATCATACCTGACTGTATCCTGTGACTAAGAACCAGTGAGTGTAGCCTTTTCTGCATTTTGTGGTCCTCCTGTTTGTGGATGCTGTGTAAACAGGTGAAGAGATTATGCTGACTCCTTTCAGGGCATAGTCTCAAGATGCAATTCTAATTGTTCTACACAGTCTCACCTGAAAAGAAAGTTCAGAGTAGGAGCAGGAGAAGGAGAAATGGCTGGTTTTCAGGTAAGTGTGTCCCAGGTTAGGGGCTGTGTCCACTATTCCTCCTGGAATGTCATGCAGAACTTCAATTTTTAGAACGTGTAAGCCTTTACTTCTTTACTTCTGATGTTTATGCCTAATGAGTTTTCTTCCACTACGTTTTTTTTTCATTTCTTCTTAGGATAGTCAAGCAGCCCTGGAAAATCGTTCCTCCCTATATAATAAAACCTGTTCTGCATTCTCTTCACCCAAGCTTCTTAATAAAATAATCAAGTTCCATAATAAATGTGTGATATGTAATATTGAAAATGTTCCCATTGGGACAGGTCAACTTATAATAGTGTGGATATTGATATTCCTACTGGGGATGAGATAGGGTCTTTGTATTTGAGTGAAGAAGGGGAACATGTACTCTCAAGGTTTCATCTGGATGTTTTCATCAGCTCTATGTGAAATAATATTTGGAAAATGCAGAAAGAGGATGGCATTGATTGCCTAGGATAACAAGAAAATTATGGAAAAATAAAAAATTGAAGACTTGCTCTGTATAATGCAAAAGTATTTACATACAGTATTAAAGATTACAAAAGATGGGAAATATCTATAACTTGAACTTTGCATAAAACTGATGATTCTTCATGGTTACATATTGTTGGGCACTACCATCCCAGCAGTGATTTTTTTATCCTCTGTGCAATGGTGTCTAATACCAATTTGTCCCACTACAGTTGATGTTAATTTCATTCACTTGGTTAAGGTGCTCTCTGACAGATTCATCCAATGTAAAGTTGATTGTTTTTCTCTTTATTATTAAGTGTTTTTTGGAGGTTTACTGACAGATGCGCATGAACCATCACATTTACACTGGAAGCTCCCCTTTCTTTTTATAGCTTGCTTGGAAAATCAAGACTCTTATCTTTGTCTTCTGGTCAGATGAACTGAGATAAATTGAAAGTCTACCAGTTACTGGATGTTGACAAAATACTGTCCTTAGGTTAGAAGCACTGGCTTCACTGGTTATATTATGTGAAAAGCAGAGACTCAGACCCCACCCCAGATCTCCTGAATGAGAATCTGTATTTTAACAAGATCTCCAGTTCATTACTGTACACGTGAAAATTGGGTGATACCTTCTAACTCACTGTTTCTCTGTGTGAGAAATATGCACAACTTATTTCATATGATGTAAATATAGCACACATAAATTTATATTGCTGTGTTAAGGCCCTTTATTTTATTTTATTTATTTATGTATTTTTTATTTTTTTGGAGACAGAGTCTCACTCTGTTGTCCAGGCTAGGGTGTTGTGGCGTCAGCCTAGCTCACAGCAACCTCAAACTCCTGGGCTCAAGTGATACTTCTGTCTCAGCTTCCTGAGTAGCTGGGACTACAGACATATGCCACCATGCCCAGCTAATTTTTCTCTATATATTTTTAGCTGTCCATATAATTTCTTCCTATTTTTAGTAGAGACAGGGTATCGGTCTTGTCAGGCTGGTCTCAATCTCCTGAGCTCAAAAAATCTGCCTGCCTCGGTCTCCCAGAGTGCTAGGATTACAGGCATGAGCCACCGTGCACAGCCAAGGCCGTTAATTTTATATTAAATACTTTATCATGCAAAGCAGTATCATATGCACACTAGTTTCATACATGTTATATGATCTTCATTCCTGAAAATTAGAGAATATGTTCAAGAATATCACTGTGCTAAAAAATAGCTTTTTGGATAATTCCGGTCACCCATATGTCAGAAACAGTTCTCATAACTTTCATTTTCCTTGTAGTCAAATTAAGAACTCTCTCCTTGGCAACTTGGGAAATATGTGTCTTTTTTCAGGAACTGGTGACATTCAGGGATGTGGCTATAGAATTCTCTCCAGAGGAGTGGGCATGCCTTGACAATGCGCAGCAAAATTTGTATAGGGATGTGATGTTAGAGAACTACGGAAACCTAGTCTCCCTTGGTGAGGATCACTTCAATACACAATTCCTATTCCACACTAAGGGCATTATTTTATTTTTGTAGATTATTTCTTGGAAGTTTCTACTTTACATGAATGAGTTTTATATCCCTGCTTTTAAAGAAAATTTGAAGGATTTTGGTGTAGAAAATAAAATCACTAGATGTCTCATCTTATGAACCTTTTCCTTTCTTGAGCTGATCTGTATACTTCACTCTAGATTAGTGGTTCCTCTAGAAATCAGGGTATATAATTGTTGCCTGTACCTTAGAATACAATTTCCACCACTTATTTTTAATTTGGTGCTAGTGGGAATTGGTACTCTGGGGCCATAAATTTGGAATAATTTCTTATCATTCTACATTGTCTGTAAGAAAACAATATTTTGGAAAACAGTTTTCTAGAATCGTCCATAGTATTCTGTCCATAAGTATAGTACTTATAAGATGAGTAACTAGAGAGTCTTCAGCAAGAGTCATGTGAATTCTTTCTAATAAAACAGGTCTTGCTGTCTCAAAGCCAGAGCTGATCACATGTCTGGAGCAAAGGATAGAGACCTGGATTATGAAGACAGAGGGAACAGCTAAATATCCTGGTAGGTAAGATTCAGTAAAGCAGATAACAAGTGTTACAGAGCCAAAGCTCAAGGAGAAAGGCAGATATAAAAACGTGGTTTGGAATGCTCCGCTCTATTGGAAATGTTTTTTGAGAAGCCTGTGTATGTTTCTCTTTCTCTTACAGAAGGACATCTTCTGTCCCATGCTCTTAAACTCTCTAAGAACTGTACATCTGTAGTGACCTTCCTTAGAATTCAGTGAGAGCTAAAGTTCTTGTCATGGCTTATAAGAGACTACATTATCTGTAAACACTTCTATTGTTCGGGGAGATATGGGAATATCTGTACATATTTTCAAGACCTCTACATTAAAGCACCTTTTGACAGCATTTTGCTTTGCTTCCCCATGTGGAGTACAGGGGTTGATCATACCTCTCTGCAAACTGAAACTTCTGGGCTCCATGGATCCTACTACCTCAATCTTACAAGTACCTAGGACTATGGGCATGAGCCACCATGGCCAGCTGATTTATTCCTGTTATTATTATTTTTGTTAAAATGGAGTCTCATTATGTGGCTGGGGCTGGTTTCAAGATCCTGACCTCAACTGATCCTCCTTTCTTGGCTTCCCAAAGTGCTGGGATTATAGTTGTGATCCACCATGCCCAGCTCCATTTTTGAAGTTCCTTTTGTTGCCTCATTTTTGAAATGTGTAAAAGGGAATAGTGGAGAAATTGTGATTTGCTTCAGTAATGCTAGAAACACTAGGGACAGATGTTTCATATTTTCTGCATCATGATTCACAATTCTAAGGTTTCAGAGGCGATCCTACAGAAATTCAGACTCATTAATTTTATACAAATGCATGGCCTCTTCCTAAACCTAAGAACATCTAATGGTATTTCACTTCGAAATATCCTTTTTTCTTTTTTTATGTATATTCTTTTTTCTAGTATAAAATAAGAGTAAAATTTCAACTTTATTGTACCCAGATTCCCAAACTGTAATATAGTTTATTTTCCCTACTCACCTCATAGAATTCTTAAATCTACTACCTCCTAGGCCGGGCGCGGTGGCTCACGCCTGTAATCCTAGCACTCTGGGAGGCCGAGGCGGGTGGATCGCTTGAGGTCAGGAGTTTGAGACCAGCCTGAGCAAGAGCGAGACCCCGTCTCTACTAAAAATAGAAAGAGATTATATGAACAACTAAAAATCTATATAGAGAAAATTAGCCGGGCATAGTGGCGCATGCCTGTAGTCCCAGCTACTCGGGAGGCTGAGGCAGTAGGATCGCTTAAGCCGAGGAGTCTGAGGTTGCTGTGAGCTAAGCTGACGCCACGGCACTCACTCTAGCCTGGGCAACAAAGTGAGACTCTGTCTCAACAACAACAAAATAATCTACTACCTCCTTGAGTGCTTCAAATTGCTGAATATATTCATACTCCCAATTGACACATTATATTTTGATACTTATATTCCATAATTTCCCCCTATTTAGTACTATCAGGAAATTGTCATTCATATATACGTGTGTATGTGTGTATATGTATTTGTGTG
Organism: Eulemur rufifrons; assembly: GCF_041146395.1. NCBI lineage: Eukaryota > Metazoa > Chordata > Mammalia > Primates > Lemuridae > Eulemur > Eulemur rufifrons. The sequence continues at coordinate 11,081,970 of NC_091012.1, read as the reverse complement.
TTTGTGTTTAACTGGTAAATTTTTCCACAAATAAGAATTGCATAACTGTATATATTTATTGTATACATTGTAAGTATTGCTGCAGTATACATGGGAGTGAAGAATTTTCTTGAGATACTCATTTTACACCTTTGGTTATACTCATAAGTAGAATTGATGAATGATAAGGCAGTTCTATTATTTACATTTTTAAACAAATCTCTGATGATATTACCGGTTTACAATCAATAACTGTACAGGGATTGCTTTTCTGCACACTTTGCCCACACTTGTTATGTCTCTTTTTTTGGACATTAGCCGTTTTAACAGTTGTGAGGTGATAGCTTATGATAATTTTGATTTGTGTTTGCATGACGTTTTGGTGATGCTGAGTTACTCTTCATGTTACTTTCATTAAAGAATTTTATGTCTCCCATTTAAATCTTTATTACATCTGGAGTTAGGTTTTGAATATCATGTAAGAAAAAATAGCCTATTTTTATTCATTTGTTTGTGGGTATCCAGTTTTCCAGCAACAAGCATTGAAGAGACCATACTTTATGCATCGCGCATTGCTAGTGCCTTAGGTAAAGGTTGGTCGACTTTATATACTTCGGTTTATTTCTGAGCTCTCCATTCTGTTCCATTGTTTTTTGTGTTGGTTTTATGTGCATATTTTGTTTTTATTACTATCACCTTGAAATATAGTTTGAAACCAGAAAGTGTGATGCCAGAACCTTTTTTCTTCTTTCTCAATATTGTTCTGGCTCATCAAAGTTACATGAGATATCATCCAAATGTTAGGATTTGTTTGTTAATACTGTGAGTAATGCCCCTGGAATTTTGATAGGGAGTGCATTGAATCTATACATGGTTTTGGATAATACCTTTCTATTTACTCATGTCATCTTCAAATTCTTTTATTAATATCTTATAATACTCAGTGTAAAGTTGTTTTTTGTTTTTTAATACTTTGGTTAAATTTATTTCTTAGCAAACTATTCTCTTGATGTTATTGTAACTGAGAGTGTTTTCCTTTTTTATTGGATAGTTTATTAGTGTGTAGAAAAACAACTGATGTTTGAATGTAAATTTTATATCCTGTGACTTAACTGAGTGGTTTTTTACTTTATAAGGGTTTTTTTCCTGTCTTTTTATGGTTTTTGATATATAAGATAATGCCATCTGCAAACAGTGTTATTTTTACTTTCTCCTGTCTAATTTGAGTGGATTCTTGTCATGTTCTTGCCTAGTTTTTCTGCTTAGGTCTTGTAGTAATATCATAAGATAGAAGCATTAGGAGTGGTTGCACATTATGCTTATATTGGTATCTGTGCATGTGAAGGATTAAATACCTTTTCCAGTTTTTATATGCTTGTTTTGGAAGGTAAAGATGTTTCCTTTTGGGTACTTGGGCTAAAGGTATGTCCACTGGGTTTTCAATGAAGAGTTGCTGTAGCTAGGTCACAAGGCTGCCCCTTGCTCTGCAGTGGAGTCTGCATTTGGTGGGTCAGTTCTGAAGGGCTTGGGTGGTTTTCAATCCTCTCTTGTTTCTGAGTAAGCTGGTTGCCTTCAGGATTTTAATCTCTATGACACATACTAGGGTTTGTTTGTGCAGTTGAGTCTGCATATGGTGGGGCTGATACCAGCTGTGTGGATGGGTGCGGCTCCCAATGAGTACCTTGGAAGTTTCCCTTCAGGTCTCTGTGTGGATCTATGCACTGAAAGAACTGGCCATGGACTGTAGTTGAGACAGCTGTAGCAGAGTCACAGGTCTGCTTTTCAGATTACAGTAAGACCAAATTATTCAGGTCTGCCTCCATGACTGCAGATAGGTGTGTTTCTCCCAAAGGCTCTGGATGAGCAGCACCACTGCAACTTTGTCGCAGGGAACAGTTAGAGACTGTGTGTATCCAGGTTGGTTGATCCATGATGTAGTCTGTAGTCATGACAATGGGTCCTTAATTTTGGCACCTGAATGAGAGCCTGAATATTCAAAATGACCCTACAGGATCTATGGTTCCACTAGGGTTTAATGACCTTCTATTTAAGTCCCCAAATTCAGATAAATGTAATTTTCCATGGATGGCCACCAAAGTTTTGTTGTTGTTTGGAAAAATACAAGTGGATCCTTTGCCTCCCACCATATTGCTGAGTTTAGTCTCCTTATATATTTTTAATTTCTGATCTGTTCTGTTTCAATTTTTTATAATTTTAGAATCAAAGGTTCAGAATAACATGACAGCATTTCAATTTCTCTACATTCTCACCATATGTATGTATGTATGTATGTATTTATATATATATTTATTTATTTAAAAGCTCTCAATGTAATGAATGTGAGTTGATATCTCATTGTGATTTTGCTTTGCATTTCTGTAAAGATTAACAATTTTCAGAATCCTTTCAAATTTTGTTTGTCCATTTGTATTTCTTCTTTGCAGAAATGCCAGATCAATCCATTGTCCATTTTTCAGTCAAGCTATACACTTTTTGTTGTTGAATTTTAGTCATTGTTTATATCTTCATGATGTTAACCCCTATCAAATATGTGATTTGCATCTATTTTTACCCATCTTGTAGGAGGCATTTTTACTCTACTTAGTCTTTTCTTTGTGCAGAAATTTTGAAGTTTGATGAAATCCCATTTTTCTTTTCTTCATTCTTATTGCTTATGCATTTGATATTACACTACTAAAACAGTGCCAGGACCAATATCATGATCTTTCCCTTTTATTTTCTTCTAAGAGTTTTATACATGTATTTCTCTTTTTTTATTTTAGCTTATTATGGGGGTACAAAAGTTTAGGTTATGTATATTGCCCATGCCCCCCAACACCCCCTGAGTCAGAGCTTCAAGCGTGCCATTCCCCAGACAGTGTGCATTGCACTCATTATGTATGTATACACCCATCCCCTCCCCCACCCACATCTGCCCGACACCCAATCAATGTTATTCCTGAATGTGCTCTTAGGTGATGATCAGTGAAACCAATTTGATAGTGAGTACATGTGGTGCTTATTTTTCCATTCTTGGGATACTTTACTTAGGAGAATGGGTTCCAACTCAATTGCCCATCAATACATGAGTGGATTAATAAAATGTGGTATATGTTTACCATGGAGTACTACTCAGCTTAGGAAACAATGGTGATATAGCATGTTGTTTTTATTCCTGAAGATTTGTTTTCAAATCACGAAGTGCAATGTCTCTTTGTTTTTATTTTCTAAAACAATCTGACTATTTATCGTTCTAATACATTTTAGAATTTTTTTTTTTTTTATTTCAGCTTACTATGTGGGTACAAAATTTAGGTTATGTATATTGCCCATCCCCCCACCCCCCCGTCAGAGCTTCAAGCATGTCCATTACCCAGACAGTGTGCATCACACTCATTATTTAGGTATACACCCATCCCCTCCTGCCACCCCCCTCATCTGCCCGACACCCAATTGGTGTTATTCCCAAATGTGCACTTAGGTGATGATCAGGGAAACCAATTTGCTGGTGAGTACATGTGGTGCTTATTTTTCCATTCTTGGGATACTTCACTTAGTAGAATGGGTTCCAACTCCTTTATATATCTCCAGATCAAGTATGATTGGAACGTTATAGACCTTGCATTATATTTGTATATTACTGTGGATACTATTGACATCTGCACTATTTTAAATCATCTGACCATTGAGCATGAATACATTTAAGAGTGTGTTTAATTTTGACATATTTTTGTATTAGCCAGTTTATCTTTTGCTTTTGATTTCTAGGTCCACTTCATTTTTGCCAAAAAATATATGTTGTATGTTTTTAGCCTTCTTCAAGTTGATAAGACTTAAGTGTCCTAACAGCATTTGACGTGTCTGATTGAAACTATTATGTATTGTGCTATCTTTGACTGAAGAGCTCTGCAAATATCTTTCACATCTAACTGGTCTATAATGTTTTTCCCATTATCTGTTTCTTATTGATCGTCTATCAAATTTTTGTATTCATCATTGAAAGTGAGGTCTCGCAGTCTCCTATAATTTGTGTGTTGCTAGGTGTTTCTTGCAACACTTCTGTCCACACTTTTGTTCATATTTGCTTAATATATTTAAAAGTCATGATGTATATAATATATATTTTAAAATATCTATGATAAAATATGTGCATTGCATATATATCTTCTATGTGTATTGTGTGCTATAGATTTCTGCTAAATGACCCATTTTATCATTATATTATAACAGTCTTTGTCTCTTCTGATGGTTTTTGACTTAATGAGTATTTCCTTTAATTATGGCCAAAATATCCTCCTCTAATTATTTACATCCTTTTTTTTTTCAATAACTTTCAACCAGTTTGACTTTTCAGAGCTAAAGGAAGGCTTTCATAGGTGGCATATTGTAGGGCACTGTTTGTTTTTAATCGATAAAGTCATCTTATTTTTCATTAGAGAATTTAAACCACTTATATTTAAAGTAACATCTAAAGGATATGAAGTTACCATTGAAATTTGTTAATTCCTTCTCATGTGCCCTGTAGATACATGGTTCCTCATTGCCTGTCTTATTCTTTTATTTTTGTTTCCTTGATTTTGAAGTGACATGCTTTGATTGCTTTCCCATTTGCTTTTGCATACCTTCTACAGGCATTCTGTTTGTGACCACGTTAGGAAATGGAGACTACCTAAAAAATCTCTATGTTATAACAATATATCTTAAACTCGTAACAGCTTCACTTCAAGTGAATAAAAAACCTATATGTCTTAAAGTGCCACATGTTCTTATTAACGTCACAAATTATACCTTTTATATTGTATATATTAGAACAGCTTTTTGCACATTTATGCCTTCAGTTTTTTTTTAATTCTATAGAATTATTATGAGGGTTTATGAACCATCATGATCATATAGAATTCTATATCTGTTTGTAGATTTATCTTTAACACAGAGCTTTATGTTTTTAAGTGTTTATAATGCTACCCAATATCATTTTATTTTTCATCACAATGGACTTCCTTTACCTTTCTTCTGGCCTATTCCAGTGGTGATGAACACCATTGACTTTTGCTTAACTTGGAAAATCTTTAATTTTTCTCTTGTTTTTGAAAAAATATTTCCCAGAGAAAGCCTTCTTAGTTGGTAGTATTTTTTTTATCACTCTGGAATTTAGAAAATTCTCAGCTGCTTTATTCTCCAAATAATCTTTCTGCCATTTTCCCACTATATTCTTCTTCTAGGAATCTTTCTTTGATATATTGGTCTACCTGATTGTGTCCAAGAGTCCCATACTCCACCTTCAGTTGTCTCCCTTTTAAAATTTTGCTTCCATGACTCAATATTTTTAAATGAAATGTCTTCAACTTCCTGATTCTTCTGCTTCATTCTAATTTTTCTGCTTCTGATTCTTCTGCTCTAGAGAAGCTTCTGTGCTTCTCTAGAGAATTTTTCAACTCAGTTATTTTATTTTTCAGATCCACAATTTGTGTTGGGTTTTTGCTATAGTTTTTATGTCTGCTAATATCTCAGTTTCTTCAGGCATCATTTTGCAGATTTTGTTGTCTGTGTTTTCTTTTGTTTGTAGGGGATGTGTCAGATGATTATTTTTAATGTTTTTCAGATACTGCAAATATCTCCATTTCTTAAGCATTGATTCCTGGAGATTTATGTTTTTTGTTGCTGTGGAACAGGTTTTGTGAATCCTCTGCATTCCCTGAAATCTTGTGATAAGTTCAGTTAATTTTATCTTTGCTTTTACCTATGCATTGTAATTTTGTGTGACAATATTCAACTCTGCTCACTTTAACACAGTATGAGTTACTATTTAAATTGGAATTACCAATTTAGCCATTGCTAAAATAATTCTGTATGTGTTTGTTTGCCTGTATGAGTAAAAATTTTCTAGTGTGTTTCAAACTTACTTGTTTTCTTGGTTTGTGGTCTATAATTCTTTTATCTTGACTAGGTGAGTAGTCATGAAAATTGTAATTTCAGCAGCTCTTTATTGGTGAATGTGTATTATGTTTGTGTGAGAGAAATAATCATGTAAGGAGACTTCAAGATGGCTGACGAGAACCAAGGCTTGTCGGACCTTTCAGGTAGAACAGTTGAGAATTCAACAGATGGGAGTGGAGGATGATTCCTGGTGAGCAGTGGACCATAGAGTCTGAAATAAGTGGATTCCAGGACACTAAGAGCAGGTAATGAGCAGCTGAGAGGAGAGGAGGATAGAAGGTAGGAACTGGCACAAACAAAATCATAGAACTTCTGGAGCCCAGGGAAAAAGTAAGGGATTTTGACCTCCCCCACCCAGGTGCCTCAGGCCTGCAATACGATGCATGTCTCTCATGCCATGCGAATATGCTATGAGCAACAAGAGAGGCAGCATCACTACACCTGGACACCCCACATTCTGCACCTGATGCACTCCCGGCATCCCAGGAAGTAATTTTGGCTTAAGGTTCTCATAGCTGTGTGACCACACTCACCCCATAGCAACTGCCAAAGCACCTTGCACTGAGTGACTAAGCCTGCTTTGGGTAATGGGTAGCACACTTCCAGCAAAAGCTGCACTGGGTGACTGAGCACGCCTTCGGCAATGGGGTGCGAACTACCAGCCGAGCTTGCCTTGGAAAGTGTAGCTGGTGCTGCAACTCAGAGAGGAGGAGGTTGGCCTGGCACTCAAGCTTCCTGAGAGTGTTACAGGAAGACCATGGCCCGTTCTCGCCACCATAGCTGATGCTGGAATTCTCTGTGCTGAGATGGCCAGCTTTCAGTGCCACAGGTGCATTTTCACCTAGCTCCAGCAGTGTGGCCTCAGCTTGTGATCTTCCCATTGACAGGTACTTGGTGCATCTGCCTGCTAATAGCACAGTCAACAGGATGAGAAGCATTGGGGAAGGGTCCCAGTTTCAAAATTAGGCAGTGAATGAAAGGCTGTGTCCATTGGGAGGGTGTGGAGGAGAAAAGGAAAACACTGGTCTATCAATGTTCCCCCTCCAAACCTACCCTCGAGAACTGCCATATTGGATTTTGCTGAACCAAGGAGAATCAATTTGCATAAATACTGGTTACCACGGTAACTATATACATCTGGTGCCTCCGTCTGATGTATGGAATCTGCCCACAACACCACTCACTTTAATAGAGAGTTCAGCTTGGTCCAAAAGTTCCTTGAGCTGCCATGGTTCCCCAAGGGGAAGTGTCCCCCTGGCAGAGTTTCCTGAGGGTAGAGAGAAGACAAAAGAGTTGAATGTGGTCACTTCAGCCCCTTCTGGACCCAGAAGCATGGAATGAACCTTTAACCTATACATACCTGTGAACTGCATTTGTGGAACTGGAGGACAGCATGATCCAACCTAAACTCACCCAGCCTAATTCCCCACCTGCCTCTTCTGTGGTAGTAAATAAATGACTTACATGGAGGTTTCATGGTCCGCACCCACCGCCTGGGGTATTGGAGGGCTTCTCCTGAGGAACTAGAGCTGGTCATAGGATCCCAAAACAATAGTTTACCTTCTTCCTTCCTGCAAACACCATCTACTGACAGGGAGATTAACTCACATGCCTGTTACACATTTACTCAATCATAGAGGGTGTAGTTGATTCTCACTCACAAGCACCAACTAACTCAGAAAATAAACCGTGCATATCATTATCTAAACAAAAGAAAATCCAAAATAAAGAAGCAAAGTCTGCTCCAGATGAGAAGGAACCAGTGAATGGACTCTGGATGTATGAAGAATCAGAGTGAAACATCACCCCCAAATGGGAACACCAGCCCCCTAGCAATGGATACCAACCAAAAACAGAATACAGAAAGGACCTATGAAGTATTTCAAACATCGATAGAAAGGAAACTCCATGAAATTCAAGATAAAATGGAAACCCAACACAAAGAAACCACAAAAACTATGCAAAAACAGAATGAAAAATTTACAAAAGATATTGAATTAAAGAAAAATCAAACAGAGTTTCTGGAAAGGAAAAATTCATTCAATGAACTACAAATCACAGTGGAATGCCTTAAGAACAGGTTACATCAGGCAGAAGAAAGAAACTCAGAGCTTGAAAACAACACCTTTCAATTAAACAAGTCAATCACAGAGATAGAGCAGAGAAATAAGAGGAATGAGCAAAGCCTACAAGATACATTGGATCATGTAAAGAGGCCTAAGATAAGAATCTTAGTGACTCCTGAGGGTGAAGGAGAAAATAAACAAGGGTTGTATAATTTTTGGGGTAAAATTAAGGAAAATTTTCATGTCCCTGCTACAACTCTACATATCCAGGTTCAAGAAGCTCACAGGACCCTTGGGAGATTCATCAAGAGACAAAAATATCACAACACATTGTCATCAGACTGGCCAAAATAAACATGAAAGAGATACTCCTAGGAGCCATAACGTGAAAGGAGCAGGTAACGTACAAAGGAAACCCTGTTAGACTAACTGCAGACCTCTCAACTGGGACCTATAAGTCAAAAGGGATTGGGGCCCTATTGGGACTTCTCAAACAGAATAATACCCAGACTAGATGTTTGTGTTTTCCAAAATTAAGTTTCACTTGAGGTGAAAATAAAGTCTTTCTCAGACATGCGAACACTGAGGGAATTCATCAAGACAAGACCTTCCCTGCAGGGAGTACTCAGAACTTCGTTATTCATAGATTAGCATGATAAACACTTAACAACATGAAATCACCCAAGAGCTAAGGTAGAAGTCCAGTGGCTTAAGAGATAAAACAAACCAACAACATTCAACTCAACAAGATGAACAGAAATCCACCACATTAATCAAATATTTCAATAAATGTGAATGGTTTTAACTACCTAGTGAAGAGACATACGCTGGCTGAATACATAAATATACACAGGCAAGTATCTGCTATCTTCAGGAAACACATTTAACCCACAAGGACTCATCGAGATTGAAGGTCAAACGACAACATTGTATGCTAATTGAAACCCAAAGAAAGCTGGAGTAACAGTTCTCATATCAGATAACTTCGACTTCAAATCAACAAAAGTAATGAAAGAGAAAGATAGCTATTATATAATGATAAATGGAACAATTCTCCAAGAAGGTATAATAATCTAAAATATTTATTATGCACCAAATACAGGAGCACACAGATTCATACCGCTAAAACTGCTTGACCTAAACAAAATCATAGATAATACAACCATAATGCCAGGGACTTCAACACCCTGCTGACAGAACTATACAGCTCCTCCAAGCAGAAAATAAACAAAAAGACAAGGGACTTAAATAAAACTCCAGAATATATGGGCCTACTAGACAGTTACAGAACATTCTATCCAAAAACACCAAAAAATACTTTTGGCTCATCAGCTCAGAGGACATTCTCTAAGATTGATCATGTCCTAAGCCATAAAAAATGTCCCCCAAAATTAAAAAAAAAAGAAATTATACCATGCATTTTCTCAGACCACACTAGAATAAAATTAGAAATCAACAACAGAAGCACTCATCTCTACATAAAGTCATAAAGACTAAACAACCTACTGCTGAATGATTGGCAGATCAAGGAGGAAATTAAGATGCAAATGAAAACATTCTCTCAACTAAATGATATGGGACATAAGTTATCGAAATCTTTGAAAACAGCTAAAGCACCCTGAGAAGAAAATTCATAGTCATAAATCCCTACATCCAAAAGACAGAAAGGTAACAAATCGACAATGTAATGAATCAACTGAAAGAACTGAAAAAAGATGAGCAAACCAATCCCAAACTCAGCAGAAGAAAGAACATAGCCAAGATCACAATAGAACTAAATGAAATTGATAATCAAGGAACTATACAGAAGATTAATGAAGCAGAAAGTTGGTTTTTGAATAGATAAACAAAATTGACCTGCCTTTTATGAGGTTAACCAGAAACAGAAAAGATAGGACTCTAATAAGCTCAATTTGGAATGAAAAAGGAGAAATTACAACTGATTCCACAGAAATACAAAATATCATCTTTGAATATTCTAAAAATCTCTATACACATAAACATGAAAACGTGGAGAAAATGGACAAGTTCTTAGAAAAACGAGTCTCCCTAGGCTCATTCATGATGATATACAATTCTTGAACAGACCAATATCAGGACTGGTATTGAAGTAGTAATAAATAACTTTCCTTAAGAATAAAGTCATAAACCACATTGATTCACTCCTGAATTCTACCATATGTAAAAATAAGTACTGGAGCCTATCCTGCAGAAATTATTGTACAACATTGAAAAGGAAGAAATCCTCCTCAACATATTTTACAAAGCCAACATTGCCTTGATACCAAAGCCAGAAAAGGACAGAACAAAAAGAAAAATACAGAGAAATATTCCTTATGAATATGGATAAAAAATTCTCAATAAATTCCTAGAAAATGGAATTCAGCTGGTCTTCAAAGAAATAACCCATTATGATCAAGCGGGCTTCTTTCTAGAGATGCAGACATGGTTGAACATATGCAAATCTATTAATCTAATTACATATATGAAAGGGAAATAAAAGATTCTGACAAGAAACTACTGGAGTTGATAAATCAGTTCAGGAAAGTCTCAGGTTACAAAATAAGTGTACACAAATCAGTAGCCTTCACACGAGCCAACAGCTGTGAAACTGAGAACCAAATCAAAGACTCATACCTTTCATAATAGCAACAAAGTAAATGAAATACTTAGGAATATATCTAACTAAGGAGGTGAAGGACTTCTACAGGGAGAATTACAAAACACTGAGGAAGGAAATAGAAGAGGATACAAACATATGGAAAAGCATACCATCCTCATAGACAGGCAGAATCAACATGACTAAAATGTCTATACTACTAAAAATAATCTATAGATTCAATACAATCCCTGTTAAAATATTAACTTGATTGTTTACCAATTGAGAAAAAGTAATTCTATGCTTCATATGGAACAAGAGAAGACCCTGTATAACAAAACCAACCTTAAGGAAAATGAACAAATTGGGAGGCATCCATTTACCAGACTTTAAGCTATAGTGCAAGGGTATAGTAACGAAAACAGCATGGTACTGTCACAAGAACAGGACATAGACCAATCGAAGAGATCTGACAACCCAGACGTAAAACCATCCTCATATAGCCATGTGATAGCAGACAAGAACATACACTGGGGAAAGGAATCCCTTTGCAATAAATGATCCAGTGAAAATTAGGTAGCCACATGTAGAAGACTAAAACAGGATCCGAACCTCTCATCTGTCACAAAAAACAACTCACAATGGATAAAAGACTTAAACCTATGTCGTGAAACCATAAGAATCCTAGAAGAAAATGTTGAAAATACTCTTACAGACTTCAGCCTAGGCAAAGAGTTTATGATTAAGATCCCAAAAACTATCACAGAAACAACAAAAATAAGTAAATGGGACCTGATCAGACTTGAAAGCTTCTGCACAGCCAATAAAAGTATAACTAGAGCAAATAGACAAGCTAGAGAATGGGAGAAAATATTTGCATGCTATATAACCAATAAATTGCTAATAACTAGAATTTATATATAACATAGGAAAATCAATAAGAAAAACAATAAAGCAACCCCATTAAAGGTGAAAAGGACATGAACAGAAAGTTTTTTAAAGAAGATGTACTAATGGGCAAGAAACATATGAAAAAAATGTGCACATCTCTAATCATCAGAGAAGTGCAAATGAAAACCACAGTGAGATATCACTTTACTCCAGTGAGAATGGCTTTTATCAATTAGTTCAAAACAAGTGTAGGTGTGGATGTAGAGAGATAGGAACACTTATATATACTACTGGTGGGACTACAAACTGGCATAATCTTTATGAAAAGTTATATGAAAACACATCAAAGTACTAAATGTAGAACTACCATGTGATCTGGCAATCCCACTACTTGGTATCTACCCAATGAAAAAATGTCATGCTCTAATAAAGACATCTGCACTTGAATGTTTATAACATAACAATTTACAATTGCAAAGATGTTGAAACAACTTTGGTAATTATAAATACATGCATATAAATATATGTATAAATACATATAAATATGTGATGTTTGTATACCATAGAGTAGTACTAAGCCTCAAAAATCAGTGGTTAAATAACATACCTTGTATTATCCTGGATTGTATTGGAGCCCATTCTTTGAAGTAAAGTATCACAAGAATGCAAAAATGTGCACCACACATGCTCACTATCAAATTGTTATCAATTGATCCACACATATGTGACCAAATGGAAGTAAAAATCAGCAGGTATTGTACCATTGGAAGGGTGTGTAGGGGTTGGGAAAATTCACACCTAATGAGTGTGGTGCACACAATGTGTGTGGATGCACACACTTGTAGGTTTGATCACTTGGTGCAAAAGCAATATATATAATCTGAATGATTTACTGCCATAATACTTTGAAATTAAAAAAAAAGAAACAGTTTTATAATATGTAGGATAGTTTTGAAGAGCCTCATAACTGTGTATCTCTTTTAGATATTATTTTTATTTTAATTATTGTAAAATCACAAAAATTACAATCTTGATTACTTTTAATTATTCACATCAGTCATGTTAACTATATTTACATCATTATGCAATATATGTCTAGAATGTATGTATTTCCTAAAACTAAAATTCAGTACACATGAGAAAACTACCCATTTTCCCCGTTGCCTAACTGCTGACAAACACCATCATGTTTTCTGTTTCTAGGAGTGGAACTGGTTTAGAAATATTGTACAAGTATAATCATAAAATATCTGTCTTATTCTGCTTGACATTTCCTTAAGCATGATGTCTTCAAGCTTTATCTCTACTGTGGATATTATTAGATTATTAGTTTTTTTAAAGCTGAGAAATAATCCATTATTTCTAAATTTCAAATTGTATGTATCCTTTCATTTTGTAAGGGCAGTTTGGGTTTCTTTCATCTACTGGCCTTTGTGAATAATGATGAAATAAATGTGAGTGTGAAGATACCTTTTTATTTTACAATATATGCAGGAATTTATATTTGTGTTTCTTTCTGATTCATTGGTCCAGTTTTCTGTCTTTCTGCCAGTAGAAAACTTCATTGACTACTGTAGCTTTTTTAATCTTTTAAAACGGGGAAGTGTGGTCCCAATAGCATTGTTTCTCTTTTTGATGATTGTTCAGATCTTTGTGGTCTCTTGAGATTCCATATTATTTCTGGGTTTGCTGTTTCTATTTTTGAAAAAAATTAAATGGAGAATTTGAAAGGAATTGCATTGAATCTGTAGACTGCTACCGATGTCTTCAGAGCATTAAGTCTTCCCTTGAACAAGAACGTGTTCAAAAGTGTGTTATTTTCATATATTTGTGAATTTTTCTGTGTTTCTTCTGGGATTTATTCACAGTTTCATTCCATTCTGGTCAGAAATTAAAGTGTGTAAAATTTCAGTTTTCTAAAATTGGTTAAGACTTGTTTTGTGGCCAAATAGGTAGTTTTTTAGGAAGAATGTTTTATGAGCTATCAAGAAGATTGTATGTTCTATTAGTATTATGTAGAGTATTTTCTATATATCTATTAGATCTAATTGCTCTATGGTGTTTTCAAATCTTCTGTTTTCTTATTATTAATTTGACTTGCTTTATTATTATGGGAAGTGGAATATCAAAGTATCCTATTATTTTGCTGTCCCTTTCTTGCCTCAGTTCTATTTTTTTTATATATATTTGCGAACCTTGATGTGAGATAAAGATAGATATATATATGTATTACTATCATGGGTTCTCAGTGAATGACATCTTTTTATATTAAATGTCCTTGTTTGTCTCTTGTGACAGTTTTTGCTTAAAGTGTATTTTATAAACTATAACATTTTTCACTTCAAATGTAATGTGCCTAATATAACTTTGAACTCCACTGCTCTTATATCCTTAAGGTTTTCATGGTATATCTTGTTATATCCTGCCAGTTTTAGTCTATTGTTTTTACAAGCTATGAAGTACAGTCTCTTTAGAGAGAATATAGTTGGATTTTGTAATCCATTTGTTTAACTGTGTCTTCTGACTGGAAATAGTAGTACATAAATATTTACATAACTTTCTCAAAGGGAAGGACTTATAATTTCCCTAATATTAATTGTTTTATATAACTTGTGTCACTATTTTTTGTTTCTTTCCTCTCCTTTTCTCCTGCGTTGTGTGCCACTGATATTTAGGGACATATTTTGTTTCTTTGTCCACCTTCCTTTGTGTATCTCTATAAACACTTTCCTGATGTTCACTGTGAGAATTACCTAAAATCCTTTGAAGTTGCAACATACGTTGAACTGAGAACTACTTAACTTCAGTTGCATACAAAAATTCTTAATCTTTACACCTGCCCCCAACCTTATGATATTGATGTCAATAATTATGTCTTTTTACATTGTATATCAATAAACATATGGCAATGCTTTTTTTTTATTTTGTCTTTTAAATTTTATAGCATAATTAAATGTTTTTGTACCGTCATTATAGTACTGCAGAATTTTATTTTTGTTATGTGCATATGTTTCCCAGAGAGTTATATAGTTGTCATAGAAGACAGAAACCAGCTTATGGAAAGGCCATAAAAAAACAAATGTATGGACATATGTGCCAATGGTTTCATTCTCTTTTGAAAGGGAGTCCAGGAGATGGGATTTTACTACTAATGTGATTCCTCTATATCAGCGCAGAGGAAGGGCTTTGGTAGGTAAATGTAACAAACTTTCCTTCCAGTTTCATTTGGTTCTTGGTATCATTCTCATCTGGGGTGCTATAAACTATTAGCAGTTATGAATTCTCAAATAAGTCATGTTTGTAAGTATACTTTCAAGGTCATACGTCTGTGATGGAAGTAAGACCATGGTATTCTATTGTGATTTCTTGCTAATGTGCTTGGTATAGTTTTATATATTCAAATTGTGAAGTATATTCACCTGAGTCCAGTTAGTGAGATACTTTGTTATTTTCATTTCTTTCAGAACTGTCTTCCCATTGCACCCGAGACCTGGTGCCAGAGCAGGGCATAAAAGACTCATTCCAGAAATCAATAATGAGACTATATGGAATCTGTGGCCTTAAAAATGTACACTTAAGAGAAGACTGGGAGTGTGTGGGTGACACTAAGAGGCAGAAAGTATATTATGATGGTCTTACTCAATGTTTGTCAACTACCCATAGGACAATCTGCAAACATAATAAATGTATAAAAGTCTTTACCAAATCTTCAAACCTAAATACACATAAAAAAAGACATACAGGAGAGGGAAGTTTTAAACATAATAAATGTGGAAAAACTTTTAACCACAGCTCAAAACTTTCTGGACATAGGAAAATTCATACAGGAGAGAAACCCTACAAGTGTGAAGAATGTGGAAAAGCCTTTAACTGGCACTCAAAACTTACTACACATAAGAGAATTCATAGTGGAGAGAAACCATACAAATGTGAAGAATGTGGCAAAGCATTTACCCAGTGCTCAAACCTTAATGTACATAAAAATGTTCATACAGGAGAGAAATTGTACAAATGTGAAGAATGTGGCAAAGCCTTTACCCGGTACTCAAGTCTTACTGAACATAAAAGAATTCATACAGGAGAGAAACCATACAAATGTGAAGAATGTGGCAAAGCATTTACCCAGTGCTCAAACCTTAAGGTACATAAAAAAATTCATACCAGAGAGAAATTGTACAAATGTGAAGAATGTGGCAAAGCCTTTAGACGGTGCACAGACCTCACTCTACATAAAAGAATTCATACAGGAGAGAAACCATACAAATGTGAAGAATGTGGCAAAGCCTTTAGCCGGTACTCACATCTTACTGAACATAAAGGAATTCATACAGGAGAGAAACCATACAAATGTGAAGAATGTGGCAAAGCCTTTAGCTGGTGCTTAAGACTTACTGAACATAAAAGAATTCATACAGGAGAGAAACCATACAAATGTGAAGAATGTGGTAAAGCCTTTAGCCGGTGCACAGAACTCACTCAACATAAAAGAATTCATACAGGAGAGAAACCCTACAAGTGTGAAGAATGTGGCAAAGCCTTTACCCAGTGCTCAAACCTTAAGGTACATAAACAAATTCATACCAGAGAGAAATCGTACAAATGTGAAGAATGTGGCAAAGCCTTTAGATGGTGCACAGACCTCACTCAAAAGAATTCATAGTGGAGAGAAACCATACAAATGTGAAGAACATGGCAAAGCCTTTACCCAGTGCTCACATCTTAAGGTACATTAAAAAAAAAGTGATGCTGGAGATAAATCCTACAGATGTGAAGAATGTGGCAAAACCTTTACCCAGGACACATACCTTACTCTGCATAAAAGAATTCATACTGGAGAGAAACCCTACAAATGTGAAGAATGTGGCAAAGTCTTTACCCAGTGCTCACACCTTAATCTACATAAAGGAATTCATACCAGAGAAAAATTCTACAAATGTGAAAAATGTGGCAAAGTCTTTAATAACTGCTCACATCTTACTCAACATCAAAGAAATCATACTAGATAAAAGTGAGATAAATGTAATGACTATGGAAGTGCTTTCCCAATGCATTAGCCTTAAATGCACAACAGTACTTATGCTGAAAGTAAACATTAATAATGTAGAGCACTGAACATACCTTTATTCTATCACAGATCTTATTGGACATGAGAGAACTTACACTGAAAAGAAACCCTCCAATGTTTTCTCAAGCACTGCTCAACATCAGAAAATTTTTAATAGATAGAAACCTTACAAATTTAATGAATGTGAAAAAAGATTTATGCAAAAGGTATGCCTTAGAGAACAACAGAGAATTGATACTTAAAACTACTTTGCAGACGTAATAACTTTCAGAACATATTTAATCAAAAATCAAGTCTAAATAGATATCAGAGGATTCACAGTACAATGCACTAAGGCACTAATGCATTCAACCATTTCTTTAAACCAGGTTGCTGACTATACAGAATAATCCAGTTAAAATAGTTAGACAATTTATTGTATGTCAGTTTTAAAAAAGAGAGAGATTTTCTGAGAGTTATAATTATGTGTAAAATATACTTTCTGGTCAGGGTGGGGTGAAAATGTAACAAAGTATAATTTTTTGCATTTTTTGATAAGCAAATATTGATGTGATTCAACTTTCAAAGCAGTAGGTGCTATGCTTTCATTCCTAGTGTGCATGTGAATGTGTGTGGTTAATGGTAGCTACATCACAGTTATTAGAAGTCTTTCTCTATTAAGTAGGCATCATTCATGTACTTTTCCATGGAAAATTGAAAACACTGAAATGTAACATGTATGAAACGGAGAGGTGCTTTGTGGTTGACTTTTAACAAACAGTATTTCAAGTGATGTGTAATGTAGGTATACAGACTAATATTCTTGTCATTATAATCAGAATGAAACAATTACAATATTAGAAATAAATTGTTTTACTAATAGCAAATTAGGATGATGAAATAGAGTGAATTTTGAAATATTTTTAGATTACATGTAAACTTAATTTGTTTTATTAAACTGAAAAAGGTTTTTAATGTGTCAAACATGTTGTAGATTGAATGAAGTGTTATTTTGCCAGTAACATTAACCTATCCGATGTTATTCAAAGTTGGAGATAATGGATTGTAAAAATGTATAATTGGGTTACCCACTAAAATGGCATCATTTGTGATCCCTTTTATCAGTGACTTTAAATTTCTAATACTTTGACGAATAATGTTACCAAAAGTTTTATTTTTTATTAATTTTGCAATTACATTGTTACTGTAATGCTTATAATAAAGAGTGTCCATTTAATGAAAAGCCATCCATTTCTGAACACTGAATGACAACTTCTTCCATTTTATCCTACATTTTTCTTTCAGCATGCAACTGCTCTAGCCAGTGAAGCACAAATAAACACATTTTTTATTTACATGGAATCAAACATACAAATACATCATGGTAAGATGAACTTTAGTTGTAATAGATTTACAGAGTAAGTAATTATGTTTATGTGAATGTGGCTGTATACCTATTTTGAAATGAAAAGAAGAAATATTGGAAAAAATAGGTAATTTCAAAAGTGTTGAGAATTTACTAGCAAACTAGAAACTTCAAAGATTCTGAAAGCAATTTTTTTTTTGCTTTATGTTGAATTAATTTGTTTAAAACCCTAAAGCTTCTGGTTCAGAACCTGCCCACACCAATCCTCTGTTCTCACATGCTTATTACTCATGCTAGGCCTAATGTATAATTTTATTATTTCAAAGTTCATTAAGTATTCTTTATATGACATGCTCTTCAATTATAAGAATGATTTTTATAAAATTTAATGGTGCTCATGAAATAATCTGAAGGTATGAGTAATTCCACAGTGTATTAATTTCATTTTATTTACTTAGTACATTCTATATTTTCCTTCTATTTTGGGGAGCGTATTGAAAGCACTTTTGGTTACTGTTTCTTTTAATTTTGGTCATTGACCTAATTGATTTATTGACTGTGTCAGGCTAATTTGTTCAGGTAAACACTAAGAAGGATTTATAAATTATGAGGTTGTTTTGATATTTAAATAGAAGGAACAATTACAGGACAGTGTTATGTATGTAGTAAATGCTTTATAATTAGCTGTAAATATTTCTGTGGGAGTGAGTTTGTGGCTCCGAGTAAGAGATTGAAAATGTCCAGGGTGAAAAAATGGCACTGATTTTGCATATGGAGAGAGGAGACCTACAGAACAACCAACACTTGGAATTTATAAGTGGAAACTCTGCTTCTTTGATTTCCTAATTATCTCCAGCGTTTTTTGCTTTTTATCTTCATTCCCTTCTACAAATGTATCTAAGCCATTCTTCTTTCTGCCTGTACTTGGGCTACAACTTTCTCACTGTTGTGCTCACCCCCTGCCAGTTCACACAGTACTTTCAAAGTTCTGATGAGAAGTCCAGAATTTTTTAATTTGGTGAAAAAATAATTTAGAGAGTTTGAGGCCATTTATAGGTTATACATGCAGCAATCTGATTACTTAAGATTAGAGAGATTCAGTGCCCTAAGCTAAAAGTAAGAGCCTTAAAGTACAAAGAAATATAAACAATTCTGAATGCCAGAGGATTAAATCAAGAACTCAGTATTGTTTGCTTTTTAAAGGCAAAATGTTATTAGATCTTAACATATAATGTCATAAATATGAAAATAATTAAAATAAGGAAAGCATTAATAAGTGTGTGATGTATATGGTAAGCACTATATAAAGAAACATCAGAACTTGGCCATCATTTAATAGAGAGTTTAGGTAAATGAAGAAGTTTGAATTTAATTTTCTATCAATTACTTATAGTACAACATATGTATCCATCTAGAATCTACTTATGAGTGTGTATTTTCAGTGTATTTTTATAATTTAATAGAATCAAGGGAGTCCAAATAGGGAAGGAAGAGATCAAACTCTCACTTTTTGCTGATGGTATGATGTTATATCTGGAAAACCCCCAGGATTCAACCATGAGACTCCTGGAATTCATTAATGAATATAGCAAAGTCTCTGGCTACAAAATTAATATACACAAATCAGAGGCATTTATATATGCCAATAACAGTCAATCAGAAAACCAAATTAAAGACTCAATACCCTTCAAAATAGCAACAAAGAAAATAAAATATCTAGGTATATACCTAACTAAAGAGGTAAAGGACCTCTATCAGGAAAACTATGAAACACTGAGAAAAGAAATAGCAGAACTTGCAAATAGATGGAAAAATATACCATGCTCGAGGATCGGAAGAATCAACATTGTTAAAATGTCTATACTACCCAAAGTGATCTACAGATTCAATGCAATCCCTATTAAATTACCAACATCGTTCTTCACAGATGTAGAGAAAATAATTATACATTTTGTATGGAACCAGAGAAGACCCCGTATAGCAAAAGCAATTTTAAGCAACAAAAACAAAATGGGAGATATTAATTTGCCAGACCTCAAACTATACTACAAGGCTGTGGTTCTTAAAACAGCCTGGTACTGGCACAAGTACAGGGACACAGACCAGTGGAACACAACAGAAAATCCAAATATAGAGCCATCCTCATATAGTCACCTAATTTTTGACAAAGCAGGAAAGAATATACTCTGGGGACAAGAATCCCTATTCAATAAATGGTGCTGGGAGAATTGGTTAGCCACTTGTAGAAGACAGAAACAGGACCCACAGCTTTCACCTCTCACAAAAATCAAATCACGGTGGATAACAGACTTAAACCTTAGGCGTGATACAATCAGAATTCTAGAAGAAAATATAGGAAAGACTCTTACAGACATTGGCCTAGGCAAAGAATTTATGAAGAAGACCCCCAAGGCAATCACAGCAGCAACAAAAATAAATGAATGGGACATGATTAAATTAAAAAGCTTCTGCACAGCCAAAGAAACAGTCCAGAGAATAAACAGACCACCTACAGAATGGGAAAAAATATTTGCATACTACACATCAGATAAAGGACTGATAACAAGAATCTATTTAGAACTCAGGAAAATCAGCAAGAAAAAATCAAGCAACCCTATCAAAAAGTGGGCAAATGACATGAATAGAAACTTCTCAAAAGAAGATATAAAAATGGCTAACAAACATATGAAAAAAATGCTCAACATCCCTAATCATCAGAGAAATGCAAATCAAAACCACAATGAGATATCACTTAACCCCAGTCAGAATGGCCTTTATCAAAAAAAACCCAAAACAACACATGTTGGCGTGGGTGTGGAGAGACAGGAACACTCATACACTGCTGGTGGGACTGCAAACTAGTACAACCCCTGTGGAAAGCATTATGGAGGTATCTTAAACAGATTCAAGTAGACCTGCCATTTGACCCAGCAATCCCATTACTGGGCATATACCCAAAGGAAAAAAGGTCATTCTTTAACAAAGACACATGTACCCGAATGTTTATAGCAGCACAATTCACAATAGCAAAGATGTGGAAACAACCCAAATGCCCATCAATACATGATTGGATTAGTAAGCTGTGGTATATGTATACCATGGAATATTACTCAGCTGTAAGGAGTGATGAAGATACGACATCTCTATGGTTTTCCTGGAGAGAGTTAGAACCCATTATATTAAGTGAAGTATCCCAAGAATGGAAAAACAAGCATCACATGTACTCACCAGAAAATTGGTTTCCCTGATCATCACCTAAATACAAATCTGGGAACGACACCAATTGGATATCAGACTGAGGTGGGGGGTGGGGGAGGGGATGAGGGTATGCCTACACAATGAGTGCATTGCGCACCGTTTGGGGAGTGGTAACACTTGAAAGTGCTGACTCGGGAAGGGGTGGCTGGGGAAGGGAGGGATATATACCTACATGATGGGTGCAATGCGCACGACCTGGGGAACAGACACGCCTGGATCTCTGACTTGGGGGGAAAGGTGGTACAGGAGCAACGTATGTAACCTGCAATTCTGTATCCCCCATAACAAGATGAAATAAAAAAAAATGACAAAAACAGCACTAAAGCTTTATATTTTTGATACTGTTCAGTTAAGCTCATGACAAAGATCCAGGCTCAGCATTTAGAACAATGCTATACTTCAAAGATTTTTATTGATTTTTTTAATTGACTGATAACCTTATATGTATTTATCATGTAAAATGTGATGTTTTGAAATATATATACATACACACACACACACCCTTGTCTAATGCTTATTCTAGTTAATTAACAGATGCTTTAATTCTCATAGTCATCACCTTTGTCGTGAAGAACATTTATCATTGACTGTCTTAGCATATATGTTTTTTTAATTTTTATTTTTTTATTCTTATTTCAGCATATTGGGGTAAAAAAGTTAAGGTTACGTATATTGCCCTTACCTTCCCCCCCGAGTCAGAGCTTCAAACGTGTTCATCCCCTAGACAGTGAGCGTCACACTCATTATGTATGTATACACCCATCCCCTCCCCCACCCACATCTGCCCGACACCTGATTAATGTTATTCCTAAATGTGCTCTTAGGTGATGATCATTGAACCCAATTTGATGGTGAGTACAATTCTTGTGATACTTCACTTAGTAGAATGGGTTCCAACTCTTTCCAAGAAAATACAAGAGGTGCTATATCACCATTGTTTCTTATAGCTGAGTAGTACTTCATGGTATACATATACCACATTTTATTAATCCACTCATGTATTGATGGATGGGCACTTGGGTTTTTTCCACATCTTCGCAATTGTGAATTGTGCTGCTATAAACATTCGGGTGCAGATATCTTTGTTATAGAATGTCTTTTGTCCTTTTGGGTAAATGCCCAGTAATGGGATTCCTGGATCAAATGGTATGTCTACTTGTATCTGTTTAAGGTATCTCCATATTGCTTTCCACAGGGGTTGCACTAGTTTGCAGTCCCACCAGCAATGTATGAATGTTCCTATCTCTCTGCATCCACACCAACATTTACCTTTTTGGGACTTTTTGATAAAGGCCATTCTCACTGGAGTTAAGTGATATCTCAGTGTGGTTTTGATTTGCATTTCCCTGATGATTAGAGATGTTACGGATTTGTTTCATGTGTTTGTTGGCCATTCTTCTGTCTTTTTTTGAAAAATTTCTGTTCATGTCCTTTGCCCACTTTTTGATAGGTTGTTTGATTTTTTCTTGCTGATTTACCTGAGTTCTAAATAGATTCTAGTTATCAGTGCTTTGTCAGATGTGTAGCATGCAAAAACTTTTTTCCATTCTGTAGTTTGTCTATTTACGCTCGTGACAGTTTTTTTTGGCTGTGCAGAAGCTTTTCAATTTAATCAGGTCCCATTTATTTATTTTTGTTGTTGCTGTGATTGCCTTGGGGGTCTTCTTCATAAATTCATTGCCTAGGCCAATGTCTATAAGAGTCTTTCCCACATTTTCTTCTAGAATTCTAATCGTTTCACACCTAAGGTTTAAGTCTGTTATCCACCGAGATTTGATTGTTGTGAGAGGTAAAATGTGTGGATCCTGTTTAAGTCTTCTACATGTGGCTGTCCAGGTTTCCCAGCAGCATTTATTGAATAAGGATTCTTTTCCCCAGAGTATGTTATTGTCTGCTTTGTCAAAGATTAGATGGCTACATGAGGATGGTTTTATATCTGGATTCTTGATTCTGTTCCACTGGTCTGTGTCCCTGTACTTGTGCCAGTACCAAGCTGTTTTAATAACCACAGCTTTGTAGTATAGTTTGAAGTCTGGTAAATTAATACCTCCCATTTTGTTCTTATTGCTTAAAATTGCTTTTGCTAAATGGGGTCTTCTCTGGTTCCATACAAAGCATAAAATTATTTTTTCTATATCTGTGAAAAATGATGTTGGTAATTCAATAGGGATTGCATTGAATCTGTAGATCACTTTGGGTACTATGGACATTTTAACAGTTTTGATTCTTCCGATCCATGAGCATGGTATGGTTTTGCACCCATTTACATGTTCTGCAGTTTCCTTCCTCAGTGTTTGATAGTTCTCCCTGTAGAGGTCTTTTACTTCCTTAGTTAAATGTATTCCTATGTTTTTTACTTTCTTTGTTGCTATTGTAAAGGGTATTGAGTCTTTGATTTGGTTCTCTGTTGACTGTTATTGGCATATATGAATGCCTCTGATTTGTGTGTATTGATTTTGTATCCTGACACTCTACTGAATTCATTTATCAGTTCCACGAGTCTCTTGGTTGAATCCTTGGGGTTTTCTAGATATAATATCATATAATCTGCAAAGAGTTAGAGTTTGATCTCCTCTGTCCCCATTTGGACAGCCTTCATTCTGCTCTCTTGCCTGATTGCTCTCACAGGGACTTCCAGCACTATGCTGAATAGCAGTGGGGACAGTGGGCAACCCTGTCTGGTTCCAGTGCTGAGTCAGGAGGCTTTCAATTTTTCCCCATTCAGTATGATGTTGGCTGTGGGTTTTTCATATATGGCTTGTATTATTTTTAGGTAGGCTCTGTCTATGCCTATTTTGTTAAGCATTCTGATCATAAAAGGGTGTTGAATTTTTTCAAATGTTTTTTCTGCATCTATGGAGAGGATCATATGGTCTTTGTTTTTGCTTCTATTTATGTGGAGTATTACATTTATAAATTTGTGTATGTTGAACCCTCCCTGTGTCTCTGGGATGAAGTCCACTTGGTCGTGATGGATTATTTTGTTGATAAACACCTGGATTGGATTTGCTAGGATTTTATTGAGAATTTTTACATCTATATTAATGAGGTATATTGGTCAGTGGTTTTGTATTTTTGTTGCATCCTTTCCTGGTTTTGGTATTAGAGTTATGCTGGCTTCAGTTATACTGTGCATATTCTCAGATCACAATGGAAAAATAGAAATCAACCCTAACAGAAATTCTTGTTTCTACTCAAAGTCATGGAAGCTAAACAACCTCTCCTGAACGATCATTTCATAAATGAGGAAATCAAGATGGAAATCAAAAGATTCTTTGAACTAAATGACAAAGGAGACACAAGTTATCAAAATCTGTGGGACACAGCTAAAGCAGTCCTGAGAGGAAAGTTTATTTCCATAAATGCCTCTATCAAAAAGACAGAAAATTTACAAATAGACAACCTAATGAATAGACTCAAAGAGCTGGAGAAAGAAGAACAGACTGACCCCAAACTAAGCAGAAGGAGTGAAATTAATAAGATCAAATCGGAACTAAATGAGGGGATCGGAAGATGGCGGAGTGGTGGTGACTGCCTGGATCTGCACTCTGGTGAAGGAAGCTGTGGATCCGGACCTGCCACAACACTAGAGGACTGCTCCCACACAGGAACAGTGGTGTGAATCCACAGAAAATCAGCGTGGGACAAACAGAGCGAGTGAGGTCTGAGGTGAACGAAAATTAGGATTGCGGAACTCTGCGGAACGCGGAACAGACAGTAGCCAGCGGAGCGCGGGCCGGCTGCACCCACCCCAGGTGGGGTGGGGGCAGTCTTTTGGGAAAGCAGCTTGCTCTCCTCACTGACCTCCAACCCCAATTGCTTGGAGACCCCCCCGCACGCCAGAGCAGAATCACCGAGTGAGACGTGGGGCATTGCAGACACGAGGCTTTTTCGGGAGAATAGCTTGGAACCTGGGAAGTCTTGGCTGAGACAGCCCTTGGTAAGGAGGGACGGACCTGCGCCAAGTGGGAGGGGCACGAAGGATCCTCGATCAGAGAATTGCGTTGTGCCCCTGTGCTGCTTTTTTCAGCAGTTCTCCAGCCGGTGGCCCCCGGCGGCTTTTCTGGCCAGCCCCCCGGCAGTGGCGGTCTCTGACTGCTGGGGAGCTGGTCCCCCTCCGACCCCGGAGCGCTGCGGGCACCCTCTTGAAAGCAAAGGCGGAACCGCTCAGGAGCCACAAGGTCCCAAGCGGCTCTCTCTGCCCAGCGCCCTCCGCTGGTCTCTGGGACCACGCCATCTCTTCCGGGGCCGTGCTCGGCGTGAAGGTGCAGAGCTGCACTAAGACATAAAAAAAAAACAACATTGAATCGCCGCTCGGGATCCAACCGAGCGGGCGTGAAGGGGCGGAGCTGTGCTAAGGCGCAAAACCACAATCATTGAGTCGCCGAACGATATGCTTCAGATTTGTGTATCTCTTCATTTAGCGATGTGGTGTGGTGCTGTGTACTTTTGTTTTTGTTCTTTTGTGTTTGTGTATTTGGTGTTTTGGGTTAGGTTTTTTGTGTTGTTTGTTTGTTTGTTTGTTTGTTTTGTTTTGTTTTTCTCTTTTATCTTTTTTTCCCCTTCTCTTCTCTTTTTCTTTTCTCTTTCTTTTTCTTCTCCTTGTTTTCTTTCTTTTCTCTTCTTTTTCTTTTCTTTTTTTTTCTTTCTTTCTTCTCTCCTTTTGCCTTCTAACTGGGAAGCCACGGTGAGCTTCCAAACGGGCCAGGCCCCTGGCTCTGGTACATACCGGAACCTGAGTAGTCACCCCCAATGCCAGCGATCTGCGGGCACGCAATCGCCATCTTGGGGCCCAAAACCAAGTCACTGCGGAGCAATAGGGTGCCAAGAGGCTCTCTGGACGGCCCCCTCCCCTGGTCCACAGGCTTTATATAGGGGCCCCGCCCTTGTGTAAACACTGACTACTTCTCCAGAAGCGAGAGTGTGGAGCCTGGTCCCTGGGGACATTGGGCCAAGGCAGACTTTTACCCGTGGGAGCTGCAGGAACTGGGGCGCTGAGCGAGCGAGGGCACCATCCACTCCCCATAGCTAGTGTCTTTCCTGCGGATAGAGACAGAAACCACCCCTATAGAGGAAGAACCAAAGGGAAACAAACAAACAAACAAACAAAGAGAATTTCAGTCTACTACTAGTGTAGATGCTGCCTGTCTTCTGAAAGATCACAGCACAGTGTCCGAACTCGCCAAAGCGGTCTTGGATGACTCCAATCCTCTAGGATTGGACCCATCAGAAGCAGTCCCCCAACTGAAATAGAAAAATCTCTAAACAATTCACAACAGTCACCCCTCTTGCCAAAGGAAGCAACATACCTAGACTGTTTCACAACCTAAGAATAGAGCACAAAGAGTTCTGTTAACCAGACTAAATCTATAAGAAACGATCCAGCGATAAATCTAGATGGGAAGGGCCCAACGAAAAAACACAGGGAGCACAAAGAATCAAAAAGAAAGCTCACCCACAAAGAGAAATACCAGCTCTCAACCATTTGACAAAAACCAGACTCAAAACACCAACATGTCACAGGAAGAATTACAATTATGGATTATAAACAAGCTGAATAATATACAAGAATCAATGGATAATCAACACAAAGAAACCACAAAAAAAATACAGGATTTGGAGGAAAAATTCACTAAAGAAATTGAAATATTGAAGAAAAACCAAACTGAACTCCTAGAAAAGAAAAATTCACTCAGAGAGCTACAAAAGACTGTGGAAAGTCTCAAGAGCAGGGTAGATCAAATAGAGGAAAGAATCTCAGAAATTGAAGATAACTAATTCCAACTAAAGAAGTCAGTCACAGAGATAGATCAAAGCATTAAGAGAAATGATCAGAGTCTTCAAGAAATGTGGGATTATGTGAAGAAACCTAACTTGAGAGTTATTGGCATTCCTGAGGGTGAAGAAGACAATAAGCAAGGGTTGGACAAGCTATTTGAAGACATAATCGAGGAAAAATTTCCGGGCCTTGCTAATTCTCTAGACATACAGATTCAAGAAGCTCAAAGGACCCCTGGGAGATTCATAGCAAATAGGAAAACACCACGCCATGTAGTCATCCAAGACTGACCTTGGGGAGAAGACACCATTTCCAGGGACACAGAGGGCCCCAAGAGAGCTCGGGGAAAGCAGAGCCTACCTAGGAACACATGGAAAGGCCCACATCTGCAGGCCTGGGCAAGACTGGGCATTCTTGACCGAACAGAAAACGGTTACGCAGGCAGTGCACTCAGCCCCCGAACCTCAGCATAGGGGAACAGGGCCACCACCACCCTGCAGCCACACAAAACCCAGTCTCACCTCCTCCTGACTTACCCCCTCTGTGTAAACAGTGGTGGGCAATGGCTCCTGTAAGCCAATGCCCACCCCTGCCAACAACTCTCCAGGAACAAGCCAAGCACAAATCTCCCTGCAAGACAGGAATCAACGGACAGCGGAAACCAAGGGAAACAGAATCTTCCTCAGAAGGCAAAGGCCAGGCAAGGTGTGCTGCCGCTCAGCCCATGGGAAACGAGCGATGGGGCACTGACACCAAGACTTGACTAACTTGCTGGCAAAACAAATGGCTGGGAGGATGGGCACGGGCCTCAGGCCTACCCAGTCATTAAGAAGGCACGGTGGAGAAGCAAAGCCTCACGCAGTGGATGCCCCCAATGCTGACCTTGATGGAGTGGGAATGTGTTCTGGCACACACGGTTCATCCAGATGAAGAAGGGTCCAGTCCTCGGAAACCATGGAGGAAGTGATAAGATGTGGGGGCATGGTGTTGGGGTACAAGCTGGCACCCCGGCAGGAGAAAGCACTGCCAACCGCCACGGGGATGCCACCTTGGATGGCTGAGCTAGCCAGAAAGGCCCCTGTGGAGGGCAGATGTTCTCCCTCGACGGTCTCTGCTTCTCTGCCCTCCGGCCTCCGTCAGAGAAGGCAGGCGTGAGCCTAGGTAGGGCATGAGGCCCAAGGGAGGCAGAATCTCCTTCCTGGCCTTCCCTGCACACCTCTCTGGCCTCCAGAGTTCCTGGTGAGGTGGTGGTGGTAGTCGTCAGCTTGGCTGTCATCCTCTCTTCGTGTGGGAATACTGGCTCACCTCCTGGTGGGGAGGACGTTCCTCCTCTTGCCGGTCTCAGGTGGCACCCCCGCCCTTGACCAGGCGGAACCACACCATCCTACCCCCATGCAGGAACCCCACGGTAAACGAATGGCACCGGGGCCCTAGCCCGAGCGGAACTGCACCAAGGGGCTCATGGCGAGGTGACTTAGGGGAGCCCCGAGGCAAACGGCGAACACGACAGACCAGTGACTCCCACTTGCGAACACACATACATATAATCTCCCTCTCTCTCTCTATCTCTCTCTCTGTCCCTCCTTCTGTCTCAGAAGCCACAGGTACTCAGGCAGGTCCTGTCAGGGCCAGGCTCTGCGGCCGAGGAAGGTGGACCCCTGAGTAGAGAGGGACACACGGGCATACGGATAGTGGAGCCTTGGGACTCACGGGCGTGAAGACCCTGGACTCTCGGGGAGACTCACATACACAGCCAGCAGGCGGCTGTGAGGTGGCGATGGGCGACAGGTCCAGGGATTCCCCCTGCTGCTTCCTGCAGGCTGCGACGACGGAGCCTTCTGCCGCCCGCTGAGCCCTCCTTCTTCTCCTTGGAACCGCGGACGAACCCCTGGCAGGCATCCTGGAGAGGACAGGCCAGAGCCTGACAAGGACGTGCCCGGCCTGGCCGCAGAGGGCTCCTGCCATAGAGACGCGGCCCTAGGCAACAGCCGCTGTCATAATGACAGCGACTTGCGCATGCGCGGTTGTAAGGCTGGCTCCCCTGGCCGGCCAAGGCTGTCAGAAGGCCAGGGCGGCTTTGGCCTCGCGATCCGGCCATGGCCACGGGGATGCCCACCTGCGGCGGCGGTGGAGGGCGAGACGGTGCTGCCTAGGGTGTCTGGAAGGGCGGCAGGAGGCTGTGAGGGGAGAAAGACCCGGAGCGGACAGGGACCACCATGGGTCGGGGGAGGGGTGAGGAGGGGGCACAGCGTCCCGGTCCTCTTTGCGCAGAGATCTGGTTGGGATCCCAGCTCCCAGTGGAGGGCCGGCCTCAGGGTGAGAGGCGAACATTGCCATCCCTCCTCCTGGGATCTGAGCTGGCATGAGACCCACTGGGGACAGGCGTGGCTGCCCACGGCGGCCGCGATGAACTCTGGTGAGCGGGGACCGGGCCTGTGGGGCACAAGGGGTTACCTGAGGCCCGAGGGAAGGCTCCGGGTAACAGTTCATCAACTTAGGTGTCCTGTGCCTCCGAGGGCCCCTGGGGCCACCAGGTACTGGCCCGGTCTTAATCACCGTGGGCTCCTGCCTGCCCCCCGTGCTCTTCAGGGTAGGCGGTAAGGCGCAGCCAGGCAAGTCCAGGGGACAGCAAGTATGACCAGAGAGGGGTGCCTGGCTAAGACCTGACAGCCCAGCAGGACGCAGGAAGGGAGGCGGCGGTGTTTCCCCCGCAGGACCGGCCGGCTCCAAGACTGACCTTGGGGAGAAGGCACCCTTTCCAGGGGCCAATGGGACCCCAGAGAGCTCGGGGAAAGCAGAGCCTACCTAGGAACACATGCACAGGCCCGCTTCTGCAGGCCTGGGCAAGACTGGGCATCCTTGACCGAAGAGAAAACGGTTAGGCAGGCAGTGCACTAAGCCCCCCAAACTCAGCGAAGGGGAACAGGGCCAGCACCAACCTGCAGCCACACAAAACGCAGTCCCTCCTCCTCCTGCCCCACCCCCTCAGTGAAAACAGTGGCGGGCAATGGCCCCTGCCAGCCATTGCCCACCCCTGCCGACACTTCCCCAGGAACAAGCCAAGCACAGATATCCCTGCAAGAAAGGAACGAAGGGAGAGCAGATGCCAAGTGAAACAGCCTCTTCCTCCGATGGCAAAGGCCAGCAAAGGTGTGCTGCCGCTCAGCCCGTGGGAATCATGGGGAACGAGCAATGGGGCACTGACACCAAGACTTGACTCCCTTGCTGGCAGAACAAATGGCTGGGCGGAGGGGCACGGACGTCAGGCCTACCCAGTCACTAAGAAGGCACTGTGGAGAAGGAAAGCCTCACGCAGTGGATGCCCCCAATGCTGACCTTGATGGACTGGGAATGTTTTCTGGCGCACACAGTTCATGCAGATGAAGAAGGGTCCGGGCCCTCGGAAACCATGGAGGAAGAAAAAAGATATGGGGGCACGGTGTCGGGGTACAAGCTGGCACCCCGGCAGGAGAAAGCACTGCCAACCGCCACGGGGATGCCGCCTTGGATGGCTGAGCTAGCCAGAAAGGCCCCTGTGGAGGGACACATGTTCTCCGTCCAGAGTCTCTGCTTCTGTGCCCTCTGGCCTCCATTGGAGAAGGTAGGCATGAGCCTAGGTAGGGCATGAGGCCAAAGGGAGGCAGAATCTCCTAATGGGCCTTCCCTGCACAGCTCTCCCTGGCATCCAGAATTCCTGTTGAAGTGCTGGTCGTTGTCATCGGCTTGCCTGTCGTCCGCCTCAGATGGGAAAGCTGGCTCACCTCCCGGCAGCGAGGACATTCCTACTCTTGCCAGTGCCAGGTGGCGCCCCATCTCCGTGCCGGAACCAGACCATCCAACTCCCTAGCAGGAACCCCACAGAAAACGAATGGCACTGGACTTTCTAGCCCGAGCAGAACTGCACCAAGGGGCTCAACACGAGGAAAGGTGACTTCAAGGAGCCCCGAGGCAAACCAGTGGCTCCCACCTGCCAACACACATACATATCACTTCTCTCTCTCTCTCTCTCTCTCTCTCACTCTCTCTAAAGCCAAAGGAACTGAGGCAGTTCCTGAGAGGGCCAGGCTCCACGGTGGGCAAAGAGAAACCCGTGAGTACAAGGGGCACACGGCCATCGGGCAGTCCAACCTCCCGAGTAAGGGGCATGATGACTTTGGACTCTCGGGGAGACTCACACAAACAGCCAGCAGGTGGGTGTGAGGTGGCGATGGTGGACCGGTCCGTGGATGCTGCTGCTGCTTCCTGGATGCCTCCATGGAGCCACCTTCAGCCTGCGAGGCCCAGTCTTCATTGCCAGGGCCTGCGGACTGTCCCCTCTGCTCTTCAGGGTAGGAGGTAAGGCGCAGCCAGGCAAGTCCAGGGGACAGCAAGTAGGACCAGAGAGGGGTGCCTGCCTAAGACCTGACAGCCCAGCAGGGTGCAAGGACGGAGGGGGTGTTTTGCCAGCGGATCCGGCCCGCTCCAAGACCGACCTTGGGGAGAAGGCACCCTTGCCAGGGGCCCAGAGGGCCCCAGGAGAGCTCGGGGAAAGCAGAGCCTACCTAGGACCACAGGCACAGGCCCGCGTCTGCAGGCCTGGGCAAGACTAGGCATTCTGGACCGAAGAGGAAACGCTTATCCACCAGTGCACTCAGCCCCCGAACCTCAGCCAAGGGGAACAGGGCCACCACCACCCTGCAGCCACACAAGACCCTGTCCCTCCTCCTGCTCTCCCACCTCCTGAGGGAAAACAAGGGTGGGCAATGGCCCCTGCCAGCCATTGCCCACCCCTGCGCAAACCTCCCCAGGAACAAGGCAAGTATAGATCTCCCTGCAAGAAAGGAACAAACGCAGAGCGGACGCCAAGACAACAGCCTCTTCCTCAGAAGGCAAAGGCCAGGCAAGGTGTGCTGCCGCTCAGCCCATATGAATCATGGGCAACGACCGATGGGGCACTGACACCAAGACTTGACTGACTTGCTGGCAAAACAAATGGCTGGGAGGATGGGCACGGGCCTCAGGCCTACCCAGTCATTAAGAAGGCACTGTGGAGAAGCAAAGCCTCACGCAGTGGATGCCCCCAATGCTGACCTTGATGGAGTGGGATAGTGTTCTGGCGCACACGGTTCATCCAGATGAAGAAGGGTCCAGGCCCTCGGAAACCATGGAGGAAGTGATAAGATGTGGGGGCATGGTGCTGGGGTACAAGCTGGCACCCCGGCAGGAGAAAGCACTGCCAACCGCCACGGGGATGCCACCTTGGATGGCTGAGCTAGCCAGAAAGGCCCCTGTGGAGGGCAGATGTTCTCCCTCGACGGTCTCTGCTTCTCTGCCCTCCGGCCTCCGTCAGAGAAGGCAGGAGTGAGCCTAGGTAGGGCATGAGGCCCAAGGGAGGCAGAATCTCCTTCCTGGCCTTCCCTGAACACCTCTCTGGCCTCCAGAGTTCCTGGTGAGGTGGTGGTGGTAGTCGTCAGCTTGGCTGTCATCCTCTTCGTGTGGGAATACTGGCTCACCTCCTGGTGGGGAGGACGTTCCTCCTCTTGCTGGTCTCAGGTGGCACCCCCGTCCTTGACCAGGCGGAACCACACCATCCTACCCCCATGCAGGAACCCCACAGTAAACAAATGGCACCGGGGCCCTAGCCCGAGCGGAACTGCACCAAGGGGCTCACGGCGAGGTGACTTAAAGGAGCCCCGAGGCAAACGGCGAACATGACAGACCAGTTAGACCCACTTGCGAACACACATACATATAATCTCCCTCTCTCTATCTCTCTCTCAGAAGCCACAGGTACTCAGGCAGGTCCTGTCAGGGCCAGGCTCTGTGGCCGAGAAAGTTGGACCCCTGAGTACAGAGGGACAGAGGGGCATACGCATAGTTGAGCCTTGGGACTCACGGCCATGAAGACCCTGGTCTCTCAGGGAGACTCACATACACAGCAAAGTCTTGTGTACCCAGCTGAAGTTTCTAATGTACCTCCGTGTGTTCCATTTACTCCCTCCTCTCCCCACCCCACCACAGAGAGAATCCCAAGATCTTCTTAGAGATAAGCCAGGGTTGCCAGCTTGCCCATCAGCCTGGCATCCAACACTTGCCCTACCTCTGCTTCCTCCCTCCTGCCACACTGCAGGCCTGTGCATTTCTGCTCAAGGCCCATCTTTGCACCTTGCCTTGGTCTCCATCTCCTGCCTTCACTGCTGAGTACCCTTCCCTCTCCTGGGCAGTTAGTCTCTCCCGTTCAACTAGATCCTTCCCATTGCTTTCTCTCTTTGAAAACAACAGAGGTTTGCAATTTTTACCTTTTTAGAATTGACAGGTGCATATGGCAAAAATAAACTTCAAAGATATACAATGAAAAGTAAGTCTCCCTCTTACCCTTGACCTCCAATCCTCCTCCTCAGGTCGTTAACCAAATTTTTGAATATCCTTCCAAAGTTATTCCATACAGATACAAGCATGTAGGAATAGATATCCTTTTCTTGTCATGCGCAAGCATAGCAAGCTACAGTCACTGTCCTGCGCCTTGCTTTTTACACAACATGCCTTAGAGAGCATCTTAAACCATCACATATGGATCTAAAGTATTATTTGTCACATCTGTCCCAATAAGGATACACTGCCTGCTGCTTCAGGATGGAAGGGGCCCAGTCTAGTTGGCTGGCACTGTGTGTCCCGTCAGTCTCTTCGAGGAATTGTGCCACAGCAGGGACTCAGTGTCGGTCCCTGTTGCTGGAAGGTTGGCAGTAGTAGATGCATCGGCCTTGGTACGTGGGAGTCTTTACTCTTGGGGCTCCATCTGGGGTCACTCAGGACAAAAGGTGGCCAACATCAACTGCCTTGTTCAGTGCCTCTTCCACGGTGGATGCTTTCTGCTGGGAGTTTGCACACACTTCATGCCCACTCCCAGATGTGCGTCCACAAGCCTCTCCCCTAGACCTCTTCCTTGCTCCTGATCTTCCAGTCCTTTCCCCTCAGGCTCCGGACCAAAAACCAAGCCATTGGGCATTGCCCAGAAACATTTATATGCATCTATTTCTATTTAATATATTCATTATAATTAATTATATAGTTAATTATATTAATGTCATAATATTAAAATATTACATATTTTATACCGTACAGATATACACATACATATTTACATGTATTTTATTTATGTGTGTGTGCATGTGTGTGTATAAAAAAACAGAGCTGCCATAACAAATTACCACAGACTGAGTGGCTTAAAACAACAGCTCGGGAGACCGGAAATCTGAAATCTGGGTGTAAGCAGGGACATGCTCCTTCTGAAGGCTCTAGGGGAGGATCCCTCCTGCCTCTTCCACCTTCTAGGGGCTCCAGGTGTTCCTCCCTTGTGGCTGTATCACTCCAGGGTCTGCCTTCATCTTCACGTGGCCATCTCCTCTCTGTGTCTCTCCTCTTCTGTCTCTTGTGTCATTGTACTTAGGGCCTAGTTAGATAAGCTAGGATGACCTCATCTTAATATCCTTTTTTTAATTTTTATATTATTTTATTTTTGAGACAGAGTCTCACTCTGTTGACCAGGCTAGAGTGCCGGGGTGTCAGCCTAGCTCACAGCAACCTCAGACTCCTGGGCTCAAGTGATCCTCTTGCCTCAGCCTCCCGAGTAGCTGGGACTACAGGCATGCACCACCATGCCCAGCTAATTTTATTTTGTATATATTTTTAGTTGTCCATATAATTTCTTTCTATTTTTAGTAGACACAAGGTCTCGTTCTTGCTCAGGCTGGTCTCGAACTCCTGAGCTCAAACAATCTGCCCGCCTCGGCCTCCCGGAGTGCTAGGATTAGAGGCGTGAGCCACCGCGCCCAGCCTCATCTTAATATCCTTAACTTAAATAATCTGCAAAGATCCTCTTTACAAATAAGGTCACATTCACAGGTTCTGGGGAACATATCATTCAACTTACAGATAGACAGATAGATAGTCCCGCCTGGGGCCACTTCTCCTTCCCCATAAAGTGGAGGATGGGGTGCACCACTTGCAGCTCTGCATCCCTATCCAAGAGTGAGGGTCACCCCTGGGTGTGGCTGGAATGCAGCTGCCTTCTACTCTGTGCTTGTACCCAAATACCAAGCAAATCTAGTCAGAAACCAAGCTCAGGCCGTTCCTCCTCCAGATGGTCACATTGCCTTTGACTTGGTCTCTGCCTGGATGGGCAGGATGCAGTTCATAGGCTTCTCCTTGGCCTTCCTCTGTGTGAAAGCTCTCACTCCATATGTCAAGGACCCAATGTGAGGGTTACTCCAATTACCAAGTGTGCCAATTCCAATTATGCACTCAGGGGCTGGGAAAATGACCTCTGGGTGGATCCAGTGGGCCCACTATGAGCCAGACCTTAGCCAGGACTTCACTTATTAGATTGTTTTCAAAATCACATAATTATAGGTAAATTTTATTTTCTTTTTTATGTTCCAAATTTTCTCAAAATAAAATGGAAAATATATTGTTTTCTGACTAGAACTTCCTGATATTTTAGTTCTTTAACTTCATTACTTTCATTCTCCCTGTCCCTGGTCCTCATCAAGACACATTTTTAGGAATTGGGAACACAACTGCTACACCCCTAGACCTTCAATCACAAGTCCCCAACCCAAGATTAATCTGACCATCTATTTTCTCCATTCTTGCTCATAAGCTGTGGCGCATGGCTGGAGGAAACAACCAGAGAGATTGGCAGCATTAGAAACTCAGGACCATGCCAGGTGCAGTGGCTCATGCCTGTAATCCTAGCACTCTGAAAGGCCAGGCAGGAGGATGGCTTGAGGCCAGGAGTTCGAGACCAGCCTGAGCAAAAATAGAAAAAAATAGCTGGGCAACTTAAAATAGAAAGAAAGTAGCCGGGGTTGGTGGTGGCACCTGTACTCCCAGCTATCGGGAGGCTGAGGCAGGAGGATTGCTTGAGCCCGGGAGTTTGAGGCTTCTGTGAGCTAGGCTGACGCCACGGCACTCTAGCCCAGGCAACAGAGTGAGACTCTGTCTCAAAAAAAAAACAAACAAACAAAAAAAACTCAGGACCCCAGTCTAATGTGAATATCTATGCTGCCCTCGCTCCCCTCAAAGCTTGTTCTCTCCACCACCTTCGCCCACAAAGTCCGAATAGATGACCTGGATCGAGGTAGTTTCTTGCCTTGTACATGACATGTTCCTGAAAGCCCTTGCAAATCAGACATCCAGAAGTCTAACGATAGATGTGTGTGCTATAGGGAGGTATTTATTGTCTAGCAACCCAGTAGACAACTAAAAAGGCCCACACTCACCTGGGGCCCACAGGTGACGGTGACTGCTAACCAGAGCCATCCACTATGCCCACATCTCATAGTGGATAATTGGCTACATACTTGGTGTTTTCTTTCTCCAACACATGCATCTACCACAGGCAAAGTTTCCAGCCTCCTTGCCCATGGCCTAGCACTGCCCAGCCCTCCTCTTCATCCACATCCTTAGCCACATGACTTTGAAGGTCCTACCTCTAGTGCCAGGATATGGTTCCCTGCCCACTGATACTGAGCTTGACTGTGTGACTACCTTTAGCTAATGGAATGTGGACAAAAGTAACAAAGTGCTAATTTGATCCTAGGCCTTAAGAGGCATCATGGTCACCCCTCTTAAATGTCTGCCATCATCATGAAAAGAATATGTGAAATAACCAGGTGACCTTCTGGTCTCAGAAGAATGAGAGACTTGTGGAATAGGGCCATCCTAGCTGCATGATGTTCCATAATATGGATGTACTGTGATTTATTTAAACACTGCTCTATTGACCAGACACTTGGGGATTATATTCAAAATTCTCCCAAGTCCCAAGAGTGCTTTAACAGGCATTCTTGCACATACCCATTACATACATCTACAAGCATTTCTGTGGTGTAGAAGAATTGAGGTGGCATGATGACATGAAATGCCAAAGTGGGTCCTTCTTATTTTCCTAGAATTGATGAGTAAGGTCCACAGCTATGAAAAAAAGATCTTCAAAGTACCTCTCATTCTAAACAAAGAGGGCCACATGTTCAGGACCAGCCTTGCAGGGATTGTCAAGAGGTGCCATTTCAAAGAAGCCCTTTCTACAGCTTTCTCATAAAGAGGGCAGAGGTGAAGGAGTCACCTTTGGGGAAAAGCCACCCTTCTCCTCAAGGTTCTCTCAATTTCTGGAAGGGTACAGTAGCACCTCAAGTGTACAGTCTGTAGGAGTCTGCACAAAGCAGAGACTGACATCTTGTTCCGGGTTAGATATTTTCAGAGCCACTGGCCTTGCAGATCTGCCCCAGTGCTCTCAGAGCAGCAAATGCAGAGGGCAAGAACAAATGTTTGGTTTTTACAGCTACTGAAATTGCCCCTACAAAGACTGCACCTACAGTGTTGGCTTACAGTTCTCTACCTGGGGATGGGAATAACTTTGGTCTCCGTTCAGAGAGTGCTTTCCTTCAGACAGAGGTCAACAGGGTTGATTGTTAGTGACTTGAAGAGCTCAACAGTAAGAGATTAAAATAGTTTTATGGACCTAAGAGCTGTATATATCAATAGTTGATGAATTATTTCCCAATTGCTTCTTCAGAGACTGGATGCTTAATAGGTAATTCTCTTCTACTTCTGAAAAAGCAGGCAGTATAGTAGAAAATGAACATGTGGACAGAGGTGAGTATTTCTTCTTCTCAGGGGTGTAGGGTAAATTTTACTCTTTTTCCATAACTATCAATATTCCTAACTAGTTGTTCCCCAGATTCTGAGGTTCACCTGGGACAGACAGAAGGAACATCTCCCTAGACACAAACTTGCCAAGGACTTCACAGGCCTGGACTATGCCAAGAAAGTCTTCTGAATCTGAGTTGCCCTACAATCCTCTGCTGTTACCCCATTGCCCGTGATTCAGGGCTGCAGTGAAGGCAAGATAGGTATTAATAGTATGACGGTCCAGTGCTCTTGCTAGGAACAAAGGCCCACCACAGCTGGCACATCTCCAGCAAGATAGCACTGTAAGAAAAGAGATATACTTCCCAGAGTCACGTGGCTCACAATGTGGCTCAATAAAGTAATCCTGACTTTTAAACCTCCAGTTGGATTGGAGAGGTGAGAGTTGACTTGAGAGTTAACTCTGCTGACGTTATTAAGCAGAGAGAGATTTAGGAAATACAAAAGGATCTTAGCAAGACAGGCTCAGGAGAGACAATTAGAGGTGTATGCCTACCGTATTACTGAAGTTGTCAGCAGCCAAACTTGTAAATGCGGTCCCAGGTGGAACAAACAGACTAACTCTTTGAGCCAAATAATTACAGCAAATAACAAGTTCATGCTGCAGCCTCCCAGCACATTGCATGGGATTTCTGCACTCCTTGCCCATAACTGAGTTTCAGGACACTTTCAAGAATCAGCGACTCTTGTCCAGACATGAGAATTATGAGACTGACTCTGATCATTTACTTTGTACCTCCTCTATGCCAGGCTCTGTGCTGCTGCTGTGAGGAAGGGAGAGATCAGCAAGAGTTCACAGACTAACAGAAGGCCAAACGTAAACACTTTGAAGCAGGCGTTAAGAATTAGGCATTATTTTTTCTATATCTGTGAAAAATGATGTTGGTAATTTAATAGGGATTGCATTGAATCTCCGTAGATTACTTTGGATAGTATTGACATGTTAACAATGTTGATTCTTCTGATCCACGAGGATGGTATGGTTTTCCACCTATTTACATGTTCTGCTATTTCCTTCCTCAGTGTTTCATAGTTCTCCCTATAGAGGTCCTTTACCTCTTTAGTTAAATATATTCCTAGATATTTTATTTTCTTTGTTGCTATTTTGAAGGGTATTGAGTCCTTAATGTGGTTCTCCGTTTGACTGTTATTGGCATATATGAATGCCTCTGATTTGTGTGCATTGATTTTGTAACCTGAGACTTTACTGAATTCATTGATCAATTCCAGGAGTCTCATGGTTGAATCCTTGGGGTTTTCCAGATATAACATCATATCATCAGCAAAGAGTGAGAGTTTGATCTCTTCTGTCCCTATTTGGACTCCCTTGATTCTGCTCTCTTGCCTGATAGCTCTCGCAAGGACTTCCAATCCTGTGTTGAAAAGTAATGGGGACAGTGGGCAGCCTTGTCTGGTTCCAGTTCTAAGTGGGAATGCTTTCAATTTTTCCCCATTCAGTATGATGTTGGCTGTGGGTTTGTCATATATGGCTTGTATTATTCTTAGGTAGGTCCCATCTATGCATATTTTGTTAAGTGTTCTTATCATAAAAGAGTGTTGAATTTTGTCAAATGGTTTTTCTGCATCTATTGAGATGATCATATGGTCTTTATTTTTGCTTCTATTTATGTGGTGAATTACATTTACAGATTTATGTATGTTGAACCACCCCTGCATCTCTGGGATGAAGCCCACTTGGTTGTGATGGATTTATGGAATCAGAGAAGACCCCATATAGCAAAAGCAATTTTAAGCAATAAAAACAAAATGGGAGGCATTAATTTGCCAGATTTCAAAATATACTACAAGGCTGTGGTTCTTAAAACTGCCTGGTATTGGGGCAAGTGCAGGGACACAGACCAGTGGAACAGAACAGAAAATCCAGATATAAAACTATCCTCATATGCCATCTAATCTTTGACAAAGCAGACAAAAACATACTCTGGGGACAAGAATCCCTATTCAATAAATGGTGCTGGGAAAATTGGATAGCCACATGTAGAAGACTGAAACAGGACCCACAGCTTTCACCTCTCACAAAAATCAAATCACGGTGGATAACAGACTTAAACCTTAGGTGTGAAATGATTAGAATTCTAGAAGAAAATGTAGGAAAGACTCTTACAGACATTGGCCTAGGCAAAGAATTTATGAAGAAGACCCCTAAGGCAATCACAGCAACAACAAAAATAAATAAATGGGACCTGATTAAATTAAAAAGCTTCTGCACAGCCAAAGAAACAGTCACGAGAGTAAATAGACAACCTACAGAATGGGAAAGAAATTTTGCATACTACACATCAGATAAAGGACTGATAACAAGAATCTATTTAGAACTCAGGAAAATCAGCAAGAAAAAATCAAACAACCCTATCAAAAAGTGGGCAAACGACATGAATAGAAATTTTTCAAAAGAAGATATAAGAATGGCTAACAAACATATCAAAAAATGCTCAATATCTCTAATCATCAGGGAAATGCAAATCAAAACCACGATGAGATAGCACTTAACTCCAGTGAGAATGGCCTTTATCAAAAAGTCCCAAAACAACACATGTTGGTGTGGATGCGGAGAGACAGGAACACTCATACACTGCTGGTGGGACTGCAAACTAGTGCAACCCCTGTGGAAAGCATTATGGAGATACCTTAAACAGATTCAAGTAGACCTGCCATTCGATCCAACAATCCCATTTTTGGGCATCTACCCAAAGGAACATAAATCATTCTATGACAAAGACACCTGTACCCAAATGTTTACAGCAGCACAATTCACAATCGCAAAGATGTGGAAACAACCCAAATGTCCATTAATTCATGAATGGATTAGTAAATTGTGGTATATGTATACCATGGAGTACTACTCAGCTATAAGAAATAACGGTGATACGACATCTCTTTGGTTCTCCTGGAGAGAGTTGGAACCCATTATATTAAGTGAAGTATTCCAAGAATGGAAAAACAAGCATCACATGTACTCACCAGAAAATTGGTTTCCCTGATCATCACCTAAATGCACATTTGGAAATGATAGCAATTGGATATCAGACTGAGGTGGGGTGGGGGGAGGGGATGGGTGTATGCCTACATGATGAGTGTGTTGTGCACCATCTAGGGAATGGTCATGCTTGAAGGTGCTGACTCGGGGAGATGGGGGGTGGGGGGGAGGGGATGGGGGTATAACTACATGATGAGTGCGATGCGTACTGTCTGGGGAATGGGTGCGCTTGGAGCTCTGACTCGGGGGGATGGGTGGTACATGGGCAACATATGTAACCTGAACTTTTGTACCCCCATAATAAGCTGAAATTAAAAAAAAAAAAAAGAATTAGGCTTTAGAATTAAGTCTGCTTAGAATGCTTAGAATTGGAATTAGTTTAGAAGGAAAACTAAGGGCAAGACTTGACCAAGCGGTGGACTTGAGCTGGAGCCAAACAGATCACCAGAGTTCCAAGCTGAGCTCCACCCCTTCCCGGCTGTGTGGTTTGGAGTAAGCTATGATACTTAACCCCTCTCTCAGCTTTAGATTTTTCCTCTTTGACATGGAGCAAATAACGGTAACTACCACACTTCATTGTTCAGAGGAATAACTGAGAGAGCATATGTATAACAAGTTCATAGGTACAGGCATCCTTCAGCAAAAAAGCCCAGTATTCTCCTACTCCCACAAATAAGGTCTCCACCTATGGCTCTTATGGCACTGACATCGAACACAATGGTCCTGTATGGACATGTACTGGGTTATTCCATCAGCAGCAACACAGAGAGCATCAGCAGTCCAGGCCAGCCTGGCTCTTTTGTCTCTCCTCCAGTGCAGAGGTGGAGACAGCCCTTGGGCAGCCCCACCATGTTTCCCATGGACATTGTATGTAACTAGGTGGAATAAGTGTCAGGAAATATGAATCAAATAATAACTAAATATGATAATGAAAACAGTTTGGTGTTGAAGAAGAAATAGGAAGCCTGATCAATAAGAGTCCAGATATAGATTTTTTAAATCCATATGGAAATT
The DNA here is from genome assembly GCF_041146395.1 of Eulemur rufifrons. Lineage (NCBI taxonomy): Eukaryota > Metazoa > Chordata > Mammalia > Primates > Lemuridae > Eulemur > Eulemur rufifrons. The sequence continues at coordinate 11,040,350 of NC_091012.1, read as the reverse complement.
TAGTACATAATAAAGGAGAAATTTAGTAAATGATAAAGGGAACATTCAATAAATGGCATTTTGGACAACTGGCTCTCCATTTTGAACACACACACATGTTCACACACACAAAGGTGCATCCCTACATCATTCTTTACATCAAAATAAATCCCAGGTGGATCAAAGAGTAAACATAGAAAAATGAAACACTAAAACTGCTAGAAAAACACACTGGTGGATATTTTTATTTTCTGAGAGTGCTGAAAATATTTCTGGGCTCAGAAACCACAGAGAAGAAAAACGATAAAGTATCTGAATAAAATTAAAAATGTATGTGTAGCAAAAGACAAATGGGAAAATATTCATAACAATTTGATGGGGCTAATTTTGTTAACAGAGAGTTTCTAGGACAGCCCAAAAAAACGGATCAAAAATAGGCTATAAATATGAATAAGGACGTCACAAGAAAAGAAATACAGAAGCAAATAAACACATGAAAAGATGCTCAGCCTCACTCATTTTAAAAGAATTTTAATTTCTTTAATTTTGAAAGAAAAAATAAAAGAAAGATATTCTTGTCCATCCTATTGGCAAACATTTTTTAAATTCACATCAGTCTGGGCAAGGCTGTGAGGCTAGAGGCACTGTCACATGCTGTTGATGACGGTGTGCATTGGATGCACATGGCGCTCAATGGGATGGGTGTGCAGAAGGCCAGAACAGAACGTATTGAAGGAAAGGGAGAGCCAGGCAGGCACGCCAAGCGGCTCTTTCAATTGAGGGGCTGATTGAGGGGCTGCACATTGCTCTCCTACTATCCGTGGCAGAGAGAGCAAGTCAAGACTAAGTAACAGCTTGAGCTGCAGGGAACCTGAAGGCACTTAGTAAAAGTTGGCCTCTCTCCCAAGCCTGTGCTCAGTGTGTGTCCTGTTTGGAAATCCTTTCCTGGAGATAAATGCTCAGACCTGAAAGACACCGTCCTTCAACCCCACAGCCAAATTAGCACATTTGCTTTCTTCATTCATTCGACAGCTATTTATTTAGCATCTGTGAAGCGCCAGACACTGTGCCAGGCTCTAGAGGTGCACCCAATTGCAGAAACTTCCAGAGCTGCCACCACTTAATAAATGCTCATTCCAGAGCTGAGAGCTCATAGGCTAGAGAGGAAACATGAAAAGAGTAGGTGGAAGAAAGGCGTTACATTTGTCAGTCAACCTTGAATAAGTCATTTTCTCACTCCTAGGCTAATTTTCTATGCCATGTCCCTTCTTTCTTGTTGCTCCTTTTAGTGGCCTGGGATATGACCTGGCATGAGGGTGTGGTGGCATTGAGCCAGCTCTCACCACTGAGATGACACCACAGGGGAAGGTGGAGAAAAGTCAGACAGACTTGGGCTCCCCCCGACTACTGTGTCTTGAGATCAGTGTCATGTGCAGGAGCTCATACTTCACACGCGCTGGCTAACATCCCCGTTCCCAACATCTCCTCTCGCTGTCTCGTTCGCTGGCACTGTATGCAGACCACAACCACAAGGCTTTTCTGGCTACCTCTTAGTGGATGTTTGAGACATGGAGAGAATCTTGAGGTTGTTTTATAATTGGGGAATTTTGAAATTACTCAAACCTGGACCATCACCTGTAAATTTGGGAGTTGTTTGCTACCATTGCAATGGAAGATGCAGAAGAAACTTGTCTTCAGAGAAAAGGAAAAACAAAGCAGATTCACAGGGATGAAAGATACAGGGAGGGAGGGAGTCCTGGTGGTATCTGAGTCTCTGGCTCCAGTTTGTTCCTGCAGTCCTGTCCTGGGTTTCCGGGAGACAGCCATCCCTCACCAAACCTGGTATTCATAAAATAAATTCCCATGGTTTTCTGAGCTAGTTGGAGTTGGTTTCTGCTACTTTTGACCACTAGAAGCCTAACTGGTACATCTGCTTACTCACCCTTCTAGAAGAAGGTCTGTGTTTGCCAGTACCGGGAGTTAAGAGGGCTCCACCACACACTGTGTGTTCCAGTCTTTCAGCCAGGATGAAGAGAGACAGAAGAAGTTTAGACTCGTTGTAGTTCTACTTTACCAGCTAAGAGACCTGGTTAATTGTGAAGAGCCCAATATAATGGCAGCAGAGAGATTGGGCAGCGCCCCCTGACCTCCAGCTGGCACATTTTCCCTCAGAAAGCCAGGTTGTGGCAGTGCCAAGCTCTTTCCCCAGCACTGCCAAATGCAACCAGTATAAGGCATGAATAAAGACTCCCATAGACTTCTCAGAAGTGGGGCCAGCTGTGTCTCCTTTCTCCAGCTGCCACATAGCCCAACCTCACCTCCAGCCCAAGCCCCTCTCACTTAGTGGGTATAATTCCCCAAGGAGCTGTGCTTTCATATGCAGGGAGCTGCAGGCTAAATCTCCCTTTAAATTAGTCTTGTTAGGTAGGGATAAGGAGGGAGAGGTGCAGATGGCACTAGGAAATGCTTTGTCTACAATAGGAGGAACAAATTGACCAGAGGGAGCTACCAAGAAGGAACAGATGACATGTCAAGGGGGAATTCTGAGGACTGAACAGATGTTTGGTCTACGATAGGGGGTCTCCAAGGACTGACCAACCAGAAAGAGGTAGAGAGGCCATGAAGTAGAGATATGGTCAAGGCCACAAAAATGGGTCTTTGGAGCATGTGTATAAGTAAGGTGACAGTATCTTCAAGTGACCTACCGTCATTAACATAGTAAAAAGTCACATACCCCCAGTGCCATGACAGTTTACAAATACCATGGCAAGCCCCGCAAATTGCCTTACAGGGATAGAAAAGAGGAGGACTGGCCATTCCAGGAATTCTCAACCCCTTCCCAAGATAAACCAAGAATATTACCCCCATACACACTTAACATAAAATTAGGGAATCAGCATAAAGGTGAGAAATCTTGTTAAATCCAGGGTCTTCTCTCCATTTGCAAAGACATACTTGTTCCTTCTCCAGAATGTACTGTGCTTCTTTAATAAACTTTGGCACTTTGCCTGCTTGCATCTGCTTGGTCTGCTCATTTGCTCCATCGACTCAGTACCAGTAACCATGTTTCAGTACTGGGAACCAAGAGCCAGGAACATGGAGCTGACATCTGGTCCCCACACCGACAATCTTCTACCCTCTACATGAGGGTTATGGAAAGTAACGTTTGCAAAATGATGATGGTCTATATAGTGAGTTGAATTGTGTCCCCAAAAAAGTTCATGTCCACCCAGAACCTGTGAACATGAGCTTATTTGGAAATAGAGTCTTCGAAGATGTAATCAAGTTAAAATGAAGTCATTAGGGTGGGCCCTAATACAATATAACTTGATTTCCTCATAAAAAGGGGAAATTTGGAGACAGACACATTCAGGGAGAAGGTCATATGACAACAGAGACAACAAAGATTTGAGTGCTGTGTCTAAGCATCTAAAAGCCAAGGAACACCAAGGAATGCCACCAACCACCAGAAGCTAGGAGAGACAAGGAAGGATGTTTCCCTACGAGCCTTTGGAGCGAGCATGGCCTTGCAAACACCTTGATTTTAGACTAGTGGACTCCAGAACTTATACCAGAATGCATTCCTGTTGTTTTAAGCCCACACGGTTTGTGATATTTTGTTCTGACAGCCCTAGGAAATGAATATGCTCTGCAAATTGATGATGGTCCATAAACTGTTCGTGGCCTGTGATAAGTGCAGAAATTGAGTGTGTAGGCAGACAGAGTGAGTGCATGTCTGCTGACTCTAATAATAAAAAATGTGGAATTGTATTTGGTATATCTATTTTCACTTAATCTTACTACTAATTTTAATGTATTTTTTAAAGTATCATTCCATGATGGCTTGGAGAGAGAGAGGGAAACAGAGAGAAGGTTCTCCACCAAAGAAAGTTGAGAAGTGCTACTCTTAAAAAACAGCTGGCAGCAATTCCTCAGATTTTCTGGTGCCAGGCTGGTGCTGTTTCCTATGGTGTTTCCTAGTAAGCTGTTGAACTGGCCTTTCCCTCTAATTTATATTTCATTTTCATTTCAGGAGAAATCTGGGGAGAGGACTTAGATCCATGCCTTTAAGTCACTATTTTGCCTAGAAGTTCTCATTGTTTACTGCTTTGTTGTATCAAAGTTAAAACAACCTTACTAATTATTCTGATACAGAAATAATACAATTTCTAGATTCTGAAAAGGTAGCAACAGTGGCTGTAACATTGTTTTTGCATATTCATAACTTACCTCCCCCACCCCACAAAAAAGAGAGAGAATAGGATAGCAAAACCAAAAACCCAGGACAACTTGCACAAGAAAACTAGGTCATCAGGTATCCCCTTGAACTCCAAAATCTGGACTGGCTGAGACCAAATCACATCCACCCACCCTCCACCCCAAGATCTTCCTGAAGGGGTACCTGGTGGACCTGGAACTCCAATACTTACCTACCTTTGGGCAATTCCAACTATGAAATTCTTTGTGGTTACTCCAAACACAAGACGAGAGAATTAAAAGAACATATAAATCTGTAGTTAACCTTTCCAAAACACAGAGACTGTAATTAGTAAGGTCAAGTGAGAAAAAAAAATGATCAACCAGATTATTTCATCATATTTTACCCCAATACACGCAGACAGTTCCATTCAGCTGAACTCGGTGTCCAGGCTGTGGGTGTGACTGTGGCTTCCTCACAATAAAAATAACAGTCCAACATACAAGATGTCCTAAACATAAACCCTCTCCCACAAAGAATTTCCAGAGGAGACAATAAAGTTCAAAATTTTCCTAGCAAGTTGAAGTTCAAAGACATGGGAGAAAAGTCCAAAATAAAAGTCTTTTGAGCCGGGTGCGGTGGCTCAAGCCTGTAATCCTAGCACTCTGGGAGATCAAGGTGGGTGGATTGTTTGAGCTCGGGAGTTTGAGACCAGCCTGAGCAAGAGCGAGATCCCTGTCTCTACCAAAAATAGAAAAATGAGCTGGGCGTCGTGGTGTGCACCTGTAGTCCCAGCTACCCAGGAGGCTGAGGCAGGAGTATCACTTGAGCCCAGGAGTTGGAGGTTGCATTGAGCTATTATCACATCAGTGCACTCTAGCCCAAGCAACAGAGATGGACCCTGTCTTAGGGGAAAAACTAAGTCTTTTGATCTTATGAGCTAAAGTTGAAAGACATTGGAATCCCTAATCACTCTCTCCATCCTCCCCTGTGCTCGCATTCAGCTAAAGGTTCTGGATGGTTTGTGAGGCCGCAGAGTTCTGCAGTCTGGGCCACCATCCACAGGCATGGGTGCTGTTTATTCAGTGCCTTGTCAATTAGGTTATTTAAAGGCCAACTCACTGTGACTTTCCCTTTTTAAAGAATTCAAATAGTTAATAAGACTCAGTACCATGTTGCCCCAAATCCTAACAGAATCTGTGGCCGCTAACTGATGTCTAATTGGAGGGAGAGGCAAAAAATCTGGGTAATTTTGACAGCTCTGGTACCTGAACTATCACTGCTTTAGAACACCTAGGTTTGCAAAGGCAGAAGCCCAGTTACTTAGGTCTCTTTTGAGGTGCCTTTATTCCAAAATGTTAAGTTTATGTTTGAAACCTCTTGCTTTCCATTCCTCCCTTTGGGCCCCATGTGGCGGTAACCCTAGTCCTAACACTGCCTGCTGAAAGCCCCCTGGTCTCCGGGAGCAGACACCCTCGCTCTCCAGGCCGGGTCTCTCCCTCGGGCTCCCGGGGCGTCTGCTGTTCGCTGGCTCGGCTCACGAAGGCTCGGTCACTTTATAACAGGCCCACACATTTCCCACAGATAGGACAGGATCACCTCACGGAGCTTTTCCCAAAGCCTATTCTACGGTTGTTTAGGACAGTAAGGTTTCCGTGGCCTTTGTCTCTACTAAAAGCAGAAGAGCTTTTGTTTCAGCAACTGTGGCCAAGATGAGAGGGGGCTGGAGAGGAGGAAGGAGGAAGAGGAAAGTTGAGCGGCTGGAAAAGTGCCACCTTGGGGTGTGGGGAGCCCCTCCGGGGGTGGAAGCAGAGGCAGAAACTACCAGAATGACTTAAGGGGGATCGCGTGTATGATTCTTAGCTCAGACGGGGCTGATCAGGGCTCCTGTTTCCTGTTTGGGAGTGTGGCGGTAAGGAGGCTTTTCTGAACAAGAGTGGCTGCCGCCGCAGGCTCCTGAACACGGGTGAAGCAGCATCAGGGGACGATGGGGCGCACCAGGCTGAGAGGAAGTGACTGCTTTGCCGAGATGCGAATGTGGTGCGGGTTGGACATTGGGCTGCACCTAGCTAAATCAGGGTGTGGCGACACTTGCCTGGGAGATGTAAGTATTAGAGGAAGGTTAGGTCAGCTGAGCAGAGGCATTCTCCTCACTCCATTGCATGAAACAAGCCACTTCGATGGCTCTGATTATGCCTCTCCTAATTATTACAAACAACGGCAGAATCTGAGCGGGACAGGGGGCGCGTAAAAGGCCACCAATCCCAGGCTCCATTGCCCACTTTACGCTCCTCTCTAGCAAGCCTTGGTCACTGGATTTGTTTTCTGCCTCTTGAATCAGCCTGCGGCCCATTCGCCTTCTGGTAATTGCACAGTGGGGGCTGCAGTTTCAGCACATCTGACTTAAAAAACACGGTCCAGACCCCCACGGTATCCAAGGTTTCCAGTAAGAACGTAAGCCATCGGGGTTTCCAGCTGTGTGACCTGGGGACGGCACTCCCCTAGGTGGGTGGAGCCCAGCGCGGCCTCCTCCATGACCTCTCCTAGGACTCCCTGAGTCCTGCCTTACCGCCACTTGACACAAGTTACTAAGGACACTCCCTTCCTAGCAGCCAGCAGCAGCACTTCCGAGGGCTGCTCCCCGCGGTCCAGACAGGCTGGAAAGCCACGGTCTGGGCTCGGGGGAGCTGTGCTTCCTGGTCAGCGGGCTGCTCTTCCTTCTTCAGTTCTCACCAACAGGAGAAGGTCACAGAAGAATCTCCACTTCAGGCACTGATCTGCCCCTCCCAGGTAACCCTAGTCCTGTTCTCCGGTGCGGAGAGGCGTGAGAAAGGAGCAGGGAAGGACACACTAGCAGTCTGCACAGCCTGGCATGCTGGGCTCTGCACTGCGATGTGCTTTGTGCAATTTAAAAAATTGAGGAAACACTCCAACGTCGAAGTAATAAAATATTAATTAAATTATACTTTATGGTTTGATTATGTTTCATTCATTTTTGTTTATGTATGTTATTAGTATTTATTTATAATTTATTTTTAATTAATAATATAGTGCATTCACACTGTGGAATGCAGCAGATAAAAAGAATGCAGAAAGCCGATATGTGCTGACTGCAAACCTCCCCCAGACGTGTTATTAAGTGACATATTACTACAATAAGGACAGTAAGTTTAGTACACTATGATCCCATTTAATGTGTGCTTTTTTGTATTTTTTTTTTCATAGCTCCAAACAGTCCTTGGCTATTTGATGTTTTAATGTGTGAGTGTGATGAGTATTTATGTGCATATGTGGTATGTGTGTGCTTGTGTGTGAGTGTGGCTGTGTGTGCAAGACCGTGTGTCTGTGTGTGTGCTTGTGTGTGTGTGTGAGTGCATGAGTGTGTGTTTATACCCACAGGAAAGCTGATAGGGAATGCTAAGAATGCTTCTCTCTGAAGAGTGGGGAGCAAAGGAGAAGTAACTTGCACACCGACTTCCACCGCTTACTTCTTAAGTGTTGGGTCATGTGTGACTTTTACTTTCATTTTTGTGCTTTTCAGTATTTTCAAGGTTTAGGGCCCAAATAAAACAAAGCAATGCCCACATTTCTGCAGCAGTGTCATGGGGGCAAGGAGTGGAAGTGATGTGGTGTGGCAAAGCCAAGCGTATGAGCCCAAGGAGGGCAAACATGAACCCAGGAAGCACATTCTCACTCACAGACAGAGTTATCAAGGGGCACTGAGGGTGGGAGGCTGGGCTAGGTCATGGGAAGGGGTTGGGGTCAAGCTGTAGGGGCCCTGTCTGGAGGGATGCTGGTCACCCTGCCCTCTGCCAGTCCTTCCAGACTGGGCTCCTGTGACGGTAGTGGGGAAGATGGCAGAGGGGGGAGCCTGGGCTGGCTGGGCTCTGTCAGGCAGGGACTCATTGTGATCTCTGGGGAGGGCCAGTGATGAGGGCAGGAGCAGGAGGTGGGTCATGAAGGGAAGGAGGCTTTGTGACCATCTGCTCTACAGTGAGGAGTGGGCACACTGCCCTCTAGGGACCTGTCCAGCGCAAAGACTGCAGGTGCCCTTTAGGTAAGTAAAAAACAAAATAATGCTCAGAGTAACACAAAAGTGGCTCGGAGGCTAGAAGAACCCCCCTCTATGCCAAGCAAAGCTATCCTCCAAATGGGTTTTCTAGTTTCATTTAACCCACTTTGCGCATCAGTGATCCCAGCAGAAATGGCATGCCCCTAAAAAGTATGCTCCTTTAGGAGGCAAGTCCACTTCTGCAGGGCCCTTAAGTCCTGCTCATTCTTGATTTGCTAAATCTCTAGAATCTTAGGAAACCTTCTCCTCTTCTCCAACGCTGTGATGGAGATATGTCTGGGAAGAAAGCAGAGGCTAAACACAAGGCTCCCTACTGGTAACGTGGGTCCTGCCAAGGGAAGGAGGGAAGCAAACAGCTCCTCGAAGCCTGGGAAGCAGACCAGCCAAGTGTGGTCCCGCCGGGCACTCAGCAGCCCATTGTTCTGAGACTATTCCCTCCCTGACTCTCTCCTTACTCTGTCCTGTGACCTGGCTCACCCCTTTGCCCTCTGCTCTTCTCACTCTGCGCCCGACCCTGTGCTAACTGTGGAAGACGCATAAGTGAACAACAGGCACTTGTTAAACAAACATTTATTGATATTCCCAATATGTTCCAGCCACTGTTTGAGAGGCTGAACAAGACACCGTTCTTGCCATAATGGAGCTCATTGGCTGTTGGGGTAGACAGAGAAATAATCAAAGAATCACAGGACTCAGGGATAAATAATATGATTGAGGAAGCCCAGAGTGCTGTGGGAACATAGGGAAGGGCCTCACACAGCCTAGAGGTCAGGGGAGGTATCTAGAAGGCGGTGACACATAATGCAGGGCCTCCCTGCAATTGAGGCAGGGACATAGGAGAGGCAGCTCTCGAGCACTCTGTTCACAGCTTGTCACCTGCAGGAACTCCAGGCGTTTGGAGGCGGTAGTAAGGGAAGAACAAAACAGCCAATGAGCCAAGTCAAAAGCGTCTAGAGCCTACAAGAATCCCCTGCAGCTCACTGAGTCTGCAGCTTCCCACCCCCACCCCAGACAACTCTCAAACTGGAGATCAGCTCTGACAGAAAGACTGTCCTTGGAGTCCAGGAAAAGCAACTTCCTATTTAGAGTTCGCTCATCTCAGGTCGTTTTTGTAGTAACTCGACAGGTGAACAAAAGTGACGTCACATGAGCGGGGCTTCATTCTCAGTGAGCAGAGGGCAGAATTCAAAAAGCTAGTAGCATGAAGACAAGGGCTGATCCTGGAAAAGGGGCCTGGAGGGCCTGGAGAGCTGGCTACACTTCCATCCCTGGAAAGGGCTTCAAGGTTTCCCACAACTTGGAGAATTGCTAAAAAAAAAAACAAAAAAACTGACCTTTCCATCCTAGGAGTTCTACAAAGAAGAATATAGGATGGACCCACAGCAGAAAAACCACACCTTCAGCTCTGAGTTTATTATATTGGGCTTTGGAGACCTTGCTGAATTGCAAATCCTTGTTTTTGGACTCTTTCTAATCATGCACCTTGTCACCCTAGCAGGGCACACAACTATTGTCCTCATCACCCTCATTGATTCCCGCCTCCAGACCCCCATGTATTTCTTCCTCCGGAACCTGTCCACCATTGAAATTGGTTATATACTGGTTATTGTCCCCAACATGCTGGCCAATTTCCTTTCCAGGAACCAGCGGATGTCCTTCCTGGGCTGCGCCCTGCAAATGCACCTCTTCATCGCCCTGGGTGGGGCAGAGTGCTTCCTCCTGACCGTGATGGCCTATGACCGCTTTGTGGCCATCTGCAACCCCCTGCGCTACGCTTTCATCATCACCAGGGCCCTGTGCCTGCAGATGCTGGCTCTGGCATGCAGCAGCGGCTTTGCACTCTCTCTCACTCTGACCACGCTGATCTTCCTCCTGCCCTTCTGTGGGTCCCATGAGATCAATCATTTCTTCTGTGACATCCCCGCTGTGCTATTCCTGGCCTGCTCAGACACACAAGCCAATGAGATCGCAGTCTTCCTCGTATGCATGCTCATCCTGCTGATGCCCTTCTTGCTGATCCTGCTCTCCTATGGGTTCATCATCACGGCCATCCTCAGAATCCACTCAGCGGAGGGCAGGAGCAAAGCTTTCTCCACCTGCGCAGGGCACCTGCTGGTCTCGCTTCTGCACTATGGCTGTGCGATATTCATCTACATTCGCCCCAAGTCATGCTACACCCCAGAACAGGACAAAATTGTGTCCTTAATCTACACCAACATAACCCCCATGCTGTACCCTCTGATCTATAGTCTGAGGAACAAGGAAGTGAAGGGTGCCGTCAGGAGACTCCTGGTGACGAAGCAGCAGCCCAAGGCAAGTTGAAGGGAGGTCAAGGCCCACCAGCCAGGCATCTCACTGTGCACCTCGTGGCTCCACGCCTCCCTTTTCTCACTGCCTCTTTTTCTGTGATCAGAACGACAGAAGGAATCCTAAGATTTTCTGAGATGCAGCAGTTCTCAGGCATTGACGGAGGTTTTACTGTCCCTTCATGAACAGTTCCATCCATCACCCACAGCACTGTCAGAGACGTGGACACGGACAGGCAGAGGGTCATTAGATGACCAGAACAAAACATTAAACCAGCCACTTCTGTGGCCAAAGAACTAGCAGAGATAGAAATACAAGGAACTCCCAGATCCAAAGTAGGTAGTCTGGATGAAAATGCAGAGCCAGCCCAGAAACTGAATTCCTGCACCATCAGAAAATGACCTAAAGATCACTTGAGACACACGAACGCAACCTGAAGCAGCAGCATTGTGGACTCCTCCCTCGACCCACGCACCATCCTCACTGAGGCATTTCAGGGTCTGCCCCACTTCTGCTTCTGGGCCAGCTGACCCCTCCTCATCCTTCAAATCTTGGTTAAAGGGCCACTTGCTCCCAGAAGCCTCACGTGCTTACACATCATCTAGCACTGAAATGGCTTGTCTCCCCGAATGGCCTAGACACTCCTTGAAGATGAGAACTATGATTAATCTCTGTCACCCCAGCACCTGGCACATAACAGATGCTCAATAAATGGTAATTGGTCAGGTGCAGTGGCTCACACCTGTAGTCCTAGCACTCTGGGAGGCCGAGGAGGGAGGATCGCTTGAGCTCAGGAGTTCGAGACCAGCCTGAGCAAGAGCAAGACCCCGTCTCTACTAAAAACAGAAAAATTAGCCAGGTGTGGTGGCATGTGGCTGTAGTCCAAGCTACTCGGGAGGCTGAGGCAGAAGGATTTCTTGAGCCCAGGAGTTTGAGTTTGCTGTGAGCTAGGCTGACACCACGGCACTCTAGCCCGGGCCACAGAGCGAGACTCCGTCTCAAAATAAATCAATAAATACATGGTAATTGAACTGAATTGTAAGCCCCCATGAGCCTTGGCACAAGAATGTCTTCAGACCTCAGCTGGTAATGGAATGAAAACTTTTAGTATGTTGCTGGGCTGAGGCCTCTGTGACCTCAGGAGAAAGTATTTACTGGCCTCACTCCCACCCCATAGGCTGGGCTCAGTGCCTTGGATCCCTGTGTTTCCTTCAACCATGACACTTAGCAGGAAACATTTCTTCAGTGAATGAATGAGTCCCTCATGTGTACCTGGCACTGGGCTTGGCACTAGGCATACAGACAAAGCCCCTGTCCTCAAAGAGCTCACAAATTATCCTGGGCTATCAGACACTGAAACAACTCATTTTAATACAGTGGCTACCTGCTATGCCTTCACAGGAGAGGATGAGTCATTTCTACCACCAAACCTCGGAACACCCACATGCTGTTAAAAGAGTCAGAAAGGAGAGAGCCTGAGTCCTTGATGGACCCTTCACTGGGCAACTAAACCAACACCAAGACCACCTCCCTCTGGACTTCGTGTTCTATCAACAATACATTTCCTATGGTTTGAACTCAAAAAGCATTCCTAAATGAGGCATGGGGGAACCACAAGTACCAGCTATTTCCAACCTTGCCAGCTGTCCTCAGTTCACTTTGCCCGCCACCTCCCCCATCATGCCTAGGGAATGACCCTGCTGCAGGAGCCACCATTGAGGCACTCCTTCCCAGATGGGAGTGGGAGACCTTGAAGGGCAGGCACCATCTGGTCCTTTTTCCTGGTGCCCAGCCCTGCCTGCTCTTTGGTCAGTGACAAGGCAATGGCAAGTCAGTGAGAGAAGACGATGACTACAGAAAAGAATCCACTATAGGCTCTGCCTGGGAGCTCACAAACCAGTGCAGGAGACAGAACAGCAAATACCTGGTGACAGCCCAGTGCTATCAATATTATGCCCAAAGATAGACTCAAGTTGCTATCAAATGAGGCAATGCTATTCCACATCTCCTGGAATTGTGGTGAGGATTGCATGGGGAGTGACACATGGCCAGGACGCAGTGAGGATTAGCGGCAGTTTAGGGCAGCACTGGGCCCTTCCATGTTGCCCTCCCCCCTCAGGCTGCAAATGGGAGTGCGAACAAGAGCAGGACAGTGATCAAAATAACAGCTGTTTGGTGCTGACAACACCACTCCAGCCCTTTGTGGACCCTGTCCTTCAGGGCCACATGATGCCCTTGTAGCCTGCAGCGGGCACCCCTTTATTTGTGCAAGCTTAGGTGGATGCCGCTTCTGCTATCCTGTCAAGAAACACTAACTCCTACTGCTTGCATCCCTAAATCCTCCCCTACTTTCCAAATAAACTAGTAAAATGTTGGCAACTGTTGAAGCTGGATAAAGGGTAGATTTTTTTAAATATTATTCTCTCTCCTGTGTGTAGATATGTAATTTCCATAATAAAAAGTTTTAAAAGTTAAAGACTCCTGATTGGTCCTCTTTGCCTAGCAGTCCGCCCTCCCCCCATGGCTTAGAAGGGCCGCCTCATCCCCCCATTCATGCACACACGGGGCCTTGGGGGAAGCACAGGGAGTCAAGCCTTCCCAGGCTGCGAGATAAGGATGTGGCAACACAGGGGGCTCCAGGGAGGAGGGAGAGGCCCCTTCCAGTCAAGGGGGGTCATACATCAGGATGGGAGGGGTGAGAAGGGGATGGACACCATCAAAAGGGCCATCAGTGGCAGGTGGCCTCCCAGTCCAGGCAGTACCTGGGGGAGCAGCTGAGCTGCTCAAAGCAGAGCAGCTTCCCCTGTTCCCAGGTTGGTCCTGGCCCCCAACAGCTGCCTTTCGCTGTCCCCAAATGGCAGGAGGGAGGGAGGGGAGGGGGATCAGAGATGACCAAGGGCACTAGGCCAGGACACAAGGCCAGCCAAGGCTTCCCACCGGGCCCTGACCCCGAGAGACCTGGGTCCAGCAGAAGCGCCCACAGTGACATACACAGGCAAAAAAAGGCCTGGCCCCCCACCTCGGTCCATATTAGGCCAACCTGTGCCGGGCCCATCCCCCTCCCAAGAGCAGGTGGGCCCCGCTCAGGCCAAATCTCTAGGGAAGGGGCCCAGGAATCTGCAGATGAGGGGAGAGGCTGTTCTCGTCATATAGGTAAGAGATGATGTCTAGGGAGGGTAGACAGGACATGTTGAAAGGAATTGAGTAGATGGAAAGTGAGATGAGAGTATGGGAGGCCGAGGAAATGCCTCCCAAACAAAGGAGACAAAGAAGAAAGGAGAGGGAAGAGTTTGGGGAGTGGGGGAACAGACAGTGAGGTCAGTTGGGAGTTGGTTGGGTTTGAGGTACCTACAGGGCTTCCAAATTCATGCGGCTATACCAGTTTGAAGCTTAAGAATTCAAGAAAGATGTTGAGTATCTGGCAAAAAGATCCTTGTTTAACTATCACTTTCCTTGAATTATACACACTGGCCCTGTCAGCTCTGAGGCTTAATCATTACAGATTATGCCTTTGATTGAAAATATATTTAATACATTCCAAACAAGTTTTCTCTGATTCAGAAACACAAAGGCTTTGATTGCCAGAATGTTTAGGACTGGCACTCTGGAGAGGACGGGCTGTTATTTGCTGAGCACCCCTGTGTGTGTATGATGTATTTTTTGTGTTCAAGCACACATGCGTTACACAGGAGCACTTGGAAGGGGCAGAAGAAAAAATATTTCATTGTGTAATATTAACAAAATGCTGATGAATCAAACTGTCAATAGCCCTCTGGAGGAATAACTTTCAGGATAGGATGAACACTGTGTGTAGAATTTAGAAAGGATTGCTTTTTGGAAGCAGCTCGAAGCCACAGAGAGAGTAGAGTGGTATGGCGTTGGCCCCATAGTGTCTGCCCATGGCCCGGAGGCTCAGTGACTTCAGAGACTTCATCATAGCATAGTCCTCCTCATTGCATCAAGAAAAAGTGCCAATTAAAGGAACTTTCAGAGGAAAAATATAGCCTCCAATGAATTGAACAGGACAATTAAAACTTCAGCAAAGTAGTTCACTTGGGAACTAATTAGAAGATTTTCTCAACAATAATTGATGAATACATTTCTTAATTTTCTGCTTACTAATGAAATATGTGTTCACTATAAAAAAATAGAGAGTAAATATGAGCAAGTTTGGAAAAGAAAATAAAAATCAACCATTATCTCACCACTAAAGATAACTATAAGGAGAATGTGGTATATTTTTGGATAAATGAGTTAATTCCTGCTTAGTGTTTAGAACAGTGACTGAAACACAGTAATCACTCAATAAATGTTATTGGTTATCATTATTCCATTCCTAGTAGGCTTAGAAAAGTCTTTTCCAATCCAAAATCAAATAAAGTTCACCTAAATTTTCTTCAAGTATTTTTAGTTTTTTTGTGCATATATTAGCTGAATACATTTTAATTATACACAATTCATATAATATAGAAATATTTCCACACATCCTATTCCTTTACGCACCACCGGTGCTTTTACCAAGATATGTAATAGCAGCTTAGTAAGTCAGCACTTACTTGCCCGCTCCTATTACTATTCATTTGTTTCATTTCATTCATTTGACTGTCACTTGCACCTCAGAATTGTCCTCCAAAGAGTGAGAGACTGAGGCATTTATTCAGTGATCTTGGCTGCATCACAGGAGGGCTGTGTCCAAGGGCACAAATTCCCCTGCACTCCCAGGACCACCCTGTGCACAGGTTGGGTAGGGGACAGAAAAAGGGAGAAGTGCTGGGAGCTGGAGGGAGCGCTGTCACAGGGCACATAGGTGCCCACTCCAGCAGTTCAGAGCCAGAGGGCATGAGGAGAGTGCAGGGGGCCCAGAGGCACAGCCTGATTGAAGATGTAGAAAAGTGTCTACGGAAAATATAAAGGTACAGGAATATAGGCAGGCTGCAGATGATGGTGACCAGAAGGGATTCAAGAGATGTATAGAAAATACAGGAAAGAGCTTGAAAGTCGAACTCTTTGCTTGTCGCCCTGCACCAGCCTGCTTTTTTCCTTGATGGCCACATCTCGGTAGAGCCCGGTTATGCCAAAGCCTGGAGGTCCTCCTTGACAACACTCTTCATCCTCCACATCCAGCCTGCCTTAAATCTGGGGCTCTGACAGGCTAACGAGATATTTCCTGTGTTTTCTATATACCTCTTGAATCTTTGCACCAACCCTTCCTTCCCTGCTCGATTTGCTCCTGTTATCCTTTTCTCCCCAAGTGTGTCAGCTCCGGGGGGACCAGGCGTTCCGGCTGCCTTCCCTGCTCCCTTCCCAGTTCCTGGACCCCGTGCTGGGCGCAGAGGCCCTCAGAACATGCTGGCTGACCGCAGCAGCTCGAGCTGGGGGAAGGCCCCCCTCATACCTCCTGCACCCCGTCCCCTCCCAGAGAAGCAGAGGCAGCAGGAGGAGGCACCTTTGGAAAATGACATGTTTTTTATTGCTATGTTTGCAGTGGCTTTTTAGCACAGTAAGAATGTCCCCGCAGGCCAGCCGCCCTCACCCAGCCCCACCCCTCCAGCGTATGCCCCAGTGTCGGCAGCCGTTCTGGGGGCCACTCAGCTGTCTCAGGGCTAGTCGTGACACAGACGTAGGTGGGTTAAAGCTGCTACAGGGAAGACTTGAGATGTGGCAAGTGCATCAGCCTTAAGCTTGGAGGTGGGAGCCATGCCCGGATCCCCTCCCCGGGTCGTACCCATCTACCACCCCTGCAGTCGTGCCCAGCCCAGGGAGCAGGGTGTGGGCAGGCCTGAGCATGCCAGGTCAGAGGCCCAGGGTCCCCGGGACAGAATACTGCAGCCTCTCGCCCCAAAGACTTGTGGATACAGTGTGGAGACAGACATACAGCTCCCAGGGCAATGCTGCCCCCGCCCTGCCCGCCTCCAGCTGTACCTTTCCTGTTGATCTGACCCCCTTCCAGACACAGAAGTACACCAGCACCCAGCAGGCCAGCAGACACAGGGTCACCTCCCAGTTGAGGGCCCCTGGCACCTCCAGCCCCCCAGACAGCCACAAGACTTTGTTCCTAGGGGAAGAAGACGCCATGAGGGCTGTGCCAGCAGAGGACGGACGAAGCCACTGGAATCCGCTCTGAGGGGTCATGGCTCCTCGCTCTGGCAGCCCTCGGTCCAGCCGGTCCCTCCCGTCGTCCACCTGGGCCAGGCCTGCAGGTGGCACGGTGTGCCTGGCATCTGGGAGTCCATGGCTGGCGGGAGGCGGTGGGGCCCCCAGCTGATTCCCGATCCCCAGGCCCCAGGGCCCAAGGCCCCCACCCTACTCTGCCCCCCCACCAGGCGAGGCGGGCACGAGGGAAGGGCAGTGAACCGTGTCGCTGAAGGAGCAAGGCCCGTGCGAGCCCCAGGGACTAGCCTGGGTGCTCCCCGAGGACAGGCAGGGACTGGGAGTGACTGCTCCGCATCCCGGGGCTCGCGTGCACGCGCAGGGGAGTCCCTCGGATGGGACGGGCCAGGCCCAGGGACGCCCCACCCGCTGCCGGAACGCGCCGACGGGGCCCAGTGGCAGAAGGAAGCAGCCGGGTGCCTGAAGTCCTCAGCACAAGCCGGTTGGCACAGGCACACGGGGGAGCCCTGGTCGCGCCCGGCTTTTAAGTGCGCAACCTCGGAAGGGCGCCTCAGTGTTCTCCTGACAGGAACCGACAACAGGGAACCAGTCACCGGGAGGGGTTGGCGCTGCGGACATGGGCACCGCCTTCCAGGCAGGCCCGCGGAGCACGCGCGCTGGGCGGGCTGGGCGGGAACCAATCACGTGCCCAGCGGCCTCACCCGGGGTCTCCAGGGGCGCAGAACAGGGCCGTTTGCGCAGGCGCTCTCAGGAGCCCGAGGTGAGTCAAGCGCTACCGGCGGAGCTGAGAGGTTCAGAGGGCTCTGAGGGCGAAGACAAGGGTTGGGGAGCCATGTCGGCTGCAGACCAAGGTGCAGGCGGTGCAGCAGGCCATGCTGAAGGCCAAGACGGCCCAGATGGCCCCAGAGGCCACGGAGGCCCAGGCGGCTCGGGAGAGACGGGGGTCGCTGGCGGCAGAGCTCCACAGTTTGCACGAGCACAGGGAACCGCAGGGTCCGGTGGACACGCAGCCCCGGGGCCCAGTGGATCTGCTGTGTCAGCTCTGGATGGACACACCGAGCCCACGGCCATAGAGCCAGGAAGACGACAGCTTCTGTTGTATCCTCTTCAAAGAGGTTGTAGTGGCCCGGGGCCCAGCAGATGGGCTGGGAGGGGTACCCTGGAAGGGCATGGAGGAGTCAGCTTGGGGGTATAGCAAGGGAAACAGTGGGGAACCAGGAAAGCTGGAACGGGTGGCCTGGGGACATGGGCCAGTGGGCAGGGAGACAGCTTGAGGGGCCTGAAAAGGGGGAGCAGACTGCAGGCACGGTGAGTTGGCTGTGGGTGGCCGGAGGGACAGCCTGTGGGAAAGCAGGCCTCAGAGTGATAAAGGAGGCCTGAGACACAGGCAAAGTCGGTATCAGATGGTGCCTTAACCTGATCTCCACCGGCATCTTCACCATGTCTTTCTCATCCCCCATGGTGTGCTGGTCCCTGGCCACTCATGCCCAACCCGTGCGAGGGGCCCTTCAGAAGGAACTCGCAGTGTCCGGCGATATACTGACTATGTCAGTTCTAGAAGGGGCCTGGGTGGGGTGTGGTGGCAGGTGGCTGGGATTAATCAGCATCTGAGGGTCATTCTAATAGAGAAATGGGAACACCACACGGTAGGGTCTAAGAACAGAGACCTGGTGCACTGGGCCTGTGCAGAGCCCGAGAGAGCGGAGGGAGGTGAGTGCAGAGACACCATCTTTGACTTGATTTTCCTTTTCCCTCACTTTTAGCTGACTGACCGCTGAAGACCCTGGACACCTACAAATTTCCATCCCCTCCTGTCTCGACCAGCTTTACCTGTTGGTGCAGATCCTGCAGCCCCCATCTTTTACTAAGCCTCAGCCAGCAAAAGGGAGCTAAGCCTAGCCTGGTGTCTCATCAGAGGTCGTGCATCCTTCCCTGGGAGATTGATTCCTGCAGTAATTGCCACTTTATTATGGGGGCCTAATTGTGTGTCTGTGTTGGCCCTTGGGTGCTCTTGGCCCTTTTGTTTCCCTGTTGCTGGAGGAGGGGGATGCTTTAATCTTCAATGTTTGTTACTGCAAAATACAAAACTGAGCTACTATTCTGCATCTTGAGCTTCTTTTCAGCTAAGGCACCTTAGAATTTTCATGCCTTTGTTTGGAGGGGAGGTTCTGGGATTCAGATATTCAAGTAGTACTGTAACCAGCTTGATAAGCAAAAAATATTTTTATCATCTTTTTGTGTGCGTGTGGTTCTCTTATGTTGCAAGTTCACAGGCCAGTGAGATTTTCTGACCAGAACTTTGTAACTTTCTGCTGCACTGATGCATTCTCTTTTGAGTTTCTTTCCCAGAATGGCAGAGCTTCCTTGCAGTGAGGAGATAACCACAAAGCCTTAACCTCACTGTTTGGAGCAGATAAGATAAGCAATACTCCACCACAGACTGTGCCCAAAGACCCATTGAGCCTATGCACAAGACTGAAAGAATGAGCAATATTAACCCCTGGCTCATTATAATACTAAAATCCCTGCCCTGGGAGGGACTTATCCACCAGTTTTTGGTCATGGGATGTATGTACTAACATGATTTCTCCCTGCACTTGCATTCCCCAAACACATAATGATGCTCACTCCCCTCATGCAGTATTCATTTCACCTCCAGAAAAACTGCTGACCCTGTTGATCTGGGAGGCAGATTTGAGACAGTCCATACCTCCCCCTCCCAGCAGGTGTGTCTCCTGCCATAAATCCTTTCTTCCTTGACAATCCTCTTTGACTCAGTAATTGCCCTTCTGTGTGGCAAACAACAGCGAACCTCCTTCCCTTGTGGGTTCCTTAACAGTACAAAGTAATTGGAGACAATTTAGGAAATGGAAGAAAATGTAAATGAATTATGTCCTGTCCTTCAGCATTAACTACTGTCAACTTTTCAGAATATTTTCTTAAATTCACACTTGCTTTTATGTTTTAAATATACAATAACATATAAAGTATAATTATTTTCAAGTTCAGCATTACATTTTTTCCTGAATTATTTTCATTTAAACTAGGAGCTTTTCCTCTTTCTGAAAATACTTCAAAAACATGCACTTGAATGGATGCATAAAAGAACCATTATAATGTAATTGTTGACCATGTAATATGTTTCCATTTTTGCCCTTCTATAGGTAATGATTCCACGTAATTCTATATGTCTTTGCCTGAATGGTTATTTCCTCAAGACAGATTACAAAAATTAGAATTACTGAGTTAAACATTTACTTTTCTATTTACTTTTTAAGGCCATTGACCTACAGTACAAAATTACTATTCGGGAAGTGTGCCCTCCCACTGGAATTCTGGTTTGCCCACACCTTAATACCACTGAGTCTGATGTCTGCAAAAATAAAAAACCAAATTTGCAAGAGGAAAGCAAACAACCCAGAAACACTAGAATAGGAGTCTGTGGCTTATTGGACTTGTTTCAGATCAGTGAAGAAAAGTGTAGGGACAATTAGTTAACTGTTTGATGGGAGGAATTAGCTCCCTCTAAAATATGTTTTTTCCTGCAAACTTGTAAAAGTCCCTCACAGTTGTACTAGCTCTTTTGTGTGTTGCATCAGATTTTCTACATTGATCATCAGCTTGTCTGCAAAAAGAGGCAGTTTTACTTCTTCCTTCCCACATTGGAAATATTTTATTGATTGATTTCTCTGTTCATAATAGCTTAGATTTCCCTGCTTCTTTGCATGCCTTGTAATTTTAGGTTGGAGTCCCAACATTGTGAATTTTGGTTTTGATGATTGATATTTTTCCATTCCTAAACATATTATTGAGCTGTGTTTTGAGATGCTAAGTTACCTGGAAACAGTTTGATCCTTTTGAGTCTTACCTTTAAGATTTGTTCAGTGGGACAAGAGCAGATTTTAATGTAGGACTACTATAATTAATTGACAGTCTCCAATGTTTGGCAAAGCTGTAGTTGGAAACAAGGACTCTTACACACTATCAATTGGAGTGGTAATGAAATCCATCTGGACATTTATTTGGCATTTTCTATGAAACTAAAGACAAAGACATGCATACATTTTCACTCACCTGTGAGTTTATCATAGAGAAACTCTTGCATATGCAAATGAGGTACAATTGACAAGGATGTTCATTACACCATCACATAAAAATTTTTAGAATGTAAATTTACACCAACTGGGGAAAGTTTTAATAAATAACTGTACAACTGTCCCAGTGGAAAATTATGAAGCATTTAGGGAAAGAGCAAGACAGATAGCCAGATATTAATACAGAAAGAGATGAAAACAAGTCACAGATCTCTGCATATGGGCTTTAGCACATTCCTCTTTTTGCAATGTGCCCCCGCCATGTGAACGTGTGGGGATACACACAGTCACTACCTGGAATGAGCCACCTCCACTGTCAGGAAAGCTCATCTCTGACAACAGCATTATAGAAACTTTCACCTCTTGAATTCCAGAGTGATGTGTTTGACTCTTTTCATTAAGCATGTATTACTTTTGAAATAAATATTTTTACTTTGGAAACTAATAGTCTGCTCTGTTAAGGAAGAATCTTTCCTAGTCTTGTTCTTTTAAAACATTGGAAACGGTTTTTGCATTGATGAAATGTCTGTGTGACCATAGAGGACATCTGTTGGTGTTTTCACCCAGCATCTGTTCCCCTTCTCCTGGCACCAGCGTCCTTATTTCCCCCAAGAAGCCTCCCTCCTCTCCCCTCAGCAGTGATGATTCTGGTGGCGTTGACTTCAGCCCTGATCCAGGGGTAGGCACGAGGCTCAGGCCTGGCCAGTCGGAACATTGCATTCCCCTGGCCACTGGGATCCCATCTAGGCCAGTGACACTCTGGGGGCTGCCAGGGGGTAGGCTGGCTCTGGACAGAGGAGAAGCTGGAGCAGGAAGGCGGATCTCAGAGAACTGACTCCTGGATCCAGCCATGCCCGAAGCTCGGAACTGCCCTTGTAGCTTTCAGCTGCGCAGACCCAGGAGTTCTCCCTGTGGCTTAAGCCAATGTGGACATTATTTATTTTTTTTGTTTAATTTTTCCATGGCAATAGAAAAGTCTTAACCATGACTGAATTGAAGAACCGTAGTTTTATTTCTTATTTAACCTTCTACTGTGATCTAAAGCTTTGGCCCTCCTTTCCTTCAGGAGAGAAACGGGCATGTCTCCTGCTAAGGGATTGACCCCTTGTTGATAAGCCATCAAGCCACATTATGGCAGAAAACGAAATAAATGAGTATTTTGTGGGTAAGGATCCAAAGAGGGAGGGGAGGGGCTGCAAGGCGGTAACTGGAGGAAAGGAACAAACAGAAGGGACGCTGGGACCATTTCACATAGTTCCCCAACCCTGGCCCACAATCGTAGGGTTACTTCACCCAGCAGGTGAGACTTTAGTCTGATTGTCCCTCCCTCACCCAGCAAAACCCAGAATTAGCCTGCCACCGTAGTCTCATGGATGGACTGCTAACGCTGACAGCTTTTAAACCCTACTTACTCTGCAGTATTCCCCTGGTCCAAACTGTCCCCTCTTACTCAGAGTCAAAGCCAAAGCCCTTACGGTGGCCTGTGAACCCAAAGCCATCTGACCCATTTCCTCTCTGGGCTCCTCACCTCCCACTCTCCCCCTTGCTCACTCTGATCCAGCCACGCAGGCCCAGGACCCCTCACCCTTTATGAAACACACCAAGCCCAGTCCTGCCTCGGGGCCTTTGCACTGCCTTTTTCCTGTCAGGAACTCAGCATTCCACCTGGCTCACTGAAATGTCACCCTCTCAGCAAGGGTTTCCTGGTCACCCTATTTAAAGTTGCGGCCTACCTTCTCCCCACCTGCATTACTTAACTGATGTGGGGGGGTAAGACTTTCGTAGGTGCACCATGATGGGAGTTACAACCCAAAGTGTAAGGAATATCCAGGTTTTTGTAGTTTGGATGCAACTGAAGGCACTGGAGGATTCTTCCTTATATCTTAGCCCGTTCTCTCTGCCTTCCACATTGAAAATAGGCTGAGATGGGCCAGGGAAGAATGCATGTGAGCTTGGCAACATTCCAGGGTGGACACATACTTACAGATGAAGACAACGACTTGGAGGTAAGTTAAATGAATAGGTAGTTGGGGATATAAATAGCAAGGAGAGCAGAGGCTATTGCAACATTTTGGTGCAAGGGCAGGGGATGGTGGGACTCAGTGCATGGGCTGCTTCACCTTCAGTGCATGTAGACCCACTCACTGCCTCCCTTGGTGAGCTCATACAACCTAACAGCTGTAAATAGACTCTGTATGTACAGGTGTCTTCCAAAGATCCATCTCCAGTCTAAACCACTATCTGGAACTCCAGACTCTTATATCCAAATGCCAAATAGACATCTGTACTTGGATGTGAAATAGATGAGTCAAATTAACATCTCCCAAAATAACCTATTAATACTTTATTCCAGTATTCAGCCATAGCAATAATATTACTGCGTGAGATGGCATAATATAATCTAGAGGAACCTGAAAAGACCTTTAATATGCATTTGTTAAAATATATGTTTTCATAAATACTGTGAGTTCAAATTAATGATCATGCTTATCTACAGGATAGAATATTGGAATCAGAGCATTTTAATAGAGCAAGAAGGGACCCTGGTGATCATCTTCTCCAACATCTTCCTTTTACAGATAAAGAACCTGATATTTAGGATTTTAATTTCTTCCCAGTAACTACTAATTGCAACATTATCTCCATGCCATTGCTTGCAGAAATATTATTCAATAAAGTGATATGAAAAGTATGTATTATTCAATAGTATTACCACTTCCTAGATTCAGAAATTCCAATCCTAGGAGCTCAACATATAACCTCAAGGTGGTGCCAAGATCCCTGCCAGGAGGTACTCCTAACTACGATCCAGAAGTGGGTTTAAGTCAGGAATGATGTTAGTAGTGTATCATTGGAGTTTCCCTATCCTCCATCGGACCTACCTATGCACCACCCAGGGTGCATACTATTTAGCAAACATGCCTGCCATTCTGACATATAATGACCTGATAAACAAAGAACCGCTGACAACATGAACTTGAGATTATCCTTGGAGCATAAGGCATCCCCAAGTCACTTCAGTGTTTGAATGGAGGACACATTTTAACACCCAGCTGCATCTGCAGACTCTGCTGTGCAAAACGCAGGCCCTGGGGTTCAGAGAAGTCTCCGACTACATTGGATAATTTTCAACAACTTGTTCCTCCTGTGTCCTATCTTACTAATTTTTCCAACAAAAGTATTCAAGCAAACTCCACAAAAAACGATCTTTTGTTTCCATCCACTGAATCCTGCTCTATGCCATCTTCCAAATCTCATTTGGTGGCAGCTCTGCCTTTCCAGTTGCTTGGGCCAAAAACTTTTGGGGATCATCTTAACTCCCAGTTGCTGGGAGTTAGCTATGCTCCCCGCGAAGAGGTCCTTTTCTCTTTGTTCCGATCATGGTCTCTAAGTTGACTACGCCAGTTTGCAGGGAGTTAGCTACGCTCCCTGCAAAGAGGTTTTTTATTCCAATCAGGTCTCTCAGACAGGGGTCATCGCAAAGGATGAAAAATATAGTAGGAAACAGAAATAAAAGATAAAGTAATGGCAACAATAATACACAGAGCCAAAGATATAGTTTATAAAGTAAAAGTTTATGAAAATAGATAAAGAAAGGTATCCGGATGGAAATATTTTACCTGCATAAAATATCTCCCTGACTGAAACTCCACACAGGTATTATGTACGGTACATACAGGCTCTGGTTGCCAAGGGCAATGGGATTTTCATACTAACAGGCAGTTTGCTTTAGGGTCAAAGTCTCCTAAAAGGCTACTACAGATCCTTTGGCTAACTCTAACTAGGGGAACAATGAGTTATAAAATCGTCTTGGGACAAACTTCTAAGTTTTATGATAAGGCTATTACTTTAGCAACAAACAGACATCTTGGCTCCGGTGATTGTGTTCTTGGAGACAGAGATGATCCCAGAAGTCAACATGGGCTGTGCTTTGTGTTAGTTACTTTAACCTCATGGTTCCATCTGGGCCCGGCTTGGGCATTAGCATATCTATCTGATTAGCTCTCATCTCTGGAGGTCCACCTGTCAGCTCCAACAACCTTTGGTTCTAAGGGAGGCCTGCCTTGTCTTTCAAAACAGGTGAGAACCAAAGGCCCAGTTTACAGCTGTCTCTTTGAAGTACAACTTCTACTGACCAGCAAGACGCCCTCCTGAGAGGAGGCAGCTTTTGAACTAACACATTTATTTTTTCCTTAAGGCAAAGCCTTATTTGACTTCTGAAATCAAATCTTGTCTCCAGAAATACAGGGGGCATTTCTATAACTCAGTATTCTTAGGCTCAACACCCAGTTCATCAAAATCCTATTGGCTCTGCTATAGTTTGGATGTTTGTTCCCCAGATCTCATGTTGAAATTTGATCCCCAATGTTGGAGGTGGGGCCCAATAGGAGGTGTTGGGCAATGGGGGTAGATCCCTCATGAACAGATTAATGCCCTCTCTGTGGGGGCGGGGGGGGGAGGGAGTGAACTTTCACTCCAATAGTTCTCACAGGAGCTGGTTGTTGGAAAGAGCCTGGCACCTCCCTCCCCTATCTCTTGCCTCCTCTCTCACCATGTGATCTCTGCACACACCAGCTCTTGTTTGCCTTCCACCATGAGTGGAAGCCGCCTGAAGCCCTTCCCAGATGCTGGCACCATGATTTTGGTACAGCTTGCAGAATCATAAGCCAAATAAACCTTTTTTTCGTTATAATTACCCAGCCTAGGGTATTCCTTTATAGCAACAAAAATGCACTAAGACAAGTTCCTTCTTCAAAATATATCTAGAATCAGTAACTGATAAAATAAGTAGACAGAAAATCATTAAAGATACAGATAATCTGAAGAATACCATCAACCCAATTGACCTCTTCAAAATGTATAGAACACTCCATCCAACAATAGCAGAATAAACATTCTTCTCAAGTGCACATGAATCATACCTTATGTTTCGCCACATGCTGGGCCATAAAACAAGTCTCATGGAATTTCAAAGGATCAAAATTATACAGGGTTTTTTTTATGACCACAATGGAATTAAATGAGAAGTAATCTTTTAATCAGGAAAAAATCATGAACAACATTTGTCTTAGTCTTCTCAAGCTTCCATAATAAAATGCCCCAGACTGGGTGGCTTAAACAACAGAAATTTATTTTCTCACAGTTATAGAGGCCGAGCAGTCAAAGATCAGGGTGACAGCATGGTTGGTTTCTACCGGGGGCCCTCTTCATGGCTTTCACATGGTCACCTTCTCTTTGTGTCCTCACATGGTGGAGAAAGAGAGCTCTGGTGTCTCTATACTTATTAGGGTACAGCCATATCAGATCAGGGTCTGACCATTATCATCTAATTTAACCTTAATTACCTCCTAAATGCCCTATCTCCAAACCACTCACCGAAGTTGAGCCAGTAGGTAGCGGTCCTGCGGTTACAGCTGCAGCCCTGACCAACAATTTCACTGCAGCCTCACGAAAGACTCTGAGCCAGAACTGCCTGACTAGCCTACTCCCAAATTCCTGACCCCCATAAACAACAAATGTTTGTTGTTGTGCTAGCCACTAGATTTGGGGGTAATTTGCTATGCAGCAACAGATGACCAATAAAAATAGGCCAGACTGACTTCATAGTAGCCCTCTTCGTAATAGCCACATAGAGGAAACAGCCCAAGTCTTTGTGAACAATAGAATGGGTAAATAAGTTGCGTGTTCATTAAGTGGAATGCTGCTCAACAAACAGAATGAATGTACTGAAACACTGGACAACATGGATGAATGCCACAGACATACTGTTGCGTTAAAGAAGTCAGACACACAGGAGTACTTCCTGGATGAGTCCATTCCTCTAAATGAAAAACAGGCGAGAGTTAATCGAGCCAGGACAGTGGTTACCCGAGGGTGGAGGTACTGACTGGGAGAGGACACTGGGGGTGCCTTAGGGGTTCTGGTTGTGTTCTATATCTTGATCTGTGTGCTGGTCACATGAGCATTTTGAAGTTGTTAAAATTCATGAAGCTTCACAACTTGAGATATGTGTGCTTTGCTGTATGTGTTTTGTATGGTTGCAATGAGGTAATGATCAAAGCGTGATCTCACCAATCACACGGTTTATTTCCACACAAAGATATTATTTTTCCCCCACAATGCTGCAAGGGGGAGAAGCATGAGAACAATCTCATAGGAGACACACTCTGTAGACGAGGCACCTGAACCCCATAGTAAGTGAGTTCCAGTTTTGTCTAGAGTCTCCAAGTGTTAAAGTCTAGTTTCTCACTGAGGGTGGACATAAAGTCTAATTGAGGTTTGAGGCAGACCTTTCTAGGAGAGGTCCTTGGGAGAGACGATTTGACCCACACGGTGGAGACGCACGATGGCACTCAAGGTCCCTCAAAGCTGGAGAGTAGCGCAGTGCCGCAGTACTGGTGGGCGAGGCTTCAGAGAATCGCTCCAAGGCTGGCGGAGAGTAGCCCTGCCACAGCCTAAGCTCCCAGTGCGTCTGTCAAAATCTTGGGTTCCTGTGTGTCTTGGAGTCCAGCAGTTGAGGCCTACCTATAACTCACATGTGTGGTCCGATAAGGTGTGATGTAACATTCTTGTGGGAGGGGGGTTACATTCCATGTTCTTAAGTCACTCAAATAGTAAGTATTTGGAATCATTTTTTCTTCCTTTTTAAATTATTGTTTTATTTTAGAATATTACGGGGGTGCAAAGGCTTTGGTTACATACATTGCCTTTGCACCACCCAACTCAGACCAACAAGTGTGCCAAACCCCCTGACATTGCGAACCATCCCCATCCCCTCCTCCCCTCTCCCACCTGCCTGACGCCCTGTGAATGCTACTCCCATATGTGCACATTACTGGGTTTTTTGTTTGTTTGTTTGTTTTTGAGACAGAGTCTCACTCTGTTGCCTGGGCTAGAGTGCCAGGGCGTCAGCCTAGCTCACAGCAACTTCAGAATCCTGGGCTCAAGTGATCCTCCTGCCTCAGCCTCCCAAGTACCTGGGACTACAGGTATGTGCCACCACACCCGGCTAATTTTTTCTATATATATATTTTAGTTGTCAATATAATTTCTTTCTATTTTTAGTAGAGACGGGATCTCACTCTTGCTCAGGCTGGTCTCAAACTCGTGAGCTCAAATGATCCGCCCACCTCGGCTTCCCAGAGTGGTAGGATTACAGGCGTGAGCCGCCGTGCCTGGCCCCAGTGTTGATCAATGAATACCAGTTTTACGGAGAGTACCTGTGATGCTTGTTTTTCCATTCTAGTGATATTTCACTTTGAAGAACGGGCTCCAGCTCCATCCAGGAGAGTACAAGGGGTATTAGTTCATGATTTTTATGGCTGATTAGTACTCCATGGAATTATTTTAAAGCTACATAAAAGTAAGTCACTTTGCAATGACAACTTTATGTAAACTTAATAAAGGGAGACTACTTCTCCGTCGAGGAGAGCATGGTGAGAGAAAACAACTTCTGATTGTCAGCAGTCTTTGCTCACTGGTATAGAGGGAAAGACATTTGCCAGAACAATAGCTGAGTAATGGTCGCATGCTGAGAACAACCTCAACTGGTGTCAGCATCTGAGTAAGCATGACATAATATACTGTCATTCTCCAACAGTTATCTGTCTTCTGCAAAAGACAGGTGGGGTGTTCTATGGGTATTAACTTCCCCATATGTTTAGGGGCTTGGATGTTGGCACTGATCTCTGTGATTCTCCCAGGGGATGCATTACATCTTTCAGGTTGCATATTCTTGTTGGAGAAAGAGAGCTGCAGCGGTTTCTATTTGGACCTCCATCAAGATAGTCCCTAATCCGGGCCTCTGCTTTCCCTACCTAGACTTCTTTCCGCTCTGTACATCAGGTAGGGCCTGAGTAATTGCCCATCTATTTCGGTCTTTGAGGCCCAACAATTGATTAGAGAATGTTTCTCCCAAATCAAGAGCAACAACAACAAAACAAACAGATAATCTACAAAATATTCACTTTTCTTGGGCACGTCAAAGAGCTCCGCTCACACAGCAACCAGGTGACCTGAATCCCAAAGACTGGCAAGCTCCCCTGAGGAGAGGTGAGACAGGGGAACTGCTTCCCACTGGCTTTGCCTGGGAGGAAGAGGCAGTGGCCAAAATCAGGCGGACAGAAAACAGCCAAAACGCTATCAAATGGAGTAGGCTCCAGAGAGATTGTGACAAGAGGAAGGGAGCAGAGAGTACATACAGACAACTCTTGCGAGTTGTGCCCTAGCTGTGAGAAATGATAAGAAATTGAGTAGAGCCATGTCACATGGTCACCCCAAGCTGCAGGGGAGGCTGGAACGTGGCTACTAGCTTGACAGGGCCAGGGGAACAGGCTGGATATTGAATGTGCCTTCAATGTGTTCTACAGGCAACTCCACTCTTGACCTTCAGCTCTGTGGACCAGGTCCCACAAAATCTGGCCCTCTTTTGCTTCCTGACACCGATGTCCACGTGGTTGCCTGTCTCAGCATTACGACAAATATCCCTTTAGCCAAGATGTTTCTAGCGGTCTCTATCTCTCATCCGTTAAAGAGCTTGATGAGGAGAGAGACAGGGTGGCACAGCTAGGCAGTGCTGAGGCCAGTCCCACCTGAGGTAAGCAGGAGTTTTCACAGGACAGGTGGAAGTTGTGTCTGGAAGCCCCAGTGGGAAGAGAGTAGAATGCCAACCCCACCTTCCCAACCTGAAGGATAAGAGCAGCTTCCTTTTCTGGTGCCCCCAGTGTCCTGGGAGGCACCTGGTTTCAGTCAAGGCCACGGATGAAAGCCGAGAAGACTCGCTGAGATGTGGGGGAACCTGTGGACTATGGAAAGGCACTGGGACTGTTGGGACCGACTGAACTTACTCTGTTTGAGCCCAAGGTGCACAAAGGAAAATGAAAGAGAAAGAGCCATGTCACAAAGACCTTCCTGTCCTGCCAGCAGGTTTCCTGGGGAATGAGTGAGCTCTCCAGCCCTTGAGGGCTCAGGCACAGGTGGTGGGAGCATCTGGCCAGGCTTGTGGTAGAGAAAATGCAAGCCCCAGGTGCAGATGATCCTACTGGTTCCTTCCGGCCCTAATACTCTGTAATTCTAAGTCAAGTCCTCCAGAGTCAACTTGACTGCTGTCTTCCCAAATGTGTAGAATGGTTGTCACGTGGGTAGGTAGAGGACTTTGAGTCATGGTGAAGCAGGGACACCCGGGCAAGACCTCACACCAAAGTGGAGCTCGTCGTGGGGCACCACAGGGGCGGGCAGGGGCAGTGGAGGAGGCCCCCCGTGCAGACACCCCGAGAGCTGAGTCCCTGAGAGGGAGAGCGCGGAGGAGCCGCGCCTTGCCCCGGGGCAGCGGGACAACCAGCACAGTTTGCACAGTGAGGCCGAGCTGTGCGGAAGTCAGTCTGTGACCACCTGTCTGTCTGTGTGTCTGCAGATAGGTCTGTCTGCCCCAGGACATCAGGAAACTCAAAGCCCACCTGCCTGGTAGGTTGGGAAGCCGTCCAAGGAGCGAGAGGGTGGCTTGGTGCTTGAGGGAGCATCTCAGCCAGCAAAGTCACAGAACAGGGCCTGGCCCTGGAGCTGAGACACTCGGGGTCCTGTTCTCTGACACGTTGCAAGGGGCAGACAGCTTTCACCTCTTCTTAGGCACCCTGTAGGAGGGACCTGCAGCTGGAGAATGGGAGCAAACAGCGCAGGGCCCCCTGGACCTACCTCAGGGCATGGGCTGAGGCGCCAGACCAGGCCAGTGTCCCTTCAGTTGCAGCCAACTTCATTGTTTTCTGCTGATCCCCAAAATAATCTTACCCCAAGAAAAATCATTCAAACACTGCAGACAAGACTAAGGCAGACTGAACAGTCACACACACACACACACACACACACACAGTAACTACAGTTAACAGGCTGGGTTGATGCTTCTGTGCTTCAAAGGCAGAGTTTGTTCATGTCATACACATGTGATGATACTATATACATTGCCCTGTGGCTTCCCCTTTTCACTTAACATATATATATTGTGGACGTTTCTCCCTAGCAGTGTGCAGAGCCATGCACCTCATTCTTTCAGTAAACCATTTTATGGATGCATTATAATGTGCTATACCACTTACCTATGTTGTTTCTGACTTTTAGTCATTTTTAAATAATACTGCACTTAAGTGTTGATCAGTGAAAATCACTTTGATGGTGAGTACATGTGCACACTGTCTGGGGGATGAACATCCTCAAAGCTCTGACTCAGGTGGGGCAAGGGCAGTATACATAAACTAAACATATTTGTACACCCATAATATGCTGAAAGAAAAAAAGGGAATGCTGCAATGACCATTGTTGTATGCTCATCTTTGTGGTTGTACAGACGTTTCAAAGGACAAAGCTAAGAATTTGAGTTGCTGGGACAGAAGACATTCACTTTTAAATTTCTGAGAGACTTTGCAAAATTTTTACCAAAATGGTGGCACCATCTTCATTCGTGCTAATAGTAAGGGTCTTATCAATCATCATAATGTTTGCTAATAGGATGGGGGAAAATGAATTCTCAATGTTGTTATATGCGGTTCTTTGGTCATTATTGAAGCCTAACATCTTTTTGTTCCTTCGCTGGGCCATATTACTCCTACCTGTCTTCTAAGAATTGCCTGTGCTTACCTTTATCTGTTTTTCCACTTGGTTGTTTGGCTTTTGCTTAGTGATGTGTGAGAGCTCTTGTATAGTAAAGATATTAGCCCTTTCATTATCAAACACATTGCAAGTGCATTTCCCATTACGTTGCCTCTAAGTTACCTTTGTTTGTTGTCAAGTTTCACAGTAGGTCAAAATTCAGCCCATTCCCATTGAGCTGTAAATCTCCCCAGAAACTTCTCTGTGGAATGAACACTGCTATAGCTGTGACACATCATAGTCTTAAGAATTATGTTTGCTATACATTTTAATGGATCACACCACTAGACTCCAGTCATTACTTTCCACTCATAGAATGTTCCTGACTACACTTTTGCTATATTGTTTCAGATAGACATTTGATTTTTTAATATAAAAATAACGTCATGAATAAAAATAGGATTGATCTAGTTGATGGCACTAAAACATGTTAATATGCACCTCTGTGTTCTGCTAGTTTTTAAATAATTTTCTTCTTATATAAAACCCTTCTAAACATTTGTATATGGTTTATCTTGATTTTACTCTGTACGCTTTATATCTACAGACACAAATAGAATCAAACTGAAAGAAGGGAAGTGGATATTCCATGCAAACTTTACAAAAGGGGGGGTTGAGTGTCTGTACTAATATCACACAAAAGAGAATTCAAGTGAAAATCTTGTACAAAACACAAAAGAATGGCCTTGTATACTTACAAAAATGGTCAGTTCAGCAAGAAGATATAGCAGTTATGAACATATATGCATAAAACAATAGTGTCCCAAAATATATGAAGCAAAATTTACAGAGTGGAAGAGACAAATAGTCTGCTCTACAATAATAGTTGGAGACGTTAGTACACCACTTTAAATAATGGGTGGAACATGCAGACAAAAGATTAATAAGGAAATAGAGGACTTGAACAATGTTATAGACCAACTAGACCTAACAGACCCATGTAGAATATTCCACCCAACAACAGCGGAATACACATTCTTCTCAAGTGCATATGGAATATTCTCTAGGAGAGATCTTATGGTAGACCACAAAACTACACTTAATTAATGTAAACAGACTGAAATATTTCCCAGTATCTTTTCCACCACAATGGAATGAAACTAGAAATCAATAAAAAAAGGAAAACTGGAAAATTCCCAAATACGCAGAAATGAAACAATACATTTTAAACAACCAATAGGTCAAAGAAGAAAGCACAAGGGAAATTAGAAATATTTAGAGATTAATGAAGATGAAACAAAGCACACAAAGTTTATGATATGAAGTGAAGGTAGTAAATAATTTTATAACTGTAAATGACTGTATTTTAAAAAAAAGGCCGGTCTCAGTGGCTCATGCCTGTAATCCTAGCACTCTGGGAAGCCAAGGCAGGCGGATTGTTTGAGCTCAGGAGTTGAAAACCAGCCTGAGCAAGAATGAGACCCCATCTCTATGAAAAAATAGAAAGAAATTAGCTGGACAACTAAAAATATACAGAAAAAAATAGCTGGGTATGGTGGCGCATGCCTGTAGTCCCAGCTACTTGGGAGGCTGAGGCAGAAGGATTGTTGAGCCTAGGAGTTTGAGGTTGCTGTGAGCTAGGCTGACGCCACAGCACTCTATCCAGGGTGACAGAGTGGTATGCTGGGATGGGGAGGCACGGGCAATATATATAACCTGAACTTCGTACCCCCATGATGAGCCAAAAAAAAAAATAAATAAATAAAAAAAAAATAAAATAAAATAAACAAGTAAAATAAAAAATAAAAAGAAGACAGTTGTGAAATCAATAACCTAACTTTATGTCTTGTGGAACTAGCAAAATAAGAGCAAACTGAAATAGAAGAATGAATGAAATAATAAATATTAGAGTTGATATAAATAAAATAGAGAAGAGAAAACAATAGAGAGAGTCAAGGAAACCAAAGAGTTGGTTCATTGATAAGAGCACCAAAATTGACAAACCTCTAGCTAGACTACCAAAAAAAGAGAATAGACACAAATCACTAAAATTAGAAATAAAAGTAGAGACATTAGTACCAACTTTACAAAACTTTAAAAAAAATATGAAAGAAAACTATGAACAATTGTACACCAATAAATTAGAGAAACTAGATGAATAGACAACTTCCTGGCAACAAACTGCCTAAAGTGAATTTATAAGAGATTTTAAAAAATCTGAACATAAGTATAACAAGTAAAGAGATTCAATCAGTAATCAAAAACTTCCAAAGAAAAGTCCAGAACCAGATGACTTCACTGGGTAATTCTACCAAATGTTTTTAAAAGAATTAACACCAATCCTCAAAGTCTTGTAAAAATAGGAGAGAAGGGAGTACTTCTTAACTCATTCTGTGAGGCCAGCATTACCCTGATATCAAAGCTACATGACAACAACACATGCATCAAAAGATATTTAGAGACCAATACTCATTATGAATATCAATGCAAAAATCCTCAATAAAATACTAACAAACCAAATCCAACAGGATTTTAAAAGGTTTATACACGATCACCAAGTGGCACTTATCCCAGGAATGCATGTATAACTCAACAGCAACAAAAAAATGTATCGGTGTAATACACCACATTAATGAGACCAAGAGAGGAAAAAACACATGATCCTCTCATTAGACACAGACTAGGGACTTGGCAAATGCCAACACTCTTTCATAATAAAAGCGCTCAAAAACTAGTGATACAAGGGAACTTCCTTGACACGATAAAGGGCATCCATGAAAAGTCCATAGTTAACATCATATTATTGGTGAAAGACTGAAAACTTTCCTCCTAACATCAGGAACAAAACAAGGATGACTGCTTTCAACACTGTACTGGGAGTTTGAGCCAGAGGAAGTTTGGAAAAAAAGAAATGCAAAGCATTCACATTGGAAAGAAAAAAGTAAAACTATCTCTGTTCACAGATAACATGATTTTGTGTATACAGAATCCCCCAAAAATTCACGTGAAAGTTACTATAGCTAATAAACAAATTGAGCAGTTTGCAGGGTAAAAGATCAACATGCCAAACTTAATTGTGTTTCTATGGACCTGCCATGAGCAACCTAGAAAGGAAATTAAGAAAACAATTCCATTTCAAATAGCATCTCAAAGAATGAAACACCAGGGAATAAATCTAAGCAAGGAGGTGAAAGGCTTGCATATTGAAAATTAGAAAATACTGCTAAAAGAAATTAAAGACTGACCTGAATAAATAGAAAGACTTCTTGTGTTCATGAGTAGGGAGATTTGATATCGTTAAGTGGTCAATACTACCCAAAATAATCTACAAATTTAATGCAATCACTGTCAAAATTCCAACAGCCTTTTTTTTTTCTGAAGAAATGGAAAAGCTGATCCTCAGATTCATATGGAATTGCAAGGGGCCCCAAGTCGCAAAAAAAAAAAAAAACCCTCAAAAAAGAACAAAGTCGAAAGACTCACACTTCCCAATTTCAAACTTACTACACAGCTACTGTAACAACCGTGTGTGGTGCTAGCATGAGGACAGACATAGAAAGCAAAAGAATAGAATTGAGAGTCCATAAATAAACCCATACATCTATGGCTAAATAATTTTTGACAAAGGTGCCGATCCAGCAATGGATATTCATATTCATATAAAGCACTGGAAAGAGCATCTGAAACATAGTAAGTGTTGGCTATCGTTGTGTTTCACAAGTATACATGTGGATACAGAGGAACACCAGGGAGGACTGTGGTGCGTTCCGTGGTTTGGCTCCTCACCATCCAACCCCACCTTCGTCTAGTGAGCCTTTTTCAACAGCAGATATTGGAGAAATAAAAACTACATTTTCCTTGCTCCTTTTGAAGTAGCGTTCTAGATGTCCTTTACATCTGGCCAGTTAGTTGCACTAGCACTTAATTTGGAAGGCAAAGTGAGGAGGAATCTGCTACCTCTGCCCTCTCTGCAAGTCACAGAGACTGATGTTTCTGGGTCAGCATTAGATGAGATTCCTGTGTGTGGTGCAAGGCAGATGCAAGGCAAGCAGTGGTGTGCTAGGGCCAGCTTGTACCTGCTGGTGACAGCCCATTGGGAGCATCTCTTCACAACTCAACCTCAGAGATATTATGTCGGTTGCTTGAAACCAGCTCTGATGGGCATATGTACACCATGGAAATCAGCAAATGCCACGAATCAGGGCTCCTCCCTGCCTCCCGAGAGCCCATTGTTACCAGTACACCACTGGTTTCAAGGCATCCTTTCTTAAGGCCTATTCTGATCTAGCGCCTGCACAGTAACTCTGGAACCAATGCTTAAGGGACGGAACTTCCTGGTACTTGAATCATAGCAAGGGTGGTATGTTCTGAGAACCAAAGGTGGAGCCAGTAGCCTCCTGATTCTCTATCTTCCTCTTATGGCATGGGTGCCAGCTCCCCGAGCAGGTCAGTTCTGTGGTATCGTGGGAGTCATTCCCAGAGCCTCAGCCTACATTCCATTCTTCCAGCTCTTTAAATGCTTTTGTAAGCAACTGGTTCTCTGTGTTAAATTTCCTGTGCAAAACTAGCCAGAGAGGTTTATGTTATCTGGGAACAAACCTCAACTGATACACGAAGATGCCTTCATGTCATTTCTAAGATGCTTGCATCTACCCTTGGAGTGTAAGGGCACGGCAGGAAGCAGCACATTCTAACATCTTTAACTGAAGAGCAGTTACTAGAACTATCTAGAGAGGTGTGAGTAGGAAAAGGAGATCAGTAAGAATGGATGTGCTGGAGCTGGGTCATATGGGCTCCTGAGAGATAACTGTTACACTGTCAGAAATTTGGGAGCTTGTTAATTGCTGCCATTACTAAAATTTAATTGCATAAGCTTTTAATTCCATAAATTATATTGAAAACAAAGGTGACGAATATGAAACGGATTATTTTATCACTGTTTTACTGCATTTTATTGGTATCTATGCTTTGGGGGTTATTTACATCTGTATCCGTGTGGCGCGATTGCTATATTGTGCTGTGTGAGTTGGCATAGAGACCTATGGAGAAACACTGCCCACACACAGCGAAGACTTGAAGGTGACCTTTACCATTAGTCCTTCCCTTCGGACCATGCACTCACAACGGCCCCCCACCGCCTACATTATCCAGTCCAAGCTCCCGAGGCTGGCCCTCCAGCCTGGGACAGCCAGCCCCTGGCACCTTCTCCCATCATCGCATCTCATGCTCAGCCACCCTTCACTCAGCCCTAGAGAGCCAAGTGCGTCGGGCAGGTCCCGCGTCTAGCCCAGCTACACCTGATCAGATTTTGCCTTGTCGAGAGGCCCAACCTCCCCCCTAGCCTTCACCTGCCCGAGTTCTCTGTGTGGTCTGCACGTCCTCCAGGCTTCCACAGGGAAGGGATAGGGGCACCCGGGACCCTAGGCCTGCCGTCTAGGAGAGGGGGCTTCAGGGAAGGCTGGCTATACGTAATGTTGACTAGGCTGGCAGCCGCACACCCTTGGGGACAGTTTGGCGGGAACTAACCACGTTCCAGAAGGCCTCACTAGGGGCTCGTCTGCGCAGGCGCCCTAAGGAGCCTGTGGCGCCTCACGTGCCGAGCGTCCAGCGGGGCCTCTAGAGAGCGCCTCAGTCTCCTGCAGGGCGCGCAGGCGCAGGGCTGCCTTGGCGGGAACCGACCACGTGCCGGCGGCCCGTGTGCGCCGGCGCAGTGGGCATCCCGCGGTGCATTGTGGGGAAGCCCGCGCGCCTCAGCGGCTGTTGGTCGGGCAGGGCGGTTGGCTTCCCCGTGGGCTCTGAGGGAGAAGCGGAGCAGCCATGCAGGCCCCAGATGCAGGTGCAGCGGGAGGTGCAGGAGACCAGAGTGGCCGCAGAAGCCCTGATGGTCAGGGCGGCCCCAGTGGCCAGGGTGGCGCGGGCGCAGCCGGTGGCGCTCCTGTGGTGGGTGCCCCTGCTCCAGGGCAAGGTGGGGAGCCTGTGCCCGCAGACGCAAGGCCAGGAATCCAACTAACGCAACTGTATCCTTTAAGGCGATCCAGCTTTGGCTATGAGGCCAGGGGAGAGCAGAGAGGTAAAAGGGGTGGGGCAGAGCAGGGTACAGATGGGGGAGCAGGGCAGGGACCAATAACACCTGGAAGGGAAAGACCACAGGGGAGCAGGAGGAAGGCCAGGATGGCCTGAGGGGACAGGAGAGGGGGTGCGGAAGGCCTGAGAATGCAGGAGGTGGAGAAACAGGCCTGAGAGGGCCGAGGGAGAAGGCCAGGCTGAGGAGACAGAGTGCGGTGGACGTGGATGACCTGAGGGTTAGACTGAGGAGACGGACAGGGACAGGGGCCAGGACCTGAGATGACTGGGTGCATGCGGGGCTAGCCTGACAGCTGCCTGGGCGGAAGTGGGCCTAGAGGGTTAAGGAGGCTTGAGGGACAAGTAAAGCCAGTAGTGGATGATGCCTTAACCATTTCTCCTCCAGCGTTCTCACAGTCCCTTTCCCGTCTCCCGTGGAAGCGGAGATTGCTTGCAGATCCTTGGCTCCTCGTGAGGAACCCCAGCAGCAGGCCATTCATAAGGAGTTCCGGGTGGACGGCAGCCTCCTGATTGTGTCAGTTCTAGAAGGAGCTGGGGTGGAGGTGTGGCGATAGGTGCTCAGATGGAGGGGCATGGTAATGGAGACAGGGAGACACCTAAGTATTAGGTCAGAAGAAGAGGGGCGGTGTACCGGGCGTAGGCAGGGGTTCTTACTGCTAACTTGCTTTTCACTTTCCCTCACTTTTAGCAGATGGACCTCTGAAGATGGTCATCTCCTCCGAACTTCCTTTCTGTCCTTTCTTGACCAAGTTACCCTGATGTTGCGGAACATGAGGCGCTTTGTGCCCCTGTTGTACCTTAACTACCCGCCAGGAAACGGGGAATGAAGTGCAACCTTGTGTCCCGAGCCAGACGAGGCATCCTTTCCTGGGGCACTGATTCCTGGATTCATTGCCACTTTATTGTTGGAGCCTAACTTTTTGCCTATACTGTTCTTTCGGTGCTCGGGGCCCACTTGTTTTGTTTCCCTGTTGCTGGTGGAGGGAGATGAGTAAATATTTGTTATTGCAGAAAATAAAACTGAGCTATGATTCTGCGTCAGACCTTCTTTTCAGCGACACAACCTTCTAATTTTCATCCTTCGTCCTAGGGTTAGAGGGGAGGTTCTGGGATTCAGATATTCAAATAGTACAATGTAATTGAAGACTATTTAGGCAATGGAAGAAAATGAAAAGCATTGGGTCTTGCCATTTTGAAATTTATTATAGCTTTAAATTTGTATTTACACAGTAAATGCATACAAATCATATGAATGTATAGCTTACTTTTTGTAATTTTAACATTACCTTTTTCCTGATTTTTTTTTTCGGTTGACATATAAGCTTTTCCTTTCAAAAATCCTTCAGAAACTTAGGACTCTTGATCTGCACTTCACAATGGCTCTCCAGAAGATGTGCCCTCCCACCAGAATTCTGGTTTGCCAATATTCTTATCACCATTGCATTGACTTCCTGCCAAAATAAAATACTTCTTTTGTGTGAGAAGAGAAAACATCACGAAACACTAGAATAGGAAATCTGTGGCTCACTTGCCTTATTCCAGATCAGTGAAGAAAAGTGCTGGCACAATTGGTTAAGTATTTGAGCAAGATGGGTTAGCTCCCTCTAAAATATCCCGCAGTCTTGTTCAATTCACCAGTGAGTTCTAGTGCAGTCACTTCTGTAGATCGCATTGGATTCTCTACATGGGCAATCAGGTTGCCCGCAGATAAAGAACGTTCTACCTCTTCCGGTCTACGTGCCTTTCACTGCTTGATTTCTCTCCTCTTGATGCGTTGGATTTGTGGATTCTTTGCATGTCTGGTACTTTTTAAAGGATCGCACACATTGTGTATTTTGCCTTGAGCGACTACTGTATATTTTTGTATTCCTAAACGTATTATTGAGCTTTGTTCTTGAATGCCGTCAAGTCACCTGAAAACAGTTTAATCCTTTACATTCTTTGCTTTTGAACATCTGCTAGGTGGGATAGGAGCAGTTTTTAGCATAGGATTAATTTTTCCCACACTATTGAGGTAAGCTACTTCTGCGTGACTTGCCCAATGCCACCGGAATTAGAGATTTTTGTTGTTGTTGTTGTTGTGAGGTGAAACCACAGCAGATTTTAGTGTAGGACTAATTTATTTCCCAACTACTGGGGCAAGATCCTTCTGAGTGTTGCTGCATTAGGAGATTTTTTATTCTGGCAGTAGGGACAAAGTGCTCTTCCTGGTCCTCCTTGGACACTGAGCATAGTTGCTTTAACCCTGTCTGGTGGCCCTTTCCCAGGCCTAGGGTAGTTCCCCCACGTGCGCGTGCTGATCCATGGTCTGCTGAATACTCCAAGGGACCCTCTGTAGGCGGCCAGGGTTCTCTCTGTCTGCAGCTCTTGATCTATAGTACGCCGGACTTTGGTCTGCTTGTCCCTCAGTCTCCCAGCAAAGACTGGAATCAGCCTGCCGCCCAGGCCTCACAGATGAACTGCTGAAGCTGCTGGGCTGCTTTGAAACCCCAGTCAGGCCTCTGTTCAAAACCCTCAAATGAGCTCCCCTCCTATTCAGAGTCAAAGCCAAGCCCTTACGGTGGCCTAG
Organism: Eulemur rufifrons; assembly: GCF_041146395.1. Taxonomy (NCBI): domain Eukaryota; kingdom Metazoa; phylum Chordata; class Mammalia; order Primates; family Lemuridae; genus Eulemur; species Eulemur rufifrons. Next base: position 11,000,358 of record NC_091012.1, on the reverse strand, counting down.
AAAATCCAGTGTGGCCCATTTCCTCTCTTGTCTCATCCACTCCCACTCTCCCCCTTGTTCAATCCACCCCAGACCCACTGGCCTCCTCACCCTTTCGGAAACACACCAGGCCCACTCCCGCCTCAGGGCCTGCACATTGTCCTTTCCTGTCTGGAGCTATTGCCCTCCGGTTTCACCTGGCCCCTCCCTGACCCTCTGCGGGTGCTCCTCAAATGTCACCTCAGTGGCTACAACGCATACTCTATGGGTTATGGGCACACTTACAACTTTCACTCAAATGGTACAAAAGCAATTTATGAAATGAGAACGTGCGTACTCCCGTGTTATTCTGAAATGACATTTTATAAAACGTCACCCCCTCAGAAAGGCTTTTCTGGCCACCGTGTTTAAAATCGCATCCCGCCTGCCCTGCATTATCTCCAGCTCCTGGAACAGTGCCAGCCTGGCACAGAGTAGCCCCAGACCAAATTGCTACTGATCAGACCGTGGTCCCTCTATCACCCAAGTGTTTTTAAATGCCATTCTCTTGGCCCAGAACACTCCTCGCCTGCCCTGGCTTCCCTCCTTCGCCCTGCTTTAACAGGTTAGGATGCGAGGTGGGTTGGTGCATCATGTTGGAGATACACCAGGACGGTAAGGAGCTGTCCAATTTCTAGGAGTCGGGTATCATCGAAACCATGGGAGAGTTTTAAACAACAGTGTAGCGGCACGATCCACCTTGTATCTTAGCAGGATCTCTCTGCCTCTGATGCTGAGAATGGGCTGCAGGGAGCCAGGGCAGAAGAAGGGAGACCGGCACCCAGGTGAGAGACGATGGCACCCTGGATCTGGGTGGGGGCAGTGGCGGTGAGGAGCAGGGGACAGATTCTGCGTGTATCTTGAAGGTAGAACCACCAGGATCTGCTGACGGGCTGGATGTGGCCCTGCACCTCCTGAAATGCTCGGGACCCTGCAGTGAGTTACCCTTTCTCACAGAACGGGAGTCCAGCTCATCCAGGGTCTGACGGGTCTGTCCACATGTCCCAAAGACACAGGCACGCGCCGACTCCAGTTTCCCAACATTTAATTAGGCACACACATTACAGGAGCAAAGGAAAACTCGTGCAACTGAAGAGAGAATGGAGGTCTGGGACCATGAGACGGGGCCAGATCCCTCAGGGGAGGCAGAAGACACGGAGCAGTAAGGCACTGCTGCCTCAGCCCCTTGGGGTGGGCGTAAGACAGGGCAGCTGAGGAGGAGTGGGTCCAGAGCAAGTGCGGACCACACGGGAAGTTTTGCAGTAGGGCGGGGAGAAGGAGCATCCTGGAGCCCCAGGTCAGGCCCCAGCTCAAGCCTGGTTATAAACTTCTGGGTGCTCAGAGAGAAGGGCCCCGTAAGAATGTACAGTCTGCCCCCCAGGATGTTTCCAGGGGACACTGTGGCTCAGCTGCAGCGGGGGACGCCTAGACACAGGCAAGACCTATACATGAAAACAATGAGAGAAATTGGAGAGCATCTAAATCAATGTAGAAGCATACCATGCTCATGCTCTTCCAATCATAGAAGATAGTAAGATGTCAGATTTTCCCCAAACCGATCTATAGATTCAGTCAACATCCCAGCAGGCATTGTTGTAAAAATTGGTGAGCTGAGTTACAAATTTATACAGGAATACAAAGAACCTACCACAGCGACAAAAATTTGAAGAACAAAGTTAAAGGACTAACATGGCCCAATGTCAAGACTTACTCTAAATATACAGCAATCAAGACAGGGTAGAGTTGGTGCCAGGGCAGACACATAGACCCATGAAACGGGATTGGAAGTGCCCGAGTAGACCTACACACTTATCTGGCCCACTGATTTTCACCAAAGGTGGCGAGACAAGTCAATGGGGGAAAGGATAGTCCTTTCAATGTCTATCGTTCTGGAAGAACAGGATGTCCATATGGACAAAACATGCCTACAGAACCGTGTATGTGTGTGTATACACACCCATACACACGTGTGTAGAGCTCATGCTCTCAGGAACCCTGGTCCGTGCGGGAGACTGGACTTTGTTGCATGCCAGCAGCTTGCAAGGGAGTCTTTGAAACATACAGGAAGCGTGTGTGGGCAGTAGAGAGGGATCCCCGCCCAGGGAAGGCGGGCTGCTCTGCATCCCCGAGGTCGATGAGCGGGAGAGGGACTAGGCGTGTGTTTGAGTAGGACAGCAGCCCCATCCCCAAGACACCGCAGGAGGGGGACTTCTGGGTGGGTCACAGGCTCCAAGGACGGGAAACCCTGGGCAAGAGCATGAGCTCGGGAAGGAGTCAAAGGAAGGCTTCGGGGCAGGGGCTCTAACCTGCGCTGGGAACACCGGCTGGCACAGGCCTTCCTTTCCTCAGCGCTGGCGACTGAGTGAAGCCACTGCGCTGGCAGAGGGGCAGGGCGAGGCTGGCACCGAGGAGAGAAGCCCATGTGTGTGCCAGGGGCTGCTGAGCTTGCCCTGGTCACTCTGGGGAACATCTGGGGGCTTTGGGGTCGGTCCCTGAGGCCAGGCCCGAGAGCAGAGGTGGCCTGCCCTCCTTGCACAGGCTGGCCAAGCTGTGCCTTCCAGATAACCCTGCAGGAGGAACCCTGGCCAGGAAGGCATGCCGGGATCACGCCACCAGGTCCCCACCTCAGTGACAAGACCCTGGTGGCAGCAGCGGGAAAATCACAGGTGGAAAGGAGAAGGGTGGGGAGGCCGGGGCAAAGCTAGCCATGAGTCCAGGAGGCACCCAGACAGGGCGACTGGGGAGGTGGCATCCCGTGTACTCCCCGGGACCCGTGGCCTGGGCCTCCGCTGTGCCCGATCACAGGTTCTGCTGCATGACCGCACCCAGACAGGCTGGGTCAGTCTGAGCCACTGACTGCCACGGCCAAGCTCACAGACCCCATGCGCCAAGCCTAGGCGACAGGAGAAGACACGGGGTGCGTGGCCTTGGTGTTGGGGATTCAGAGTGTGGGAGAGGGGGTGGACACCCGGGAAGGAGGGGCCGGTTCTGGTGACACGGTCATCTTGTTTGAGTCTCTCGTGTGTTTGACCCACCGTGCAGGGGACACAGAGCACACACCAGACCCCTTCTGCCTGCGCTGCTGCTGCTCCCGAGGCTTCTGGCCTCCGTCAGAGGACTTTTCTTCCTCTTTTCCTGTTTTGCTGATAAAACACACGGGATCCTTGTGAGAAAGAAGTCGAGGAAGGCAGAAAGAGGGCATTGCAGGTGGCCTGTATGTGCACCACAGCAGGTCCCTCACAAGGACGCTGACGCCTTGGCGTGTGGCCGCCCACAGCTGTTTGTGCTCCTACAGCTTCTCTACCCGACGTGCAGGTGGCAGCGTGCAGCCTGCGGGGGCCGTGACCACACACCCCGTGAGTCTGGGCCAACTCCAGGCAAGTGCAAAATGTATGCAAGGCCAGAGGCTCAACTCCATAGCCTGCCCGAGCGTATTGAAAATAGGAAAACAATAGAGCAGCTATATGTCTTTCCTTCCTAGCTTTGTCATGTGGATACTGATATATGAACGTGCTATTTTATGGCATTCCCAGTAAATAGTTTCAGCCTTCAGGAATAGAAACTGTGCGTTTCCTGGGGCTTCTCCCATCCCTCGGCACATGCCTTTACACTGCTGCTGGCATGTCCACCTCGGATGGAAGCCTACCTGTTCCACATTATTCTTAATGGCTGTGTAATACTCCACAGAATGTATAATCCACAGGTATGTTAGCCAGTCCCCTGTACACAGAACTTTCCATTGTTTTTAGGATGTTAGTATTACAAACAGTGCTGTGATGAATGTCCTGGTACATTTTCTTTTTCTTTTCTTTTTTGCAATTCGTTGCATACAATAGGTTTCTATAAGGGGAATTGCTGGGTCCAAGAATAAGCCCCTTTGAAAGTGTTTGATGTCTATCACCAAATTGTCCACAAAAAAGTTTGCAGCCATTTAAACCCTGATTGCATATGAAAGTACACATTTTCTTACATCCCACCCCAAACAGAATATTACTATTATTTTATTTTATTTATTTATTTATTTTTAAATTTCAAATTATTAAATAAGGGGGCACAAGTCTTATTGATACATGGATATCTTGTACAATGCTCAAGCCAGGGCCTTTGGTGTGCCCATCACCAGAACAGTGTTCATTCTGGGTATGTTTCTATCCCACACCCACCCTCCTGCCCTCCCCCATTCCTGGTGTCTCAAGCCCTTTATATCTCTTTGTGCCTGCGCGTACCCATCTATCAGCACCCACTTATTAGTGAGAACCTGTGGTGTTTGGCTTTCCATTCCTGAGACACTTCACTTAGGATAATGGTCTCCAGTTCCATCCAAGTTGCTGCAAATGACATTATTTCATTCCTTTTGATGGCTGAGTACCACTCCATAGGGTATACATACCACATTTTCTTTATCCCCTCATGAACTGAAGGGCACTGGGGTTGATGCCGCACCTTTGCAATCGTGAATTGTGCTGAGACTGCAGGTGTCTTCTCAATAAAATGACTTCATTTCCTTTGGGTAGACACCCAACAGTGGGGGAGGAGGAGGTGTGGGCTCCTTAGAAGAAAAAAAGGCAAGACACTTTAACTGGGAGATTATACACACAAGCCCAGAGAAGGACCCTCACGCACTGTTGGTGGGAATGTAAAACACTGTAGCTGCTACGGAAGACAGCATGGTGGGTCCTCGAGAGGTTAAAAATAGAAATGCCGGATGATCCACCAATTCCACTGCTGGCTATATGCCCCAAAGAATTGAAAGAAGAGTCTTGGACAAAACAGAGATCTGTAGACCCAAGTTCATTGAAGCATTGTTCACAATAGCCAAGAAGTGGAAGCAACCCAAATAGCCATCAACAGATGAATGGATAAACCAAATGTGGGACATACGTACAATGGAATACTATTTAGCCTTAAAAAATAAGCAAATATCCTGTACGCTATAACACGGATGAATCTTGAGTACATCACGCTAAGTAAAATGAGCAAGTCACAATGAGACAAATACTGTATGATTCTTCTTCCGTGAGATCCATACAGTAGTCAGATTCACAGAGAAAGTCATCCAGATTCTTTCAGAAAGTCGAGCGGCGGGCGAGGGGGTGCAACAGGAGCCTGTTGATTAAGAGGTATAGAGTTTGATCCTGGCAAGGAGAACAATTCTGGAGATCTTTTGAACAACAATGTGAATATATTTAACACTACTGAACTGTACACTTAAAATTGCACGTTTTAACAAGTACTTAACATGGTACATCTTGTGTTATCTGACTTTACCACAACTTTAAAAAAGAAAAAAAAAAAAAAAAAGAAGGAGTACCGTTGATGGGACAGCATACACATTCATCCAGATGACAAATTCATGGCCAAATATATCTGCCTGCCTCCCTCCCTCCTTGCCTTCCTTCCTTTCTATCATCTGTCATATCCATCTATCTATTGTGAGAGAAGATGAAGTAACTGAGGCTAGGGCTTTCTAAGGTCGAGTCAGGAGATTGTGAGAGGATTGCACCCACAGCTGCTAACGGACAAACCACAGTATGTTGCCATACTCCTGGATAAACCACTGAAGTCAGTTTCTGCCGGCCTTCAGCATCTCGCAGCTGGGAGCACCCTAACTCCCTAACCAATCAGAACAAGCTTGCCATTGAGCATTTCCGCCCGGCCAATGAACCGCCTTCCAAAACAACTTTTGTGTGTGTGTGTGTGTGTGTGTGTGTGTGTGTGGAATCTGCTATAAAAAACCTCTTCTGTGCTGCCATACGGGACACTATTCAGGGCTGCCTTGATTCAGCATACTCAAATTGCAATTCTTTGTTTCCCGAATAAATGCTGTTTCCTTACACCTCTGTGTGAAACTTCTTTTTTTAGTTAACACCATCTACCTAGCCATTTCTGTCACCTCTGTTATACATCAAAGGCAAGTTAGTTATCGTGGAACAATACGGACACATTTATTGCAATCGAGAAACAAAGTTCACCGTTTTCTGATAGAAAGTTAGGCTAGTTTCCTGGTGATGTAGGTTAGTTGGCACTTGTACTTCAAACACAAACACAATATACACGAAGTCAGCTATTTTACCCCTTGCAAACCTTAGACTCTTGATAGCAAATCTTTTCAACTACCATGTCGAAAACATTTGAGGGGACATAGTTTTTTAAAAAAATATTTTAGGAGGTGTGTGAGCTAAGAAATATTTGAAGAACACAGGTACACGGGAGGAGAGACCTACCAACTTGGAAAGAAGCGTAGAGCCCCACACAGGCAGGCTGTGAATACAATGTCCCCTCTGGGCACTGACACTCTAGAGCAGCGGTCCCCAACATTTTTGGAACCAGGAGCCGGTTTCCTGGAAGAAATTTTCCCATGGACGGGGCGGGGGCGGTTCGGGGGAGGCAAAGATCAGACGGTGATGCCTGCGACCAGGAGCGGCTGTAAACACAGATGAAGATTCGCTCCCTCGCCTGCTGCTCACCTCCTGCTGTGTGACCAGGTTCCTAACCTTCATGGAAGACAACTTTTCCAGCGGTGATGCTTGGCCCAGTTCCTAATGGGCCACGTCCTGGGGGCTGCGGAAACCGCAGCTCTAGAGCACGTAGATTAGCTCACACTTGCTTAATCTAATGTTTTTCAAACTAACAAAATGCATTTGTTTTAAGACAGCAAGCAGACATTACGCTACCTGAAAATGTCCTTCATTCTCTCCCATTAGTTTGGACTACGGAACTTTAATGTATTAGACAGTCATTCTTTTCAATATAGTCATGCACCGCATAAGGACGTTACCGTCAACCACAGACTGCATATACGACGGCGGCCCTGTGACGGAGTGGAAAAATTCCAATCGCCTCGGGTTGTTGTAGCAGTCCTAGTGTCCTAGGGCACCACAGTACCTTTTCTATGTTTCGATATGTTTAGATATGCAAATACTTACCACTGTGTCACAATTGCCTACAGTATTCAGTATTGTCACCTGCTGTACAAGTGTGTTGCCTAGGAGCAGTAGGCTGTCCCACAGACCGTGAGAGTGTAGTGGGCTATACCATCTAGGTGTGTGTAAGTACACTCTGTGATATTCCCACCAACAACACACTTCCCATAACATATCCGTATCGTTAGGCAACGCATAACTGTATTTCTGAGATGTAGAGTGTTATAAATTTGATGACATGGCCCTATAGTGAGGAAGCACAGATAGAGATATGGAATTTGAGAGAAATATCCAGTATCTTCACACTGAAATCCAATACTCTTCGTTATTCCCAATGAAAATATTGTCGTTGGATGGATGGGTGGATCATAAATGATTTTCTGATGTGGGATCGTTTCTCCAAATAAAATCTTACTGCCTGCCTCATCTCCCCCAAAGAGCACATGGAAACGGAGGATCAGAGGTCTTCCCACTTCCTGACGTGATCTGTGGAAACCTCAGTGCTCTTGGTTTATACCTTGGGAATCACAGGTCTTGACCAACATGGCTAGGGTCGCCCTGTGCTTTTCTCAGTGCACGCTCACTTAAAGCTATCAAAACAGCACCAGTCACAAATGCTGTAACTGCTTATCTATCCAGACTTCGTTACAATATGCTTCCTCAGCATTGCAAAGGCTCATAATTTCTCATGGTCACAATTCCCCGTTTTTACACATTTCCACCAGACTTCCTCTCTGATTTTCTTTTGGTTTACATTAATAAAATCATTGAAAGATTTGGGATCCGGTCCCTCGTTGTGAATTTTCTCTCTCCACAGCAATTAAAAACTCTGGTGATTTATGCATCCATTAGGGGGTTATTAAAAGAAAATCCCTTGCAAAATATTTAGCAGCCTCGCATAGACCAGAACTTACTTTGAATCAGCACATCTGTGATAAAATGAGCAATCTTTATCACAAACTTACTGAGACAGATCAAGACCCTCAAATTCCCGGGGATCAAAAAAGTTGGAAAATTTACATTCAATATAGTTTGAGTTTTATCAAGGGGCGACATGCTGCAACACTCTCATTGCAAGTCAACCCATATGTTGCCTTTGATCACCCTGCTTTTCAGAAACTAAGAAATTTGGCTTTAACTCTCGCTCTGTGTCCTATGAAACACTCAGTGATGTTCCCAAGATTTCGATGGATTTCCAAGGGACTCCCAAACCAATGATCACCTCTAGCTCCAATGTCCTATCACCACTGAATTCTTCCTTTACTGTTCCCCTGTACCATAAGCAAGTTCTCTCCTCTGCCGTGTCATATGCCCAAATAGGAAATTCTGTCATTTCCTGAATTCCCCAATTTTCTTAACCCTAAAAGGCGCCCCCCCCCCGCCACACACACACGCTCACACACTCACAAGTGAGATGTGATTATGTAAAGACCTGACTTAAGTTGGAAGGAGATGGAGAGGGTTCATGCTGCGGCAATGCAAACAATATAAAATGAAATGTTAGACACGCCTATTATTGAAGTACATTTTATCATATGCCCGAGTCAGTCTTGCTCTCCGTCCATTGTCTCTTTCTCCTCCCTTTTAAGAGCAACCACCAAAACATCCATTCATCTATGTGGATATATGTTTGTGTATTTTTCTCTGAGAAAAGAAAAAAAAATGATGGGAGAGTTACAAACCAACTTCATAATAGAACTCACAGGAGATCATGACATCAAGCATGGGACAGAACCCAATTTTAATTTAGACACGTTTGATTTCCTCCCAAAGAGGAAAGAGTCATTCTTGCTGAGGAAAGGTTAGGTCAACCCACATAATTCTGGAAAGGAGGAAAAAGAGTGAGGAGAGGGGGAGGGAAAGGAATTTTATATTCAGATTCTTTTCATGAATTATAAGATGTGCGAATAAAGGTTTTGAACCATTAAAATGTGCTTTGTGCTGCCGAACTGTTTCTTTGACCCTGACACCTCACTGAAACTGAATTACCTGTTCCCTAGCCTTTTAACCAGGTTAAAAACAAGTATCAATTATGAAATTCAACTGACTGGGAAATAAGGAGGGGGACGACGAGAGGACAGGTAGCTAATCACGTTGTGTGACGTGTCTGATAGTCACTGCTTCACTCCTACAGACGCTCAAGTTATGACTAGGGCATTAGAAAACACCACGGTATTCTAGAGGTATTTGTTCTTTTTATTTTCTTGACGAAATGTTTCAGTAAAATTCATTTTCTCTCGCTATCACTTTCTCGATTTTTGAAATGAAAGTGTGCGCAAAGATTTTCCCTCAGTATGCTTCACGTGTGATTGGTAACCGTCCGTCATCTCCTTTCTTGCCTGGGACTATTTGCCAAGTGAATTATTGACACAAGCTGCCACAAAGGAGTATCTTTGTGGTTCTGCCTCGCATCCTGCAGTACCCGTGCAGGACAACAAAAGCCGTTTGCTGACAAGTTTTCATTGTCTTTTCTTTTCTTCCTGCTACATTCTTTCCCTCGGTTTCATGTGGACGTGAGAGCGCACTTTACCATGTTTTTTCCTTTTATCCTGAAGTAGGAAAGGAAGAATTTACTGTAACTTATGCAAACGTCTGCAGGTGACCTGTGGCACTCACTGCTCTTTGTGGTCCTCGTTTCGTCAGCACCCAGGTCACACCCTGTCACTCTTGCCCTCTTCATCTTTCCATCCCTTGCCGTCAGCATCCCAAGCAGAGCTTCACTCACCTTCCTCCCCATTTGCCACGCTGGTTTCCTCTTCTGATCAGCAGACACTAAATCAAGAGGGCAGGATCAAAGCCCCCCGCCAGGCCAGATAACCGAGACTCTATCAAAGCGGGGTCTTGAGAAACCATCTGATCAAGGAAAAGGCTCTTTCAGAGAAAATAATTTTAAGATTTCCCAGTGCCTTACATTTTATTGGGTGTGATGTTTAATTGGGTAAATGGTCTATCAAATGTAATGTCTAATCTTGTATATTATGGCAGGATTCGTGACATTAATGGACAGTAACATAGTTTCTCTGGGGAAGTATGCGAAAATATTAATTTTGATCAACTAAAAATTTCATAACCTGCTATCACATTAATTACATTTAACTTAATTTTTTGCTTTGATCCTGCTGGATTTTGTCGACCTTTTGTTGTAATGATGGTGGTTCTGAAAAAAGAGTTTAGTTGCATGAAAGCTAGAAAAGGCTACCTGAAGACTGACTCAGTTCGTTCTTCCCGCAAAACACATCGCCCCCAACTTCATGACTTCAAGCCGGCATTTATTTCTGGTCTCAGTTGTGGGCATCGCCTGGGCAGTTTTTCTCATTTAGGCTGACCGGCTGGGGCTGGATGATGTAGGACACCTTCACGCACCCGTCCAGGTTGGCTACGATGAGTGAGGGGGCTGCCTCTTCTCTCCACAGATCCCTCATCCTGTAGGAGGTCAGCCCCAGCTCGATCACATCACGGTGACAGAGGGCTCCCCCGTGGCAAGAGAGGGCAAAGCCCAAGGTGCAAGTGCTTCAAGAGTCTCTGCTTGTGGCAAGTTGGCTCTGTCCCTTTGGCCGGTACAAGTCACAGGGTGGAGCCCACGCCTAAGCGAGGGAGAAGTTGGCTTCACCCCTTGTCGGGAGGAGCAAACGGCAAAGTCACCGTACAAAGGCACATATGGGGGTGGGAGGAATTTGTGGTCACTTTGCCAACCACCACAAAGGCTATCATTATTTCTTGTCTTCATTACTTTATAGCCCTGTCTTATTGTGTAGCTTACCAGTATCCATTTCTTGGAAAGTTTAAATAGGGTACTTCTGCATTTGTGTTTTGGAAAGGTGAACATTTTGCTAAATAAATTTAAAGTCAGAATTTTACTTGTTCATTTAAAATCAGATAAAATTCCTAGATTTTGCTCTTCTGAGTTCACAGCAGAGCTATGAATGGCCTTTGAAGATATGGAAAACCTGCTTATCCAGCTGTTGCCAAGGTCTTAGTTGGGGGACAGTCAATATTTCTTGCAATTCTCAAGTAAGCAACGTGAATGTTAGAAATGTTGGATGCTCTGGTCATATCAACAAATGCGATCTGTGCGGCATTACTATGATGTATAAGGAATCCATCTAATGGGGAATGCTCAGCATTACTCATCTCCCACAGTGTACGTGATTATGCTGTTTCTACCACAGTGGTATCAGTAGATTCCTTGTTGACATTGATTGCCTTATCAAGATTTATCACTTGGCTTCACACGGCATTAAAATAATCACCAGCCAAAATAGGATATGTGTTCAATCTATTTATCTAGAATCTTTACACAACACAGTACCCTGAGTTAGGTTCAGATTACTATCACGCCTGGTACATGCTGCTTGTTTCGTGACTTGATTTCATGAATATTACAGCTTTTCACATGATCACCATAATTTATCTTCCCAAACTGACCTTTCCTTGATAGTTTCTCTAAGACCATACATCTCTGAAATTTGATTCTCTTTTCTTCTCTATTCCAGGTACTGCCTTACTGCTATAATACAACCAAACTCTATCCCTAATTTACACGAGAATAGATGTGCTATCTCTGGAATTACCGCTCAATGGCTTCAATTTTTATTTTGCACGGTTAACATAACTTTAAAGTTGGAAACCATAGCCCTAGAAACAGTTAGCAAATACTTGGGCCGCTCTTTGGGGAAGTGCAGGAACTTCCCAGAGGGATGGCTCATTGCCCTGGCTGTGGGACATATAGAGTCAGGCAGCTAGGAGACATATACATTTTCATTTTTTTCTGGCATAGAAATATCATCTGTATTTCCATTCACAAGTGACATTGTTGCATCATTTATAGTTGACCTTACGATTGTTCATTATCCCACTTTTTTCACATATGTAAAATCATTACTAAAACATAGCAGAATATAGGTATCATCGTTATCATCATAGCCTCAGGGGAAAATATTAGGGATAAACTGGGAAAATAATAGATGATAATTGCAGTGCAAATGAGGTTTCTGCCATCTTAGAAGTATCTTTACTTGTTTGAGGCAAAAGCTGTAAGTATTTTGTCAACTAAAGCAACGATTTCCACCCCACTGATGTAGGGATAACACATCTGCATTTATCACTCTAGCGACAACATACAAAACTCATAGTCTCTCACATCACCGCAGTTGCTGAGAACAGTGATTGAGTCACCATGTTTCGTAGGCTTTGGGGTAACAAAGTTAAAAGCCACATAGGTGTACTAATTGCCGATGGCCAGCCACTAAGACCTCTGAGTGCAAGCTGCGCTGTGTTTACCCCAGAGCCCACGACTCTTGCTTGCTTGCTTCCTTATTCTCTCTCTCTCTGTCTCTCTCTCCCTCTCTCTGTCTCTGTCTCTCCTCTCCCACTCTCTTCTCTTTTTCCCTTCTCTCTGTACACTCTCCCTCCTACCCATTCCCTCCCTTCCTTCCTTCCTCCCTGTATTTGGCTGTAGAACTTGGTTACTTAGTAAGTAAAATATAAGGCAAGGGTTTTCTGGGTGACAACTCCAAAAACAGTAGTAGGTGGTAGAAAACTCCAGGGCTCCATTCCTCCACAGAAGCAACTAATGAGCTGGCAAAAACCGTCAGAATCAACGTTTGCAGAACGCTGGAATCTAGTCAAAAAGTTGCAACCACCAGGGAAAGAACTGGCGAAGAAAGGAGGTGCTGCTGTTGTGGTAGGAGAGCAGTGACATCTCCCAACAGCCAGATCAGCAGAAGCCGTGAGGACCACCGCCAGCACACCTGGCCCAGGCGGCTAGTGCCAGCGGCAGCAGTGTGGACCTTCTTCCCAGAGAATTTTGGTTGTCCTTCTCAGCCTGTGCGATGGCTCCCTGAAGAGCCAGCAAAAGGGCTGTCCTTTGTTTCACCTGACTCTTAAGAGTTCCCAGGGCCAGGGACTGGGGGAGGAGTTGACTAGAAACAGGCAGGAGGGAACATCTGGGGTGGTGGAAACGCTCTATATCTCAGTCGTGCTGGTGGCAACCGGCTGTATGCACCCGCAAAAATTCACAGGACAGTACACCAAAGAGGTGTGAATTTTACAGTATGAAAATTGTACCTCAATAAACCCGAGTTACAAAACAAATACAAGTAAACAAAAGTAAGGAGTAAAATAGTAAAGAGCAATACCTGGGGGGCAGGATTGGATGCCAGCCGAGGACAAAGGGAAGTCCCAGGATGACAGCTGTGCAGTCAGTCGGCCTAGACAGAACCAGCCCGACAGACAGGACAGAGGACACTAAGGGAGATAGTTTAAAGTATTATCTCCATTATGAGATTACGGAAACTAACCAAACGAAAAGAAACCAGGCCATTTTTGACACGGCCGGGGGTGGGGGGAGCCCTCAGAAATGAATAGAATCTAATAGAACCAGAAAGGGAGGGAGGAGGGGAAGGCAGAGCAGATAGTGCTGTAGAAGAGCTACCTTCTCAACGACTCGTCAGTAATTAATGTTTATGAAATATGAATCAGGAAAGAAGGAAAAAAGACAAAAGAGAGAGGGAAAAAACACGAGAGAGAGTTTCCTGGCGGAGCCCGGTGGACACCCGCAGTTTGGGAGATGGGTCAGAGAGTCCGGTGGCGGCGGTTTGCAGGGCAGAGGACCAGAGAGAAGAGCTGCAGAGGGAGAGACCCCTGAGCATCCGCAGAGGGTCCCGCCCGAGTAGTGGTGCAGTTGGCAGACAGGCTACTGATGAGCACAAGCGTTGTGAGGGAACTACGCTGAGGCCAGGGGAAGGACCCCCTCAACCCCGCTGAGAAAATGCAACGTAACTCTGCCCAGTGCCCAAGCAGGGCAGCGACTGGTGGCTGTTCCCACCCGCCAGGACGGAGAACCTCATCATCGGCCAGGGCGCACAGAGGGGTCTCGCCTCGGCAGCGTGGGATAACTCATCCTACACTAAGAGCTGCCCCGGTCCCACGCGGCACATCTTCAAAGCAAGACTGCAAAGCAAGGATCAAACTGCTTCCCAGTAACTTAACAGCATCCCAGAACACAGCTCATGGACATGTCTAGGAAAACAGAAATACCCAGCAGTCAAGGGAAACGCCGCAACATCTCGCATCCAGTTGAAAACTACCAGGGGTGCACAGAAGCAGGAAAATGCAACCCCTTACCAGGAGAGAAACCAGGCAGCGAAAGGCGTCCAGATCGGCGAGGAAGAAGAAAACCTGCCTTTGTTTGCAGACATGACCGTCTACCTGGAAGATCTGACAAAGGAGCGACTAGACGGATTAGTGAGTTCAGCAAGTTTGCAGGACACGGCGTGTTTTAGAGAGAGTAAGGACAAATGCAAACTATTAATGAAAATAAGAACCTTAATTCTCCCTGTTGAAGATTAAGGGAAGAGACTCCTCCTCCTCTCATTTGTCAAAGCAGCTGTCGCCAACCTTTTTGGCACCAGGGATCGGTTTCCTGGAAGACAATTTTTGCATGGACCTGGGGGTGGGGGACAAGGCTTTGGGGTGATTCAAGCACATGGCATTCATTGTGCACTTTATTTCTATCACTATGACGTGGTGATATATAATGACATGATTATACAACTCACCATAACGCAGAATCAGTGGGAGCCCCTGAGCTGCTTTTCCTGCAACTAGGCGGTCCCATCTGGGGGTGACGGGAGACAGTGACTGATGTGGCAGGAGGCGGACGGAGCTCAGGTGGTGATGGGAGCCTTGGGGAGTGGCCGTAAATACAGATGAAGCTTCGCCCGGTTCCTAACAGGCCACAAGCCGGTACCGGTCCGCAGGGCTTGGGGACCACACTGTGCAAGCATTCACTCCAGAGAATTTTAAAGTTCTTCCTCTGTCTCTTTTGAAAAGGATGTAGATGTTCTTAAAAGCTAAAAAGCTTCTTGGCAGCTCTGTGACCCAGGAAGGTCTTTTTCAAGGACCTAGGAGCCCTCGCTTTGAGATGTAAACATCAGGGGAGAAAGCAGCCCCATCGCCCAGTTTCTGTGGGAGGACTGAAGCCTAACGTCAGTGGGCACCTTGCTCCCATTTGCAAATGTAGCTCCTTTCATAACGATATGAGAACTCTTTACTATCTTTTTTTCTTTTTATTGGATGAAGTCTGTTGTGCTAGTCTGCTCAGGCAGCTGTCATAAAGAACCACGGACCAGTTGGCTTAAACAGCAGACATTTGCTTCCCGCAGTTCTGCAGGCTACATGTCTTTGGTGAAGGTGAGGGCGAATTAGTCTTCTGACGAGGGCTACCTTCCTGGCTTGTGGATGCCTGGGTCCTCACAACACCCCGCCCCAGTGGGTGTGTGCTGAGAGAGAGCACGAGGGCTCTCTTAGAGTCTCTTACAAGGACACTAATCATGTTGGATGAGAGCCCTGAACCTAAGACCTCCCCAGAGCCTTAACTACTCCTGCTCCTCTAGAGGCGCCAGCTCCAAATACAGCCACACTGGGGGTCAGGACTTGCACATAGGAATGCAGGGGCAGGGAGAGGACACACACATTCAGTCTGTAACACCAGTTAACTAATACAGATGGTCACCCCAATTACCAGGTAAATTTCCAGTGAACTATGGGCCAGAGATGGTGCCGCCAAGTCATCTCACTTGCCGAGCAGCCACTGTCAGTCTTGAGGGCCTGTGTGCAATGGGTCGTCGTATCCGCTTGGCTCGGGAAAAGGGGGAGATTTCTTTCTGTCTTTGCAATCTTTAGCAGATCGCCCATGATGGGCATCACACTCTGGTGCAAGGCTCATGCAGTAATAAAACTGTTTTCCACCTTCGTGGAGACGCTTCCCAACTTGGCAGCTGATTTTTTTTTTAATTATATTTTGCCAACACTGCACCTCCCTCCCCCAAAACACTGAACCAATTGTCCAGGCACTTTTCTTCACTGATCTGAAACCAGGAAGCCACAAAATTTTTATTCTAGTGTTTCTGGATTGTTTGCTCTTGTCATGCAAACGAAGTTTCTTAAATTTTCCCCTGGATGCAGATCCTGCCATGACAAGGATGTGGGGAAACCGGCATTCTGGAGAGAGGGCACAGTTTCTAAAGAGCACCTTTGCATGGCAGACCCAGAGCCTTAAAGAAATACAACAGTAAATAGAAAGTAATTGTACCTGTTGGGATCCATGTGAAGGAAACAACCCTTCATGCAGAGATGTTTATACAGGACTCCCTGTGAATCCTTATGTGTGACAGGGGAAAAATGGAGAACAAGTTATGTGCTCAACAACTACACTGAAATGCATCTTTTATGCATCCATTCACGAACATGGCTTTGACGCTCTTTAGAAAGAGATGAAGCTCCCAGGTCACCATGAAAACATTTCAGGGAAAAACCCTAATATTAAACCTGCAAAACCTTATATGTTTATATGACTGCTGTACATTTAATGTATAATAAAACTATAAAAGTACAAAAGTATTTCAAAATGCTGACGGGTAGTTAATGCTCAGACAGTACCCAGACCCAGTTGCTTGTCATCTTCTTGCGTTTCCTAAACTATCTTCAATTACCCTGCACTACTTGACTCTCTGAATCCCAGAATCTCTGTGCCAACCTGAGGACAAAGATGAGAAAACCTGGACGGGCAACAGCTGAAAAGAAACTCAAACACAGAAAAGTAGCTATGTTCTATTTTCAGCGACAACAAACATTTACACAGCAATCCGCACAAGTGGGGAGAGAGCACCCAAGGGCCAGTGCCCAGCGCCAGCCCCAGCCCCAGCCCCAGCCCTGAGGCCATTCGACCTAATCCTTGGGTGGCTTGCTTAGAGCGCCCTCGTCAGGCGCCACAGGCTCAGCACAGGCTTAACCCTTAGGGGGCTCCAGGCGTCCATCCCTGCCCCAACCCCGCCCCGCCTCGAGCTGAGACTGGCTACATCACTGGCTGCCATTCCCACTCAGCCCACCCCTTCCTGGCACTTACAGAATCAGGCCACTGCCAATCACTGCAAACTCCCGGTGGACCGTCCCTTCGAGGTGTCCGCCACCTGGGGCCAGGTACTGGTGGGCAATCTGCACCTCCACGAAGGGCAGGAAAGGCTCCGTGAGGGCGCTGGTGGAGGTGCCGTTAAGGCGACTTCGAGCCTTGGGCGTCCTCCCACCGAGGCCGCCCCTCGGCCCACCCCAGACCCCTACACACCGTGTCTTCGGGACGCCCCCAATGCCTGGTCCCTAAAATCTCTCCCTGCCCGTCGAAGGCCACCCCGGGCCCGTCCTTCCCCCCACCCATGCCCTGACCCTGCGGGCTCTTTGGAAAGGATACAACTCCAGCACTGCGCCCAGGGCCTCCTTCCGAGGCTGAGGCCAATGCTGCGACCCGGGTCTCTCCACCCTGCCCTGGAGCGTGCGATGCACCCTCGACCAGGGGAGCACCCCAGCCGCAGCAGCCTCTGCTCCTGCGCCGCCCCATCCTGCAGCACCTCTGGGGCCTGCGGGGACACCCGCTGCCTCAGCATCGCTCACCTCACCGCCTGCGCCTCCCGCTGCGCCTGCAACTGGGGCCTGCATGGCTTCTCTGCTTCTCCCTCAGAGCCCACCGGGAAGCCAGCCGCCCTGTCCGACCCACAGCCACTAAGACGCGCGGGCTCCCCCATGACCCTCCGCACCTTCCCCCACAGTATATGGCGAGATGCCCACTGCGCTGGCGCACACTGGCCATCTGCACTCGGTGGGTTCCCGCCAAGGTCGCCCTGCCGC
The DNA here is from genome assembly GCF_041146395.1 of Eulemur rufifrons. NCBI lineage: Eukaryota > Metazoa > Chordata > Mammalia > Primates > Lemuridae > Eulemur > Eulemur rufifrons. Next base: position 10,982,737 of record NC_091012.1, on the reverse strand, counting down.
CTGCGCGCCCTGGCGGAGACTGACCCCTCAGAAGCTGGGCAGGAGCGCTTCACGTGCAGCTGGGGGCTGGGAGGTGGCGGAGCAGAGCGCAAGGAGTCCAGACAGCCGAAATCAGAAAGACCGGGCCGTGTGTGGCCGGGCAGATGGGACCGAGACACATGGCCTGAGTTAGCCTGGAGGGGAGACTGGCCACCACGGTTGAGGACTTGGAGTGGTGTGCACAGAGGGAAAGATCTTGTCCATTCCCTGTGATCCCTCTGTGTGACCAAAGTCCCCCCATCTGTAAAAGGCCAGGGCGAGGGTGGCAAGCTGGGGGAAACTGGAGCAGATCACAGAGCCTCTTCCAGTCTCCACCTTCTCAGACTCCAAGAATAACAGGCCGTTCGAATGAGCTCCTGGCCCCCAAGCAGCCAGGTCCCCCGGGCCAGCCCCGAAATTCACTTCCCTGGAGGGTGGGTTCCAAGAGCGCCCAAGTGCCTGTGGTGGCAACACCAAGAGCTGAATGGCAACTTTCCACTCCCAAGGCCTTCACAGCACCTCCCAAAGCACGCTACGCCAGGCACTAAGGGGCTACCTACCACCACAGCCCCTCCGACCCATCCCCCAAATAAAGCCAGAAAAACATACGAGCTTAAAGTGTCTCCCCAAACCGCGAGGTGACTGTTGATGCCTGTGTTCATGGCTGACCCCTAGCACCACCCCACGCGCACGACCGCCCCGGAATCAGTGCTGCAGCCGCTTTCATCCTCCCAGCCGTCAACAATATTCCTATCCTGCCCCAGTCCTTCAGAGTCCTACTCCCAGCCATAGGACAAAATAGTCTGTTAGATCCCTAATGATGCAGTGCGCAGTGCTGCTCACTCACCCCAGTGTGTGAATACATTTTAACAGGGAGTCCACGATTTCATCCACCAACCAGGGAAAAAATCCTCACTGACTGACAGTCTGTGTGAGCTGTGGACAGAGGTATGACAGAAGGAGGAACCAAGGTGTCACGGGTACTCCCAGACGGGGGACAGGATGGAGACGGTAAGCTAAGGTTTCGGGACACAAACCTGTCAAAGCAATTCAAATCCAAACGCCTCCATTGAGCTCCTGGAATCAAAGGCACTATGGAGATCCAGACTTGTCACCATGGTTATTGTTAGGGTGTGAAGTCAGCACGCGGGTGACAAAGATTTCTCAGACAACGTTTAGGATACATAGAAGCGCAAAGTGTATTTATTCCCTCTCCGAAGAGAGAGAGGACACAGCACCTGAAAGAAAGAGAGGTGCTGGCCCTGAGGCCACATGACCCTGAGTCTTTATTAGGCCACGCTGGGGACGGAGGACTTATGTCTGCAGCCTGATTAGCAGAAGACAGCTGAGAAACTGCGGTGTTGGCCTTTTCTGTTTCTCGCGTAGCAGACTGATAGCACAAATTAGTTTCTTCTTTTCTCTTGATAGCGGGAGGCGTCCGGTGCCATCTCTCCTGGAGGAAGCGGGAAGGAGTTGGAACTCCTACTGTCTGCTCTGCAACATTTTGAAGGCCGTTTAAACAAAACAAAACAAGACCAAAAAACCCTTTTTACAGGCAGTGAACTTCTCATGGCAGTCCATCAGGTAGTGTACCCTTTCCTCCCTCTCCCAGAAACCCTTTTCCTTTTGGAATGTGAATTGACCAGCTCTGGTGAAGGTTAATGAGGATTTACACCTTCTTTTGTTTGCTCAGCTTCCTTTAATTGCCAGGTAAACATCTCTGTGGGAGAGATAATCCCCTTACTAACCTCAGCAGCAGGGTTTATGCTACTCTCAGTGACTGCGAGTTAAAAATCTGTTTTCTTGTTAGCCGTCAGCAAGGCTGTTCTTTCAGTTATTACTCCACTTTCTCTCAGCATGCTCTAGGCACGTTCCCTTGCCCTCCGTGTGCTCCCTGTCTGGAGGACACTGCTTGTCACCCCCCTGCCCCCATCCTTGCTGGTGGCATTCACCCATCATTCTCCTGTGCCAGGGCCAGGCCCCCAAATCTCAGGGCCAGGAGGTGACACTGGCCTTGTCTTGCTTGGTTCCTCTATGCTGTTCCCAGGCCACTCTTTTACCTCCTGTGCTGGTTACTGCCCCCTACCCCACATCGGGTCACCTGTCCTGGCCTGCTCCATGCCCCAGAAAGTTGCCCCATGCTAGATGGTGCCACTCAGGGGGCTCCCTTGTTCTGGCCCTTATGCTAAGCCCATGGAAGGCACAGAACACCACACCTTAGGAGGACAGACAGCCAAAGACATTCGATCTGCCTACAAACTTCCAGCCTCTCTACAGCTCGGGGAGTGGCGGAATTCCCCAAATGGCTCTAGCTCTCACTGGAGTACAGTAGTACCAGACCCTGTCGTTGTGCCTTGAAGCCTAGGTCTGGTAACAGCTCTCCTTGGTGCCTGACCATCCCTTCTTAGCAGTGGTGTGCTGCTAAATGTTTGACGACTGCTTCTCTGAGGGTGTGTGTATGCGTGTGTAGAGGGGTGGAAAGGAGGCATGTACACAAACATACGCACATGACTTTATTACAATTTTGACTCACATAAAGTGTATGCCACACAATTTACAACCAAGAATACAATGTAAAACATTCTTTAGTGTACATTCCGTGTACCTAATGCATTCTCACAGCTTGCTTTAGTGGCTTTTGCCAAGCTCTTGTAACTGTGACCAATCTATGTTTGAAGGTGATGTACACTTACCGTTCTGACAGGAACGATGGTTGCTATTTTCATTTACTTTACCGAGACAGACAAAAGTGGAAGAAGGCCCTTCACACCTTCAGCAAGGACACGTGTGACCTGTTTGCTGAGTCAGATCACAGTATTTGGTGAATACTAGAAAAATATTTCCCCAAGTTGTCAGGCTATTTGCAGTGTAACCACGGCAGACACGGCACACTTTCACGTGGAAACTCACATCTCTGTGACTTGCAGAGAGAGCAGAAGTAGCAGATTCCGCCTCACTCTGCTTTCCGAGTCACGTGCCAGTGCAACTAATTGGTCCAATATAGGCCCTATCCCAGGAGTCAGCACCGAGTGCTCCTCGCAAAGGAGCCAGGGACGTGTAGTTTTCTTCTGCCCAGTGTCTGCTGTTGAAGAAGGCTCACTAGACGAAGGTGGGGTTGGACAGTGAGGAGCCGGACCACAGAACGCACCACAGTCCTCCCTTGGGCTCCTCCACACCCATATGTACACTTCCTACAATACGCACTAATCGCAAACACTTACTATACGTTCCGGATGCTGTTTCAAGCACTTTACACATATCAATCCATTACTTATGTTTTCAGATGTTAATAGCAGCAACAACCTCCTGCCTGCCATAATGCCACCATCCTTCAAATAAATAAAAGCACACACACTCTCTCCCCATCAGCACAGACTCAAAGCCTCACTCATCTCTTGGTAATGATCGTTCCGTCTCTAGTTCGTTGATAATATTGTGTGGATACCTAATAATCTGTGGAATGAATTATAAAGTTACCTCCCACCAACATCACCAGTGTCTTAGTTTGCTCTGTGCTGCTACAACAGGACACCTGAGACTGGGTAATTTCTAGACCACAGGGATTTATCCCTTACAGTTCTGGAGACTGGGAAGTCCAGGGTCAAGGGGCCCGAATCTGGCGAGTGCCTCCAGATCACTGTGTCATCCCATGGCGGTAGGCAGAAGGGCAAAAGAACAAGAGAGAGACAGAGAGACAGAGAGACAGAGACAGAGAAAGGAAGGAGACCAAACTTGTCCCTTTATCAGGAACCCACTCCCATGATAACTAACCCCCTTCCATGATAATGGCGTTAATCCACTTGCGAAGGCAGAGCCCTCATGGCCTAATCACCTCTTAAAAGCCCCACACTGCTGCCGTGGGGATTGAGTTTTCAACACGTGAGCTTTGGGTACACATTCAAACCATAGCAGCCAGTGTAAAACAGTGGAGGGAAGGTGGGGAAGGACGGAAATTTCGGAATGCAAATAAAACACAGGCAGCAGGAAATAACAAAGAAGTAAAGCGGACACAACTGCTGCAGTCCTCACTTCTGCAATTAGACAAAAGGACATGCTTGAGTTTTTCAGTTTTTCATTTCCTCTCACGTCCCCTTTGCCCTCAGCTAACATCCCAGCTGATGAGGATGCAGTGACCCAAGCCTTCCTTCCTGAAGGGGCTGGGCCCTTGCTGGCCCTGTCCATAGGGGGTTGCAGTCCTTCATCCCCCAGTAAATGTGACCTTTCCACACGACAGTACTAGGAGGCGCTGCCCCAAACGCTGTGGCTCTCAGGCATACACTTTTCCCTGACCTCACGATGTGGCAGCAGTTCTCTCTCCTCTGGATAATCAGGACCCATCCCGCAGCCAACACCATGACCCCCTTCGGCTTGTTGGTTCAATACCACGAGGCGCCCTGGAGAGCCAGGCAAATTCCTGAAATCCAGTCCAGTAGAGCCTTCGTTGGGAGGATGTGATGGGGAATAAGACTTTGGGACGTCCATGGATGGTATTTTTGGCAAAACCATGGCAGGTGGGAGGGCAGGTACACGTGCAGAAAAAAATCTCTGTTCCAGAAAGAAAAACCTGCTGCCTGCTGCAGAGGGGAAGGGGTCCAATGTAATCCACCCTCCAGCAGGCGGCTGGCTGGTGCCGGGGAGGTGGTACCTCATAGGGGCTACGGTTGGTAAGTTGGGCACCCAGACCAGCCTCATCCTTCCCAAGACATTCCTCCAGCTCCTTAAGCTTCCCCGTTGTCCCTAGAGTCACGGCAAGGGGCCTCAGGGAAACGCACAGGGGCAGGAGCTGCTCCTCAGGCGAGGGGGAGCGACGCAGCGGGCTCTCCCGCTCCTGCCTTCCCTGGAGAGCTGCCCCCAGTCACATCAGAGCGGGGCTCCTCGCGGGGCACCGCGGGGGCGGGCAGGGGCAGTGGAGGAGGCCCCCGGGCAGACACGCTGAGAGCTGAGTCCCCGAGAGGGAGAGAGGGGAGGAGCTGCGCCTTGCCCGGGAGCAGCGGGACAACCAGCACAGTTTGCACAGTGAGGCCGAGCTGTGTGGAAGTCAGTCTGTGACCACCTGTCTGTGTGTCTGCAGATAGGTCTGTCTGCCCCAGGACATCAGGAAAATAAAGGCCCACCTGCCTGGTAGGTCGGGAAGCCGTCCAAGGAGCGAGAGGGTGGCTTGGTGCTTGAGGGAGCATCTCAGCCAGCAAGGTCACCAAACAGGGCCTGGCCCTGGAGCTGAGACCCTCGGTGTCCTGTTCTCTGACACGTTGCACTGGGCGGGCAGCTTTCGCCTCTTCTTAGGCGCCCTGTAGGAGGGACCTGCAGCTGGAGAATGGGAGCAAACAGCGCAGGGCCCCCTGGACCTACGTCAGGGCATGGGCTGAGGTGCCAGACCAGGCCAGTGTCCCTTCAGTTGCAGCCAACTTCATTGTTTTCTGCTGATCCCCAAAATAATCTTACCCCAAGAAAAATCATTCAAACACTGCAGACAAGACTAAGGCAGACTGAACATTTACACACACACACACACACACACACACACACAGTAACTACAGTTAACAGGCTGGGTTGATGCTTCTGTGCTTCAAAGGCAGAGTTTGTTCATGTCATACACATGCAATGATACTATATACATTGCACTGTGGCTTCCTCTTTTCACTTAACATATATATATGTTGTGGACGTTTCTCCCTAGCAGTGTGCAGAGCCATGCACCTCATTCTTTCAGTAAACCATTTTATGGATGCATTATAATGTGCTACACCGCTTACCTATGTTGTTTCTGACTATTAGTCATTTTTAAATAATACTGCACTTAAGTGTTGATCAGTGAAAATCAGTTTGATGGTGAGTACATGTGCGCACCGTCTGGGGGATGGACAGGCTCGAAGCTCTGACTCGGGTGGGGCAAGTGCAGTATACATAACCTAAACATATTTGTATGTCCATAATATGCTGAAATAAAAAAGAAAAAAAGAGAATGCTCCAATGACCATTCCTGTCTACTCATCTTTGTGATTGTACAGACGTTTCAAAGGACAAAGCTAAGAATTTGAGTTGCTGGGACAGAAGACATTCACTTTTAAATTTCTGAGAGAGTTTGCAAAATTTTTACCAAAATGGTGGCACCAGCTTCATTTGTGCTAATAGTCAGGGTCTTATCAATCATCATAATGTTTGCTAATAGAATGGGGGAAAATGAATTCTCAATGTTGTTATATGCGGTTCTTTGGTCATTACTGAAGCCTAACATCTTTTTGTTCCTTCGCTGGGCCATATTACTCCTACCTGTCTTCTAAGAATTGCCTGTTCTTACCTTTATCTGTTTTTCAACTTGGTTGTTTGGCTTTTGCTTAGTGATGTGTGAGAGCTCTTGTATAGTAAACATGTTAGCCCTTTGATTATCAAACACGTTGCAAATACATTTCCCAATGTGCTGTTTGCAGTTTAACTTTATTTGTTGCCAAGTTTGTCTGTGTCAGTTTCTAGTTGTTATATAGTTAAATTGGCCACCTTTTTCCTGTACAGCTTCAGGCTTCATCCCTTTCCTCCCTCCCTGCCCTCTGTGTTTGGAATGGCCTTCCCCAACTCAAGTTTATAAAAATATCATACATTTTCTTTTAGTACCTTCCTTTCCGGTGCCCATGGCTTCCAATTCTGCAACTCATGGCCTGGACAGGGCAGGAGTAGAGGGGCAGCCATATGGGAGGTTGGTTCTTGGGGTGTTTACATGAGAACTTTGATCCTTCTGGAAATTATTTTGGTGTAAGCAGTGAGTTTATAAAAATAGGTTATCCACCTTCAAGGTTAAATAATTCATCCTTTCCCTACTTATTTATTTATTTATTTATTTATTTTTGAGACAGAGTCTCACTCTGTTCCCTGGGCTACAGTGCTGTGGCATCAGCCTAGCTCACAGCAATCTCAAATTCCTGGGCTCAAGTGATCCTCCTGCCTCAGCCTCCTGAGTAGGTGGAACTACAGGCATGCGCCACCATGCCCAGCTAATTTTTTGTACATATTTTACTTGTTTGGCTAATTTCTTTCTATTTTTAGTAGAGACGGGGTCTCGCTCTTGCTCAGGCTGGTCTCGAACTCCTGAGCTCAAACAATCCACCTGCCTTGGCCTCCCAGAGTGCTAGGATTACAGGCGTGAGCCACCGCGCCTGGGCCATACTGATTTTCAACATCAACTTTACTACATCATGAGTGCCTATATGTGCTGGAGTCAACTTCTGGACTTTTCCTTTAAGTCCATTATTCTGTCTTAATATGATCATGCCAGAATCACATTTTTCTCTTTAAAAACATACTTACTGAAAAATGTTCATAAATGTCAACCAAAGAATTGTGAGATTTTTGCAGATACAGAGCAATATTTAGTTAATGGAACAACGAGGCTGCATCGAATGCATTTGAACCAGAGCATCTGCCATCCCTGGAGATGAACAAGAATCTCCTCCCTTTCCAGGCCAGTGTCAGCCTCACACTGAACCTGGCATAGTCAGTGGCTACTGTAAATGCCACAAAACAACAAGACATAGAGAGAGTAGGGTGTTGGGTACACAATAAGAGTATAAAGATTACAAACAAACATTCTAGGGCCTTGGATTTCCATATTTTTTCTTTAAAAGCCATGAGAATTGTAATGAGGAGTGTTGTAGGTTGAACTGTTAACCCTAGAAACATATGTTAAGTCCCCAGCTAGCAGTGCCTGTTAAGGTGACCTTATTTCCAAATAGAGTCTTTGCTTGATAAAGTGTATGTCAAAAATTTAAAAAAAAATAGAGTCTTGACAGATGTAATCAAGTTAAGATGAGATCATGTGGATTAGGCAGACCCTAATCCTAATGACTATTGTCCTCATAAGGAAAGAGAGGTTTAGAGACACAAACAATGAAGAAAGATGGCCATGTGAAGATGGAGGCAGATATTGTAGTGATGCACCTACTAGCCAAGGACCAGCACTGGACCACCAGACACCATTAGCTTTTTTTGATGAATATTTGGTTTTGGACTGTGTTTTGGTACTTCATCTTTATCCAACTATTGTGCTGAATGCTCGCAATTGTCAAAAATAATCCATTTCTCATCACACATTACAATACGGTTTAGAAATGGTCCGCTGGTACTATCCACTACAGCTTCATGAAACCTGGTCAATCGATTATAGCGGATGTCTACTACAACCAGTTGGATGAAATGACGAGGATGCAGCAGCCGAGACTGGTCAATAGAGACAGGCCAATCCTCTTGCAAGACAGTGCTTGACCACATGTTGCACAAACAATGCTGCTCAAACTACAAAGGCTGGACGTGGAAACTCTCTGTCATCTACCGTATTCACCAGACTACCACTCATCCAGGCTTTGGACCATTTCTTGCAAGGAAAAATATCCAATTCTCAACAAGCTATGGGAAATGCCTTTCATTATTTCATCAGCACTCGCTGTCCAGGCTGCTTTGCTGCTGGCATAAACAAGCTACCGTTAAGATAGCAAAACTGTATCGATAGTTTAGGCATGTACTTTGATTAATTGCACTGCTTCTTGTTTGAGATATAATACACTACACTTTTGATTTGAAATCTGACATTTCATATTTAATGTATCATTTTTGTCATGGATTTCATTTATACAGAAGTTATAATCCCCACAATATGTTATTATTTTGGTTTTAAACAGTTTATCATGTTTTAAAGAACTATTTTAAAAATAAAAAATAGTTTACATTTACTTACATATTTTCCATTCCTGGGACTCTTCATTCCTTTACATAGATCCCAGTTTCCATATGGTATCATCTTTCCTTGTGGAGAACTGTCTTTAATATTTCATGTAGTGCAGGTTTTCTGCTAACAACAAATTATCTCAGCTTTTGTGTGTCTGAAAAAGTCATTGTTTTGCCTTCTTTTTTGTGAAATTGACATAACAAAATAAACTATTTTAAATGAAACAAAATTTGGTGGCATTTTTGTGACTTCACAGGTGAAATGATTACCAAGGATTGAGGTGAAGAGAGCAGATGAAAAATACTAGCTGAGGATAGGAGAGCGAAGCCCTCTTCCACTGGGGCACGTTTGCTGCTGTGGGGGAGTCGGACAATGGCATGGGGCAGGGAGCTGACAGACCTCTTGCCTGGTGGTCAAAGAGGAGGGGAGAGAGCACAACACAGAGGGCCGTGGAGTCCACGGGAGGACTTTGGGTTTGACCCTGAGTGAGATAGGAGGCACTGAAAGGTTTCAAGGAGGAGAAGGGTGAGACCTGACTGATGTCTTACCACTGATCTTGAGTTGGGGTTCTCCTGGGTTGTTGATGGTGAAATAACGGGGCCATTTCAGATATTATAGTTACCAGGTCCAAGATCCCTTATTCAGATAGGAGGTGCTGAGGGAGGTATTGGCTTTGATATCCTTACAGGAGGAGGTGCGTGCACTATAACTTCAAGGTCTATGCACCTCTTGGTGCAGGGGCTGATGAGGTTACCATCTCCATTCTCCTAGCCTCTACCTTAACCCTGGTCTTCTGAGCTTAACCTCAGTCCTCCCGTTCCAAGTCTCATTCCTTTAAGTCTGAAACCTGCCTGCTTTGTCTTTGGGCCTTCCCTCACCCCAGCTCCCTCTTGTAAGTTGGGATTCCACACCTAGACCCTCATAGACTCTGAGTTGGACCCTATGGGTGCTGGTTTCTGTAAAGGGCTCCATGCAGCTGGGGAATGGGACACTAGTGTCCCATTTTCTTCTGGAAGGCCTGCAGACACAGAGGCATTGAGGCCCCTGCTGTTCACCATCTTTCTGCTGATGTATATAGTGGCTGTGGTTGAGAACCTGGGCATTGTCAGCCTTATCGTGGTGGACTCCTAACTCCGCACTCCCATGGACTTTTTCTTAGGCAGCCTCTCCCTGCTGGATGCTGCCTGTGTCTCCAAAAGAGTGCCTCAGATGCTGGCGCATCTGCTGGCTGCAGTGCGGACCATGCCCTACCGTGCTTGTCTCATTTAGATATTCTTTCTCCACTGCCTGGCACCCTGGGAGTGCTTCCTACTCACAACTATGGCCTACGACTGCCATGCAGCCATCTGCCAGCCACTGCACTACCTGGTCCTCATGGGCCAATGGACCTGGACAGGACTTGATTCAATCTCTTGCCTGCTTGCCTTGGCCATCGCACTCACCCACACCATGCTTGCAGCTGTACTCAAGTACTGCCGGCCTCACCTTATCACCCACTTCTGGGACCTACTTCCTCTGCTCAAACTCTCTTGCTCCAGCACATGAGCCAATGAACTTGCCCTGCTCTTCAGTTTTATGGTGGCTCTTGTGCCCTGGTGGCTCCTGAGCCCTGGTTATGATCTCCTGTATACACATGGTAGCTGCTGTTCTCAGGAGTCCCTCCACCAAGAGCCGCAGAAAAGCCTTTTCCACCCGTGGTGCCCACATTGCTGTGGTCTGTATTTTCTACCTCATTTTCATTCTCTGCTACATCCTTCCCAGCTCCACATACTCTGGCTTGCAAGACTGGGTGCTCTCCGTGCTGTATGTGGTCCTCACTCCCATGCTCAACCCCATCATCTACAGCATGTGAAACAAGGAAGTAAAGAGGGCTTTGGCAAGGCCCTTGGGAAAGAAAGGACCTGGTGGGCACCAGTCACATCAAATCAAGGTTGCACTCCTTCTCCACAATGAGGCTGCCATATGCCTGATGATTTAGGAGTAAATCTGATCACACAGGAGTTTGAAATTTAATGTAGAAGATCCACGAGGTGAAACCTATTTTGTGTATCAGGTTTTCCTCCATTCCAGCAAAGATCAAGTATTTTTGTTGCATTTTTAGTTCTAAATCATCATGTTTCCTTTCTTTTTTCAGCTTATGAACATAAAACATGGTCATTGGATCAGCTGTACAATTACAGAGGCTTACAGAATGACATACAAAAAAATACCCTCCACAATCTTGCCACCCAGAGAGAACCAATGTGAACATTTTGATGGTTTTCCTTCAGGTTTCTTTTCGAGCTGTGAATGTATGTGCATGTATATTTAAGCAGGGAAAGCAAACTGGAGTCATAATGTCTTTATGGTTCTGTATGCTTCTATACTCTTCACTTTTTCTTTCAACTAGAATACATACTTAGTACTAAATCATTCATGCTTTACACAAAGCTTTACACAAAAATTTCTCATAATCTGTCTCTGCACGAACCGCTATGAACAGTCTTATGTATAGCCTTCCAGATTTTCTCTTGAGATACACTAACCTGCACTTGTCATATTTTTATTTACATAAATTGAGTCATACAACCTGCCAAATTGGCTGTTATTATTCTTATTCCATAAATTCCATGTTGCTGTCATTTGTACAATTCTCTACCAGGTTGTTTGTCTTTTACGTGTTGATTTCTAAGAGTTATATTCCTCTTAGAGACATGCGCCTTCGTTTAATATTTGGGTTACAAATCTTTTCCTAACATGTTGTTTGTCTTTTCACTTTATTTATGGTGTTTTCTTCCATAACAGAGTTCAACATTTTTATGTCATCACCAGTGATTTTATTTGTTGGGCTTCTGGAGTTCATATCCTGTGTTATTTAGTATTTGACTTACAAATAATTCCCCCAACTGATTACAAATTTGATGCTTTTATGGTGTTTTCTGCCCTAAATAAGTTTAACATTTTTTTATATTCAGACATTGATTCCTTTTTATTCAAGCATGGCTTCTAGGTTTTTGTACCATGCATACATTTCTTTATTAATGTTTTCTTCTATTATTTTTCTATTTAATTGCACGCTTTCATTTTTTCCCTGTTTAAACCTTTCATTCTCCTGGAAATTTATTTTGCTGGAAAAAGCAAAGTCAGGACCAGCCTTATTTTTCTACCGACTTGAGTAATCCCAGTCATTTCACTCTTGGTCTTTGCGTACTCTGCTTCAAGTTGGTTTTCCCTCTGGCTTCTGGCTCTGCCTTTTGTATTCGTGCTCCAGTCACAATCTCTGGCTTGGTCCCTGAGGCCACAACGGCTAGTGTCCTGGATGATGACCCCTACCTGCCCACAAGGACAACCCTCCAGCCACCTATCTAGGCCTTTCTCCTCATAGCCTCCCCTCTGCTGCCCAGTGAAGCAATAGCCCTCATTCTGCAACCACGTAATGTGCTGTAATTACGCAGACCTGGATAAATGTGTCATGGGGAAACTTAGGGTTCTAGTAAAATTATGAGCTAAATAACCTGAAACCTCTCTCATCAATAATACTAGGACTATATATATTTACACGTTATGTGTGTACACAATCTTTTTAAACAAAAATATTCATAATATTGTTTATAATAGTCAAAAAATAGAACAAACACAACTGCTCAATTAACCCCAATGTAACAGTCCTCTAATCCATTGACCCCTAACTTCCTTTCTGTCATTTTTCCTCATCCTTTTCCCTGTACCCTTGGGACGGTAACCCAAGCTGAGCCAATCAGATCTTTCTCTCTCTCTCTCTCTCTCTCTCTCTCTATTTCTCTCTCTCTCTCTCTCTCTCTCTCACTGTCAATCTCTCTTTCTTTCTCTCCCCCGTCTCCTGCACCCTGTTCCCAGATTTCCCTACTGTATGCTCAGGTCCTTTCCTCAGAGAGACTATCCAGGCTCCCCCAACCTAAATCAGCTGGAAGAACAAATGTGCAATAATAAAACTAGGTGGGAATTTAGAATTTAGTGAAGACAACATCTTCAGTGGAGAAATATGGATTATTCAATAAGTAATGTTGGGACACCTAACTAACCTTTCGGGGGAAAACAAAGCTAGATCAATGTCATTTTTCACACCAAGTAAATTCTAGTGGAATAAAATTTTAAGGTTTAAAGAAGATGTTATGAGTGAAAAATGTTATAATTTTGCAATGGGTAAGGCTTTCCATGGGGCACAAAATCCAGAAATAATAATGAAAAATAAATCACTACTACAAAGCTATAGTAACCAAAACAGCATGGTACTGGCATAAAACAGATCCATAGGCCACTGGAACAGAATTGAGAACCCAGAAATAAATCCACATATTTACAGCCAACTGATTTTTGATAAAGACACCAAGAACATGCATTGAGGAAAGAACACCCTCTTCAATAAATGGTGTTGGGAAAACTGGATATCCATATGCAGAAGACTGAAACTAGACCCCTATCTCTCACCATATACAAAAATCAACTCAAATGGATTAAGGACTTCAACATAAGACCCAAAACTGTAAAACTACTAGCAGAAAACAGGGGAAATGCTTCAGGACATCGGTCTAAGCAAATATTTTATGGCTAAGACCTCAAAAGCACAGGCAACAAGAAAACAAATACAAAATTGAGACTACATTAAACTAAAAACCATCTGCACAGCAAAGGAAACAATCAGTAAAGAGAGAACTTGTTGAATGGGAGAAAATATTTACAAACTGTTCATCCAACAAGGGAGTACTATCTAGAATATACAAGGAACTCAAACAGCTCAACAGAAAAAAACAACAAATAATCCCACTCAAGGCCAGGCACGGTAGCACACGCCTATAATCCTAGCACTCTGGGAGGCCGAGGCAGGTGGATCACTTGAGGTCAGGAGTTCGATACCAGCCTGAGCAAGAGTGAGACCCCATCTCTACTAAACATAGAAAGAAATTAGTGGGCCAACTAAAAATATATATAGAAAAAAATTAGCTGGGCATGGTGGTGCATACCTGTAGTCCCAGCTACTCGGGAGGCTGAGACAGGAGGATCGCTTGAGCCCAGGAGTTTGAGGTTGCTGTGAGCTAGGCTGACACCATGGCACTCTAGCCCGGGCAACAGAGTGAGACTCTGTCTCAAAAAAAATAATAATAATAATAATCCCACTCAAAAGTGGACAAAGAATCTGAATAAACATTTCTCAAAAGGAGACATACAAATGGCTAACAGGTATATGAAAAAATGCTCAAAAACACTAATATCAGGGAAATGCAAATCAAAACCATGATATCTTAATCCAGTTAGAATGATGATTGTCAAAAAGACAAAAGATAACAAGTATTGGCGGGGATGTGGAGAAAAGGGAACCCTTGTACACTGTTGGTGGGAATATAAATTAGTATAGCCACTATGGAAAACAGTATAGAGGTTCCTCAAAAAACTAAAAATAAAATTACCAAATGACCCAGCAACCCCACTACTGGTTATTTATCAAAAGGAAAGGAAATCCATTTATCAAAGGGTTACCTGCACCTCCATGTTTATTGCAGCACTATTCACAATAGCCAAGATATGGAATCAACCTGAGCCTATCAACAGATGAATGGATGAAGAAAATGTGGCATATACAGACAATGGAATACTATTCAGCCATAAAGAAGAATGAAATCCTGTCATTTGCGGCAACATGGATGGAACTGAAGGCCATTATGTTAAGTGAAATAAGCCAGGCACAGAAAGGCAAATATTGCAAGTTCTCACTCATACGTGGGAGCTTAAAAAGTTTATCTCGGCTGAGTGCAGTGGCTCACACCTGTGAACCTAGCACTCTGGGAGGCCAAGGCAAGCAGATTGTGGCCTATCACTGAGAATGATCTGTGTGCTGATGAGAAGAACATGTATTTTGTAGCTGTTGGATGAAATGTTCTTGAAACTTCTATCATTAGTTCCATTGATCTATAGTACAGATTAAGTCAGATGTCTCTGTTGATTTTCTGTCTGGCTGATCTGTTCAATGGTGAAAGTAGGATGTTGAGGTCTCCAGTTATTATTGTATTGATGTCTATTTTTCTCTTTGGTTCTAATAATGTTTGCCTTACATATCTGGGTGCTTCAGTTTTGGGTGCACATATATTTATAATTGTTATATCCTCTTAGTGAATTTACCCCCTTATCTTATTTTGTCTTGAAATCTATTTTATTGACATAAGTACAGCTATTTCTGCTACTTTTTTTGTTTTCCATTTGCATGGAATATTTTTTTCCTTCCCTTTATTTTCAGTCTATGTGTGTCTTTACAGGTGAAGTGAATTTCTTATATGACAGCATATAGTTGGGTCCTGTTTTCTTATCCATTCAGCTACACTGTATCTTTCGATTGGAGAGTTTAGTCCATTTGCATTCAATGTTATTATTATAAGTAAGGACTTACTACTGCCATGTTGTCATTTGATTTCTGGTTGTTTAGTGATCCTTCCTCCCTTCTTTCCTTCCTTCCTTCTTTCATGTCTTCTTTTGTGTAAAAGTGATTTTCTCTGGCAGTGTTTTAATTTATTGCTTTCAATTTTTTGTGTAACAATTTATATGTTAATTTTACTACAATCTAGTTTTACTTAATACCAGTTTAACTTCAATAGTATACAGAAATATGCTCCTATACAACTCTGCCCTTCCCCATTTGTGTTCTTACTGTCATAATTTGTGTCTTTCTACATTTTTTGCATATTAGCATAGGTTTATATTTTTATGCATTTTTATTAAGTCATTAAATATGAAATGGCTGAATTTGAATCAAAAGTGTAGTTTATTATATCTCAAACAAGAATCAGTACAATTAATCAAAGTATGCACCTGAAATATTGACACAACTTTGGCATCTTAACAGTAGCTTGTTTATGCCAGCAGCAAAGAAGCCTGGAGAGTGAGTGGGCGAGAAAGTTGTGAAAGGCATTTTCCACAGCTTGTTGAGAATTGAATATTTTTCCTTGCAAGAAGTGGTCCAAAGCCTGGAAGAAGTGACAGTCACTTGGTGCAAGGTCTGGTGAATACGGTGGATAACAGAGAGTTTCCAAGTCCAGCTACTGTAGTTTGAGCAGTGTTGTTTTTTGTGACATGTGATCTTGCAAGTGGATTGGCCTGTCTCTATTGACCAATCTTGGCTGGTTAATCACAAGCATCCTCATCATTTCGTCCAGTGGGTTGCAGTAGACATCCACTGTAATCGACTGACCAGGTTTCATGAAGCTGTAATACCAGGGCTTGGCCACCAAACAGACACTATTAGCTTTTTGTGATGAATGTTTGGTTTTGGACTGTGTTTCAGCACTTCATCTTTATCCAACCATTGTGCCAAATGCTTGTGATCATCAACAATAATCCATTGTTCAACACATGTAGCAATACCATGGAGAAATTATTTGTCCTTTATGTTGTGACAGCAAAGAAAGGCAAGGTTCAAGACAATTTCCCTTCTGATGCTTGTTTAATTCATGTGGAACCCATCTATCCAGCTTCTTTACTTGGCCCATTTGTTTCAAATGGACCAATATTGTTGGAATAGTAACGTCAAACCTTGCTGCTAATTTATGCATAGGTTGAGATGGATTTGCTTCCACTACAGCTTTCAGCTTATCATTATCCACCTTGGTTTCAGGTTGCTCGCGTAGCTCATCTTCAAGATTAAAGTCACCAGAATGGAACTTCTCAAACCATCCACGTACTGTGTGTTCATTAGCCACATCCTTCCCAAACACTCTGTTGATATTTCAAGCTGTCTGCACTGCACTGGTTCCACGACAGAACTCATATTCAAAAATAGGAGTTCTTACCCTGGTTTCACAAAAATTGCTCTAAAAAATTGGAAAGATAATCATAAGCCAAAACATGTATTTGAAAGAATGAGGATGTACCTTCACAATAAAAAAAAAAAAAAAAAAAAACACCAAGAAATGTCAAAGTGAAATGTCAGAAATATCAACTGTCAAACTTCATATTTAAGGAAATCAGCCATTCCACACTTAATAACATAAAAATTTACATAATATAGGAAAATAAAGGAGTTACAAAACGAAGACACATTAATGCTGACATTTATGTTTATTTATATAGCTACTTTTGCTAGTGTTCTTTATTATTTCATCTGGCTTTGAGTTATTGTGCCATGTTCTTCGTTTCAGCCTGAAGAACTCCTCCTAGCATTTCTTTTAAGGCAGGACCATTTAGTGACTAAATTTCTCTGCTTTTGTTTTTTGGGGGAATGTCTTGATTTCTATTTTCGAGTTTGCTGATTATTTCTTTTGCTTGCTCAAATCTGCTTTTGAAACCTCTAACCAATTTTTCATTCTCATTATTGTAGATTTTAGCTCCAGAACTTCTATTTGGTTCCTTTTTTTTTTTATAATTTCTACCTCTTTATTGGTATTCTTCATTCATTGAATACCCATCTTGTGGTTTCCTTTAGTTGTTTATCCATTTTAGCTCTTTGGCCAAATTTAGGACAGTTGATTTAGTTTTTGTTTAGTTAGCCTAATGTCTCTACTTCCTTAGGGACAGTTTTTGTTCATTTTTTTCCTGTGAATGGGCTATACTTCCTTTTTTGTTTGCATGCCTCATTATTTTTGCTTGTAATTGGACATTTTGAATAATATAATGTGGCATCTTGAAAATCAGATTCTTCCTCCTTTCAGAGTTTGTTGTTGTGCTTGCTGTGGATTGTAGTTGCTTCTCTGTTTGGTGACTTTTCCAATGTGTTTTTTTAAAATTGTATTCTCTGTTATGTGTGATCTCTGAAGTCTCTCTTAATTTAGGTTATGGCTAGCTAGTGGTTTGACAGACATTTTCTTAAATGTCTGGAGCCAAACAAAACACTTTCAGTCCTGGTAGACCAACTCGCAGCTCCCCCTGAAAATACCCAAAGCACAGAGAAGCAAATTGACCAACAAAGTCAATATTTATATCAAGCCAATAGCATAAGTGAACACGTAATGGGTACTGCCAGTGCATTTAGTAAGAATATCTGTTCAACTCTTTATAAAAGTTTGCGAAGCTTCCTCACACCTATTATTTCCTTTTGATCTCACCACAAGCCCCAAAGGTGGGTAATTTTTATTGTTTTCACTTCACAGAGGAGGAAAACCAAGGCTCCCCACAGAATGCCCTTCTACCCAGGCCTCTGACCCAAGCTTGTCCCCTCAGCCCTGCCGCCTGCGCCTGTGAGGAAGAGCTGACCCTAAATAACTGACAAAACACCGAATATGATCTGTGACCAGTTAACCGAGTGCTTCTTAAGAGATGGGAAAGTTCCAGGGCTAGTAAGGGTACCCCTGACACGGTTTTTAATATAAATGAAGGCTTTCACAGCAAATTAAACATTTAAAACTACCACATGAATACAGGGATTTTGACAATTACAGTTGATTAGAAATGAAGGAAGTATTTTGGAGAGCAACGGCACGTTGGAAATAGCCTCAGTTTAGACACAGACGTAGACTGTACTTGTACTCATTGAAGCAAGTAGGTGGATGTGAAATGACAGCGCTCCACTACATGCAAGTGACACTTCCAGATAAGGAGGACACGAGTGCATACTGGATACTTCTCTCATGTCCCAGTAGGAAATTTGCACGATGGAAGGAACTCCATCCAAAGGATTCTTTAAAAAGCACACTATTTCAAATCACAAATCAAATCCTTCATTCCGATTCCATTTGGCATTCACTAACTCCTGAGCCTTGAATGCTTAAGGTGATCCACACGCCACCACAGTTGACTAAATTTTCAAATCAAACATACATTATAAAGGGAAGCTGCTGCATATTGTATAAAGACAGACTTCCAAAGCCTTCCCTTCCGTCTCTGCCATGCAGAGAAGGCACCACGATGCCAGGCATCTCCTAGGAAGGAGCTCCCCCAGGACCATGGGGCCACCTGCCTTCTCCTGATAGAAAATGAGCCGACCCAACCTGGTTCTGCCATCCGCAAACTCTATCTGTTGCCCTTGGCTCTTTCTCCCTTTCTGCACCAACACCTTCCAGCAATTTCACTTCCGTTCCTTATAATCAGAACAGGCAAGGATGAGATGGGGAACCTGCGGCCCCAAGGCCACATGTGGCCCTCGAATCCCCGAGCTCGGTCCCTCAACTGACCCTTTTAATCCTTTATTCAAAGGATTTGTTTCGTAAAATTTGGATTCAGTCAAAAGGCTGCACTCAAGGATCCAGAAGGCCACATGTGGCCCCAAAGCTGCAGGGTCCCCACCCCACCCCATTTAATGGCCACTCACACTTGCTGGGCAGATTTTTGAGTATAAGCAAGTTGGTAGAAGAATATTTGAGGACAAAAAGAATCCCAAAGTCACACTAGACAAGTGGTTTTCAAGCAGGGACACTTTTGTCCCACAGGTTACGTTTGGCAATGTCTGGAGATATTTTCAGTTGTCACAGCTGAAGGTGGGGGCAGGGATTTCTTGATGTCTCAGGGACAGAGGCCAGCAATGCTCCTGCCAAAGGTCCTGCAAGGCACAGGGCCACCCCACAGAAAAGGATTTTGGACCCAGAATGCCAACGGCGCCGAGGCTGAGGAACCTGCACTGAGAAACCCCCTGGTTGGCTGTGACCTCTGCATGACAGAGGCTTCCCCGCAGCTGTTCCTCTGCCGCCCGCCATTAGAAACACGTTTCACACGGGGACCCGGCATGCACATGCACAAAAACATCTCATACAGTTTCGTAAGACTGAAACAAATGTTTCACAAAATCGGAAAAATGTCTCCCCTCAAAATATTTAGCGCCATGTGCTATGTACTCTGGTATTTTCTAGTCTATGCCATTTCATGAAAAACAAAACATGTTGCTCCAGCCTATCCTGTGAGATTAATAACCTACATTTTCTGTGTCCCATTAATAAAAAGCTCAGGGGGAGAGAGCAATCTAGGGAACATCACACCCACCTTTTGGCCCTGCAAACCCGGGCTGCCTGGTAAGTCATTAAATCCTGGGCGACCTGGACTCCCAGGGGCTCCCACTTCTCCAGGTAGGCCATCAACACCTGTGCGGAAGAGTCAACATAATCGGCCCAGTTATAATGCCATTCCCCACTTTCTTTACTTCTCCTGCACTTGCCCAAATGTCTCTGACCTGATTCGTGATGGTCACCAGACAAGCCCTTTGGGGGTGACCCTGAGAGGCCAGATGAGCGCACCCTTCCGGCACCTGCACTCTGCTCTTTCTCTCTCATGCTGATTCTCCTCCTCTCCTTTGTTCTATCTCCTCAACTGTTCTTTCCTGCCCTACTTCCCCAGTAGGAACAAACAACTGCCTTGGCATTTGCAGACCGAGAAGGGCACTTTGGAGGGGCCAGAGCATGACCATGACCTCGTGAGAAATGCAGACCTGCTAAGTCAGACCCACTTTTTAACAAGATCCCGCGTGATCTGTGGACACATTCAAGTTTGAGGAGCACTTCAGACCACCGGCTCCCAAACTAGGCTGCACCCACCCTGGAGCCACCAGACATCTAACAACTGTCTGGGCCATGCCCCCAGAGGCTCAGATGGGCTTTTGTTTGTTTTTAGAAATGAGTCTCACTACCTTTTGTTGCCCCAGGTCTCAAACTCCTGGGCTCAATAAATCCTCCCACCTGGGCCTCCCAAGTAGCTGGGACCACAGGTGTGAGCCACTGGGCCTGGCTCTGATGGGCTTTTTAGGTGCTGATGGGCAGTGACGTTGGCAACCACAGGTTTAGACCCTTTACATGTGATGCTCAGTGGTGACGTGTAAGCTTGCAGAGGCGTAGGCCTGAATCGCACGCATGGTGCGGCTGCTACACAGACGGGGTCCGGGAGTGAGTGCATCTAACCACCACACCTGCACCTCCATGCAGGTGTAGGGGCCACAGGCCTCTGTGAGGGAGGCCTTCCGTGGTGACGGTGACAGGGCACTCCCATGGGACATGGTGAGTCCACGGGCACGGAGAAGGCCTCAGCATCTGTCCCTCTTGAACACAGAGGGTCTGCTGCCCTCTGAGCCTGGCAGAAGTAGCCTCATGTGTATGCATCACACAGCTCTTGGAGAAAAGTGCTGCTGTCTACGGTTCCCCAAGCACAACAGTCCACGCGAGACTGTGATGTGGAGCCTCTAGACACAAAGCCTGGGAGGCTGGGGAAGTTTTGGTCACAGGGCCTGTCGTATGAAGACAAACTTCCTTACACAACACACCCCTTTTGATGCTCACAGCACTTTCTTCTCAGCCATGGACCCAGGGTCCGTAATGACAAGTCTATTAATCAGAGTCTACCTGATAAACAAGTAGACCAAAGAAATGTGAAAAAAGAAGAAAAAGAAAAAAGGTGAAATTGCCCTCATTACTTCCTTAAAGTTTTCAGAAGGAAGTGATGGTCTTAAAATGCCAGTGACCTGTGGGGACACCCCTTTCTATAGGGTTCTTTCTCCTAGGAGCAAAGCCCTGTCTCTGACTCCCAAGCCCACCCTAGTGCACTCAAGTTTTCTTCTCTGATACGGGGAAATCCCTCGAGGGTGGGTTTTAAACAAATGCCGCTTACGGCGGTGTCCAGGCAGCGTGCACAATCCTAAAGTCCCATCTTCTGTAGAAAAAAACTCCTCCGCCGCGAGGCATCCGTCGCATAAAGTGATTGAAATCCCTGTCCTCAAAACTGCATGGACATTTTTGAAAGCCCCGGTTAACACCTGGGTCACTGATGTGTGTGGTGTTTTATGCCTGCTACCTCCTCTTTTCTCACCGGATCCATGGGAGGACCAAAGGGGTCGTGAGGCAGGTTTACCTTTGGGACTGGGGGGCCCTGGAAATCCAATCCCTGGCTGGCCTGTAGCGCCTTCTCTCCCGGGAGGCCTGGCCTTCCCGGTGTTCCAGGAAAGCCTTGGTCACCTATTGTGAGAAAGACCAATGGTCAGCGTGAGAAGAACGTGAGGGAGCTCCCAGGGTACCCAGGTGGGCTGGAATTCTAACAGTACCTTGAGGCCCTTGGAAACCTGGGGATCCCGGAAGTCCTTCTCCTCCAGGGGGGCCTGGAAGGGAAATGACTCTCCCTCCTTCGCCCTTTGGACCTGGGGACAAAGACAAAGACATTCGGCGAGTGAGCTGCTACACGGCACCGTGTGCACCCAGAGAGAGCAGCCGCTGTCCACATTTTCCATTTCTTCCCTCTACGTTTCTAGAATCTTCCAGAGAGCTACCCTTCTTCCCAAAATGTATGTCCAAAATGATCAATATGTTTGCTTCAAGAATTCCTTAAGAGTCCAAAATTGGAGTCACAAAAAGCTGAAAAATCTACAATATAAAGTGGATGGCCTTGGGTAATTTCTTAATGAGCCTGTCTCAGAAAACCAAAATGGTTTTACTGTTTTCTTTCAACTTGTCACACAAATTCCAGGTTGCTCTGAGGCTGACCTAAATTGTGTTCGTTTGGCGCTAAATCATCCAAACATAAGGGATGATCACGTGTCACCCACTACGCATAACGGTGCAGCGGGGCAGCTCTGTGCTCCCCTGAGCAGCACAGGAAAACCACCCCTTCCACTTCCCAGCCAGGAAGAGCTGCCCGGCTGCCCGGCCGTTCATGTTTGGGAGATCCACTGGGTGTCAGGATCTAGCTATCAAGAGAGGACAGAGGGGGTCACCTCCAAGGACGTGTGCACTGAATCTTCACAAACCTTGTAAGAATTCCAGATATGTGGGGTGGCCCCAGAACAGCCAGCACATTCTTTATCTATAGACTGTGGGAAACGCCAACTGACTGACCCTAGGAAATATCTGCTATTGGCTACGTCCCTGGGAACCAGGCTTTTACGATCACCAAAGTTAAACACAGCTCTGGCAGATCAAAGAAGGCTAGTTTTCTAATCTTGAAGCTGACTGGGCCTGGATGGCCAAGGAACCCCACAGACCGTGGGCAGAGGATCAACCCCACCATCAACAATCCTCCTTCAGGACCCTTCATCCCTCATCTCGCTAGGGGATATCTGGAAGTGCACATTTGGTCT